>NC_082719.1:77583320-78210357 GCF_030144855.1 Hypanus sabinus
GGTCTGTCAACCTCTCCCTTCAGTAATTCACCTTTCAAGAACTTTCAAAAGCACCATCAAAGAATGTTCAAGAACGTTCAAAGGCATTCAATACCATCCAGACGAATGAACCAACACTGAGTGATGAAAACAAAACTGATACAGTTTTGCGAAGCTCCAGAATGGGATTTGTAAACTTTAAAAGATAGCACTTCGACATTTAAGATGTCTCCTGATTTTAGCCAACAATAGCAATAAACTGTGAAAACTCAGAGAAATAAGAACTCATGTATGAGCAACAAAGCAGATGAAGGTCAGCCTCGCATTGATGAGAATAACACAATGAATGCCTAGCATGCTGTGAAGACAATATTTTGGCTAAATCATTTGCAACTTTTCCAATACTGTTTGCCAATGGAATCAAGCTATTCATTGATGAAAGAAAAGTACTGCAAATGCAGACAGAATTCTTAGCAACATCGTCAATCAAAAATTGTCCATTAGTGAGTAGGCAATTGATCAAATCCACAGAAACTTGTCAATGTATCCATACAGATTCTTTAATGCTGAATGAAACTGTGAAAGCAGTTGACCTTGAATAAAGATAAAAGCACCAGGCATAAATATAGGCCATAAGATAGAGAAGCAGAATTAGGCCATTTGGCCCATTGACTCTTCTCTGGTGGGATACCACAAGCTGCTTAAAAAGCCATCTTGTAGGCATTCTACAAACTCTCCCTCTTGGGATCCAGTGGCAACCCGATTTTCCCATATCTGTTGTGTGTTATTATATGATTATATTCTATACCTTTAATAAGAAAGCATGGAATTCCATTACCATTTTAACAGCTCTATCAAGTCATGTCCTTCAGACAACTATCCTTAATGTTTTGCTAAATGTTTTATTATATGAATCCTTAGTGAACCTATAAAGTACAATGTACTCTAAGTCCTTTGCAACCATGGGGATTGGGGATGCTAGTTGGCTGAATAAGCTGGTTGCATGAGAATTGTGCAAAATGAAATCACTGTACATCCCACACTAGTACTCTAGAAGTAAAACTTTAAGTAGATTTCTGAACTATATATAATCCTTTTGACTTTAGATAACCATCATTTACAGTCTCATTCTTTATTTTAAAGACTAAAGAGTATTAATACAAATACAGTAAAAATGAATCAAATGAATGTACTTGTCATTGCGTGGAACTTTGCAAGAAGTTGCTGCTGTTAACTTGCTTACAACAGCACCATCCATTCATAAAAACAAAATAAATGAAAAATGTCTTTTTACACTGAGTTTTCAGAACTCTTTAAAGAAGCCTCTTAGAGATTTTGCTGGGTGCATGAAATTTCCAGATGCATGAACATGGGACAAACAGAAGTTTGCCGTTCTTTGAGTAATACTTTTAAGGGAATTAGAAATAGTTCCAGTTAGAACAACCCCTCTGTTGTTGAAACAATAGAGGAGTTCAATGTGTATGTGTGAAATATTTGTATATTAGTTCTGAACAGCATGATACCAGCCTACGATCTGGTTGGAATCCAGCCACTCTGTTAGGATGGATGTCTCTCCTTCCTGCTGGTGGTCAGGAATTAAAGTGATAATATTACTTAATTGCATTGTTGATGCAGAGATTTGCCTGCTGCGAGTGCAAATGGGAACATTAGATGTGTTCGTCAAGCTTTTCCTTTCACAGAAAGAATAACAGTGGATCTGAATTTCCAATCTGGGCTTGTACATAAACATAAAATTACACTTCGAGTAATCGTACACTTTTGGCAATCTTAGATGAGGTACAATTGATCCCAAAAGAGCCCTCCCAAATAATCTCAAGTTACTATTACATATCAGGACATTGCCAGCTTACATAAACTCAATGGTTGAGTTGCAGGTCAGATTGGGTAACAGTGAAACACTTCAGCAGTATGGAAAGATCTCCCTTCTTGCTCTGATAATGTGAGTACTAACATGAGGTCAAAAGTGCTCTATACTAATTACAAGTGCTTCTGGTACTAGAGTAGGGCATATTGAACATTCAGCCTACTCTACCAGCGAATAAGTTCATGGCTGATGCCAATGTTTCATAATGATCGAGAACCATTCAAACTATGAAGTCTACGACAGATCTTGGAGCAATCTCATCAATCCGATTCACCCACTTACTTTCCTGCAAACTGTTCTCTCTCACGTGCTCATCAACTCTGTCTAATTCTCCTACCACCTATCAAAGCTGGAGGTAATTTACAATGACCTTTTCATCTATTATGTAGCACATTGTTATGAAGTAGAAAGAAAGGAACATCTGGGAGAAACCAAGGTGGTCACAGGGAGATTATGCAAATTCCACATTGACAACATTTGAGTTTGAATTGATGGGTTGGGTATGGCTGCTCAGTAAGTGTTGCACCATCGATCTTTCACTTCAATGCCATTTGCCTACCTTATCCCATATCTAGTGATTTTTGTTTGATTGAAGAAATATGATAGAGTAGACTTGAATATGATCAACAATTTCCTGTCCCCTGGAGTTCCTCGTCATTTGTTCTCTATTTATTTATTTTCTACATATTTATTATTGTCACGTAGATTAATCTATTTTATGTATGGTACTGCACTTCTGCTGCAAAACCACAAATTTTACAACATGTGTCAGTATTAACAAACCTGATTTGGAATTCTGATTTTGAATATTAAAGATTTACAATCTCTAATTTTTGATATTTCAAAGGATTGCAGAACCCATTTGCAGCTCTTTGTAGAATGATCCATTCAGTACAGTTCTCCTGACCTGTAGCTTTTTAAAATATCAAATATTTATCCAATTTTCTTTTAAAAACTAGAATTGATTTTGTGTACAGCACACTTTAACCAGTGCCCCCCAGGTCACTATTGACCATGGAGCAAAATGTTTTCTCCTTTGTCCACCTTGGGATCTGATCCCAATCAATTTAAATCTGGGACTTGAACAGTCTGTTACTGGGGACAATTTTTCTCTCTAGTTATGCATCTAAATGCATAATGACTTTGCATTCAAGGAGGAACTCATTTTAGGTTTAAACAGTGTCTTAAGAAGGAAACGAATTGACAATGCTTCTGATCAAAACTCTGTATCAGGACTGATTTTGTATTATTTTGAGATTTCACTCAAACATCTCTGTTCTGCAGAATCACAAACAAGAGAAAATCTGCAGATGCTGAAAATCTGAGCAATGCACACAAAATGCTGGAGGAACTCAGCAGGCCAGGCAGCATAACTGGAGTATGATTCCTACGACCATCTGCCTGTTCTTCAGGAGACTACCACATTCTTTCAAATGTACAGCCAGAGTGGGACACCTAAGTTAAAGCACATAATTTCACATAAAACTTCATCTTACCAACTGTTTTTGCAATCCCTCCTCCTTTATCTCAGACAAAGCTATCATTGAAGCCAATAAAATAGAATCTAGCCTGCATGATAAGACCTCCAATGAAATAATTTCTCATTTTTTTAGCATTTGGAAAAGTTAGTCCCATCTTGGCCTCAAAAATTGCCCTTTCATCACACAATTAAATCCAATGCATTGCTCATTCCATCCCCTTCAATCGAAGCATATCCTTCCTTAGGCAATAATTATGGTTATTTTTCAATGTAGAAATCTCATAATGCTCTGACATCATGGTATATAGTGCACAACTGGTGGTGACCCTAAGTGAATGCAGTCTAAAGAAAGTCCAACTTCCTTTGACAAAGCAATTGACCACAACATTTTATTGTTTAATTTAAAATATAAATTGTCCTGTGATTGGACTCACGTTAAATCAATAGGTTGCTGGGCAGCGCTGCTTGGTGGACTGAAAGAAGCATTTCCATGCTGATTCTCTAAATAAATAAATAAACTGCTCACAATACACCAAGTGACCAAAGTCTACAAAGTGTCAGCACCACGTCCTTGCTTTTATATTCTAGTCCTTTCCAAATGAATGCTAACATTGCATTTGCCCTACTGATTCTGCCTGCAAGTTAACTTTCAGAGAATCCTGCACAAGGACCCCCAAGTCCTTTTGCACCCCTGATTTTTGAACTTGCGCGCCACTGAGCTTGACAAACCTTCGGCACTTTATGATTATTCCTCATGGGATGGAGGCATCGCTAGTAAGGATGTAACTGTTGTCTATTCCTAACTGTACACGAAAGGTAGGGTTCTGCTGCCTCTGAACACTGCAGACCTATTGGTGAAGGAGCTCCCACAACAACGTTGAGTAGGTTTTACTAGTCTTCTGCCAGTACTTGCCGTGATATTACAGGAAAGATTGCATTCATGGATAAGGCAGGAGGAAATGAGTGGGAATAAAGGGAGCCTTTTCTGACTGGCTGTTGGTGACTCTGGGGTCTGTGTTTGGACTGATTCTTTTTATGTTATATGTCAATGATTTGGATGATGGAATTGATAACACGAAGATAGGTGGGAGGGTCAGTAGCTTTGAGGAAGTGGAGAGGATACAAAAGGACAGACGGATTAGGAGAATGAGCAAAGAAATGGCAGATGGAATACAGTGTCAGGAAGTGTATGGTCATGCACTTTGGTAGAAAAAATGAAAAGGTTGATTATTTTCTAAATGGAGAGAAAATACAAGAAACTGTCACAAAGGGATTTGGGAGTCCTTGTGCAGGATTCCCTAAATGTTAATTTGCAAGACAAGGCTGGGGTGAAGAAGGCAAATATGAAGTTAACATTAATTTCAAGAGAACTAGAATATGAAAACAAGGATGTAGTGTTGAGTATTTATAAAGCACTGTTGAGACCTCACTTGATGTATTATGTTTAGTTTTGTGCACCTTATTTAAAAAAGGATGTGCTGAAACTGGAGAAAGTTCAAAGGAAGTTCATGAAAATGATTCCAGGATTGAACGGCTTGTTATATGAAGAGTGTTTAAAAGCTCGGGGCTGGTATTCACTAGAATTCAGAAGAATGAGGGGTGACCTATTTGAAACCTATCAAGGTGAAAGGCCTTGATAGAATGGATGTGGAGAAGATGATTCCTATGGTGGGGGAGTCTAAGTCTAGAGGACACAGTCTCAGAATAGAGCGGCATCCTTTTAGAACAGAAATGAGGAGGAATTTCTTTAGCTCAAAATCAATGAATCTGTGGACTTCTTTGCAACAGGGAGCTGTGGAGACCAGGTCTTTATGTATATTTGAGACAGAGGTTGATAGATTCTTGATTGGTCAGGGCACAGAGGGATATGGGATGAAGGCAGGTGATTGGGGCTGAGAGGAAAATTTGATCAACTATGACAAAGTGGCAGAGCAGATTCAATGGGCCAATTGGCCTAATTCTGCTCCTATATCTTATGGTCTTATTTGATCCCAAAGACAATGAAAAATGATGATATGTTTCTAACCTCGAATAAAATATGACTTGGTGAAGAATTTGCAGGTGATCGCCATTCACATGAGTTGTTGTGCTTGTTCTCCTCAGGTTTGAAGTATGCTATTAAAGAGTTGTTGCAATGGGTGTTGAAAATAGTACTTAGTGTTCACTGAGAGGAGGAGCAAATATTCAGAGAGGAGATTGTGGTAGGAATTTATGAAGTTATTTGTCTGTTATAATGATGACTAATTCACTGCATGGAAGTAAGACTTTGTCAATGTAAGAGATGAATAGTTTGTGGATAAACAACTAGGTTCTGACCTGCTTTTGTTGACACAGTATTTAAGTGGCTAATTCAACTGCAAATAAAATGTGACTTGGCAAGGAACTTGCAGGAGGTTGCCACTCACAGATGCTCCTGTGCTAGTTCTTTAAGATAGTAAAGGTTTTGCAGATTTGAAATGCATTTTTGAAGAATTGCTGCAATGAGTGAAGATTGTACATACTGTTCACATGGAGAGAGAGGGTGATTATTTAAAGAGGAGATTTGGGTATCAATTAAGAAAGTTATTTAGACTATTATGATGATGAGCAATTCACCTGTGCATGTTGAGTGTAGTCTTGTAGATCACAGAAAGACTTAGTCAATGTAGGATATGAATTGTTTTCCAATTACACTCCTGATCAAATATGATCCTCAGGTCTGCTGATGGTAGGACTCTGTTAATACCATTACGAATGAAAGGCAGGTGGTTAATCATCAAGGCTAGTGTCTGGTCCTTGTGTAGTGCAGATATTATTTGTCACATCAGCCCATGTTTGAATATTATCTTATTGCAGGAGGCACACACATGTATGGGTTGTTTTATTTTCTGTGCAGTTGCTGCTAAGAAGATTGGAGACTGTGTAACCACTTTAGAGGATCTGTCCTGGGTCTAGCATGTAAGTGCCATAACAAAGAAGAAATGGCAGTGCCTCTACTTTCTTAGAGGTTAGTGCAGATTTGGCAGGTCATCTAAAGCTTTAACAAACTTCAACAGTGGCATGATGGAGTGTATACTAACTGGTTGCATCACAACAATGGGAACACTAATGCCCTTGTGGTGAACTACATATACCTGTCTGTTCACGCCCCCTGCTGACTGCTCCTGTGGCTCCTCCCACAGACCCCGGTATAAAGGCGATTGAGGCCTGAGCCCGGCCTCTCAGTCTCCAGGATGTAGTATGGTGGTCAACCACTGCTTGTTCCTTCTTCCAGTCAATAAAAGCCGACATCTCGCCTTTACGTCTCAGAGTGAGTTATTGATGGTGCATCAACCCTTGAATGGAAAAACCTACAAAAGGTAGTGGATACTGCCCAGTCTATCACAGGTAAAGCCCTTCCACCATTGAGCACATTTACAAGGAGCGCTGTTGCAGGAAAGTAGCATTAATCATCAAAGACCTCCACCATCTAGGAAGGAGGTACAGGCACCTCAAGTACTACACCACCATCAGTCTCTTGAATCAGAGGGGATAACTTCACACACCCTAACATCGAATCGATTCCATAATCTATGATTTCACTTTTTGTCTCTGCAACTCCTGTTCTCAATATTTATTGGTTATGAAGTTTATGTTCAAGCTCAAGTTTAATTGTCATTCAATCAAACAACAATATCCATGAAGACAGCCAACCAAGACAGCGTTCCTCTGGGGCCAAGGTGCAAAACACAGTACCAACAGTCGTACACAGCACAAGACACATAGCACATATAAAATAGCAGTTAACATACATTTATACTAAAAATATATTGAATATATTGTTTTGAGTAACAGCCAATATTTAAAAGTGATGTGAACTTATGCACAAACTTTCACTGTTCAATGGGTGAAAACACTTTTTTCACAATTGTATCTGCTTATCTGAGCAATGCTAGAGTTGTTGGTGGTGAGGTGGTTGTCAGAAGTCAAATTTCCCTGGTGCATCAGAGAAAAATGTTGTAAATATTGGCTTTTGTTTAATCCATTTCATAAGACCATTAAATGCTTCATTTATGGTAAATACTTTTCCTTTTCCTTGTGTTTGCTAACAGACCATGACTTTGTTTTGATTAATAAATGTTATCTGTCATATGTTATATTGGGCAGGATTTCTCTGCGTGCCTGAGGCATTCTGCATACTTCAAAGTAAACAAATGAAACATACCAATATGATATCATTGGCTTCTTCATTGGTGAAAGTCTATTTAAATGCCATACATGGAAAGAATGAATGGACCAAATCTCTAATGTAATCCATCAACAGATGTTGTATATTGTATTCATAGGCCTTAAAATTAAAACTGCTTAGAGCTTCAGTGGGTAAGCAGAAACGGTTACTGAGAATGACCTAATTCTTCAGAACAGCTTAAATATTAATTGAACCAAAGGTGTATATATTGCTGATGAATAATTCACAGCAGGATTAGTGTGAATAAAAGGAATGGGTTGTTTACTAAATAAATTCAGGGTGACAGATACGAAATGCTGGTGGAACTCAGCAGGGCTGGCAGCATCTATGGAGGCCTGATGAAGGCTCTTGGCCTGAAACATCGACTTATTATTCCTCTCCATATATGCTGTCTGACCAGCTGAGTTCCTCCAGCACTTTGTGTGGTGTGTGTGTGTTACCCTGGATTTCCAGCATCTGCAAAATCTCTTGTGTGTATTAATTAGTTCAGAAGCGTTTTCTATTGACTGAAGGTGCTATTGAAAAAAGAAATCATGAGACTTAAATACTATTGTAAAATGTAAGAAGTTGTTACAGTTTTCAATGCAAATTTATATAAACCCTTACAACTTCTTATGCTTATAAATGCTTATAAATTCTGTATGCCACAATTCCCTTGGAGATGTTGGGTTGTGTTGCAGGAGAGAGATTTCAAAAGAAGTGAGCAGGGGCAGTCGGAACGTTCTGTGTGCCACAGTTCCCTTAAAGATGTTGCATTGTGGCATTTGGCAAGGGCCAGTAAAATGAAGCTAGGTTTAAGCAGAGCCTTCATTATGTGAATGGGCCAGTACTTGAGTGGTGAGTTTAGGCTTTGGCTCATAGTGGGTTGGATGAGAAAAGCCAAAGGCTGCAGGTAGATTTTTTCATTTAATTTTTATTTGTTCCTATCTTATTCCACAATTAGAGCTGTCCGAATGTCAGCCAGGATAGTGGAACACTCCTCTTGCAGGACATGAGAAGGCAGGGAGAACTCCAGTGACCCTGACCACTATACCTGGAGCTTGTGTTGAAGATTTGGAACTGGAGATGAATGAGCTCTGGAGACTGAGGGGCTGATTGACAGGACAGGGGTAGTTATACCAAAGGTGCAGGACACAGGTAACTGGGTGACTATCAGGTGGGGAGAAAGGGATAGGCAGCCAGTGCAGAGTACTCCTGTGGTCATTCCCCACAACAACAGGCATACTCCTTTAAATACTGTTGGGGATGGGCGGTGTGTGGGGGGTTATGGCCCAGCAGAGGATAGTTACAGTGGCCACTGTCTCTGTCACTGAGTCTGGCTCAATGGCTCAGAAGGAAAGGGGAGAAAGGTGAGCTGCAGTGATAGGAGGTTTATGGATGAGAATGGGGTTTGCAGATGGTCTGTTGCCTCCCTAATGCCAGGATCAGGGTTATCTCGGATCGTCCAGAGCATTCGAGTGGAGGGTGGGCAGACAAAGGTTGTTGTCTATATCGATAACAATGACATATTCCCCTTGTGGGAAAGCTTACTAGTGCTGCTTGGGTTTGGTGGGGGGGGGGGGGTGTGGGTCGCTAAAGTAGAGTTGCAGAGGGTTGAGAACCAGAACACCAGAGCAGATAATGGGGGGTTTGTGGAAAAAGGTGCTGTTAAGCCTACATTCAAAGTCAGGAATCAAAACTTGAATGCGGTGGGACAGATGTTCTGAGTTGTGTACACTTCAATGCAAGGAGTGTTGTAGGAAAGGTGGGTGAGGTTTGGGCTTGGGTCAGCACGTGGAATTATGACACTGTAGCCGTCAGCAAAGCTTACTTGCGGGAGAGGCAGGAATGGCAGCTCAATATGCTAGGGTTTCTTTGTCTTATATTTAATAGAGTGGGAGTGATTAAAGGGTGTAAGGGTGGCATTTTTCCCAGGGCTGAGATGGTTGCCACAAGAGGGCACAGGTTTAAGGTGCTGGGGAGTAGGTACAGAGGAGATGTCAGGGGCAAGTTTTTTACTCAGAGTGGTGAGTGCGTGAAATGGGCTGCTGGCAACAGTGGTGGAGGCAAATACGATAGGGTCTTTTAAGATGCTTTTAGATAGGTACATGGAGCTTAGAAAAATAGAGGGCTATGGGTAACCCAAGGAAATTTCTAAGGTAGGGACGTATTTGGCACAACTTTGTGGGCCGAAGGGCCTGTATTGTGCTGTAGGTTTTCTATGTTGTTCTATTACTGGTGAGGGAAATTTCATGGCAGTGCTCAGATAGGACAGATTGCAGAGCTCACCTGCTGAGGCTTTATGGGTGGAAATGAGTAATAAGAAAGGAATGACCATGTTAATGGGATTAACCACCCAACAGTCCATGGGATTCAGAAGAGCAAGTTTGTAGTGAGATTACAGACTGTTGCAAGAAATATAAGGTTGTAATTATAAGTGATATAAACTTTCTTCATACTCTAAAAGGACTAGATGGGATATAATTTGTCAAATGTGTTCAGGGAAGTTTCCTTAATTAGTACATGAAATCCCAATGATAAAGTGTGAGATACTAGATGGGCTATTAGGGAATGAGACAGGCCAGGTATAAAAGTTTGCATCCAGTGATGATTGGTTTCAAGATAATTAAGGAGAAGGATAGGTCTGGTCCATGGGTTGAGATTCTAAATTGGAGAAAGGCCAATTTTGACTGTATCAGAAAGGATCTGGCAAGAGTGGATTGGGACAGGCTGCTTTCTGGCAATGGCGTACTTGGTAAGTGGGAAGCTTCAGAAGTGAAATTTTGAGATTAGAGGGTTTGTCTGTTTCTGTCAGAATAAAAGGCAAAGAACCTTAGTTTTCAAGAGATATTGAGATCCTAGTTAAGAAAAAGGAGGAGGTACACAACAGGTATAGGCAGGAAGAAGAAAATGAGGTACTTAAGGAGTATAAGAGATGCGAGTGAACACTCAAGAAGGAAATCAGGAGCATTAAAAGAAAACATGAGGCGGTTCTAGCAAACAAGGTTAAGAAGAATCCCAAGGGCTTCTTCGGACATATTAAGAGCAAATGTGCAAGGGACAAAGTTGGTCCTCAGAAGGGCAATCGATGTATAGAGCTGAAAGAGATGGGGAAGATCTTAAATGGATTTTTGCATCGGTATTTACTCAGGGGATAGACACAGAGTCTCCAGAACTGAGGCAAGGCAAAACAAGTACTGAGGTCATGAACCATATATAATTTATAGATGAAATGGTATTTGCTGTCTTGTGGCAAATTATGGTGGATAAATCCATAGAGCCTGACAAGGTGTTCCTTTAGACCCTGTAGAAGGCTAGTGCAGAAATTGCAAATGCCCTAGTAGAGATAGTTAAAACATCCTTAGCCATGGGTGAGGTGCCAGAGGATTATTATATAGCTAATGTTTTCTGTTGTTTAGACCATAATCGTAAGACCATAAGATATAGGAGCAAAATTAGGACATTTTTCCAATCAAGTCTGCTTTGCCATTCAATCATGGCTGATCCATTTTCTCCCACTCCTCAGCCCCACACCCTGGCCTTCTCCCAATAACCTTGACACTGTGGCCAACTAAGAACTTACTAATCTTCACCTTAAATACAGCTGATGACCTGACCTCCATGGCTGCCTGTGGTAACAAATTCCACAAATTCACCACCCTCTGGCTAAAGCAATTTCTCTGCTTCTCTGTTTTAAATGGATACCCCTCTATCCTGAGGCTGCGCCCTCTTGTCCTAGACTCCCCCACCAAATGAAACATTCTTTCTACATCTACCCTGTCTAGGCCTTTCAACATTTGAAAGGTTTCAACAAGATCTCCCCTCATCCTTCTAAATTCCAGCAAGTACAGGCCCAGCGCCATCAAACATTCCTCTTATGATAACCCTTTCATTCCTGGAATTATCCTTGTGAACCTCCTCTGGACCCTCTCCAATGCCAACACATCTTTTTCTAAGTAAGGAACCCAAAACTATTCACAATATTCAAGGTGAGGCCTCATCATTGTCTTATAAAGCATTGGTATCACATCCCTGCTTGTATATTCTAGATCTTTTGAAATGAATGCTATCATTGCATTTACCTTCCTCGCCACTGACTTAACCTGCAAGTTAACCTTTAGGATGTTGTGTACAATGACTCCCAAGTCCCTTTGCATCTCATATTTTTGAACTTTCTCTCATTTAGAAAATAGTCTGTACACTTATTTCTTCAACCGAAGTGCATTTGCCATTTTCTTGCCCATTCTCCCAATCTAAGTCCTTCTGCAGCCTACCTGTTTCCTCAATACTACCTGCCCCTCCATCAATCTTCATATTATCTGCAAGCATGGCAACAAAACCATCTATTTCATCATCTAAATCACTGATATACAGCATAGAAAGAAGCGGTCCCAACACTAATCCCTGCAGAACACCACTAGTCACAGGCAGCCAACCAGAAAAGGTTCAATAGGTATAAGAGGACATGGCTTTAAGGTAAGGGGTGGGAAGGTCAAGGGGGGATATTAGAGGAAGGTTTTTTACTCAGAGAGTGGTTGGTGCATGAAATGCACACTAGTGAAATTTAAGAGACTGCTAGACAGGTATATGGAGGAATTTAAGGTGGAGGGTTATATGGGGGGGGGCAGGGTTTAAGGGTCGGCACAACATTGTGGGTTGAATGGCCTGTACTGTGCTGTATTGTTCTTTGTATATTTAATGTCAGAGAAATGTATACAATATACATCCTGAAATTCCTTTTCTTCCCAAACACCCAGGAAAACAGAGGAGTACCCTAAAGAAAGAATGACAGTTAATCGTTAGAACCCCAAGCTCCTCTTCTATGCACAAGCAGCAGCAAGGCAATGACCCCTCCCCCAGCAAAAAAGCATCAGCGCCCCCCACCGAGCACTCAGGCAAAGCATCAATAAAGACACAGACTTGCATTACCCCATTACCCCGAAGACTACTGGTTTACCTGGTAATTCAACATACCACAGACTCTCTCTCTCTAATAAGGAAAAAAGAGGTGTCTCTTTTTCACAGCGACAGGGGAGACATAGCAAACAACTTGCTGATTGATGATGTTGAAAGTCTGTTGTGTTGCTTTGTCCGCGCTCTGTGCCCAGATGGTCGGCTCCAACAACGCTCAGGTCTCTGGACACACAGACCATGGCAGCTAACACTTGCTCCTGATGTTCTGTGTTCTCCCGCGACGCCTCAGTCAGGGATACTGGCCTTGAATCAACCTGTCTCCCGAGCCACAAAAATCCGGCATGCTAGTCTTCCAGGCCGCGTCCTTGGGATATCAAAAAGTGGCCAGTCGTGAGGCCCTGGGAGCAGGTCCCATTCCCACAATGAACTGAAGTCAGAGTGTAACTCCAGGTCAGGGTCTTCAAATAAACCTTGAAAAGGAAAAGGATCCTTTTACTCCTAGCAGCTGCATCCTACTAACCAACCAATGCTCCAACTGTGCCAGTAACTTTCCTGTAATACCATGGGCTCTTAATTTGGTAAGCAGGCTCATGCGTGGCACCTTGTCAAAGCCTTCTGAAAATCCAGATATACAACCTACACTGCATTCCCTTTATCTATTCTACTTTAGAGGCCTGTATATCACTGCCATCAGGGTGATTTTATCCTTGCAGCTTCTTTACTCAACCTACAAAGATTCAACATCTTCTGATCCTATGTCACACCTTTCTAATGATTTGATGCCATTCTTTACCAGCAGAACCACGCCCCACCCTCTGCCTACCTTCCTGTCCCTCTGATACAATGTGTAACCTTGGACATTCAGCTCCCAATTGCACCATCCTTCCTGCACAATTCAGTGATGGCCACAACATCGTACCCAACAATCTGTACAACAAGATCATCTACCTTAGTTCTTATACTCTGTGCATTGAGATATAACGCTTTGTGTAATGCATTTCTTTTTTTTTTATTCTGCATCCCTAATGCACTGATACTCACCCTGCTAGCTGCAATTTTGTCCTATCGTCTGCCTGTCTTTCCTGACAGTCTGACTGCATGCTATCTTTGCTTTTTTGCCATCTGTTTTAACCTGAGTCCTTTCAATCTGGTTCCTATCCACCTGCCAAATTAGTTTAAACCCTCCCGAACAGGTCTCGCAAACCTGCCCTCATGAATATTGGTTCCCCTTGGGTTCAGGTGCAACCCATCTCCTTTCTACAGGTCATACCTCTCCAAGAAGAAATCCCATTGATCCAAGAACCTGAAGCCTTGCCCCCTGCACCAGCTTCTCAGCCATGCACTGATCCGTCAAATCAACCTGTTTCTACCTTCACTGGCACATGACACAGGTAGCAACCCAGATATGAGTACCCTGGAGGTCCTGCTTATCAACTTTCTGGCTAGCTCTCTAAATTCTCTCTTTAGGACCTCTTTGCTTTTCATTCCTATGTCATTGGTACCAATATGGACCAAGACATTTGGCTGCTCTCCCTCCTCCAAAATGCTTTGGATGTGATCTGAGACATCCCTGACCCTGGAACCTGGGAGGCAACAAGCCATCTGGGTGTTCCATTCTCCTCTACAGAATCTCCTGTCTGTTCCTTTGACTATTACTATGACTCCCCTCTTCTCCCCCTTTCCATTGTGCACCACGTACTCATACTCAGTGCCAGTAATATAGTATCCCTGACATTTCCCTGGGAGGTCATTCCCCACAACAGTATCCAAAGCGGTATACCTATTAGTGAGAGAAATGTCCACAGATGTGCTCTGTGCTATCTGATTCATCACCACCTTTAATTTGTCCTACAACTGTAGTATCATCAGAAAACTTGAATATGGCATTGGAGCTGTGCTTAGCAAAGCAAATAGATTGGGGGTAAAGCACACAGCCTTGTGGTGCATCTGTGCTGATGGAGACCGTGAAGGAGATGTTGTTGCTAATCCAAACTGACTGGGATCTGAAGATGATGAAATCAAGGATCCATATTGCACATGGTGTTGAAGCTGACTGATTCGTTTTGAGAGGATGATGGTATTGAATGTCGATCTGTAGTCAATAAAGAGCATCCTGATATATGGTTGTCCAAATCTTCCAAGGTTGTGTGAAGAGCCAATGAGATGGCATCTGCTGTGGACCTGTTGCTCTGGTAGGCGAATTGGAATGGATCCAACTGCAATTTTGGTCATCTTCCTACATGAAAGATGTCAATAAGATTGAGAGAGTGCCAAAACAAAAATACAAGCATATTGCCAGGATACGTGGACTTGAGTTACAGAGAAAAGTTGAATGGTGATTATTTCACTAAAATTATGCAAGGTAGAAGCTATGAAATCTGTCATGACGTGTAGAAATTGTTAGTTATTAGTTACCAGATGATTTCAATGCACCTTCGTTGAGCCTGCTACAGGGACTCTAATTGATCACAACAATCCAATAATTCAGATTATATTCTTTCCACTTGCAGAAAACAGCTCAGAGACTGTCTTTGGATTATAATAATTTGAAGCCTAGGATTGTATTTTGAAGTTATTATTTTTTCACTAAGTTGACAGATAGTTATCCAAATCCTATGCTGACTTTCATGGTTCTCACAAATATTTTATTCAACAGGAGTAGCAGTCTCAGGGCATCACCTCAGAAGGAAACGAATTGAATAATTTTCCAAAAAATTATGTGATATTTAGCAGTTTGGAATTGCTTATTTTGAAACCTAGTTTTGCTGCCAAAGCAATAAAATAAGATTGTGCAAGAGTAATTTATTGTGGTGATCCAGAGGAATTAAAGCAAAGAGGCTGTCAGTTCTGAAATCTGCTTGAAGTAATTGTGTACTGTAATTGTAATGCCAAACACAAGCACTAGAAGCAGAGAAAGATAATCCATTATTAATGATCACCTCGAATCAATTATCTGAGATTCTCTTTCTGCTACTCAGGCAAAAGCTTCCCATATAATCATTGTTCTCATCTCAGACTCGGTGTTCTACATTTGGATCATTAAAAATAGTTAAAGCTGAGCAAGTATCAATATACTGAATGTGCTGCTCTTGATAATTCTGCTCCCACTGATACGGAAAAGGGCAACTGTTCAAACTGGCCAGAACCCTAGTTTCTTCTTTCTGATATTTTTGCATCAACTCTGGCTCAGTTGCTTGCACTCTTGCTCCTGCATCAGGGTATGCGTTCATTTGTATTCCAGAAACATGAGGCCTAGAATGGGGTAAACATGTAGTTCTGCTTTGGCAGAGGTACACTCTTTTAGATGTGAATTGAAAAATAACGTATAAACATCAGGGGATGATTGGTTAGCAGACATGAGATGGAGTGTGGGGAAGTTACTGAGCCAGCAGCAGAATTTCTTTGGGATATAGAAGGTAAAAAAGCCTCTGGGATTGAGGTAAGGGGATACATGTGGTCACAGGGAAAGCTTACAAATTCTATAACATTGGAGGTCAGGGTTGAACCTGGGTTACCATCGCTCTGAGGCAGCTACACTACATGCTGCATTGCTGGCTCCACCTCCATCTCTCAGAACGAACAATTGTACACGTGGTTGCATAATACTATACAGGTCAGTAGCTGTGACAGATCATATCTATTTTCGAGCTGCACCACTTTAAAAATTGTGTTATGTTATCAGCTACTTTCTATGATTTACAACATCAGTGTCAAAGGTTCAAAGGACTGCAAATGACAGAAGTCTGAAAATGATGGAACCAGTTAGCCACTATTGTTGTGTATTTAATATTTCAGTAACATTTGAGTAATATTGTAAATATATTCTGTGATTAAGCATTCTTTGCTTAAATAATTCATTACAGGTTATATGTAAAAGTACGTGAATGGCATATGTCATTATGCCCCCGATCATAAGTGCACGCTTTACTAAAGTAAAGAACCAAGTACACATGTTATTCCCAGCTCTGTGGTTTTCTTTTGATTAGTTTTCAGTTTTGGAGTTATAAAATGTAACAGTGGTGATGAGTAAGTTTTAAAATGAACCCAAGACAATGACCACCCTGTCAGAGCGCAGCACACTTTCTTCACAAAAGGAGAGAAATGGCTGAGTAAAAAGAAGCACAGCACATATTTTTTTCTTTTGATGCACAGCAGGATGTTTGTATTTTATAAAAAAGGCAGAAAATAGATGAAATTCACAGGTTCATAAACTGTGAGTGATAATAATATAAAATAAATGACTGGCTACATTAGGACGTAGATGCGTTTGATTAGACAAAAGATAACTGGGTGACGTATCTTCGCAAAACTTTCTGGAGGGAAACACTTCAGCAAAGTGGAGTTAGCTAATACCTACCTACTGATGGAAATGGAAAAAGAGTCCAAAGTTTTTCTCACCATAAGCGCTCAGACTAACCACTACTCTACAGTCTTCTGTCTTTTCGTATTTGCACAGTTTGTTGTATTTTGCCTATCAGTTGTATCCTCCTGGATACAGTCTTTTACTGATTCTATTGTGTTTCTTGTATTAACTGTGAATGCCCACAAGAAAATTAATCTCAGGATTGTATATGGTGACATATATGTACAGTACTTTGATAACAAATTCACTTTGAACTTTGAAGTCAGGCTTGAATCAGAATCAGAACCGGGTTTATTATTACTGGCATGTGTTGTGAAATTTATTATTTTGTGATAACTTTACAGTGCAAGACATAATAATTGGTATAAGTTACAAAACTAAGTACCTATTGCAAAAGACAAATAATGAGGGAATGTTTGTGAATTCATGGACTGTTCAGAAATATGATGGAAAGAAGATGTTCTGTCACTTACACATCTTACCTCCAAAGCAACCCAGACCTCACCCAGTTGGATATTCTTTGTGTTCTATCCATCCAACTTCATCTTCCTAGAGACTTAGAACTAAGTTTTTTTTTTCACTTTTCTGAGTTCTACCAAAGGGCTTTTGAGTTGAAACATTAACTCTTTTTCCTTTTCCATGGAGATAACCCATTAATGTTTCAAGTCTGGTGTGCTGTATGTTCCCAAAATTTTCTGTTTCTATTTAAATTTGAGAATCTATTTACTTCTATGGAGGATGGATGTTACCTTGACATTATTAATTTTTTTTGTTCATTCAATGAAGTATCTTTGTTGTTAGTTTCATTGATTCCATTTAGTCTCTGAGAATGTATACTGAAATTCTTACTCTTCGCAGGCATCCATGAAACAGAACAAAAACTCCAAAGAGATAATGACAGAACAGAAAAATGCCTGATCCCCAAAGCCTCCTCTCCCCTCCCATGCACATGCAGCAGCAAGCATCAATCCTTCCGCCTCCTCCCCCCCCCACTTGTTGCAGCAAAAAGCATCAGCCCCCTCACCACCCACCATGCAAGCAAAAGCAAAGCCCCCAGAGAGACCATCAAATACCACAGTTCATCCCAGCCGTTCAATATGCCACAGGCTCTCTGTCTCATTAACAAGGGAGAGAGAGGTCCTGATCCTGTCACAGTGAGAGGGGAGACCACAAACTCACTGTTTTGATGTTACAGTCTGCAGAGTTGTTTCACTCTGAGTTCCCCCGACTCAAGAATCAGAAGCAAGTTTTCTCTTACCATCGAGAGAGAAAGAGAGAGGGAGACAAAGGGGCAGGCGGAGAGACAGAAACGGAGAGTGACAGAGACAGAGAGAGACAGAGAGAGAGAAAGAGTGAGAGAGAAAGAGAAAAACAGAGAGAGAGAAAGATTAATTGCTTGTGTGCAGAGGCTTCCGACAGCCACACATGATCTTCCAATCTCCCAAGTTTGACTTGTTTCTTGTATCTTAGAGATACTTAAACATAGTTTTAACTGTTCATTCCTCTCCATAGATGCTGCCAGACTTGCTGAGTTCTTCCAGCATTTTCAAGTCAAGTCAAATCAAGTTTATTGTCCTTTAACTAGATATATGTACACAGTCAAACGAGACAGTGTTTCTCAAGACCAGGGTGTAAAACACAGTAGTACACATAGCACACTTATAACACACAATAACTTAGGAAAGTGAGGATAAAATCTTCAGATGAATTACACATAAATAAACAACATGAAATGAATAAATTAAATTCAAAGGGTACAGAACAGATTAACCAGTGATACTTTGAATGCGATGTGGCAAAGAGTTCAGAAGTCTAATGGCCTGAGGGTAGAAACAGTTTCCCATCCAAACTATTCTTGTTTTTATGCATCAGAGTCTCCTGCCTGATGGTAGAAAGTCAAAGAGGATGCTAGATGGAAGAGTGGGACCCTTGATAATACAAAGGGCCTTGTATATGTAGAGCTCCTGATAAAAGTCTCAATGGATGGTAGGGAGACCCCTATGATCCTCTCAGCCATATTCACAGTCCTTTGTAGGGACTTCCAGTTCAATGCTCTGCTGCTCTCATACCAGCCGGAGATGCAGCTTGTCAGGAAGCTCTCGATGGTGTTCCTGCATAATTCAGTTAAGATGTGGGGTGGGGGGCTCACTTGCCTCAATTTCCTTAGGAAGTGGAGGCATGCTGTGTCTCCTTGTTTGGGGAGGTGATATTGAGGGACCAGGTGATGTCATCTCTATGGAGGAGCCACTGATTTCCTTGGCCTTTCTACATTCAGATTTAGGTTGTTAGGTTTGTGTTTGTTGCTCTGGATTTCCAGCATCTGCAGTATCTCATGTTACTGAACCTCAGTGTCAGAAGTGCTGTTAGAAGAAACTATCACATTTACTTATTGAGCCTGCACCAGTGTACTAAATTCCAAACATGACTCTTCCAAGCGGATATACTCTGTGTGAATGTGCCAAGTTGTGATCCATTTGTTTCTTACCCGTTTCATAAAATTGACTCACCTAACACTTCAAAGGATAGGAATAACAGTGGGAGTTTCCATTGTTTATTGAGCTGGTGTGTCAGAATGGCCAGGGCAGATAAAGACAGAAAATATAAATGTAGTTTATTGGTCATAAATAGAGAGCATTGAAACCCTGGAGAATGTATTAAATGCAGTGGAAGTACATTGAAACTTGCTTCCAAATGAAACTGTGGGCCATTGCCAGTTCCTGTGAAAACTATTTCCAGAAACATTATATACCGGCCAGGTATTGACAAAGATCCACATGTAGAGTTCCAAGGATGCAGGCGAATGTCACTACAGAGGCTTTGAATGACATTGTTGGAAAACTATTTCATAGAACAGGCATCTTTAAGTTTTGTCAGAAAGACAACAAAAGCATTCCAGTCTATATCAAACCTTGTTCTAAATGTGGGATTGTGTACAAAAGCAAACCTTACAAGTGAGGAGCTGCGATTTATTTGCAACAAGAGGGATATCGCAAGATTATAGTCCTTAATTCCCTTATCTCTTTGAATGCTTTATAACGTATAGCAGTGTTCGTTAGTTCATTGAGCCTCTATGAATATGAAGATCCATATGAAAGATCTGCATGAATCAGTAAGGAAGCCTTGAAGAGACAAGTTTCTCAAGGTTGTATGAATATAATCATGAATCTTTGCTTGGCTGCCTTCTTAAATATTTTACAATATGACATCCTGCCACAGAGGTGTGTCTTAGACTTTGAATGCACTTGCATTTACTACAACCTAAGTTGGAGGAAACATTGAAATTAAAAAAACATTGTGACAGAGCCTAGCAATTCAATGGGGAAAAACAAAGAGGATAGGTTCAAGCAGCATGAAAAAGTGAGAGCACTGGAACCAAGAACAAGTATGACACACAGAAGTGGAATAACACTGAGAAAGTAAATGCTCAATACTGAATGGTACATTATACATACTCAACAAAAAGCACCATGACTAAATGACTCTAACAAATGACAGACCAAAACAATTTGAAGGTAAATGGGATAATGAATTTATTCCAGGCCTAAATATAGAAGAATAGATGCAAGTCTAAAGCCAGTTGGGTTAAGATGCCACACATTCATCAGATTAGGAAACGATAACAACACGGAAGCCCACAACACATATATAATTAGGAGGTCTAAGCACCTGAGGAACTCAGTTAACAGCTGGATCTGTAATTGCTTTGCATTTTACTCATTGGAAGTGGATGATGCTATCAACACTGTCATGTATTGTCCATCCTAAATTACCTCTGAACTGAGAAGGCAGCGTTATAAAGTTTTTTTTTGAAGTTTTAATTTTGGGAATAAGGTTGTTGTTCGTCACCATTTGATACCACCAGGCAAATAATGATACTTTGTTTCATAATAATGTTTTGTTTCCAAAGTACTTTTTCAGAACTTACCTATACTGATGACTTAACATGCTCCATTACATTTACTTTATATTTTTAAGCTGGGATAATACTCACACACTTGTGAACTGGCCACGTTGATGATCGGAGGCTTTCCTGACTCCCTGCCCCAGTTGAAGGGGATTACCTTAGGTGATGATTGTCGCTCCTGATATCTTCGATGATTCATTCTTTCATTCAATGTGTTGTTTGCATCAATGACCAACATTGTCCAGATATGAGCTAAGGGCAGTCTGCAAGTATCATCACACTTCTATTGCCAACATAGCATGCCCACAACTTACTAACCTGCGTGGTTTTCCTCTGGGTGCTCTGGTTTCCTCCCACATTATAATGACTTATGGGTTGGGGTTAGTACCACTCCAGACTTACATATGTCTTGTGGATGACGGACCATCCAGTGGGTGTCATGAAAATAGAGTCAGTCAGCATGTTTGCTCATGCTTTTAATATGGAATATTAATAATGAATGCTTTATATTCCTATGTTGAGTTCTGAATTTTTTCCAATCCTCTGTCTTACTAGTCATTTTGGAATTGCTATAAATCTTGTTGCTCTGATTTAATACTTTTAGCTTCTCTTGTTAGCCATAATTGGAGCACTTTCCCTTTTCTGTGTGTCGAAAGGGGAAAAACTATGCATTAATCATCATTGATAAGAAACTTACTGGATTCTTTTACCCATTATGCTGCTGGAAGCTCTGGCAGCATTCCTTCAACGTCTCAGTAGCTTCCTCCTGGTTTACAGTTAGTCATGCAAGTCTTGGATGGAGACAGGAACACCGTCACACATAGATGTAAAAGGATACTTCACTGCTGTTTCCATAACACTCCTGTTTGACCAGTCAGGGTTGTTAACCCTGAGGTGCACCTCTGAACCTGGAGGATCGGCGCACCACTCTTCGTCTGGCCTCTACTCTTCGACCAGTTTGGCATAGGTGACTCGACCAAGCGCTACAGCACAAGGCTCTGACTCCAGCCAACATGGCTCTCTGGGTTAATGAGGCATGCAAGTCTCCAAACCATGACAAAGTTGTAAACCTCTTGCTGGAAGCTCAGCATATGGATTTCCAGGATGAGTGCTCCTGATGGTAGCAATGATATTGCACATCGTTTGCACACTAGAATACAGCATTGCTTAAATGAGAAATAGTCCTTATTACCCATAGATACTGTGTTAATCCACTTCCCTGACTAATTTGAGTTATCATAATAAAACAATGATAACTCAGATTGTGGACTGACACACAATGATGGCAAAATAACTCAGCCAGTATCCCCATCTGTCCTTGAAAAAGTGATGTTAGGTCATCTTTTTGTACTGCTACAATCCTTCTGTTGCAAAGAGTAGTAGCTGAAATCTCAAATCTGTCCAGGGAAAATGGCTAATAATACCTGAGCAATTTTCCACACTGCCTGGTAGATAACAGTATTGCGGTTGTAATGAAACAGCCTAGCTAGAAATATGGCTCATTTTGGAGCACCAGTTTTAAGTACAACTGTTGTCAGGATGTCAATTTTTGCTGTGCTCAGTAAGCTCAATCAGATGTTTGTTTTATGTGGATTTAACTGAGCTGACAGTAGAGTGGTTTCTGTGAGGATGTAGGCCAAGCTATGTTTTCTGTGCCTGGCCCTCTGTTGGTTAAGGTCAATCATGGATAGTGCTTCCAAGCTATCTACATTTGATGCAGCACCGTCTGTGGCTGAAGACCACTGTGAGAGCAGCTGTGTCTGTTGCACAGGTCGCATCTACGAGGGGTCTCAACTCTGCCGGAGATGCAGTGTCCCTTTCTATGGGCCCGATTGTCTGCTGCTTTCCAGAACTTCTCCTTGCCGGACTCAAGGTGTTTTTTCAGAGTGCTTCTCCAGCTGGAGCGGTGGACTGCAAGTTCCTCCCAGGTCTCAATGTTGATGTCCAGCACCTTCATGTCCCGCTTGCCGACATCCTTGTGATGCAATTGCAGGCGGTCAGCTGTTCCCTTGCCTGAAACCAACTCACCATCAAGGTTGTCTTCTGAGATGTGGCCATCCTATATGCAGGGTGTGTACACTAGGGAGACTGGCAGGTGAGAGATCCTCAGCATTGGGTACTCTGTCTCTCCAGGAAATGCTCAAGATGGGATGAAGGCATCTAAAATGGACGGTGTTGTGCCTTTTCCCTTGCTGAGTCTTGCTGCCGTACGGCAGTGTGCTGCTGACGCAAGTGCTGAACACTGCAATCTTTGTTTTGACTGAGGTTTGGAGTTCTTCAAGACTCATGTGGTGAGGCAGGCAAGAGTTGCTGTAGCCTTCCCAATGTGCTTGCCGATTTCTGTATCCAGGGAGAGGTTGTCACTGATGACAGACGCCAGGTATGTGAACTGGTAAACAACATCCAGGTTTTAGTTAACAGTGGCAAATGCTGGTCGTGCCTCCATGTCTTGTCCCAAGACATTTGTCTTTTCCAGGGTGATCGTCAGATCAAAGTTCTTGCAGGCCTGCAAGAAGTAATCCCTCAAGCTCTGGAGTGGGTGAGGAGTGTGGGTTGCAACTTCTGCATCATCAACAAACAGCATGTGTCTGATCATAGCCTTGCATACTTTGGACAAGGTTAAAAAGCCTGCTATCTGATCTAGTGTGGAGGTGGAGCTCCTCTGTTGCAGTGCCAGATATATGCTTCAGGAGATTGGCAAACAAGATCCCAAAGACCGTAAGCGCGAGAACACAGGCTTACTTAACGCTGCTGCTAATGTCAAAGGGCCCCGAAGAGCTACTGTTGTATTGCACAGTCATCCTTCTCTTGCTGTGGCTGGATGTGATCACGCTCTGTAGTCTTGGTGGGCAACCTACCTTAGAGTTGATCTGAAGAAGTCTGTCTCTGTTGCCTATGTCATATGATATGCCTTGGTGAGATCAACAAACATAACATAGAAGGGCTTCTTCTGTTCTCTGCACTTCCTCTGGAGGTGGAGGAGGGGAAAAATGATGTCCTCCATTTTTCTTCTGGCACAAAGCCATCTTGTGACCCTGGGTAGACACATTCAGCCAACTTTTGTAAATGAACCAAAAAGACTCAGGCAAGGACTTTGCCATCAACACTCAAGAAGGTGTACTCAAGAGTGAAGGGAGGGTTGCCTTTGATTCAACCTTCCCTTATCATTCATACTCCAGACCCTTGTCAGTTTTGAGGTTGAGGTAATGGAGGCTCTACTCACATCACAATTTAATGTTCACCATTGGAGGAGACAACGTCTAGATCTGCTAGCAGCTAAGCCATCACAGGATAAATTGAATCTCTATTGGATCCATATGGTTACAATTGGCTAACATTATCTCTCACTTCTCTGGAAGATGGTGGCAGAGTGAAAATGAAAGTGTAGGGGATTTCTCGCCTAAGAGTGAAAAGCATGAACTGGTTATGATTGGACAGGTCCTAGTGAAACCAAGTGCCAATGTGTAGGATGCCTAAGGAAAGGTTTTGAAAGAGAATGCAATGGATAGTTAACTTCTTTACTGCTGAGAGATCAAGGAACATAAGAGAGGGTTTTAATTATGATGTGTGGCATAGCTGGAACCCTGGCTAGGCATGTTCTCTCTTTCAAAAGGAGTTATGTGTGCATTACAATGGAAAGTATTTATAGTTAGGCTCCATAAATATTTTTAACTTCACGTGATTTACTGCAGGAACTTTGACTCACTGATCTGGAATAGTTATCTGCAAATACCTTTCTGCTTCACAGTGGAACTATCCCTGTCATGGTAAAAACATTAGGATATTTCAATAAGGAATTAAGTGGTTTAAGTATTTGACCTGAAAACCAATATATCCTACTAAATAACAGTTATTTGGAATAAGTTGAACACTACAAACTAATCATGTACAGATGATTTTGATGATCTTTGGTTTTGAAATATACATGTACATCTGAATCCCTAGATTAGCCTAAAGCTCTTGAACTCATCCCTGGATATCTTTTACATAATACATCAATGTGACTATAACCACAACTTCTGTCAAGACTTGTCATGCTCAACTGAGTCAGTTCTGTTTTAGTATGAGATAACCTATAATTTGAGCAATATGAGGGATCATTTCTGCATTAGGTGAGTTTTATGATTTGATCAGACCCCACAGTCATTAATTAATTACTCACTCTAATATCCTCTGTTGTATCATTATCATTTTGATCACAACTTTAAAAATTATTGATCCTTCTTGTGGTTCAGCATCGTGCCTGCTCGTGACGGTCAAATGCCATGTTGTGTATCCTATTGGGTGGGAAAATCCTGGACCCTGTTCAATTCAGGTTTAGTGGGTGGAATGCCCTTTGTTGCACAGATCTTCTGCCTGAGCACATTTTCCAGTTGTCTGCCAAACTACTGCAGCCTTTCTGCAAGGTTGAGAACCTGCAGGCATCTCAAACTAACATGCTGCCCCTGGACCATTGTGATGGCCCATTGACAGCTTATGCTTGACTACTTTAAAAAAATAAAATAATCAGGTGATTTAAATAGTAAATTTGTTTATTTGATGTAAGTAACTTAATTAAAAGCACTAACATCAATTCAAATAAAAACAAACTACTTACCCTCACCCTACCTTGATATCTACATTATTATGACTTGACTTCAAGTGCTGACCTTTGGCAAAGACCTCTGTTCGGCATTCTCCCTTCACAACCCCCCCCACCCCCCCCCCCCACAAACCAATCTCACAATGCCCAAGCACATCCAGGCTCTGATCTGGTTTGTTGAAAAAATAGGCCTGGAAATTTCTGACCTTTTTGCAATAGGCCCATTGCTAGGCTGTGCACTGACTACCTCTGACAAAGTGCACTGGGATTCCTAGGTCACACTGTTCCAGCAGCATTTGCCTAGGATCTGTTTAGTTATTATCCATCTCCTGTGGCAGTAAGCTGCATTTTCACCACTCTGAGAAAAGTAATGGCTTCTTCTTTTCCTATTGTACTGTAAGTTTAATCTCTTCAAATCTATAACCCAAATTCTTTCAGCTTAATCCCGATTTTGAACATGAATTTTTAAACTCGCTTAGATTTTGGTTTTAAATTGGAGCATAATTGGTGATAATTGCAATCTACTGTAGCTGTATAAACCACTGTTTACCAGCTTCAATTACTTTTCTCAGAAGAAATTAAATTATAGAGAGGAATAGAAACAGGCCCTTCAGCCCATGATGATCATGCTGAACATCAAGCACCTATTTTTAAGGTAGTCCTGCTCTAATCTGTTTAAGTCCTTTAAGTTTCTTAGCAGTGTCCCTTGCCTGCCACAGATTTCACACCCAGAAGTATTCTGCGCAAGAAACATGAATTTATATCCAGACTATCTGCAAGCCATGAAATAAATTCAGCTCACTGTGACCAAATTGTTTGCAACATTTCGGAAGTAATCATTCAAACTCAAAATGATTTATTGGCTATTTGGTTAGAAACATAGAAACATAGAAAACCTACAACACAATTCAGGTCCTTTAGCCCACAAAGCTATGCCGAACGTATCCCTACCTTAGAACTACCTAGCCTTACCCATAACCCTCAATTTTTCTAAGCTCCATGTATCCACCCAGGAGTCTCTTAAAAGATCCTATCATTTCCACCTCCACCACCGCCGCCGGGAGCCCATTCCATGCACTTACCACTCTCTGCATAAAAAACGTATCCTTGACATCTCCTATGTACCCACTTCCAAGCACCTTCAAACTATGTCCTCTCGTGTTAGCCATTTCAGCCCTAGGAAAAAGCCTCTGACTATCCATATGATCAATGCTTCTCATTATCTTGTACACCTCTATCAGGTCACCTCTCATCCTCCATCGCTCCAAGGGGAAAAGGCCAAGTTCACTCAACCTATTCTCATAAGGCATGCTCCCCAATCCGGGCAACATCCTTGTAAATCTCCTCTGCACCCTTTCTATAGTTCCCACGTCCTTCCTGTAGTGAGGCAAAAAGGATTGAGTACAGTACTCCAAGTGGGGTCTGACCAGGGTCCTATATAGCTGCAACATTACCTCCCAGCTCTTAAACTCAATCCCATGATTGATGAAGGCCAAAGCACTGTATGCCTTCTTAACCACAGAGTCAACCCTATTGTTTATTTAATTGAAAATGGAAATCACTATACAGTATTCATAATGCTTTCTCGCAATCATGCAGTGATCACTAGATGGTACTTGAAACAAAAATAACAGTTTACCAAGATTGCAGAGGAATAAAAATACATGTGATAGAGACTGGTCAACTAACCCATGGTTCATCAAAAAATTCTTCACTTTTTGTATTATTGTTGATTTCATTATGTGGAACCCCCAATAAATTTACCTTTAAAGTGTCCTTGAAGGATTCAGTTATCTTATTGTATCTTTGACTGTATAGTGTGATAAAATTCGCTTGTCAGTGTTGAACGTAAAACACAACAGTTGTCACAAATTGTAATGTTAGTTGCAACCTGTCTGAAGGGACAACTGCAGGGGAGAGATAAAAATAAAAGTGTCACAGTATGCTTGTGACTCACTGAGTTACATATAATAGACGTAGCTACTTGGGGCCACAAGAAATTAAGTGCAGTATACGTGAGCCAGATACTCTTTATACTAACAGGAATTTTAAATGTAGTGAGGTGTAAACGAGGTGGCCAACCCAACTCATATATTTGTTGAATGGATTACTGTCAATGTTCATTAAGGTAGGGGGAGAAATCATGGATTTACCTCTTCATAGCAGGAACCTATCACATAAGGCTAATAACTGAGGTACTTTTCATCTCTAATTGCTGACAAGACATCAGCTGACTCAACTTCAGCGCTCTTCACTCTTCCTCAAACTTTAATCCCTCTGTTTGCACTGCCCTCCTTTCTCTCCACACCAATCCCAAGCCTGCAAACAAAGGGGGTGCTACTGTAGTGCAGTGGACTGACTGCTACTCTGCTGAGGCCGCATCTCTTCTTGCCTAGCCCTTGAAGACTACTGCAGACCAGACCATCAGAAAACTGTCTCCGACTCTATCACTGACCTCACCAACTCTGGAGAACACCCACCCATTGCCACCAAACTCATAGTTTCTTTACCCAGCAGTGTTCACCTCCTAGGATCCACAATCCTCACTGTCCAGGTAGGCCCATTGTCCCTGCCTGCTCCTGCCCTACTGAGCTCATGTCTTCATATCTTGACTCCATTCTATCTCCCTTGCTTCAGTCCTTCCCCACCCACATCTGCAACACTTCTTTTTCTCTCAATGTCCTCACTAACTTTCAATTCCATGACCCTCACTGTCTCACTTTCACCATGGATGTCCAGTTCCTAAACAGTCTATTCCCCCATCAGGAAGGCCTTAAAGCTCTCCGCTGCTTTCTCAATAAAAGAACCAACCAGTTCCCCACCACCAACACCCTCCTCTGTCTGGCAGAGCTGGTCCTCACCCTCAACAATTTCTACTTCGGCTCCTCACACTTTCTCCAGACTTGAGGAGTTGCCAAGGGCACCAGCATGGGTCCCAGCTATGCCTGCCTTTTTGTTGGCTACATAGAACAGCCATGCTCGAAGCCTTCCCTGGTAATGCTCCCCAACTCTTCCTCTGCTATATTAATTACTGCACTGGTGCTGCTTCATGCACCCATGCTGAGCCCAACAAATTCATCTACTTTGACTCAAATGTCCACCCTGCCCTCAAATTCACTTGGTCCATTTCTGACACCTCCCTCCCCTTTCTTGATCTCTCTGTCTTCATCTCTGGAGACAAACTGCCAATCAACATCTTTTATAAACCTACTGATTCCCACAGTTATCTTGACTATACCTCTTCCCACCCTATATACTGTAAAAATACTCTTCCCTGCCACATCTGTTCCTAGGAGGAAGTTTTACTTTCCTGTTCATAACAGATGTCCTCCTTCTTCAAAGAACTGGGTTTTCCTTCCTCCACTATTGATGCGGTCCTTACTGCATCTCCTCAATTTTCCAGACATCCGCGCTCAACCCATCTTCCTGCTGCCTTAACTGTGGTAGAGTTTCTCTTGTC
Source organism: Hypanus sabinus (assembly GCF_030144855.1). NCBI lineage: Eukaryota > Metazoa > Chordata > Chondrichthyes > Myliobatiformes > Dasyatidae > Hypanus > Hypanus sabinus. The sequence goes on from NC_082719.1 coordinate 77,612,074, forward strand.
CTTACCTACTACCCCATAAACCTCTGCATGTAACACATCATTCTCCACAACTTCTACCATCTTCAAAGGGATCCTACCTCCAAACATATCTTTACCTCTCCGCATGCATTCGTCGCTTTCTGCACGGATTGCTCCCTCCATGATTATTCCCTTGTTCGTTTGTCCCTTCCCACTAATCTCCCTCCTGGCACTTATCCCTCCAAGTGGCCAAAGTGCTGCACCTGTCCACTCACCTCCTCCCTCACCTCCATTCAGAGCCCCAGACAATCCTTTCAGGAGAGACAAAACTACACCTGCTTCTGGCTGTCCTTCTTCTCCTCCGCCACCCTCTGTTTATTCTGGCATCTTCCCCCTTGCTTTCCAGCCCAGAAGAAGGCTGAAACACAGATGTTGCCTTACCTGCTGAGCTGTTCCAGCATTTTGTGTGTGTGACCGAGGTACCTGTCCCCTGAAGAAATTGTATGTTCTTGTGGAAGTGCTTAGAAGCAAACAGGTGGAATTAGGAATTTCTGGAAAAAGCAGATAACTTCCCATTATCTCTTCTGTCTGTCACAGGTTTATGATAAGGCAGCATAATGGTTAAATTACTACTCGGTAACCTAAACATTGCTCCAGGAACAAGACTTTGAATGCCTCCAGAATTATTGGGGAATTTAAATTCAAATTACTAAATGGATCTGACCGTTGGGAGTCCCTGCCCATTTCTAGGTAGTTTTTTTGTTGGGAGGGCAAACTGAATCATCAGCTCAACCAGGTCCACCGAAACTTGTATGTCAGAATGGGTTGGGAAATATCCTGATTCTGTCCTAATCCATAGTCCTACTGAAATATTTCTGGTAAAATTATGATTAGAGTTGCAAGAAGTCAGGTTTTGGATAGGAAAGTTATCAGTTACCCCCTTTTCTGGCCTTTTCCCCGTTCCTTTCCTGTTCTCATGAAAGGCCTCAGACCAAAACATCAGCTGTTTATTCCACTCCATAGCTGCTTTCTGACCTGTTGAGTTCCTCCAGTGTTTTGTGTGCGTTGGTCTGGGTTTCCAGTAACTCCAGAACCTCTTGTGTTTTTGAGTGTAAGATATTCCATCTGCTTACAGTGCTGACCAATGCCTTCAGCAATATTCAAAGTGAGAATCAAACATTCAGCAATGCCTAAACAGAGGACAATGGAGTTAGTTCTCTTTTTAGTTCAAACTGTCAGTACCTCCAGTTGAGCTCTGTCTTTTTTTGTGTTTCCACCTAGCCATCAGTCTGTGGTTCTATATCACCATGTGCTCCTGTCCCCACTCCTGCTCTACTCTGGCCCCTGTATCACTGAGTACTCTGTCCCTCACCTGTTTCTCATTATTACCTGTATTGCTGCCACCTGTGTCTCATTGTGCTCCACCTATCATCTGCCTCTCTGTTTATTGCTCAGTATATTTCAGTCCTGTGTTTTCACCTGGTTATTCCCAGATTGAGCCAGTGAGTTTTCCTGAACCTTTCTAGCATTTATATCTGAACTCTGTATGTCTGAATATTGGTGCTGCCTGTTTCCTGATACTGGTTTTTGGATTTCTCTGAATGTTTTGATGTCTGCCTGAACTTTGACACTGACTTTGTTTGCATTTTAGGGTTTGTTACTCAATATCACTGTGTGCACAGCACTAGGTCAGTGATTGGATCCCTGCTCCAGCATCCGCATAAGAACATTGTTAATAAGCTTTCATTTCTGTTGGGGGAGTTGACTTTAACCTGGAGTTAATTTAGTGCTTTTGTAACTAAAACAAAGGAATGGTCATCTGTGAGGTATTCACCACACAACATGGTGGCTATGTGGCTAGTATAATAATTTACAGTGATTGGGGTTCAATTTCCTCTGCTGTCAGCAAGGAGTTTGTAATTTCTCCCCTTAACTAGATGCCCCCAGCAAGTCATTGAGTTGAGACGATACACTTCACTGTGTGTTTGATGTACATGTGACAAATAAATTTAATCTTCATATAAGATTATCTGGAAAAAGGTGCCAGATGAGAAAGAAACTGTCATGGTGAGAAATGTGACACAAGCAACACATTGCAGATATTGAAAAGCTCAGATAAGATCAGAAAATGAAATGAGGAAAAAGGGTCAGCAGGCCTGATGGCATCCAGGCAGAAAAAGCATTTCAGGTCAATGTCCTCATCATAACCTCTAGGTTATAGCATTTTCTGCCTGACATCAGCATCAGCAATGTCAGCATGGTTTCCTTCAGGGAAAATCCTATCTGATGAACCTGTTGGAATTCTTTGATGGGATTAGAAGGAGGATATATAAAGGGGATGTTGTGGATGTTGTATATTTGGACTTCCAGAAGGCATTTGAAAAGGTTCCACCCATGAGGCTGCTTAGCAAGTTAAGAGCCCATGGTATTGCAGGAAAGTTATTAACATGGTGAGTGTTACCTACCCATCCACATTCTCTGCTCAGATTTACCTTTACCTGTTGGGGACAGGGAAGGAAAAGCAGCTGGCTGAGAGAGTCCTGGACTGAACTGGTGAGATTTCCTGTGAAGTCTTTGTTCTGTGTGATAAATCAGTTACATGGCCCACACCAGCATAGACAACTTCTCTCACCTCGAATTTGAACCCATTCAATATGGACTCACTTTCAAAGACTCTACAATTCATGTTCTTGGTATTATTTATATATTTATTTATTATCTAATTTTTGTTTGCACACGGTCTCCTTTTGCACTTTGGTTGTTTGTTGGTCTTTGTGTGCAGGTTTTTCATTGATTCTACTGTATTTGTTGTGAATGTCTGTTGTATTTCAGGGTAGTATATGGTGACATACATATACTTTGATCATAAATTTGCTTGGAAGTTCAAAGTGCATTTATTATCACAGTATATATACCATATACAACCTTGAGATTTGTCTCCTTAAGGCAGCCACAAAACAAAGAACCACAATGGATTCCAGGAAAGAAACCCATACAACAGAGACCATCAAACAGTCAATGTGTGGGGGATAAAAAAGCAAATCCTGCAAAGAAAAGAACCACACAGAACACGAACACAGGCTCACAAAGAGTAAGTCCACAGCCAGTTCAGTGCTGTAGCCGATCCAGGAACCTGAAGGCTGCAAGCCACATCCTTTTAGATGTAAAGAACCTTGCTTTCAAAATGCAGAGGAACCTTGGACAAAAATCAAAGCCATATCTCCAGATATGTCAGACTTTTGTTTTCTGTCCTTGAATTCTGGCTCCCAAACTGGGAAATGGAATTGGAGCTTTACAAACGCGTTCTGTCACAGGCAGAAATTTGCATATGTGCAGGTATACAGCTGAAAATCAACTTGCCTGCTCCAGATGCAATATTTGAGAAGGTAGTGAACTAGGCAGTGATACAATGTAGCAAGTTCAAAACAAAATAGGCATAACAGAAAGCACTAGAAATACTTAGCAAGTCAGCTGGACTGCAGTGGAGAAGCAAAGAGAAACATTTCGGGTTGTTTTTATTTTAGGTCAAAGTAAGAGAAGTTTGAACGATGCAAATTATAAATATAGAAGACTGCACCTAATTATTTACACCAGTTGTAAAAATCACATGGCTTTAATCAGACCTTTTAAAAGCTTCCTTTAAATAAGCTATTTCATGATATGTAAGCTAACTATATCCCCAGGTGATGCCCAATGTTCTTTGCACTGCCTTAAACACAAAGTCATTTCTTTGTTTAATATATCTTTTCCCTTTTATTTAAAAAAAGAGGAATCCTAAATACAGTTTATCACATAACAGCCCCAGAAAGGTGGAATGATTGAACATGTCAAACCTCTGACATCCTGAAAGTTCCATTATTGGAATGTGACTTACTCACAAACTAGAAGGTGGAAACATCCTCCAAGGTATCTCATTCTAATTGCAGTTTTTGTGAATATCTGTTTTGACAGGTTTGAAACTCTGATTTGTTTCACTCTCAAGCATGTCCTGTGATGTCTGCACATCGCCAACACTGCATACAATAATTTATCACATGTTTGGAGCCCAGGGATACAAAGTTGGACCCTCTCAGTGGCTGATATCTTTCAGCATCTTCACTATCATCTGAACCACACAGTAGTCAGATGTACACACCAGAGGGCTTTAGGCTTTTACAAATATACAACGCAAGGAAACAGAAATATGCTAATATATGGTTAGATGTTTCCAGCAGAGAACTAACAGGGACTGCAGGCTTTGTTTAGTTATTTCATTGTGTTGACTTTGCTCAATCAGAATCTGAGTGAATGCTTTCATCACTTGAACCTTTAAGCACAGTATGAATAGATGCCACTTACAGAACATAGAACATTACAGGATAGTACAGGTTCTTCTGCCCATGATGTTGTGCCTGTAGTGTGAATGTGACTCGGACACCACAGTATTAAACACACACGTTTATTCACCAGACTTCCATTTTACAAAAACCCCCGCCTTCTGACATCATACGCACTCTGACCTACGAATACTCACATAATACATTACAGTGCCAGCCTTTTAACCTCATCTAATATCAATCTAATCTCCTTCTGGGTCTCTGGACTTCTCTGCCCCTGGGGCTGGTAGAAGACAGATTATTGGAAATATTTATAGTGGAGATAGGTAAATATTTGAAAAATTGATGAATTGAGGGTGATGGAGTCCTGGTACAATGGTCAAAGCCAGCATAGTTTAGCTACGATCATACTGAATGGTTGGACAGGCCTGGCAGCCTATTCCTTTTCTATGTCCTTATGTTCTTTTTTCCTGCCGAGTATTAATCTGCACCTGTAAGATTTGGAAGGAAACATCCAGCAATAGTGCAGCTGAAGCTGTGGAATTTATGGTTGATGGCAGCTTTACTGACCTAAGGAACCTAGAACCTTTAGAGACTTTAGAAACATATTTACATGCTTTAATAGCAAGGAAGGTTAATCTACAGCAGGGGTGCAAAGTTAATGCAAGTAAAATAGCTTGGGTAATACATTAAACTGAGTATCCTTCAATGGAAAGGAAAAGAGAACAAGATGTCCATGAATGTCTGATTTCCTCTTCCAACTCTATTCAAGTTGAATTCTGAAACTTTTGAATCTTACACCATTAGAAGGAGGGTGTTCAGTCCATTGAGTTTCCACCACATCCTTTCCCCCCTCAGTTCTGAGTTCATAACATGCATTATTGATTAAATCCTTCAAAAATTTTGTCATTCTTTTTGTTGTTTGTGCAGTCCAGCTTACAACCCTCCTATGCTGGCCCTACCCTCAGATGCTTCAGTCCTAGATACCTAAGACATGTCCTGATGAAGGCTCTTAGTATGAAAGATCAACTATTTATTCTCCTCTGTACATGCTGCCTGATTTGCTGAGTTCCTCTAGCATTTTGTCTGTGTTTGCTCAATATTTTCAGCATCTCCAGAATTGCTTGTGTCTACATTTCTATAAGCTGTCAGAATAGTGGGACTTTGAAGGGAGATGGCAGACAATGTTGATCCTATGCACTGAAGCCCTTGTCTTTCTTGGTAGTGGAGGCTGCAGCTTGAGAGATGCTGTCAGAGGAGCCAAGGTGAATAACTATGGAGACTGTATACTGCAGACACTGTACACCAGTGACAGAGGGAAAAAACTTATAGGGTTGCCGATGAAGTGTCACTCAATGGTTTGCTTTGTCTTTTGAAAAGTTGTTGAAGCTGTACTCATGATAAAAATAGTAAAGTCTTCATTATCTGTACCTTGTAGATAGTGGGAAGTATTTGAGATGTTTGGAAATGAGTCACTTGCTGTGGGATACCCAGTCTCTGACTTGCTCTGTCACCAAATACTGAAGGAAATTTCTACAGGTGCACCGTGATGACTGGTTGCATCAACATCTGGTAGCACCAATGGAAGCACCAATGTACAAGATAGGAAAAAAGCTACAGAGCATTGGAGACTTTCTACAGGTGCACCGTGATGACTGGTTGCATCAACATCTGGTAGCACCGTGATGACTGGTTGCATCAACATCTGGTAGCACCAATGGAAGCACCAATGTACAAGATAGGAAAAAAGCTACAGAGCATTGGAGACTTAGTCAGCTGCATCATGGGCACTAATTCCCCATCCTTGAGGACATCTTCAAAAGGCGATGCATTAAGAAGGCAGCATCTATTATGGAGCACCCTCACTATCCAGGACATGCCCTCTTCTCATTACTACCATCAGGGAGGAGATAAAGGAGCGTAAAGACACACACTCAACATTTTAGGAACAGCTTCTTTCTCTCAGATTTCCCAATGGTCCATGAAATCATGAGCAATATCTCTAATTTTGCTCTCTTTCGCTTTATTTATTTATTAAATTCTTACTGTGACTTTTTGTAATTTTTATGTATTGCACTATACTTCTGCAACACAACAAATTTCACAGCATTTTTCAGTGATAATAAACCTGAAATTCATTGTTAATTCCAGAAATACCGGATCAATCTTCTGTGAAATGAATTACTTCCAGCTTGAATGTTGTCATTTCTTACCAGAATCAGAATGAAATTTATTAGCACTGACGTAAGTCGTGAAATTTTGTAAAATTTCATGGAATATGTCTTGAAATTTCATATAGCATTGGCCCAATACTGGATCAAGAAATATTAGGCTGGTTGTTTAGACAGGCAGATGGAACGTAGTAGAACTTAGACCTTTTGCTGAAGGATAGACAGGAATCAATAGTGAAGGAGACAAATTGTCATAATTTGACAAGATTTCCTTACACTAGCAGTTAAGAATGTGTGTGAGAAGTGATATTTTCTTGGACAGTGTTGTGCTACTGTGGAACCGATGGACTGTGTGTGATTCCAAGACATGAGGCTCAATGGATAAGTTGAGTTTGGACATTTGACCTGATCTTGGACCTCTTCTTCCCAAATTATAGCCTACAGTAATGCTGAGTTCAGGATAGGGAATGAATGCTGGTTGCCCAATCAGTCCCTCTTCCAGCTGAAGAATTTGCATTTGTTTATTGGCTGAGCAGGGAGCTGATTGATGGATTTGGTCTCAGGTAAAAAATTAAGCTGATTATCTTTTTTAAATACATTTACACTATATTTCACAAAGCTGTCAAGTCAAAGTCAAGATTATTCAAATTATGTGTATGTCACCTTGCGATTCATTTTCTTGCAGACTTTTCCAGGAAGATAAAGAAATACAATAATTAAAAAAAAACTATACATAAACATACTGACATGCAATCAATCTGCAAAAGAAGCCAAATTGTGCAAATAAAACAAAAAGTACAGCAAGTAAATAATACTAAAAACATGAATTGTAGCAGTCTATAGGTTGTGGTGTCAGTTCAGCATTGAGGTGAATGAAGTTATTCACACTGATTCAGGAGTCTGATGGCTGTAAAGTAGTAACTGCTCCTGAACCTGTTGGCGTGGGTCCTAAGGGTCCTGTACCTGTTGGCGTGGGTCCTAAGGGTCCTGTACCTTTTGCCCAATGGCAGTAGTGAGAAGAGAACATGGCCTGGGTATTTAGTATCAATAATTAAACTGGAGTGATTAAAATTAGTGTTCTCAATTTATCAATGACTCTTATTGTTCCTTCTCTTTTCATAGTTATTCCTTTTACCTTTTATATTCACCTCTATTCTCCACTAAGCTGTGATCTCTACAGGTCAACACATTGGTGCACGTGGCAGAGTTGCTGTCTCACTGAGTTGGATTTAGTCCTGACATCCTGTACGTGTGGAGTCTGCACGTTCTCCCACTGATTGCATGGGTTTCCCATACATTCATGCAAGTTGGTACTTCAACTGGTCACTGTAAATTGCTCATGGTGTGCAGCTGACAGGTAGAATATATGGAGAGATGTTAGGCATGTGGACAGAATAAAATTGGGTGGTCTGAGTGGGCTGAAAAGCTGGTTTCTGTAACATATAATTCCATTTTTCTGTTTGTTCTGAACTTTATTCATACCTTTAGTCATGCAGGAAACACGAACTTGGCGGACCTGCTTTTTCCCCTCATTTGAATGTGACTATGCGTAAATTATGCCCTTTCTCAAAGTTTCCTGTTGCTCAGTTACTTTTTAAATTTCAAAGTACAATTTATTCTGTTCCTTTTCTCCTTCTATCCACAGGAAACATTGCAAATATTAGTACAATTTTCTTCCAGCTAGACTTCAATTACATGAAAAAAATGATGTCACTCCAAGCCAATTATAGTTATCCTTTACCACTTGGGACTCAGATACTTTATTTTTCATTTCTAGTTATGTTTGACAGCAGTCCTCTGTGGCCTGCAGTACTTCTCTGAAAAAGTGAGTGGAGACAGTAAAATCAATTTGGCTACAACAAATTTACATTTTGTCAAAAAGATTGTCAATAAACATTTTGCAATTGCATTTCTTGGTTGAAAACCCCACCTCTACATTGACTGTCTTGAAAAAATATAAAGCTTATTCCGCTTATTCCTGTGGTCTGGGGAAATGTTTCAATAAAATTGATCATGCTTTAGTGAAGAAATATGCCCACAAAATATAAACATCTAAACTGTCTTCAAACAAACAAAGAATAAACCAGAGTCAAATTTTCAAATCAATCAGTCTCTTGACAATGACAAGTTGATACCTGCCAGATTTTTCAATCCCATTATAGGAGAGGGTGCTTAAAACAGCTTTCTCAACAATCCTTCTGAAACTGGGGCTGTCGGAACTCCTAATGCTAAGAAGCTTGGTATTGGAGAACAAAGGGCCTTTCAAAGCCAACAACTGGTTTCAATTAATGGTTAGAACTTGGTACAACAGCCAGAAATCCAGTTGGGTATTCAGAAGAAGCTTCTTTTCTCAAGGAGTGCGGAGAGCGAAGATCTCTGCTTCAGGTAATCGTAAGAATTGTCAAGGACAGCTGAAACTTCTCAGGTGATTAAGAAAAGACTCACACTGATGCACTTTCTTCATCCCTGCATTCATATTGAGTCTCCAGGTGAGGCTGCTGGTGGTATAGATGATGAGGAGCTTGGAGTTGTCAACCAGCTCTACAGCAATTCTGTTGTTGAGGACAGGGTGTTCACCCACTGCCCATGCTCCCCCTCCCCATCACCCCCCAAAAGCCTAGTTTTTTAGGTCAATAAAAAACAACCAACTCCTTCATTTTGCTGTTGCTAAGGGTTAGGATATTTTACCGATTCCACAGTACAAGGTTATTAATCTACTTCTGTTTCCACAATTGATCTGATGTGCTGATTAAAGTGAGCATAGTCCACACATTGATGTTTCTCTGCCTGCTGGATGCTGATATGGATATCTGGGCAACGTTAAAATGAATGTTGTCTATGGTAAATTTGAATACTCTGCTTCAAGGACATCCATGTATTTTGGTGCAATCTCCAAGGTGTAAAAATTTTTAAGTAAGGAGGAAGGCAGGAGAAAGGAAATTATAGACCAGTTAGCCCGACCTCAGTGGTTGGGAAGATGTTAGAGTCAATTGTTAAGGATGAGGTGATGGAGTACTTGGTAACACAGGCCAAAATAAGACAATGTCAGCATGGTTTCCTTCAGGGAAAATCCTATCTGACGAACCTGTTGGAATTTTTTGACGAGATTACAAGGAGGATGTATAAAGGGGATGTAAGGATGTTGTATATTTGGACTTCCAGAAGGCCTTTGACAAGGTGCCACACATGAGGCTGCTTAGCAAGTTAAGAGCCCATGGTATTGCAGGAAAGTTATTAACATAGTTAGAGTATTGGCTGATTGGTAGGAGGCAGCGAGTTGGAATAAAAGGATCATTTTAGGTTTTCTACAGGGGTCACTGTTGGGACCACTTCTTTTTATGCTATATATAAATGATTTAGATGATGGAATAGATGGTTTGGGGCCAGCTAGTGCTGAGGAGACAGGATGCAGAAGGACTTAGACAGGTTAGGAGAATGAGCAAGAAAGTGGCAAATGAAGTACAATGTTGGAAAATGCATGGTCATGCAATTTAGTAGTAGAAATAAATGTGTGGATTATTTTCTAAATAGAGAAAATCCAGAAGTCTGAGATGCAGAGGGACTTGGGGGTCCTTGTGCAGAACACCCTGAAGGTTAACTTGCAGTTTGAGTTGGTGGTGAGGAATGCAAATGCCATGTTAGCTTTCATTTCAAGGGGTCTAGAATACAAGAGCAAGGATGTGATGCTGAGGCTTTATAAAGCACTAGCGAGGCCTCACCTTCAGTATTGTGTACAGTTTTGGGCCCCTTAGCTTAGAAAAGATTTACTAGCATTGGAGAGGGTCCAGAGAAAGTTTACAAGGGTTATCATATGAGGAACAATTGATGGCTCTGGGTCTATACTCACCGGAATTCAGAAGCATGAGGGGGATCTCATTGAAACATTTCAAATGTTGAAAGGCCTGAACAGAGTAGATGTGGAAAGGATGTTTCCCATGTGGGAGAGTCTAGGACAAGAGGGGTGCCCTTTCAAACAGAGAGCGGAAAAATTTCTTTAGCCAAAGGGTGGTAAATCTGTGGAATTTGTTGCCGCATGCAGCTGTGGAGGTGTTGGGCGTATTTAAGGCAGAGGTTGATAGGTTCTTGATTGGACTTGGCATTAAAGCTTACAGGGAGAAAGTCGGGAACTGGGGTTGAGGAGGAGTTAAAAAAGGATCAGCCATGATTGAATGGCGGAGCAGACTCGATGGGCAGATGGCCTAATTCTGCTCCTATGACTTATGGTCTTATGGTCTAATTTCTTTATCTTGAGGGTGGTGAATCTGTGGAATTCATTGCCGCAGGTGGCCATGGAGGCCTTCTACCTTTCTAATGGAGTATATTACAAGTGGATGTTGGTAGGTTCTTGATTAGCAAGGGGAACAAAGGTTATGGGGAGAAGACTGGAGAAAGGGGTCGAAAAGGAAATTAAATCAGCCATGATTGAATTGTGGAACAGGTTCAATGAGCTGAACTAGCTAATTCTGTTTCTACAGTATGTGTGTGGTCTTACAGTTTTATGTAAAGATGCCTTATTGGACTTTACAGGGTAGCTAGATTGCCCAGTTTACAATATACTAAGATGCAACATACTTGGCTCAGAAGACAGCATGTCATTAAGTCATTGAGTTACGGAGCAGTACAGCTCAGAAACAGGTCCTTCAGCCCCTCCTTCTGCCTAGTCCATCTACCTGCACCCATCCCTACCCCTCTCATCCATTTCTCATCCATGTCCCAATCCAAACTTCTCTTAAATGTTACAATTGAACTCACATCTACCACTTCTGTTAGCAGCATATTCCACACTCGCACCACTCTCTGAGTGAACAAAGAACATTGAAACCTACATTATATTACAGGCCCTTCAGCCCACAATGTTGTGCCAATCATGTAACCTACAGATGGAACATCTACTTCGCTGGTCTTGCGAACTTTCATTCCTCAATTCTATAGGTAACATCAGGATGCAAGGTCTATTTGTTTACCAATCAACCATAAAACACTTTTACTTCTTTCATCATACCAACAGCACAGGTCAGTAGAAGCCTAGCCCAGCTTCTCAGCTCTGAAAGAAAATTCAAACCACAGAATGGTTAACATCTTGGTTTAGTGTAATGTTCATAAATAACAGATCATGAAAGAAGGTTTTGATTTCAAGATAATGGGCATATATTTATGGATGAAATTTTGTAATTAGCATAGGTGAGGACCTGATAAAGGCAAATTGGGATCATCTCCTGATAAGTAAGACTAGATCATCATCCATAGCAGGAGTTCAAAGTCAACGCATACCTGTAAAGGCAATAAAAAGATATAATAAGTATAGAGAATCTAGATGTTGAGGGATATTTGGGATAAGATAAAGAGAAAAAGAGGAAGCATATGACAAGTATAAGGAACTGATGACAGGGAAGGCTTTTAAGGGCATAAGAAGTGCAGAAAGGGACTGAGAAAGGAAATTAGGAAGGCAAAGAGGGGAAACCAGAAATCACTGTCAGACAGGATTAAGATAAATCTAAAGTTGTTCCGTAAGCATATTAGGGAGAAAAGAATACCAAGGAGTATTTAGAATCAATTGGGAAAAATAAGGTAATATGTATTCACAAAAAAAGACTGTGGTTGGAGTATTTATTGAAGGGGTAGATGAAAATTTAATTCAGGTGTCCAGGCTGCTATAGGAGACAAAGGAAGAGATTGCTGGGATCTGGCAGAGTTTTTAAATCTTTGCTGAAGACATGAGATACTAAATGAATGGAGGCTAAATCAAGGAAGGCAATCCTATGATCCTGACATCACTGGAAGGGAAGCTACTGAGAAAATTCTGAGGGAGAGGATTAATGATCACTTAAAAAGGCAAGGACAAGTCAGAGACAGCCAACACGGTGTAGTCAAGTGCAGACCTGTCTGATTGAATTCTTTAAAGCGATAACACAGTTTATCAATAGGGACAGGGCAGTAGATGCAACTAACATGAACTTTGGTAAATTCTTTGACTTGTTTCGAAGTTTAAGGCCTGTGGGATCCTGGGCAAATTGGCAAACTAGGTTCAAAGTTAGCTATGCAATAAGAGACAGAGGGAGATGGTTTAAATCCTGTGACTAATGGTATCATACAAAGATTGGTGCTGGGACCCTTACTATTAATAATATGTGTGAATGACTTGGATGGCATGAGTGGGATGAAGATTGGTGATAGTGCGTAAGATAGTCGTAAGTTGCAGGGAGATGGCTATGCCTTGATGAAATGTGCTGAAAATGGCAGATGAAGTTTAATCCAGATAAATGTGAAGTGATGCATTTTGGAAGCAGGAATGAGGATAGGACATACACCATGAATGGTGGGGTCTTAAGGAGTATTAAAGAACTGAGCAATCTTGGATTAAACGTCCATTGATCCTTGAAGGCAGCCAAACAGATAGACAACATGGTTGGAAGGCATGCAGAAGAACGACCTTCATCAGTCTGCTCAGTGACTACAGAAGTAGCGAGGTAATGCTGCAATCTTGACCTCAAGCTGGCAGTTCTGGTCAACAAGGTAGGAAGGATGTGATAGCACTGGAGATGGTGCAGGGGAGTTTTGCCAGGTTATTGCCTGGGATGGAACAATTCAATTATGAGGAGAAACTGAAGAAGTCTGGTCTTTTTTCCCAGGAACAAAGGAGGTTAAGAGGGCACATGAATGAGGCATATACAATCATGAGGGATCTGGAATGAGTGGACTGCAGGAATATTTGCTTCAAGGGGAGAGAGATTCAGAGGACAAATAAGGGGTAAGTACCTGGAGTAGTAAGTGGTAAGTGGTACCACCAGAGTGGTAAGTACCTGGATTGCAATAACTGAGAGAGTTGATGAAACGTGTTTGCTGACAGCACTTAAGATATGTCCAGATGAACACTTAAGTTGCTTAGGCACAGAGGCTATGGACCCAGTGATGGGTGAATGCTTTAGAATGGAAGGATTCGTATTAATCACCCTAGAAGAGTTGGGTCAAATGGTCTGTTTCTGTATTAATTCTGTGATTCTATCCCAGGTTTATTATTTCTGGAGCTTCATGACTTTTACATCCAGCGATGCGACAGATAACTTGAGATAATAAAAGAGCTACCGTATAAAATTAATTATAAATATACATCAATTTTGTGGCTTGTGTATTACATATAACTTTAAAAAGAAATATTAATGGTTTTGTGAAAAATACTGATTAGTGAAAGTGTTGCAATTTTAATTATTAGCAAAAAAATGTTCAGTTTGTCATGTACAAAACCTCTCAATTTAGACTTCAATTTTAACCTACTTTTAAAATTAATGACTGACACTTTTATAAAAATGGACATAAATATTACAAATTAAAGCCATTTTTAAAAATTATGGTGATCTAATTCTAGCTAAGTATATTAATTAATTTCTTATGATGACTGTAATCTCCATTATTTTAAACCATACCTCAGCTACATGAAGGGGGAGACATTTTTTTTAAAGGATTATTGCCTCTGACTTGGTTCAATTGATTGCCAGAACAATTAGATAATAGGTCTATGTGATGAACATTAATCAATAGCAAAATACTGCCTTTATTTAGACAGAATTAGTTCATGCCAGCAGATATCGATTAAACATGGTAATTAAATATTATCTCCAGAGCCACCTCAGAATAATCACAGTCAATTTCACAGGTAGTATCACTCACATTCCAAGAATATATTAATTGCACTGCATGTGGATGACAGGGAACTTAACCTCATGAATTGCAATTGCTTATATAAATTTAATTTGAATTTCTTTGGAGAAATGACAGAAATACTCAAGGATGAGTTTTTCTTTAAATAGACATTTATTATAGTTAACTTAATGCAAATGCTCCCTGCATTCTTAAAATTATTTTGTGCTGGGTTAAATATTTTAAAATATTCATACCTTTTAATCAGAGTTGTCATTGTCTGTTTTATCTTCAATGCTACACATCATTTTGGTGTTCATTTTAATGCTCACAGTATATTTTATATGTTAACCAGTGAGAATCATATCTCTTGTTCCTCACCCAAAAGGTTAATTCTATTTCTGTTCCCACAAAGGTGGCTGGACCTGCTGGGTATTTCCAGCATTTTCTGATTTTATTGTTTAACAATCATACTTCTCTGGTTTGACACTGATGAGATACAACACAGTTGTTGAATCAGAGCATTAGTGAAAATTTGAGTTATTAATCAAACACTTAATGTAACATCAGCAACACATGAGATTCTGCAGATGCTGGAAATCATGAGCAACATGCACACATGCTGGAGGAACTCAATGGGTCAAGCAGCATCTATGGAGGGAAATAAACAGTTGATGTTTCAGGTCAGAGAAACTCATCCAAAGAGTAACATGTAAGGATAAATGGAGCAATTTTTCAACTACAGTGTGCAGAAAGAAAATACAGATGCTGGAATCTGGAGCAAAGAAACAAAATGCTGGGGGATCTCAGCATGTCAAGCATTAGGGTCTCAACATGAAACGTTGACCATCCCTCTGCCTTCACAGATGCTGCCTGATCCACACAGTTCCTCCAACAATTTGCTTTTTATTACAGCCTGATTCCAAACTGTGTTCTAGACAATTATAATATTCTCCTGGGAGTGCAAGTTCATTGAATGTATCTCATAATCAAATAGGCAGTGAGTGCTATGGTAATTGGTTCAAGATGATTGGAAAACTTCATGAAGAAATAGTAATTACATCAAAACTTAGTCATAGAATTGCACATCACTGAAATAGGCCATTCAGGGGACATCACGTGATGACGTAGGATCGAGGCGTGGAAATCCAGCTCTCCCGTAAAAAACTAATAAATTAATGTTTAAGTGAAGAAAAGTTAGTAAATATTTTATAAAAACTACATCTAAACTACTCAAGATTTTCCTTCGATATGCCTCCTAAACAGACGCAGAAGAAAACTACTACTTTGAAGACAGTACAAGCTGGGCTGGCCACCATGAAGGAGCCTCGGACTCAAGTGCATCTTACCTCCGGTGATATAGAACAGGAATCGGCGGCAACATCAACAGTCTCCAAAAAGCAACAATAGGAACTGGACGTGCGCGAAGGAAGGGGCATGCGCAAACACGAGCAATTTGAACTACGGATCCCAGCTACGATCGGAAGTGGAAGTGAAAATGAACCTGAGGTGGATTTGGATTCTCTGGAACATACAGATGAAGATGAGGAGGCAGAAGAAGAACAACAAGAAGAGGTTGGAAGTGGAAGATCTTCTGGAGACATAAGAAAAGCTTTGGTGCAAATAATGCATGAATGAAAAGAATTAAAAACATTAAAAATAATAAAAGAAGATATTAAAAAATGAAGATTATGTTTGATAAAATGGTGACAAAACAGGAGAAAATGGACAAGAAAGTTAAAAAGTTGGAAGAAATAATGGGAGACACTATTGATAGAGTGAATAAAATGGAAGATAATCTTGCCTGGACATCAGAAAGAAAACAACTGTTGGAAAAAATAGAAGTGCTTGAAAATTTTAGTAGATGAAATAATATTAAAATTGTTGGTCTTAAAGAAGGGATAGTGGGAGAGGATCCAATAAAATTTTTTCAAAAATGGATCCCGGAAAATTTGGAAATGGAAGAGGGAACCCAGTTGATTGAAATCGAAAGGGTTCACAGAGCCTTAAGATCAAAACCTCAACCTGATCAAAACCCACGACCAATTTTGATAAAATGCTTAAAATATCAAGATAAAGAAAAGGTCCTGAAGGTGGCTGCCCAATGTGCCAGAAAGAGAAATGAGCCATTGATGATAGAAGGGAAAGCAGTTCTTTTCTATCCTGATATAAATTATGACCTTTTGAAGAGAAGGAAGGAATTTAATCCAGCGAAAAAAGTTTTATGGGAAAAGGGTTATAAATTTATATTGAGCCACCCGGCAACACAGATAATTTTTTTGGATGGCGGAAAAAGAAGATTTTTTACTGATCATCGGTATGCAGAGGAGTGTGCACAAGAACTCCCAAGTATTTGCTAGACACAATAAAGATTTAAAAGTGAAACAGATTAAAGATGAAGACGGGGACAGTGAAGTGAATTGATGGACATTAAGGACAGAAGAATATTTAAATATACTTTTAATTATATGATACAGGGGGGAAAAGGTAAAAATTTGAGAAATATTAATTGAGAGTAGTGATAGTATTTTTTCTTTTCTTACATATACTTTTATCATGCTACGGGGGAGCTGTGCGAACTTCGGATTGATCGCTATGGGATTCACGTGTGTAATCATGGCGTTTGCCATGACCCGCACAACAGAGGGGGGTAATGTTGCATTTTTTTTTCATTACAACACATTAGCGGGGGGTTTTTTGTTTTTTACTTTATAATCTATTTTTCTTTTATTTTTCTTTCTTTGTCTGGATGATTGGAGCGGAGACACATAGCAACATGGAGAATTTTAAAATAATTCCCCAAGGTACTACGAGAGTTGAAATATTATGTATTATTATAGCTTGGTGTAACCCCATTAAAAATAATGATGAATTTAATTAATTTTTAAAGTTTTAATGTTAATGGGCTTAATGGACCGCTGAAAAGAAAAAAGAATTTTAACATACATTGAGAAAATGAAAATAGATATAGCTTTTATACAAGAAACACATTTAACAGAGATAGAACATCAGAAATTAAAGAGAGATTGGGTCGGAAATGTTATTGCAGCTTCATTTAATTCATAAGTGAGGGGAGTTGCAATTTTGGTTAACAAAACGTTACCAATTAAAATACAAAATGTATCAATTGATTCTGTGGGAAGATATGTAATTATACATTGTCAAATTTTTTCAGAACTATGGACTTATGAATATTTAGGCACCAAATGAAAACAATGTAAAATTTATACAAGAGGCTTTTTTGAATTTGGCTGACGCACACGATAAAATATTAATAGGTGGAGGCTTTAACTTTTGTCTAGACCCAGCTTTAGATAGGTCAACAAAGGTTGTTACAAAACCAAAAGTAGCAAAATTAACTTTATCATTGATGAAAAATTTAAATTTGATTGATATATGGAGGAGAATTAACCCAAGAGAAAGAGATTGTTCATTTTATTCAAATAGACATAAAACTTATTCAAGGATAGATTTTTTCCTACTATCAGCAAATACTCAAGACAGAGTGAAAAATATGGAATATAAAGCAAGTATAGTCAGATCATTCCCCCTTGATAATAACAATGATAATGATGGATAAGGGGGAATCGATTTACAGATGGAGATTTAATTCAATATTATTAAAACATCAAGATTTTTGTGATTTTATGAAAAAACAGATTCCGGTGTTTTTTAGATACAAACTCACATTCAGTTGATGATAGATTTATATCATGGGAAGCGATGAAAGCATATTTGAGAGGCCAGATAATAAGTTATACTTCTAAAATTAAGAAGTAATATATGGTAGAAATAGATCAATTGGAAAAAGAGATTACAAAATTAGAAAAAGAATCTGAAAGATATATGACAGAAGAAAAACAAAGACAACTTGTTAATAAGAAGCTATAATATAATACACTTCAGACATACCGAATAGAAAAAGCAATTATGAGAACTAAACAGAAATATTATGAACTAGGTGAAAGATCACACAAGATTCTTGCTTGGCAGTCAAAAACAGACCAGGCTTCCAAAATGATAAGTGTAAATAAAATTACTTATAAACCTTTAGAAATCAATGAAACTTTTAAAATTTTTTATTCTGTATGGTATCAATCAGAATCACAAAATGATATTGTTGAGATAGAAAGGTTTTTATCACAAATAATTCTCCCAAAATTGAATTCGGAAGAACAGAAGGGATTAGATATGCCTTTTACATTAAAAGAGGTCGAAGAAGCTCTAGGATCACTTCAGAGTAATAAATCTCCAGGAGAAGATGGTTTTCCGCCTGAAATTTACAAAAAGTTTAAAGATTTATTAATTCCTCCTTTTATGGAGCTAATATACCAAGCGGAAAGAATGCATAAACATCCAGAATCTTTTTCAATGGCTATTTTAATAGTATTGCCAAAAAAAGACAGAGATCTTTTAAAGCCAACATCATATAGACCTATTTCTTTGTTGAGCACGGACTATAAAATAATAGCAAAGATTTTATCTAATAGATTATCTAAATACTTACCAAAATTAATACACATGGACCAAACAGGATTTATTAAAAATAGACAATTGGCAGATAATGTAACTCAGTTACTTAGCATAATTCATTTGGCACAAAAGAGGGAAGAAATGAGTGTGGCAGTTGCTTTGGATGCAGAAAAAGCATTTGATAGATTGGACTGGGATTTTTTATTTAAGGTATTGGAAAAATATGGATTAGGAGTATCTTTTATAAAACAGATTAAAAAATACTAACCCCAAAGCTAAAGTGGTGACGAATGGCCAAATTTCAACATCATTTCAGTTAACAAGGTTGTCCTTTATCACCTGCTTTATTTGTGTTGGCGATAGAACCATTAGCTGAATTAATTAGAACTGACTCAGATATAGGTTTCAGAGTTAATCAGGAGGAATATAAGATTAACTTATTTGCTGATGATGTTCTGATTTATCTAACTAACCCATTGCATTCAATAGACAATAGACAATAGGTGCAGAAGTAGACCATTCGGCCCCTCGAGTCTGCACTGCCATTCTGAGATCATGGCTGATCAACTACTATCAATACCCAGTCCCTGCCTTGTCCCCATATCCCTTGATTCCCCTATCCATCAGATATCTATCTAGCTCCTTCTTGAAAGCATCCAGAGAATTGGCCTCCACCGTCTTCCGAGGCAGTGCATTCCACATCTCCACAACTCTCTGGGAGAAGAAGTTTTTCCTCAACTCTGTTTTAAATAACTGACCTCTTATTCTCAATCCATGCCCTCTGGTACTGGACTCTCCCAACATCTGGAACATATTTCCTGCCTCAATCCTATCAAATCCTTTAATCATCTTAAACGTTTCAATCAGATCCCCTCTCAATCTCCTCAATTCCAGTGTGTACAAGCCCAATCTCTCCAATCTCTCTGCGTAAGACAGCCCTGCCAACCCAGGAATCAACCTAGTAAATCTACGCTGTGCTTCCTCAATTGCCAGAATGTCCTTCCTTAAACTTGGAGACCAAAACTGTACACAATATTCCAGGTGTGGTCTCACCAGGGCCCTGTACAAATGCAAAAGGACATCCTTGCTCTTGTACTCAATTCCCCTTGTAATAAAGGCCAACATTTCATTTGCCCTCTTCACTGCCTGTTGCACTTGCTCATTCACCTTCATTGACTGATGAACTAGGACTCCTAGGTCTCTTTGCATTTCTCCCTTACCTAACTCTACACCGTTCAGACAATACTCTGCCCTCTTGTTCCTGCTTCCAAAGTGGATAACTTCACATTTATTCACATTAAATGACATCTGCCAAGTATCTGCCCACTCACCCAGCCTATCCAAGTCTCCCTGTATTCTCCTAACGTCCTCTTCGCATGTCACACTGCCACCCAGTTTAGTATCATCAGCAAACTTGCTGATATAGTTTTCAATGCCCTCATCTAAATCGTTGACATAAATCGTGAAGAGCTGTGGTCCCAATACAGAGCCTTGTGGTACCCCACTAGTCACCTCTAGCCAGTCCGAGAAACACCCTTTCACTGCTACCCTTTGCTTTCTATCTGCCAACCAGTTTTCTATCCATGTTGAAACCCTGCCCCCAATGCCATGAGCTCTGATTTTACTCACCAATCTCCTATGTGGCACCTTATCGAATGCCTTCTGAAAATCTAGGTACACTACATCCACTGGCTTACCCTGGTCTAACATTCTTGTTACACCCTCAAAAAACTCCAACAGATTAGTCAAGCATGATTTGCCCTTGGTAAATCCATGCTGGCTCGGCCTAATCCTATTACTGCCATCAAGATATGCCACTATTTATATATTCGTTGCGTAAATTATCTTCTAGATTGGAAGAATATGGGAAAATATCACGGTACAAAATAAATTGGGATAGAAGTGAAATACTACCCCTTACTAAAGGAGATTATAGTCAATGTCGATTAATAACTCAATTTAGATGGCCAATAAATGGTATAAGGTATTTAGGTATAAGAGTGGATAATGATATGAAGAATTTATATACACTAAATTATTTTCCATTATTGAAAAAAATTCAAGAGGATCTTTACAAATGGATGATGTTACCAATAACATTAGTAGGTAGAGTCAATGCTGTAAAAATGAATATATTCCCTTGATTACAATATTTATTCCAAACACTACCAATACAATTACCGCAGAAGTTTTTTCAAGAGTTAAATAAATGTGTGAGGAAGTTCCTTTGGAAAGGTAAGATGTCAAGAATATCGTTGGAAAAATTGACATGGAAATTTGACCTAGGAGGGTTACAATTACCAAATTTTAAGAATTATTACAAAGCAAATCAACTTTTTTTCAAAATCAAAAAATTGCATCTTTTTTTGATGAAGATAAACCGGCATGGATTAGAATAGAACTAGATAAAATAGGAGAAAATATACCAGAAGATTTTATATATAAATGGGAATCTAAATGGATATGGGAAAAGAAAGAATCTCCTATACTGAAACATTTGATTGATTTATGGAATAAGATAAATGTTGATGATGAGATAAAGAAATATTTATTAGGAAAGAGACCTTTAATTCAAAATAAACATTCCTTTTACAATGGATAATCAATTGTTATATAACTGGTTTCACAAAGGGATTAGATATATAGGAGACTGTTTTGAAGGAGGTATATTAATGTCATTTGACCAATTAAAGAATAAATACAAAAGATCAAATAACACTCTTTTCTGTTATTTCCAAATAAGGGCTTATTTAAGACATAAACTGGGTCAAACAATATTATTGTTGAAACCTAATGAAATAGAAACTTTAATTCATAAAGGAAAAATCAAAAAAAATATTTCTGGTATGTATAATTTGATTCAAAAACAGGCAATTAAACAAGGAATTCATAAGTCAAGACTAAAATGGGAAACTAATTTGAATATTAAAATTGATGTAACAAGTTGGTCAAGATTATGTCTTGACAGTATGACAAATACAATACAATAAATGTTCGACTAAGATTAGTACAATATAATTTTTTACATCAATTATGTATTACACCTGTCTTTTGTAAATAAGGGCTCCAAATTTTCAGAAATGTTTCATATTTATATCTTAAATTATAAGTAATTTTTTCTAATGGAATAGATCTTCCAACAACCAGGCATTCATTCATTCATTCATTCATTCATTCATTCATTCATTCATTCTTTCTTTCTTTCTTTCTTTCTTTCTTTCTTTCTTTCTTTCTTTCTTTCTTTCTTTCTTTCTTTCTTTCTTTCTTTCTTTCTTTCTTTCTTTCTTTCTTTTTTCTATAGGGCAGTTAGGGGGGAGGGGTTAAGGGAAGGGGGTAAGGGTTATATACACAGTTTTTTCATACTTTGTAATCATTTAAAAATGCAATAAAAAAGTTTTTAAAAAAATTATGTATTACACCACAAAAAATAAATAGATTAAACTCAAATTTATCTGATCAATGTTTTCGATGTAATCAAGAAATTGGTACTTTTTTACACTCTACTTGGTCTTGTTTTAAAATTCAACCTTTTTGGACAAATTTAAGAGTTTTACTGGAACAAATTATTGGAATACAACTTCCACATAATCCAACATTATTTTTACTAGGCGATATTGAAGGGATAAAATCGAAATCCAAATTGAATAAATATCAGGAAGAATTCATAAAAATTGCATTGACAGTAGCCAAAAAGGCTATTGCAGTTACTTGGAAATCAGATTCATACTTAAGTATAGATCGTTGGAAGAATGAAATTTTTAGCTGCATTCCACTTGAAAAAATTACTTACAATTTAAGAGATAAATATGAAATATTTCTGAAAATTTGGTGCCCTTATTTACAAAAGATAGGATTAAATATATAGGTGCTCCGAAGATAAAATTATTGGTTATCTGGGGAAATAAATAAATATGCATATTAAAGCTATTATGAACTCCATGGAGCATGTGGGGATCTTCTGATATCCAGGCATTTTTTCTTTCTTTTTCTTTCTTTCTTTCTTTCTTTCTCTTTTTTTTCTTTAGGGATATGTTAGGGGAGAGGGGTTGATAATTTTTTTTTCTTTCTGTAACCTATTTGAAAATTCAATTAAAAAAATTTATTAAAAAAATAGGCCATTCAATCCACTATGTTCATGCCAACTTTGTTGCCCGTCTATACTACTCCAATTTGCCTGCATTAGATCTATTTAGACACCTCTCTAAATGTTTCTTAAATATATTGATTGTATCTGGCTTCACCATATTCTCTGTCAGAGAATTCAAGCACACTCTGCCTGAAAATGCCCCTCAGCCTTCCTTTCAAATTCTATCCTCTCAACTTAAATATACCTTCTTATATATAGCGTGGAGCTACGATGGCGCTCAACAGCGACTTCTTTGAGCTTATCTGTGGAAATTGCTTAATATCTGTTCTTAATGTCTCTTTTTCCTTTTCAAGGTGGATGAGCTTCTGTTGAAGACCCTGACCTAGAGTTACACTCAAACTTCAGTTCTTTGCAACGATGGGACCAGCTCCTGGGACTCACCGACCGGCCATTTTTCGATATCCCAAGGACACGGCCTAGAAGTTCAGGGTTCCCAGGCTTTGCAGACCTGGAGATGAGCTGATCCTATGCTGGTGCCACCGAATGAGGGTGAAAATGGAATATTGGGAACAGTGAATCATCTGTCGGGAGCTCTGTAGACAATAGACAATAGACAATAGACAATAGGTGCAGAAGTAGACCATTTGGCCCCTCCAGTCTGCACCGCCATTCTGAGATCATGGCTGATCATTCACTATCAATACCCAGTCCCTGCCTTGTCCCCATATCCCTTGATTCCCCTATCCATCAGATATCTATCTAGCTCCTTCTTGAAAGCATCCAGAGAATTGGCCTCCACCGTCTTCCGAGGCAGTGCATTCCACATCTCCACAACTCTCTGGGAGAAGAAGCTCTTCCTCAACTCTGTTTTAAATAACTGACCTCTTATTCTCAATCCATGCCCTCTGGTACTGGACTCTCCCAACATCTGGAACATATTTCCTGCCTCAATCCTATCAAATCCTTTAATTATCTTAAACGTTTCAATCAGATCCCCTCTCAATCTCCTCAATTCCAGCGTGTACAAGCCCAATCTCTCCAATCTCTCTGCGTAAGACAGCCCTGCCATCCCAGGAATCAACCTAGTGAATCTACGCTGCACTTCCTCAATTGCCAGAATGTCCTTCCTTAAACCTGGAGACCAAAACTGTACACAATATTCCAGGTGTGGTCTCACCAGGGCCCTGTACAAATGCAAAAGAACATCCTTGCTCTTGTATTCAATTCCCCTTGTAACAAAGGCCAACATTCCATTTGCCCTCTTCACTGCCTGTTGCACTTGCTCATTCACCTTCATTGACTGGTGAACCAGGACTCCTAGGTCTTTTTGCATTTCTCCCTTACCTAACTTGACACCGTTCAGACAATACTCTGCCCTCTTGTTCCTGCTTCTAAAGTGGATAACTTCACATTTATTCACATTGAATGACATCTGCCAAGTATCTGCCCACTCACCCAGCCTATCCAAGTCTCCCTGTATTCTCCTAACGTCCTCTTCGCATGTCACACTGCCACCCAGTTTAGTATCATCAGCAAACTTGCTGATATAGTTTTCAATGCCCTCATCTAAATCATTGACATAAATCGTAAAGAGCTGTGGTCCCAATACAGAGCCCTGTGGTACCCCACTAGTCACCTCCAGCCAGTCTGAGAAACACCCATTCACTGCTACCCTTTGCTTTCTATCTGTCAACCAGTTTTCTATCCATGTTGAAACCCTGCCCCCAATGCCATGAGCTCTGATTTTACTCACCAATCTCCTATGTGGCACCTTATCGAGTGCCTTCTGAAAATCTAGGTACACAACATCCACTGGCTTACCCTCGTCTAACATCCTTGTTATACTCTCAAAAAACTCCAACAGATTAGTCAAGCATGATTTGCCCTTGGTAAATCCATGCTGGCTCGGCCTAATCCTATGTCTGCCATCTAGATGTGCCACTATTTCGTATTTAATAATGGACTCAAGCATCTTCCCCACGACTGACGTTAGGCTAACAGGGCGATAGTTCTCCGTTTTCTCCTTCCCTCCCTTCTTGAAAAGTGGGACAACATTAGCCACTCTCCAATCTTCAGGAACTGATCCTGAATCTAAGGAACATTGGAAAATGATTACCAATGCATCCGCAATTTCCTGAGCCACCTCTTTTAGAACCCTCGGATGCAGACCATCTGGACCCGGGGATTTATTAGCCTTCAGTCCTACCAGTCTACTCATCACAGTTTCTTTCCTAATGTCAATCTGTCTCAATTCCTCTGATATCTTATGACCCTGGCCCATCCATACATCTGGGAGATTGCTTGTGTCCTCCCTGGTGAAGACAGATCTAAAGTATGCATTAAATTCTGTTGCCATTTCCCTGTTTCCCATAACAATTTCTCCCAATTCATTCTTCTTCAAGGGGCCAACATTGTTCTTAACTATCTTCTTTCTCTTCACATAGCTAAAAAATGCTTTTGCTATCCCCTTTTATATTCCTGGCTAGACTGAGCTCATACCTGATTTTTTCTCTCCGTATTGCTTTTTTAGTTAAGATCTGCTGTTCCTTAAAACTTTCCCAATCATCTGTATTCCCACTCGTCTTAGCCCTGTCATACTTCTTTTTCTTTAATGCTATACAATCTCTGACTTCCTTTGTCAACCACTGTGGCCCCTTCCCCCTCTTTGAATCCTTCCTTCTCATTGGAATGAACTGCATTTGCATCTTTTGTATTATGCCCAAGAATATCTGCCACTGCTGATCCACTGTCTTTCCTGCCAGGGCATCCGCCCATTTAACTTTGGCCAGCTCATCCCTCATGGCTCCGTAGTCTCCTTTATTTAATTGCAACACTGACACCTCTGATCTGCCCCTATCCCTCTCAAATTGTAGATAAAAACTTATCATGTTATGATCACTTGGTGTACTTGGTGAATTGCAGGCACTCTCTCTTTCTGTCATTGATGGGAGAGAACTTGCTGCCGATTCTCAAGTCGGAGAACTTGGAAAAGCAACGCTGCAGACTTTAACACTGTAAATCAGTGGGCTGTTGCCTTTGTTGATCTCCCCTCTCGCTGTGAAAGGATATCACTTCTCTGTCCCTTTATTAAGGGAGAGAGAGCCTGTGGTATATCAAATTGTTGTGGTGAATGATTAGATTTTGTTGTACTGCAGATCATGACTTTCTTGAGGGGCTTTCCTGTTGCTTGCTTGTGGGTGGAGGATGCTGATGTTTTTTTGCTGAATTAAATGGGGGAAGGGGAGAGTCATTGCTTTGCTGCTACTTTTGCCTGGGAGGGGGAAGTGGTGGTGGGGGGGCATTAAAGTTCTAACATTTTTACTGTCTGTCATTCTTTGGTGCATGTTTCAGTTTTTGTGGTGTGTTTTGAAGAAAAATAATTTCAGGTTGTGTATTGTGTATGTTCCCTGATATTAAATGGAACAACTGAACTATTGTTTCCAATGTTCCTACCTTTGGAAAAAAATTCTATGTAGCTCCATCAGGCCACTCCTTACCTTCTTTCGCTCCAGGGAAAACAAACCCAGGCAAGCTGCCGAAGGGTTTTGGCCCGAAACATTGACTGTACTTTTTTCCTAGATGCTGCCTGGCCTTCTGAGTTCCTCCAGCAATTTGTGTGTGTGTGTTGTTCTCCTCTAGTCCAGACAGCATCCTGATGAATATTTCCTTCAGTCTCTTCACTGTAACCAAATCCTTCTTATAGTGTGGCAACCAGAAATTTACATTTTACTCAACGTGCAGTCTAGCCATTACAACATAATATCCCAATTCTTCTATCCTGTACCCATTTTGAAGCATGCCATAAACCGTTTTAAGACCTTATCTACTGACCTTGTCACCTTTAGGAAGTTTAGACTTGAACCTTATTGTCTCCCTCTCTTTTCATGTAGGCTTTCAAGTCCATGTGTTTTTTGTCTCAACGGGCCCAGTTCATCGCTTCCACACTGTAAGTTGCCCAATGTGCACTATGACTAACATAATTCAGAAAACCATTTAATCCTACTACTCAAATGTCACTCTTGCTCCACACGTATGTAATATAACCATTTACTGTGCATGTCCTATCCCTACTTGACCACCCAAAATGTATCTCCCCACACTTCTTGGGATTAATTTGCATCTGCCAATGCTCCTCCCAACTCTTCATTTGATCTATATTGTGTTGCAGCCTTCAGCAACCTTCTTCACTATCCATAACACTGCCAATTTACGTGGCATCTGTAAATTTCCTAATACCTTCTACACCTGCATGCAAGTCATTAACATATTTCACAAGCAACCAGGATCCCAACAAGGATATTTGTAATTCAAATTTCAAAATTAAAAGTAAATTTATTGTCAAAGTAAATACATGTCACAACATACAACCTAGAGATTCATTTTCTTGCAGGCATACTCAGAAAATCCAAGAAACATAATAGAATCAATGAAAGACAGCACCCAACAGGATGTTCAAAAGACAATAAACTGGGCCAATAGAAAAGATAAGTAGTGGTTATAAAAAAATGACAATGATGCCTGGTTCTTTGCCTGTGAATATCAGGGGGGAAGAAGAGTCCTCAGGAGCAATGGCATGATCGTTGGTGACTGTAGAGGCCAATTCAGGGTCTGCAGACTCAGGAGCTTTAGGGACATGAGAACAGCTGGGATGTGGGCGCATGGGTAGTAAGTTCCTTCCTGCATCTCCTCTTCTCTTCAGCGGTTGCTCTTGTGCATTTCACTAAGTTCTTGGCTGGTCCATGGATCAGTGTTCTCCAGCAGTCTCTCTCACAAGCCAGCTGCTGCTACTCGTTGACCTTGGTACTTGCCCGAGAAAGCTGATGTTCAAGTTGGTCTTTGTACTTCTTGCGTGGGGCTCCACTATCTCTCTAATAAAAAAAATAAGCAATAAATATCAAGAACATGAGATAAAGAGACTTTGAAAGTGAGTGTATAGGTTGTGGGAACAGTTCAGTGATGGAGTGAGTGTTATCCCCTCTGGTTCAAAAGCCTGGTGGTTGAGGGATAATGACTGTTCCTGAACCTAGTAGTGTGGGTCCTGAGGCTCCTGAACCTTTTCTGATGGCAGCAGCGAGATGAAAGCATAGTCAGGGTGATGGGTAATACACTATTAGTCACAAACCTCCAATAAAAGAAGACAATTTTGGACCTAATTAGCTAGTTCGCCTTAGATCACACTTGCCTTGATGTTTAAGACCACCTAATCCATCAGCACCTTATCAAATACCTTACTAAAATCCGTATGAAACACCCTGGTTTCATTGGCTGTGTAGCTCAAGGGAAGACAACCTCTGGCCCTGCCAAATGTTAGCGACTGAGGTGCACTGGATCCCACCCCAATTCTCGGTTTGTGTGGATGCTGTGTCACTTGCTACCCTGTTACAAATTAATTCCGCAAAATAACAGACTGTGTACTGCATACAATTAAAGGCATTATATTTATGAATCTTAACTGAAGGGTTTGTAAAGAACAGCAAAAAGAAAAGGGCCCATTAAGCAGTCAAATGTGCACAAGTTGGAGCTCTGCTTGAACTCTCTGTCACTTACTCGCTGGGCCCTCGTTCAACGTGAAACTACACACCACCTTCTGAGCGTCACTCGCAATCCAACTCGAACAAACGGGAGCCCCACGAGATCGTATGCTACAACCAGTTCTCCCCAGCATCTTCTCTCTTCATCGCCTCTTGAACAAAAGGCCCAAGATCAACCTTATTGTCCCTCATCAAGAAAACCTCAGGCTAATTGGATGGCACACATTCCACGTCATCCCTTACCTTCAACAGTAACCCAAACAGGTTGAAAGCAGAACAACAGCTCTTACAGAGCTGCACAAAATGTAATTCATACAGTAAAAAAATATGAACCAGGGCATTACACATATATAGACAATGCCTACTGCTATGCCTTCATCAATCTTCTTAGGTACCTCCTCAAAAATCTCCATCAGATTGGTGATGCAGGATTTTCCCATGCTATCACTACTCAGACCCTTCCTTCCCAGATGGATATAAAACTTATCTCTTAAGATTTTCTGCAATAATTTTGATTATCTTAGATCCCCACTTTGAAATCTACCTGTCATCTGTCCTTAGCCCACCAACTGATTACTTCAAATTCTTTAAATGTCTTCAGCAGAAGCGGTATCTTCAGAATATGTCATGTTTTTAAAGAAATACCTACTTGCTCTTCATGTATAAATAGCACAAAGCACAAGGTCCAGAAGACAAACCTCTCAGTAAATCCTTTCTCTATTTGTCATTCCCTCTGCCCTTTGAAAGTTATCCAGTCAGTTTGTTCACCTACCATTAATGTAACTATGGACTTTGTCCTGATACAATGTAAATGTAACTTTGTCCTGATACAAACTCAACCTTATAGAGATTAATTTTCTCTATGTGTTTTTGTTAATATATAAGTAGGTCCTCTGTAAAATAAAAAAAATGTAAAATCCAAAAGGTTTTTCAAATGGCACTATGGAAGATCTTTTCTCTTAAGCCATTCCTTCAGAATCAATTTTTCCAGTTGAGTGAGTATGTAGTAGAAGTTTTCAGATGTCAGTGATGATGCAGCATTTCTTCACAGAAGATCTTAACATGTCTTTGAATCTTTGGCCACCTACCTACAAGAAAGATATTATTAAGATTAGAAGAGCATTGAGAAAATTTACAAAGATAACTGAAGGACCTGCGTTATAGGGTATGTTTGAATACATTAGATGTTTTCTCCCCCTGAAGAGTTGCGAATAAAGGGAGATTTGTTAGGGGTATACAAAATTATGAGGGGTATAGATGGAAGAAATGTAAGCAGGCTTTTTTCACTGAAGTTGGTTGAGACTCAAAGTAGAGGCCATGGTTGAAGGCTGAAAGGTGAAATATTTAAGGGAACATGAGGGGGGTGTTCACTCAGAGGATGGTGACAGTGTAGAAGTAGTAAAAGTAGGCTCAATTTCAACATTCAAGAGAAATTTGGATAAGTTCTTTGATGGGAATGGTATGGAGGACTATGGTCTAGGTGCAGGTCAATGGGACTAGACAGAAAGTTTGGCATAGACTAGATGGGCCAAATGGCCGGTTTCTGTGCTGTAGTGCTCTATTATTCTATGACTTTGCCTGTATCCACCTGAACAAAAATATTTAATCTTTTCCCATTATAGAACTTGGAATTGAATGCCTATTTTGGGAGTCTGGAATCAGGCATGTGAACAACATGACATGTCCAAAATCATCGGCAAAGTGTTACTAGGGTTTCAATACGGGTAATGTTGGTCTGGGGAAGACACTGATGTTGTCTTAGTCTTCCAGAGTATTTTCAAGTCAATGATGCTTCTGATGAACTGCTCCATGAGAAGGATTGTTGATCTGAAAGGATTATGCTTTTCCTCTCTCCTGCTGAGAAGCTTCATCATTTTCTGTATTTTTTTATTGGAAATGTTAGATTTAGTTCCCACATCCAATTTATTTTCAAGTTCTAGCAACATTAACAAGGCCAGCATTTATTGCCCTTTAGACAGTGGGGATGAGCTATCAGTGTGTATTGCAGCCATCCTTCTGGCGAATATGTATATATTTATAATTGAGTAGGGAGTTCCAGTATATCAACCCAATCACAATAAAGGCAATAAAGGATCAGCAATATATTACCAATTAAGGATGGTTTGTAATATGGAGGAGAACATGCAGACAATTGCTGCTCTTGTCCTTCTTCCGAGTGTGCTGGTATTAGGTTTGCTAACCACAATGTTCTAAAAAAGGATCTAGTGCTTTCCCAGCATATATGACAAGTAAACTCTTCTTGGGCTTCTAGCTGGGTACAGGTATCAATTTTAACCAATGTTTTGATGACAAACTCTGCCCTCTTTATCAGAGGTGATATCTAGTCCAGTGGTATTTATACCCCCGACGTCCGTGTCTCCTGATTAATTAGTCTTCATCAATCAGGTTTCTGCTGTTCCAGTTCTTACTTAGAGTAAGACCTTCATTTTTGTTTAAATTCTTTTCCTCCAATTTTATTTCAATTACTTCCTTCACTAGGCAGTCTCAAAAGCCACTGGCATGGCACACTAGTTTTATGCCATCTAAGTCAATCCTATGGCCACTGTGAATGCAATGCTCTGCTACTGCCAATTTATTTTCAAAGTTCTAAACTCAAACAAAGATATTACATCCTATCCAATATATATAGCTATGGGTATATATATTACCTCGCTAAAGGGAGGTTATACTGTAGCTACCTACTTTTCAAAAACTATTTCACTTACTTGTTTATCCTCCACGCTGAGTTCAGCTGCCAACACCCACTATTTGAGTGATGGGTACATCGTCCCTCCCAAGGAAAAGATAATTCCAGCTAACAAGATAGTTTAAATGTGGTTAATTTATTTATACATGTTTAAGTCCAGATGGAACTCTTAAAACATATTTAAAACTCACAGAGGTTTTCTATCTTATAAAAGATTTCCAAATTGCAAATAATTTCTAAAACACGGAGGATTTCCAAAACATAGGTACATTTCCTATAAGCTAAAAAGACATACCAATGAATCGTCCATTGCAGAAATTGTAGGCAAGGGAATGGATTCAAGGACCCTGCCTTTCTGTCATTCTTCTTGCTACTCTGTGTCAATTCCTAACAAGCCTGACTGCTCTTTTTCATTTATAATGTTTTGCTGCCACCTGGGTAACTTCACATGCATGTGATATTTTTACAGATATCTTTTTACACAAGTAGTCTGAAAGCTTTTTGAGACAGATTTCCCAATTAATACTGTGAAGCTGACTCTCTGAGTACACAAACCTTTGAGCTGTCAATAGATCAGCTATTTGATGTGCTAAGGGATAGTATCATTTTGGTCTGCAATTTTTCTTGAACTAATTAACTTAGCCAGGATTGTCTGGTTTGAAAGGAGTCAATTAACATAACCCCATTGTCTTACACTGCAACAGCTCCGTGCTATGGGTCAACTTCCTGTGCTCTATAGACAGTGCCAATTGTTTGCAAAACTGTTCTTTTAGCTTCAAACTGAGTACTGCTTGCCATTTTCTTTAAGAACTGAAAACTGGCCCCTGTTTATGACAAGAAGCTGAACAAAGAATATTGAGTGGAAGTTCAACTCACTCAAAACAACTCTTTGATCTCTACAAATGTCAATTGTTATGCTGAAAGCTGATTTAGTGAGAAAAGAAAAGGTCCTATGGCCCTGGAAAGTGAATATCTAGCACACTGCTAGAGGCTATATATTTGGAAGGAGTTGTTGGAATAGTTAAGGTGAGTAAGAGAAATTCATTCTGTAAATGGTGCTTTCCACAGCCAATTAAACAGTTTGTTTATGTCTGGATGGTTGAGCTTCTTGAGAGTTATTGATATTCAATAGGTTAATAGGTGCATTTAATGTCAGAGAAATGTATTCAATATACATCCTGAAATTCTTTTCTTTGCACACATCCACAAAAACAGAGGAGTGCCCTAAAGAATGAATGACAGTTAAATGTTAGAACCCCAAAGCCCCCCCAGCTCCCCCTCCCATGCACAAGCAGCAGCAAAGCAATGACCCCCCCTCCCACACAACAGCAAAAACAGCATCTGCACCCTCCACCAAGCACTCATGCGTGCAATAAAGCATCAATAATGACATAAACTTGCAGTACCCCAAAGATTACACATTCACCCGGTATTCAACATGCCATAGGCTCTCCCTCTCTCCCTCTCCCTGATAAAGGAAAAAGATGTGTCTCTGCTTCACAGTGAGAGGGGAGACAAAACAAAACAACTCACCAATGTATGGTGTTAAAAGTCTGTTGCGTCACTTTTTCCGAGCTCTTTGCCCAAAGAACTTGGATCTCTGGGCACACAACCAGCAACCAGCTCGCTGCTTTCGATCTTCCATGTACTCTCATGACACATCAGGCTGCGGCACCAATCTCGAATCTGCCTGCCTCCAGAGCCATGAATCCGGCACACTGAAGGCGCACTAGTCTTCCAGGCTGTGCCCTCGGCATATTGAAAAGTGGTCGGTCTTGAGGCCCTGATATTGTATTCATTCAGGCAAGGAGAGAGTATACCATCAAGAATTTGACATGTGCTTGTAGATGTTGGAAAGACCTAGGGTGCTGTTGCTTGCTGTAGAATGTCCAGCTTGTGACTGCTCTCTTAGACATGGTATTTATGTGGGTAGCGTGGTCTTGTTTCTAGCCACTGTTGACACCAGATTAGAGGACGCAGTATTAGTAAAGTCATTGAATATCAAGGGTAGGTGGTTGACATTTAATGCCATTGCTCTTCTTAGAGACAATCATTGTTCTCTTTGTGATGTTACCTGCATCATACTTGTCAGATCATGCCCAAACATTGTTTCAGTTTTCCTGCATGCAGACATGAGATGCTTCCTTTGTTGAGTTGACAAGGCCTTGAGATCACAAGGTCCATATCTTGGAACTCTATATCTAATAAGGATCAGGAATCAAGGATCAACCTTATTCACCATATACATTCAGTCGCTACTTTATAAGGTACAGCTGCTCATTAAAGCAAATATCCAATTATGTGGCAGGAACTCAATGGAAAAAAGCATGCAGATATGTTCAAAAGATTCAGTTGTTGTTCAGACCAAACATCAGAAATGTTATCTAAGTGTCTTTGACCATGGAAAATAGCTGGTGCCAGAAAGGGTGGTTTCTGAATCTCAGAAACTGCTGATCTTCTAGGATTTCCTGCACAAATCTCCAGAGTTTACAGAGAATGGTGTGAAAAACTAAAAGACATCCAGTGAGTTGCAGCTCTGTAGTTGAAAATCTCTTGTTGATGAGAGTGGTCAGAGGTGAATGGTCAGACACTGGTTCAAGCTGACAGGAAGGCGACTGTAACTCAGCTAACCACACGTTACAGCAGAGGTGTGCAGAAATTCATCTCTGAGTGCACAACACATCGAACATTGAAGCTCAGAAGTCCACACATGTGCACTGGGTGGCCACTTTATTAAGCACTGCTTGTACCTAATAAAGTGGCTGCTGAGTGTATATTTACATGTTCTAAGAATTTGGTGTGGTATGTTGACGTGATATGGAACAAAAAGCAACAACATTCACAATGATAAAGAATAAACAATCATATTAAAATAAAGTTAGATGTTAATGTATGGATATGAAATAAAATGTACAAATATATATAAATACATGCATATTATTGCAAATTATTGCATTATAAAAACTGGTTTAAATTGTTCACAGTGCAGTCCAGTGACCGAGGTAATAGATAGAGGGGGAGGGGTGGGGGATAATGAAAACGATTGATCAGGTTAACTGCCTGAGGAAGAAGTGTTTTAGATGGCATGAAGTTTTTCTTTTAGTAGCCCTATAGCACTTTCCAGAAGGGAGGTTTTGGAAAAGAGAGTTTGCTGGGTGGGCAGCATATGTAATGATTTACTGATGCTTCTTTGTCCTACAACAACGTTAGGCTGCAGCAAATAGCCTTTACTGCTGTCCAGACACTTTGGTATGGTTTTCATATGTTGCGAGAGGATGCATGCTGCACCAAACCAGACAGTAATGACTGATGTGAGGATGCTGTCTATGGAGGTAATGTAAAATTGCATCAGTATGTTCTGGGGATGATCTAATTTTACCAACTACTGAAAGAGGTTCAGCTCGTTGCACGGTTTCTCAGCTGCTAAGATTTTTCTTGCTTCTGGTTCCTAGAAACTAAATGTAAACCTCATCACTCTGCAGTTATGCTATTATTTCCTGGGAAGAATACTTTGCTTCACTTATTTAATGTTCCATTTTCAGGCTGATACTCAGTCTTAAGCTGCCTTCTATATAAAGGGGGAGGAGCCACGATGGCACCTGAGGGTGACTTCTTCAAGTTCACCTGTGACATGGCTAAAACTCTGTCTTTAACGTTTCTTTTTACCTTTTCATGGTGGCTGGGGCCCTGTCAGAGACTGTGATCTAGAGATGCACTCAATCTGTGGTTCTATACGGCAGTGAGTTCCTGCTTCTGGAGATCGCTGAGCAGACTGGCATTCTCAATATCTCCAGGAGCAACCTGGAAGACACGTGCCTTTGGTAGTATGGCCTCGGGCAGCGCCTGACGGATGACTTGATTCCTCACTAGTGTCACAAACTGGAACGTCATTGATATCAAGACAGTGGGTGCGACTATCATAAGCCTCTGCACTTGGTTGATCACATTCTCTGTCTGTCTCTCTCCCTCAAGGGGGGTGGGGGGGCAGAATCTACTAGTTTTCAAGTTGGGTGAGCTTGAATAAGCATTGCTTCAGATTGTAACTTTGAAACAGTCATCTGTTAGTCTCCCTCTCACTGTGGAATCGGTGACGCCTCTCTATCCCTTGTTAGTGAGAAAGCAAGGGGCTGCGGCATGTCATAATGCTGGGCTATGAACTGTAGTTTTTTGTTGTACTGCAGACATGGTCTCTCTGAGGGCTTTGCAATTGTTTGCTTGATGGGCAGTGGGCACAGGTGTTACCTCATGGAACAAATGGGGGGGCAGGGGAAAGGAGAGAGCTGATGCTTATCTGCTGGTTGTGCGTGAGAGGGGGTGGTGGGGCTTTGGGCTTCTAATGCTTACCTATCATTCATTCTTTGAGGTTTTCCTCTGTTTCGTGGATGTCTGTGAAGAGTAAGAATTTCAGGTTGTGTACTCTATACATTCTCTGATATTAAATGGAACCATTGGACCTTTGGCCTAGCTTTTCCAGCTTCACTCTGCATTTCCACTGGTTTCCAGACGTCAATATATATATATATTTTTTACATGTTCTTCCGACTCGATCTACATTCTTACTTAACTTACCCAAACTTCTCAAGTGGCTCATGAAACCTTGCTCTGCATATAGTCATGTTCATCACATCCATTTGTGACTGACCGTTCTAATTCTTTGCCCACCTACAACTCATCATGCATTCCCATGAATACTTTCTCTTCTGAAATAATGGCCTCCCCCTGCATCCTCTTTGATATTGCCTTTAATCTCAATTGCGCCATTTTACAATAACCATATTTGTTCCACTTTACCCACCAGCCCATCAAATTAAATTCCGAGCAGTTCATTTTCCAGCCTCTCTCTCCCTCTCACAATGTTTCACTTCTGTCACCCTACAGGCACAGACAGATTATCATTCATTAGTCTGGTCAGTTTTGCCCCATTGTTAACAAGTGGATGTGGTTTGATTTGGTTTCCATGGGAAAAACAAACTACCCCACCAAAATTATTCTAATGTCTGGCTTCAGGTGATTTAGTTTCCATTCCATAACTCTCGTGTGCTGAGATCAGATGTGACATGTGCCACTACAATACCTTAACTCAATAAATTGCTACAGGCAAAGTGTGGAGAGCTTGTAATTATTGAATTAGATTTTGGCATAATAATAACTATTCCCCAGGAGAATCCATGATTTCTATTTCCAGCACTAATCCTAAATTACAGAGATTATCCATCTGTCTATAACTAGTTAATGCACAGTGGTTGTTCCCTTAAAGCTGTCATTCCTTTTAGGGCTGTTTTGTGTGAATAACAGCTTCCAGTATTGGGGGACTGAAAGTTCCAGAAGATTGCTGTTGGAAAAAAACAGTTTTAAGGATCCCATTTGTGAATGCGAATTGTGTCATGCTACAAAAAATGACCTTTGATGCAAGTGTGAGTTTCTCTGTGGGTTGTCACTTTGTTGTGGTGGAGAAGCTTGTGTGGTCCTGAGATCCCGAGAGTGATGCCGTCTGGAGCTATGCTCCTGGTAGGGTCACCCATGGTGGTAAGGTCGAGGGTGAGGTCCCTGACAAAGAACAATCTAAACAACAGGCGGAACAGGTGGATGAAGTTACTTTGGCTGTGAAGGCCGCTGAAGGCTGCAACAAATCCATCAGCTCCAATCGTCATGGTTTCCATGCCATTGGAATCAGTCAGTTGATTTGTGAAGCATCGTGTGCTTCTTGGAGTGCAACATCAAGTACATGTTAAACAAATACACACACAGGGGTCTTTGCTCTGTATGGAATCAAGTCCTTCATCCTCGACCTTGAGGGGTAGCCACGACAACAAATTTTGATTTCATGTAACTGAGGAAGTAAATAAATAAGAAACTTCAGGAAGATTCCTCACAAGGAAGTTACTAATGATGTGGGAGGAAGTTCAAACTATTTTGATAGTGAGATATATACTGGAATGTGGCACTGAAAAGGAGAAAAATTGGTACCTAAAGGATTAACAGAAATAAATAGCTCTGGAACAATAAGCGGTATCTTTTTGGTTAGCTCCATGCCATCAGAGAAAACATTTCAGCTCCAAGTAATGGTGTACTTATTCATCCTTTATGTATTTCTTATGATTGCAAGACACTGCTGGATATTAAGAATGCCAAGTACTGCAAGTCTACCCCACTAGTGAGTTGTGGCATAGCAGTGGAGCTGGTCTTGTTGCATACTGCGTCTTAGCTTGCTACAGTTACCCAAGGAAAAAGACTTCAGAGGCAGTGCACAGTCCAACAAACGGTCCAAATGATTGTATTAGACATTTTTCTTGTGATCACGAGGCTCTGTTGGACGTTGTTAATGTAGCATACTGCATGTCTGGTTCATTGATGAGACCAATGGTGGGGGACCTGCATGCCCCCGGTTGTGGTGCGGACCAGACCCTCATACCATGTTGCCACATTCTGGACCTTCCCAGGGGAGGAGATGCTGAAGGCAGTGTGGGAGACAGCAGTATGTCTCTGGCCCAAATAGGAAGATTAGACTTGGTTCTGGAGAATGAACCAGGACTATCGGAGCAGCTTGTAATAGTGGATCAACTAATTTATAACAACCATGGAAAAGGATACAGACTGTTCCAAGGTAGTGATGGTCTATTTGAGAAGAACAATTTTAATCGGGTTGGCCAAGATCTGGTCTAGGCAAGTATAAAGGAGTTGTAATGGAGATCTTTAAAATGGAAGTATTTCAGCTGCAGCTGGGTGACCTTTGGCCCATAAGGAAGAACGAGAAGGTGATAGGAAAGAGCTACAGAGAGGTAGGCATACCTAAGTTGAGAGAGGCAGGTAGTGGGTGACTGATAGGAGAGGGAAAGTTTTGTGATTTTTATAAATGACTAGAATAAGGAACTGGAAGAGTGTGTTAGCAAGTTTGCAGATGACATGAAGGATGGTGGTGTTGTAGATGGTTACAGGGGGCTTTGATAGGATGTAGAGCTAGACTGAGAAAAGGCAGATGGTGTTTAACCCAGAAACAATATGAAGTGATTCACTTTGTAAGGTTCACACTTGAAGGCAGAATACACTGTTAAAGACACAATTATTGGTAGTTTGGAGGGATCTTGGATTCCATGTCCATTGATCCTTCAAAGCTGCCACACCAGTTGATAGAGTGGTTAAGAAGATATATGTGTGTTAGCCTTCATCAGTTGAGGTATTGATTCAAAAGCTGCAAAACCCTGGTTAGATCACACCTCATTATAGAAAAGATATGGAAGCTTTAGAAAGGGTGCATAGGCAATTTACTGGAATGCTGCCTAAGTTAGAGAGCATGTCTTATTAGGATAGGTTGAGTGAGCTAGGACTTTTCTGTTTAGAACAAAGAAGGATGAAAGATACTTTATAGAGGTGTACAAGATGATAAGGAGCATAGATAAAGTGGACAGTCAGAGACTTTTACACAGGGTGGAAATAGCTAAGGTAAGGGGATATAATTTTAAGGTGATTGGAGAAAAATATGGGGGAGATGTCAAAATTAATATTTTTACACAGAAATTGGTGGATGTATGGAACATCCTTCCGGGGTGGCTGTATTTTGATGTTTTGATCCAGAAGTCAAGGAAGATGTATAAAACTTGTTGCTTCACGATCATTTTATTAAGTGCTAATAGAACAAAGGAAACTGGAAATCGATGGTAACAGGAGTCTTGTAGGGGAAAGGAAATAAGAATAAAGACAAGCGACTAAAGAATAAAGATGACGAGCTTACGTGTTCAGGTCTTTTTATACCATAGGTAAGAAATATTCCATTCAAATATATGGATAAGAGTTAACTGATCTGGTAGCCCCTATTCAGTTAATGCAATAGCGGAGAACTTTTCAGAATCATGTAGAAATGTAACCAGTAGGGGACACACTAAACAATTACACCTTCATACTGTGACTACTAAGAAACATATTAAGCAGTTACATGTATACAGGTAATTATATTAAATACAAGCAGAGATAAAAGTTCAGCTGCAAAGAAATAACAATTATACAGTCTAATCCAAAAAGGCAGACACATTAAGAACATTTGAGAGACTCTGATGTGCACATGGATGATAGAAAAATGGAGGGCTATGTGGGAGGGTAGGGTTAGATTGTAATTAAAGTACATAACATAGTGTGCTTTAATGTTCTATGTTCTATGATGAGGTGAGACATTTGTTCAATGTTACCTCTTCTCAGGAAAACTTGGGGGTCCAATTTCATAGCTGCCTGAAAGCAGCTACACAGGTTGATAGGGTGGTTAAGAAGGCTTATGAGGTGTTTGCCTTTATTAGTTGAGACATTGAGTTCAAAATTCAGGAAGTTATATTGCGGCTTTGTAAAACTCTCATTAAGTCTCACCTGCAAATATTGTACATAGTTCCAGTTGCCCCATTATAGGACGGATGTCAAGTCTTTGGAGAGGACACAGAAAGGTTTACCAGGATGTGCTGGGATTAGTGGGCATGTGCTATAATGAGAGGTTGGACAAATTTCGGTTGTTTTCTCTGGAGCAGGCAAGGCTGAGGGAACAGTTGATAGGGGTTTATATGATTATGAGAGGCAGGCAGTAACTTTTTTTGCATGATTGAACTGTTTAATATCAGAGGGTATCATTTAAAGTGAGAAGGGGTAGTTTCAAAGGAGATGTGAGGGGCAAGTTTTGTACACAGAGTATAGTGGGTGCCTGGAAAGTGCTGCCTGGTGTGGTTGTAGAGGACTTTTAAGAAGTACTTAGATAGGCACATGAGGGTAAGGAAAATGGAAGAATATGGACGTTGAGTAGGCAGAAGGGATTAATTTTGCTGGTCATTTGATTGCTAATTTATTTGGTTGGTACAACATTGTGGGCTGAAATACCTGTTCCTGTTCTGTATGGTTCTATGTTCTATGTGGTGGATTCAGCGGCACAGGATTAAGTGTGTCAGTATTCATGAATAATGATGCCAAGAGTGAATTGATCGGATTCAATTATTGTCAGCCTAGTGAAGTGCTGTGCTCCTGCCAGCCACATTTCATCAGTTGCGTTGCATTGTGTTCCTTGAAATTGTTGTAATCTCTTAAAGTGAACTTCAAATGGAGTCTTGGGATATGTATAGGCTTTGTGTACCTGATGTGAGATAGTTGCCATGAACCTGGAGGGCTGAACGGGCTGATTCTGTGCTTTATGATTCAATGGATTTATGAATCTGTGAATGAACTTGATTCTGTTGCCCATTAAACGTCTCCACTTATTTCTATTTCTGTTGATGTCAATAAAACTGGCTTCTGGAAAAAATCAGCAACACAGCTGGGTAATCCATAGCGGCCCCAAACTTTATAGTAACTATCAATGAAAATTATTCATCTTGGATAGGAAAATACCCAACGGGGACCTGCAATTTACACTGAAAAAGCTTAAAATAAATTAGATCCATTTTTCAACATAATTTTTCACTTTGTATAATAATGGAGACTTCTTGTTTTTTTTTGCTTTGTGAGCACTTAATATCATGATTTTTATTGCTTATTAAAGGGAGATGTTGCATTTAATGTGTTTATGGTCTGAAGGATGTTATTGCATTTTCAACATATTACTGAGGTGAGCCAGTACAACATCCAAAAAAAATGACATCCTAGTTGATATAGTCAGCAGATTTTAAAGAAAATTATAATTTTTTTCATATTTGATAAACTATAAGCATTTTACTAAATTTAAGAAGGGAAGGGAAAGTTTTCAGATTTATTTGAGGGTCCACATTGGTATTGCATAATCAATAAAATGTTCAATAATTTTAATTGATACCAGCAAATTAATTTGTGCTTCCACTGTTTCGGCTTTTAATAAGTTCAATAACAATCACAATGTCAGTGATCATTGCTTTCTGAACCACAATGATAGGATCTTTGTCAATTTATATTAAGTCTAATGGCTTAGCAGCTGAGATAAAAGGAGAAAAAAGCTTCTGCAAGAATGTCAATTTTCATTCCAAGGTCTGTTTCTGTAAATCTATAAATATCTGGTCAAAAGTCAGTGCAGACAGGCAAACAAAAAAAGGCTTTGTGGTTTAGTTCAATCTGAATAACTCAATCCAAATCCATATATTTGTGAACCCAGTAAAATAATTGTTTACGAACAAAATCCCTCCACAGCAAATACAATCATCTAGCCTGACCTAAAATGAAATAGTGTATTTTTATATTTTGTAATGTATTATACCAAACAAATCTTCCAAATATCTCATGACACTTGAGCAATATGGAAACCCAATGACTTAGTTTTAACCTGCCATGTTATGCTTGTCTATTTGGTAACCTTCACTAATTCTGCTTTCCATTGATTTAATCAGTGTTAAAAAAGAAGTGTGATTGAAGTAATGTTATTACTTTCTAATGGGCAGACTAGATTAAATCTGTCCTCTGATCTCTTTTGTGACAATGCATACTCACTATTTTAAATCCTAATCAATTTTCCCATGAAGAGATTTCCATCATCTTGATGCTCAGACTATTTCAAACCAGTTTTATACATTTCTCTTTCAAAATTTACTAAAACTAATTATTGTATTTTGTTTCACTTTCAAGATTAACTTCTTTATGTCATTTGCAACAGGAAGGCATGTCAGATTTGCCAGAAGAAATTGAGCCCAGTTTTTGTAGCTTGGCAGTGAAGTCAATGTCCTTACGCTGTGGAACAAAAAACAAACTGCTAGAGGAACTATGGAGATTTGATGTTTCAGATTGAAACCCATCGCCAGGATTGAAAGAGTAGAATGGAGATAGTCACTATAAAGGGGTAAGGGGAAGGAGTGGGACAAGAGCTGGATCCAGGTGAGGAGGGGTGATTGATACAGCCTGACCCAATGAGATCCTCTAGCAGATTGTTCTCCTTTCAGATTCCACCATCTGCAACCGCTTGTGTCTCTACTTATCCTGTGGGGTCTTTTAAGCGATGGATCTAAAAATAAACTACTCTCCTCTCATTCAGTGTTTTGTTTTCATCGACTTTGACAACTGCAACTGCAAGAGCTCAGCTCTCCCCCTTAAAACAATATGCAGGTTTTATGCACGTATGACAGCATTAAAATTCTGCTGTGGGTTAAACTGTTTTATAATTGTTGATCTTGCTCAAGGAGGGAATTATATAAGTGGCTAACCAGTTGTATTTAATTCCAGAAGCCCTGACTATACATGCAGTGAAGGTTAACAATATTAACATGGCCTTTTATTATTTTATAGATGTGAGCCAAATGGACGCCAATGAGATGAGGACAAGTGTGAAAGAACAAGAGCCTCCAAAGGCAGAGATGAGAGTAGCAAAGATTTCCAAACTGTCATTTTCCACCGTAAATATTTACCTGGCTGAAAAAGGGGCTTGAAAGAAATCACTCCTCAGGTTGGAAGCAGGAAACCTCACTGCTGGTACTGAAACTGTAAGTGAGGATACCAAGAAATGCCACATGGGGAAGGATAAACTGTGAATAGATGATTGAGGACTCTTTCACTTCCTGATCACTCCATAGTTGTCACAGCGCTATCTTTGTAGCTTCCTGTGTAAGAGTCCTACCCTGCTCCCCCAGCCCTACACCCCCAACCTTTCCATTGTTAGAACCCTGTATTTATTACAGAATCTGAATTGAAGCTCAGTAAGTCTTCACTGGTAGGCTCTGAAGAAGGATTTTTGACTAAGAGCTGGCAATCCCCAGCTCTTAGACCTCAATGAGAGCAGTGCTGCTCCATCTGAATAGCAAGAAGTAATCAATAGCTTTGAGCTGATGTCCCACTGAAGGCCTCAGCTAACTGATATGAAAATGAAAACAACAATGGCGTATTTTATCTCCCTGGTGAAACCTCATTCAGTGCCGCCTGCCTATGTTTGACTGGTCTCTCTCTCCCTCTCTCTCGTTCTTGCTCATTGCTGCCAGAGCAAGGTGCCTGTGTTTGACCAGTCCCTCTCTTCCTCTCACTTGATGCTGAGTCTTGGGTCTTGGGCAAGGTTTGATGCGGTTTGTGAGCAAGTCCCTGTAATTCATACAATGATCTGTTTCTGGTTTCTTATTACTCTTTTTTTATTGCTATTTTGTGTGATTTTCATCGGGGAAGAATGACTCTGCATCCTGTAATTTTTTAATCATTAATATATAATATGATGGATCTGATGCAATTTTAAAATAAAATTTGGGATCTGATCTTCTGTTGGAGGGCACAAAAGTAGAAAAGAGATGAGCAGGACCATAAAAGTAAGACCCAGATAAATCCATGTTTACATTAGTTAGTAGTCTATGAAAACAGGAGTAATTCCCTTCCCCAGTTGGCTCTGGACTCTCATGTTTCAGTTACTCTGATGCTTGAACCATTCTGTTTCTGGGGCTGAGGAAAGAGAGTTGTAGCTTCCCACCTGGTTCTCCC
Source organism: Hypanus sabinus (assembly GCF_030144855.1). Classification (NCBI taxonomy): domain Eukaryota; kingdom Metazoa; phylum Chordata; class Chondrichthyes; order Myliobatiformes; family Dasyatidae; genus Hypanus; species Hypanus sabinus. The sequence goes on from NC_082719.1 coordinate 77,655,330, forward strand.
CAAAGGTTTGGGCTGAAGAAATAGCATCTTGGGAAAGGCCTGATATCCTGACGTTAAATGGGGCCTGGCCTCACAACTGTTCTCCCCATTTCAACCAGTGTATGCGTATGCACTCTGAGTTAAAGTCAGGTTATTGGCTTTCCTATTGTGATGTCTTTGCTGAAAATGAGTTATCTCATCTTTCAATCTTTTGGCTATAACAACATTTTTATAAGATTCCTCCATAAGATAATAACATCAAAATTATAGAATTGTGATATATAATTTAAGCTGTGCTAAACCAAATGAGATGGAAATAGCAAAAACAGTAGACATGAGACCCTCCAGTTATTAAATAAAATAATTCTGTATGAATGTGATCCTTCCAGGCTACATTTCATTGCTGTTTCAGTTGGCTATATTATTTATCTAATTTCATTTATTCCTCATGATATTTGTTTGACAGTTGAATCTGTTACAAATGCTTTCTTGGGTTCAATGGTATAATCTCTTCCACAGGTAGTTTTATTCATTTCTCAGCAACACACACAAAATGCTGGAGGAACTCAGCAGGCCAGGCAGCATCTATGGAAAAAAGTACAGTCGACATCTTGGTGAGAGAGGGAAAGGGGGATGGGGAATGGTGAAGGGGGGGGACATTATCGGAAGTTCGAGAAATCGATGTTCATGCCATCATGTTGGAGGCTACCCTGATGGATTATAAGGTGTTGTTCCCCCAATTTGAAAGTGGCCTCATCACAACAGTGGAGGAGGCCATGGATTGACATGTCAGAATGGGAATGGGAAGTGGAATTAAAATGGGTGGTCACTGGGAGTTCCCGCTTCTTCTGTATGATGGAGTGTAAGTGCCACTGGGAGATCTCGCTTCTGCTAGCAGATGGAGCATGTTATTGCTTGGATTTCCAACATCTGCAGATTTTCTCTTATTCGTTATTCCTTTATCGGTTCATTCATAAGGTCCTGAACCTACATGTAAAGAAACATACTGTGCTCGCTCAAGTCAAGTTTGATGTTTTCCAGAGGAGTTCTCTGTTGGTGGGTAATCTAGTATCCACATAACCGGAATGTTAGGGTTGATTCCCTTAATGGAGAATGACTGTGTTTGATTTTGTTTGACATGGATAGGCTGATGCTTGGAAAATCAAAGAAACATAACTCAGGAGGAACTACATTGTGCACAAACTCCTTACTGACAGCAGCAGAACCAAAGCTCAGTTACTTGCACTGTAAAGCATTGCACTAGCTAGCTCTCTGCCGTACCGCGCCTTGCTGGAATTGGCGATGGGTTGCCACTTTGAACGACTACACTCTTTTTTCCTGAGGGCTGCAGCTAATAGTTGTATTCAGGAGGATTTCTAGGATTTTGATTCAGTATTGAAAAAGAACAGCAATACATTTCAGGCAGCATACAATATGGGGCAAAATGTTCAGTTAACTTCCTGTACACTTACTATCCTCATGCTTCTAAATAAAGGTTTCCTGTTTGGGATATGCTGTTGAAGTAGCATATTTGTGGACTGTATATAATGTAGTCATGGTGGAGGGAATGAATATGTAAAGGTGTTGATGGACTTTCAGTCAAGGGGATGCTTTGACTTGCTTGGGGTTGTGTTTTTAGAGTGTAGAAGGAGCTGCGCTTATTCAGATCAGTGTAGAGTTACTGCAGCACCTTTATATCTGTGCCTTTTGGGTGACAGGAAAAAAAAATGGACCTTGGTAGTTCATGATTTACTTTAGGTAACCAGCCTTTGTCTTAATATGTATTAATCCAGCTAAACATTTTGTTAATGGCACTTTCAGTATGAGTTTATGGAGTAAAGCACACCAAACTCTTTTAAATATCTCTCTTCCTGACCCTTCTTTGGGACCCTTGACCACCATGTAGCTTCACAACCCAAACTCGGATGGAGATCAAGTATAATTGACATATTTCCAGTCATTCTTCCTCTCAAGTCAAAACTCCACTTCCCATAATCCTTGGCAACTTCACACTGCTCCTCAACCCCCACAATTTGTTGAAACTCTCTCTCTCTCTCTTCATTCTTCTTAACTGATCTTATCATGCTTCTAAAAGCATTCCGATCCAGGTTTCTAAGACAAGTCTTCAGATGACCAGTCACCTGTCTGTGGCTGAGATCTGAGAAACACAGTTCAGTTCTGTTTGCTGATTTTGCAATCCACCCTACACGAAACACTCATCCAGAATAAAGTCTTGGCCAATGTCCCAGCTTGGTGATATTCCTGCAAAGTTCAACAGGCTTTAAGGAAGTGTAGAGAGAAATATGCTGGGAAGGGGAGAAAGGAGTGAAATGGTGGATTTGTGTCAAGCAGGATTCAATACAGAAAGAATGGTGGTATAAGGCACTATTGACAAATTGGAGGTATTGACGAAGGTGATAAAAAATATGGTTTAAAGGACTTGTAAATGACAATATTAGATCTATTATTAGCTCTTGTAAGAGTTGATAATAGATCTAATGTTGGTGCAATCATTATGGTGCAAATTCCCTAACTTCTTAATTAATCTAGAAGGTAGTCAATTACCTCATTGAAATATGAGGTCTTGTCTGTTGCTTGTACAATATGCCACTTCAATACCCAAATTCTGCGGGTCATTTTTCATAATCTAAAGAGAAAAAGCTTTCTGAATTCTCTCTTACAGGCTAGAACAGAACATTGCCTCCTCCTAGCTTTTTTAAAATCCATATTTTATAATGTAAGACTCTTCATATATGCATTTTCATAACCTGTCTAGGAATGAGTGCTGATGAATTGAATAAGGATGTCACAGTACCCAGCAACCCATAATCACTGGAATGTCAAATTATCTTTCATTTTTTGCAGAACGCTGTTTCAGGCACCCTGCCTGAAATTTAGTCCAGCTTTAACCCATTTCAAACTAGATTTATTTTGATGTTAGCAAGTAGAAAGTGCATTTGGCCCTCTGCACCCTGGGGTGCACCAATCTTTTGCAGCTACTAGGATTGGCACCAAATAGTCCCCTATAAAGTATCAGACCATTGGCCTAAATCCAGTTTGAAGTGTCACATTCTGGTAAGTTAAACCAGAGCAGGGCTTACATTTCAAATGGCAATGCCCTGGCGAGTGTTATAGAGCAGAGGGTCCTAGGGGTGCAATTACATAGTTCCCTGAGAAGACAATTACATAGTCCCCAGAGAGTCATGCTGTAGGTAGATATGGTGGTGAAGGAGTCACTCAGTACATTTGCCTTCATCAGTCAGGGCACTGAGTACAAGAAATGAGGCATCATGTTACAACTGTACAAAGCATTGGTGAGACCACAGTTGGAGCTGTGTGGATCACCCAGCTATGGGAAGGATGTCAATTTAGCTGGAATGATTGACAAGTGTGCTACAAGGTCTGCAGGGCATGTACTATAAGAAGAGACTGGATGTGGGTGCGGCTTTTCTCTCTGATGTATAGAAGGCTGAGGGATGACCTATAGAAAGATACAAACTCATGCAACAAGACCAGCTCTACCGCTATCCCACTAGTGGGGTAGACTTGCAGTACTTGGCATTCTTAATATCCAGCAGTGTCTTGCAATCATAAGAAATACATAAAGGATGAACAAGTACACCATTACTTGGACCTGAAATGTTTTCTCTTATGGCATGGAGCTAGCCATCTGGCTACAGTTTAGAAAACATTTTTCTAATTGTTTAAAGAGAGATTTTCCCTTTCTAGTCCTATTTTTTCTAATTGTTTTTTAAACTTTCTACGACCGATCTGCTTTTTAGAGAATGGGATAGATTAGGCATTAAACAATTTCGGGATCTGTTTGTTGGAGGGAATCTTTCTTCTTTTGAGCAACTCTCAGTGAAATATAACCTATCAAATATCCACTTTTTTTGATATCTACAGATTAGAGATTTTTTAAGATCTAAACTAAATATATTTCCTACCAGCCTGGATAAGAACATAATAGATGTAATTTTTAATTTGAAACCTTTTGATAATGGCTCAGTATCTTATATTTATGGTCTGTTGTCGGGATTGAGAATGGCTCCTTTAGACAAAATTAAAAAAGATTGGGAAAAGCATTTACAGACTTTATTATCTGATGAGACCTGGAGGGCTATTTTCAAAATGGTTAATTCTTCATCATATGTGCTTGTCATTCCCTCCTACAAGTTAAAGTGGTACATAGGGCTCATATGTCTAAAGACAAGCTCTCTCGTTTTTTTTGCAGATATATCTCCTTATTGTGACAGATGTAATAATGGAGAGGCTTCATTAATTCATATGTTTTCGTCATGTTCGAGCCTTGAAAAATATTGGAAAGATGTATTCCAAACTTTTTCTGTACTTTTTAAAGTTAATTTTAAGCCCAATCCTTTGACTGCTTTATTTGGTATTGTTGAGGAAAGAGCTATAATTTTGGAGCCTTCTCATTTGCGGGTACTGGGTTTTATTTCTTTGATGGCTAGGAGGGTGATCTTGCTTAAATGGAAGGAGGTTGCACCCCCCCACACATGCTCAATGGTTATGCAATGTTACGTTATGTTTAAATTTAGAGAAGATTCGTTGTTTGATTTCTGATTTTAACCAAGATTTTCAAACACTATGGGGAACATTTCTGAACTATTTTAAAAGTCTTTGAATTGTTATCATTATTAAAATATAGATCTGAGCTATTATTATAAAACACTATATGGTAAAGTACTCCTTTTTTTCTCTTGTTTTTTTTTACCAACCAGCTTTGTCTTGGTAGTGGGTGTAGATTTTTTTTTATAATATAATTAACCATATTATTGTATTTCACAATTAAATTTATTTTATTTGTTTGATCATGAATATGGGATACTGTGATTGTATCAGTGTGATTTATATACAGTGCAATTTGTGCTATCTTATTTTGATTTATACTAAGTATCCTTATGAATTCTGTATTTGTGTATATGAAATTTAATAAAAAATATTGGAAAGAAAATATTTTGTTATTGTTCATGCATGTTTCACCACATATTTTTCTGCATATTTGATCAATTTCTTGGTTTAGCTTGTATGTGTCTCCTGAAGTGTTCTGTGCCTGCATATTTGATAATATTTTCCCCAGATTCAGTCCAAAGTGACTATCCATCGTCATGGAATTTATTCTTCAACTCCCCCCTTTCTGCTCTTACTGTAATATTCTGCTTTTTGAGTTTTTTCTGTCTACTTCAACACTATAGTCAGTAGTTCACACTCTCAAATCTTGGTGTCTGAAATCCAGTTTCTTAACTGTTTTTATTACCTGTTCTGTTTTCTATTCTACCTTAAATTTTAACAAGTTATGATTGCTGAGCTTAAAGTGTTCCTAAAGTGTTACCTCAGAGCAGATCCAATATTCCCTTCTCCCCTGTGAGATTCTTCTAGAATGATTCACTAGAATCACTCCAATAACATGCCTTGCACAAATCCCAGTTTATAAAAGGAAGATTAAAAAAATTCCTGTAACAGCTGGGGCTTAACAATATCTATTTTTATGACTTCCCATGGGGTACATCTATCTCTATTTTTATTCTTTGGCTGCGCATCACATCATTGCTCAGGTTGTTATTTCCTCCTCACTATTTCCATATCCAGCCAAAAATCATGAATGTACCTTTTCACCTTTCGTCACAAGGAATCACTGGAACAGTGACAGTAAAATCATAGGAGGAGGATCACATCCCTGGACTACAATCTCAGCATTTTTATGAATCTGAAATGATGAAAATTTGATAATATTCTCCCTATCGTATTTTGCCCACACAGTCTGCTATATGCTCAGAGATGAAGCTTGATACCTCTGTGGGTATGCTTACATCCTTCTGTTCAGAAATCCTTTCTTATAAATAAGCAATCATGACTTCACCATCCTTCCTACAGTACAGTTGCCAATCCTGTTTATCCACTTGTCATATGAAGAGCATTTGATGGCCCTGGGCTTGTATTCATTAGAATTCAGAAGAAATCTAACGAATGATGAAAGGCCTTGAAGAGTGGGGATGTTTCCTATGGTGGGAAGATCTAAGACCAGGGGATACAGCTTCAGAATAGAGGGGTGTCCTTTTAGAATTGAATTGGGGAGGAATTTCTTTCGCCAGAGAGTGGTGAATCTGTGGAATTCGTTGCCAGAGGCCTCTGTGCAGACCAAGTCATTGGGTATATTTAAGGCAGAAGCTGATAGATTTTTGATTGCTCAGAGCATGAAGGAATAAGGGGAGAAGGCAGGAGGTTGGGGCCATAGATGGGGCCATCATGGATCAGCCATGATGAAATGGCAGAGCAGACTCAATGGAGCAAATGCCTAATTCTGCTTCTATATCTTACGGCCTTATGGTCATTAGCTAGGTTCCAGTTACGTCCATCATCTAATTTATCCTTTGTGATCACAGAAATACACCTGGAATTATTCTTTGTCTTTCCTGCTGCATCCACGGTACTGTTTGCTAATAATTTGTCTGCCATTATCTCCACCTGGTTACTTTGCGACATAAAATTCTCCTCACATTTTTAGTTTGACTAGGGCAGATTTTACTAAAATGAAGCCATTTACGAAGCTGCAGTGACATCTACCTCAACAGTCAACGTATGCTTTCCTCTCATACTAAACCTCCATTGTCTATCTCGTTTTCTTGCCTTTCAGGTTCATTTGCCTTGATAAGATTTACACTTTGCATCTCTCTTTATCATTAATGTTCACAATAAAGCAGTTTTCTTTCATGTTGGGTCTATTCCATCAAATTGATCCTGAACCTCGGCAACCTCGGCACTAGCATTCCAGTTGGGCTCCTAGTCTTGCTGGGACAAGATTCCATAAGTCTTCCACCACAGAAAATTCTGCTTTAACTGAGCAATCAGGCCCTGAGACTGGTTTGTTTCTCCCAACAGCCTTGCCCTTAAGCACCTTCATCACTGAATGCCAATTGAACAGATTGAATTGATCTCACCTAATCCTTTGAGATCTGCCTATGCTTTGGAAAACTGATCTTTGTTCGGAAACTGATTTTTGTTCAGAGCTGTACATACAATTGTTGAGCTGCTGTTTGGAAGTCGATACCACTTCTGTAAGTTTAGCCAAATATGCTAGGGCCAAGAAGCTTGCTTACACAATGCTCATGAATCCATTTAAATAATGACATGGAATGTTTCTGAGTCTATCAACCAATCCCCCCAGATGCTTTTTTAAAGTTATAATACCAATTACCACAGTCGCTATTAACACTCCCTTTTGCCCAATCTCCACCGCAGCTGCTATTCTATGATTAGGAACGCCCACCGTTCCATGGTTTGACACATTTCAGTAAATCTGATCACTTACTGTCCTTGGCTGTTCTACCTGCACATGGGCAGAGGCTAGAGAGCAAGGCTCCAGAGGTATGGACAACAAAGAGGTGGTGGCAGGAGACGGAGGAACAGCTGTGGGATTGCTTCAAGTTGGTGGACTGAGCCACGTTCAAGGTCTCCTCAGAGGATCTGAATAAATGCACCACCGTTATCACAGACTTTATAAAAGAGTGTCCACACAAAATAACTCAGAGTCTTACCCAACCATAAGCCCTAAACAAGCCATGAGATCAGCAGTTTGCTGAGGGCCATATCAGTGATATCAGGTCTGACAACCAATTAAGATTGAGCAAATTAGTTCTTTATTCTTTGCAGTGTAGAAGGCTGAGGGGAGACTTGATAGAGGTATTTAAAATTATGAGGGGGATAGATAGAGTTGATGTGGATAGGCTTTTTCCATTGAGAGTAGGGGAGATTCAAACAAGAGGACATGAGTTGAGGTAACACGAAGGGGAATTTCTTTACTCAGAGAATGGTAGCTGTGTGAAACGAGCTTCCAGTTGAAGTGGTAGAGGCAGGTTCGATATTGTCATTTAAAGTAAAATTGGATAGGTATATGGACAGGAAAGGAATGGAGGGTTATGGGCTGAGTGCAGGTCGGTGGGACTAGGTGAGAGTAAGTGTTCAGCATGGATTAGAAGGGTCGAGATGGCCTGCTTCCGTGCTGTAATTGTTATATAGTTATATGGTTATGGTTATAAGATACAAGAAGTCCAGGTATGATCTCTGGAAAGCCATCACACAAGCAAAGTAGCAATTCTGGTCCAAACATGTATCACTGAACAATGCTCGACAGCTGTGGCAGGACTTGAACGCTATTACCTCCTACAAAGTGAATCCGACCAAGGCTCTGCCCTTAGGTGAGCTCAATGCTTTCTATGTTTGCTTTGACCATCAAAGCATGGAGGAACTTTCACAAATTCCCACAGCCCTGTGATGACCCTGGGGGTTCAGTCTCTGAAGTCAACATTAGAGCATCCTTCAGGGGGCTGAACTTAATTGTTTCATGTCTTTTGAACAATTATCCAACAGATATAACTTGCCGAGATTTCATTTTTTTAGATATTTACAGATTAGACATTTTTTAAGTTCTGTACTCTCTACGTTTCCAAATTTTGTGCCTTCAGATACTTTGGAGAGTTTATTTGAATTAGACCCTTTTCAAAAAGGGCTTATTTCAAAACTTTATAATATAATTATGAAGATACATTCAGAGCCCCTTTATAAGACTAAACAGGATTGGGAAAGAGAGCTTAGTTTTAGTATTTCTAGTGAGAATTGGGATAGAATTCTTCAATTAGTTAATACATCATCGTTATGTGCCAAACATTCACTAATACAATTTAAGGTTGTACATAGGGCCCATATGTCCAAGGATAAATTAGCTCATTTTTACTCTCATATAAGTCCTATTTGTGATAGATGTCATTCTGAAATTGCGTCTTTAACTCACATGTTTTGGTTGTGTTCATTTTTGGAGAAATATTGGAAAGATATTTTTGATATTATATCTGCGGTTTTGAATATTGATTTACAACCTCATCCTATTACCGCAATTTTTGGTTTACCAATGTTAGATTCACAGCATTTATCTTCTTCAGCCCGTCGAATGATTGCATTTCTAACTTTGATGGCTAGAAGATCTATATTGTTGAATTGGAAAGAAATTGATCCTCCCACTGTATTTAATTGGTTCTCTCAAACTATGTTATGTTTAAATTTAGAAAAAATTAGAATGGTACTTTTGAGACTTCTATTAAATTTGAAAAGTTATGGAGACCATTTATTCAACATTTTCATATGATGTAATATGACCCTTTGCCAAGTACATTTGATTTCCCAGCTTTTAGCTTATGTATTTTGAGAGGACCGGAAGTGACGGCATTGATGAATACTTATTTTTGTGAGATATTATAAACAGCCCACTTTTTTTCCTTCTCTTTTGTTTGTTTTTTTTTTCTTTTATATTACTTATTAGCTATAGTTATTAGATTAGATTAGTTAGTTCTGCATTATATAAATTTTTTTTGTTTTTTTTTCTTTTTTCTGTTTTTTTTATATTATACATTATGAAATATTTAGATTTACTATGTCCATACATATATCTTATGGCTTATGTCTTGATAAACTCATTTATATTGTAACTATTATGTATGTTTTTTTTTCATATGTAATGGAATGTGTATGTTGGTAATTTCTTTATCAATATATCATCTGTATTCTGTCCATATTATTAATATTAATAAAAAGATTTAGAAAGAAAAAGAAAAGGGGGCTGAACCCATGGAAATCATTTGGATCAGACAGGTTCCCTGGCTGATCAACTGGCTGGAGTGTTCTCCAATATCTTTAACCCCTCACTTCAGCAGTCTGAAGTATCCACCTGCTTCAATTATACCAGCGCCTGAGAAGAATGTGGTAACCTGCCTCAATGACTATCATCCAGTAGCGCTTACATCCACTCTGATGAAGTGTTTTGAGAGGTTGGTGATGAAGCATATCAAATCCTGCCTGAGAAGCAACTTGGATCTGCTCCAATTTGCCTACCGGCATAATAGATCCACAGCAGCTGCCATTTCATTGGTTTTTTACTCAACCCTGAAACATATGGACAGCAAAGATGAATACATCAGGATAGTTGTCCTACAGATCAGCATTAAGTACTATTATCCCATCAAAACTAATCCAAAGGCTTCAAGACCTCAGCATCAATACCTCCTTGTGCTATTGGATTTTCTGGCTTGCAGACACCAGTCAGTTTGGATTGGCAAAAGAATCTGCTCCATCAGCACAGGTGCAACACAACACTGTGTGCTTAACCCCCTGCTCTGCTCACATTACACTTCTGACTGTGAGGTTATGCACAACTCCAATGCTATATTTAAGTTTGCTGATGACACTGCTGTCATTCGTCAAATCAAAGGTGATGATGAATCAGTATATAGGAAGGAGATTGAAAATCTGGCTGAGTGGTGCCACAACAACAGCCTCTCACTCAATGTAAGCAAGACCAAGGAGCTGATCATTGACTTCAGGAGGTAACAGGAGGTCCATGAGGGGTGGAGAGGGTCAGCAACATTAAATTCCTTAGTGTTATCATTTCAGAGGATCTGTCCCAGGTCCAGCATGTAAGTGTCATTACAAAGAAAGCACTGTAGCACTTCTACTTCCTTAAAAGTTTGCAAAGATTCAGCATGATATCTAAAACTTTAACAAAACTTCTATAGATTTGTGGTGGAGAGTATATTACAGCCTGGCCTGGTATGGAAACACCTTGAATGGAAAATCTTACAAAAAGTAATGGATAGCCCAGCTCATCATGGGCAAAGGCCTCTGCACCAGGAATAAGATCTACACAGAGCACTATTGTAGGAAAGTAGCATCCTTCATCAAGGACCCCCATCATGTAAGACATGCTCTCTCCAGGAAGAAGGTAGGGGAGCCTCAAGACCCACACCACCAGGTTCAGGAACAGTTATTGCCCCTTCAACCATCAGGAGTTTGAACCAAAGGGGATAACATCACTCATCTTCACGCACTTCATCACAGAACTGTTCCCATAATCTATGGATTCACTTTCAAGAACTTTTCATCTCATGTTCTAGATTTTTTGATAATTTATTTATTGTTTTTTTTCTTTTGTATTTGCACCGTTTATTGTCTTTTGCACATTCGTTGCTTGTCTGTCTTGTGTGCAATTTTTCGTTAAATCTATCAAGCTTTTTATATTTATTGTGTATGCCTGCAAAGAAATTATTCTCAGGGTTGTATGTGGTAACGTAAAAGTACTTTGATCATAAATTTACTTTGAACTTTGAACTGCAACACCACCCTTAGGTTGTGACCTTCAACGTCCGATTCCTCCACCGATCACCATATCACTGATTTGCAGCATCAGCTCTTCTTCTGAATTAGATTCAGGTTTGTTACTTACTGACTCTCCTTCAAGTACTGATTCTCCAAAAGAAATTAGGGAGTTCTTAAATGGTTTTTTTGTGTCTGTATTTAATAAGGAAACCGGCATGGAGTCAATGGAAATAAGACAAGCCAAGTAGCGAGGTCATGAAACCTATACACATTGAAGAGGAGGAGGTGCTTGCTATCTTGAGGCAAATCCAAATAGATAAATCCCCAGGACCTGACAGGGTATTCCCTCAGACCTTGAAGGAGACCAGTGTTGAAATTGCAAGGGCCCTGGCAGATATATTTAAAATGTCGGTATCTACAGGTGAGGGGCCAGAGGACTGAAGGATAGCTCATGGTGTTCTGTTGTTCTGTTGTTTAAAAGTAATCCAGAAAATTATAGGCCGGTAAGTTTGATGTCAGTAGTAGGTAAATTATTGGAAGGAGTTCTAAGAGATAGGATCTACAAATATTTGGATAGACAGGGACTTATTGGGGAGAGTCAACACAGCTTTATGCGTGGTATGTCATGTTTAACAAATCTATTAGAGTTTTTCGAGGAGGTTACCAGGAAAGTGGATGAAGGGAAGGCTGTGGATGTTGTCTAGATGGACTTCAGTAAGGCCTTTGACAAGGTCCCGTATGGGAGGTTAGTTAGGAAGATTCAGTCGCTAGGTATGCATGGTGAGGTAGTAAGTTGGATTAGACATTGTCTCAATGGAAGAAGCCAGAGAGTGGTAGTGGAGGATTGCTTCTCTGAGTGGAGGCCTGTGACTAGTGGTGTGCCACAGGGATCAGTGCTGGGTCCATTGTTATTTGTCATCTATATCAATGATCTGGATGATAATGTGGTAAATTGAATCAGCAATTTTGCCGATGATATAAAGATTGGAGGTGTAGTGGACAGTGAAGAAGGTTTTCAAAGCTTGCAGAGGGATTTGGACCAGCTGGAAAAATGGATTGAAAAATGGCAGATGGAGTTTAATACAGACAAGTGTGAGGTATTGTACTTTGGAAGGACAAACCAAGGCGGAGCATACAAGGTAAATGGTAGGGCACTGAGGAGTGCAGTAGAACAGAGGTATCTGGGAATACAGATACAAAATTCCCTAAAAGTGGTGTCACAGGTAGATCGGGTCATTATGAGAGCTTTCGGTACATTGGCCTTAATAAATCAAAATATTGAGTATAAGAGTTGGAACGTTACGGTGAGGTTGTATAAGGCATTGGTGAAGCAGAGTTTGGAGTATTGTGTGCAGTTTTGGTCACCGAATTACAGGAAGGATTAAGGTTGAAAGAGTGCAGAGAAGGTTTTACAAGGATGTTGCTGGGACTTGAGAAACTGAGTTACAAAGAAAGGTTGAAAAGGTTAGGACTTTATTCCCTGGAGCGTAGAAGAATGAAGGGATATTTGATAGAGATATATAAAATTATGATGAGTATAGATAGAGTGAATGCAAGCAGGCTTTTTCCACTGAGGTTAGGGGAGAAAAAAACCAGAGGACATGGGATGTGGGTGAAGGGGGAAAAGTTTAAAGGGAACATTACGGGAGGGGGCTTCTTCACACAGAAAGAGGTGGGACTGTGGAATGAGCTGCCAGAGAAGTGGTAAGTGTAGGATCAGTTTTAACATTTAAGAAAAACTTGGACAGGTACGTGGATGAGAGGGGTATGGAGGGATATGGACCAGGTGTGGGTCACTGGGACTAGGCAGAAAAATGGTTCGGCACAGCCAAGAAGGGCCAAAAGGCCTGTTTCTGTGCTGTAATGTTCTATGGTTCTAAGGTTCTATGGTTTGTCGCAGGAACCTGCAATAGTGAGTATGCCTTTGAGTGCACAACTTCTAACATGTGGCATTTTCGCTTGATCTGCTGCAGAACTTAAAGGCAATCAAACAGCCTATTAACTCCACCACGGACAGGGAGGAGGTTTGGGCTCGAGGTTAACAACCACATCATGTAAAAGCCCAGAGCTACAGAAACACCAACAGAAGTTCTACAGAACTCATCCCCGGAAGTTTTGGAGACAGGCTACACCTGCAGACAACATGAAAGACTGGCCCAGGGCAGAAGACTCTGGCAAGCTGCTGTCTGTGGCTCATGCACCAGTAGGAGAGAAGAGGCAGAGGAGAAGAAGAAGAATTAGAAAAAGAAGATGAAGAAGAAGAAGAAGAAGAAGAAGAAGAAGAAGAAGAAGAAGAAGAAGAAGAAGAAGAAGAAGAAGAAGAAGAAGAAGAAGAAGAAGAAGAAGAAGAAAAAGAGGAAGAAAAAGAAGAAGAAAAAGAAGAATACTCTTTGGCTGACTGCTTATGATTTGTTCAACATGACTTTTCAAGGTCCATACATTGATTGGGCTCTTAAAGATGGATGAGGTTGTTACTGGCTTGATGCAAATGAAAGCTGCAAGTTTTAGTGGAACAGGTACAAGCAGGCAGGACTTCTCCTCTGTTAATTTACCTAGTTGCACCATGTATTGAGGAGCAGAACCAATGGTCTTAAAGGGGCCATTGAGGACCATTAAAAATAAGAGGCAAACTTGTTTTTAATTTCTCGCATTGTAAAATTTATTATATTTCTTGTGGCACAGAAGAAGGTAATTCAGCCTGTTAAGCTTATTATGGTTCTCAGAGCAACCCCCACTTATTCCTCATTTTTTCACAGACCCATGGTGAGTTGTGGATGAAACTGTGTTATAAACTATAGTTACCTAATAGCTTACCAGTCAGCATGACTTTGTGAAGTGAGAGGAAACATGAACAGCCTGGGGAAACCTATATGGTCACAGGGGGACTGTACGAACTCCACACAGGCACTCTTGCAGCTCAGGATTCGATCCTGGTCTCTGGGGTGGTGAGGAAGCAGAAAAACGCAAGCCTCCTAGACTGTTTACTCCTCTCTTCTCAGCACTGAGTCGGTGAGACTATTCTGGCCACCCAGGACTTAGTGTTTGCAAGTTTCGTGCCGGTTTGCCCCACCGTGAACTGAGACTGAGGCTGTGGTCCAACTCTGGCTGCTCCGGGCTTCGGGCTTAAAGACTCACTTTATTCTGAATGCTGTGGCTTGCTTTATTGCATACATGATTTGTTTTTCTTTTCTCTTTCTCCACATTGGGTGTTGTTTTTTTCTTTTAAATTGGGTTCTTCCTGGTTTCTTGCTTTGCAGCTGCCTATAAGCAGACAAACCTCAAGGTTGTATAATTTATACCTACTTTGAAAATAAGTGTACTTTGAAACTTTGAACTTTAGAAATTCTTGCTCCCGACACTCCACTTCTTTCCCCCATTGTGGACTTGCCAGCAACAATTACATGACTCCTGGCTGATGTTATGCTCTGTTCTAATAAAATATACCCTCTCTCCCTTTCTCTCTTCTCCTCTTCTCTTTCTCCCACAGATGCTGCCTGACATGCCAGTTCAAGTAATTCCTGTTCTTATTCTGCTCTCACTGACTATCGGCATATAATAGATGAACGCTGTAATCTCCATGGGTCGTTCACAAGAAGACCAACTTGAGATCTGCTTAGTTCCAATTGCACACCATCATAGAATGAAGATTTTCTATCCCCCATAAAGGAGCTTCATGATTCAAGATATGCTTCTGCAAACATTTTCTTTTGTGTATATTGCACAATGCAGCTTTTCCTGGGATTTCTAAAGTGTTCTAAAAGAGGCCAATACAGTTTGGTTAAATTGAAAGCTGTGGGAAACTGACAAAGAGTTAGGGCAGATCAACCATTATCATATTGAATGGGGTAGATGGGTTCGTGTGGGGCAGGTTTGGATCAGGTGACCTACTGTTGCACCTATTTTTCCATTGTTGTGATGCAAAAATACTCCCTCTGATATTTTAAGGACCAAAAATGATGCATCTTCTTTGTAACTCTCACCAAATATCAAGCATCTGCTTCAGCATTCTCCACTCAAGTCTGGAAGAAAACTGTGCTTGCTTTAAAATTGATAGCATGCGCCTAGAAAGACATCTCCTCCTTAACAATTTCCTGGTTGCCTTATGTCTGAATCTGCCTGATACTGGCAACACATTGAGTTGGAATGGATCCTGCACTGTATGTTTTATCTCTGTTAAAAATACATTTATATTTCATGGATTTATGAGGGGAATGTATTTAGCTGATCCCCATTCGTATGTAACCCTTCAAGTTGTGATTTAACATTTTCATATCTACCACTGATCACTTGGGTATGAGTGGAATAAAATTTTCTAGTTCCATTACATATGGTTTCAAGAGCCATTGATTGATATTCCAATCTCTAAACATATAAGAACATTTGTTCTTATATTGGTTGACATTGTGATGAATGTTAAAATGTTCCATCCTTCTAGATTGTGTCTACATTATGTTTTATTACTTGAGAAATGCTGTTAAAATGTTAACTACTCAGTTGCATAACTATTTACAATTTAATGATGTCTTCAAGTGATTGAACAGATATTATGGATGGTAACAGAATTAAATTTTTAGGGAAGGATAAAATATCCATTGCATTGATGAGGAACTGATTTCCATGTTCATATGACAGAGACATGTCTGAAAGAGGACCGAACTAGAACCTTACTAATATAAGACCATAAGACATAGGAGAGAATTAGGCCATCTGGCCCATTGAGTCTGCTTTGCCATTCAATCATGGCTGGTCCTTTTTTTATCCTCCTCAACCCCGTTTCTTGGCCTTCTCCCCGTAACCTTTGATGCCATGTCCAATCAAGAACCGATTAACCTTCACCTTAATTACATTCAAGGTCCTGGCCTCCACAGCTGCAAGTGGCAACAAATTCCACAAATTCGCCACCCTTTAGCTAAAGAAATTCCTTCGCATCTCTGTTTTGAAAGGGCGCCCCTCTATCCTGAGACTGTGCCCTCTTGTCCTAGACTCTCCCACCAAGGGAAACATCCTTTCCACATCTACTCTGTTTTGGCCTTTCAACATTAGTTGAACACATACAGTATTTTCAAGTGAAATTTCCATTGGGTGGGGGCTGAGAGGAAGGGATGAACACAGAGGAACCACAGCTGAGAGAAAGGAATATAAAGATCATCAAATGAGGTTATAATACTATAAGGAGGTATATGGAGTTGAACTAAAAAACTTAAAAGGGCGGTTGCATTATTGAAAGTGTACAACAGGACTGCAAACAGGCAGAAAGAAGAGCAAATATACAAACAGATTTCTGATGGGGCAGTAAAAGCAGGGCATTTCAATACAGAATCAGAATCAGATTTATTGTCACTGAAAAATGTTGTGAAATTTGTTGTTTTGTGGCAGCAGTACAGTGCAAAACATAAAAATTACTAAGAACAGATTCAGCCAAATGAGCTGGAAGCAGCTACCTGGACATAAATGAGGAACATTTTTAAAAGAAAATTCAATGAGTTTAAGGTAGGCATTCCTTTAAAAACAAAATAAAGTCAACTCAAATGAAGAGCTTATTGGATGATAAGTTGTATGGAGGGTGATGATTACAAATAAGGGGAAACTTATGTCAGGTCTCCCACCCAGAGCTTGATATAGCAGAAAGACTGAAAGAATATAGTGTGAACAGAAACTAAAAGGAAAATTGGGAAATCAAAGAAAGAAATATTGGCAAGCAGAATCAAAGAAAAATATGGAGACGTTTGATAAGTAGAATAAGGGCAAGAGAAGAACTAAAAAAAGACTAGGGTCTATTAGGGACCTAAAAAGCTAAACTCTGAATGGAGCTAGAGGAGGTAGGATGG
Organism: Hypanus sabinus; assembly: GCF_030144855.1. Taxonomy (NCBI): domain Eukaryota; kingdom Metazoa; phylum Chordata; class Chondrichthyes; order Myliobatiformes; family Dasyatidae; genus Hypanus; species Hypanus sabinus. Next base: position 77,672,300 of record NC_082719.1, read on the forward strand.
GCTGTTCATGAATATTTAATAACAATTCTCACAAGAATTCTATGTAGTTGTTAAAGTGAGAGTGTGTGAAATAATGGACCCAGTATACTGTATATGGGGAAATGCTTTTCATCATCAATGCAAATGAGTATGTCGCCAAGTCCAGATGAAATACATCTTAACATAATCATAAATAAAGAAAGAGGAAATGCTAAGGCTCTGGTCATAGTCCTTTCATTCTGGCTACAGAGGCTGTGCTGGAGGGTTGGAGAGCAGCTGCTGTTAGTTAAAAGCAAAAGAAACTACTAAGCAATACTAGGCCAGGTTATCTTTTATGGTGGGAAAATTATTGGAATTCATTCTCAGGTATTAATCTTAAAAAGATGGAGACTAACCAGAGCCTGGCTCCATAGATTTGTTGAGAGTCAAGATTTATGTTTGATTAATCTGATTGAATTCTTCATGGAAGTACACAGGAGAATCAATAAGAATAGTGCATTTGATGTATTCTGTATGGATTTTAGTGAGGCTCTTGACAAGCCACCACATGACCCGCTGGTGACAGAGGTAAAAGCCCACAGTTCCAGGAGAAAGCTGCAAATTAGATCCACAACTGACTCAACTTTAGGGAATAAAGGGGGTGATATATAGGTGTTTTCTTAAAAAAGGAAGATTGTGAGATTCCACAGGCTTGATACTTAGTCCCTTCTATTTATAGTATGCTTGTTTCAAATAAACATACGTAACAGTTACTGAACTTGTATTCCAAATATCAAATTTGATTCCAGTGGAAAGAAAGGACATCAATTTCAGGAGTGGAGTGGAATGCAGAGCCATTAAGATTATTCATTTTTGGTTCATTTTGGCTCAAAACCTTGGATGAACCAGGAGGTACGTCGTCTGCTGAAGGCTAGATCTGTGGCATTCAATTCTGGTGACCCAGGCCTGTACCAGAAAACTAGGTATGATTTGCAGAGGGCTATTTCAAGGGCGAAGGGACAATTTTGAACGAGGTTGAAGGTGACATCAGATGCTCAGCAGCTCTGGCAGGGAGTGCAAGACATTACTTCCTACAAAGCAAAAACCAATAGCAGGAATGACAGCGATGCTTCACTACAGATGAACTCAACACCTTCTATGCACACTTTGAAAGGCAGAACACAACTACAGCTGTGAAGATCCCTGATGACCCTGTGATCTCTGTCTCAGAGGCCGATGTTAGACTGTTTATAAAGAGGCAGAAGGTCTCGATGGAGTACCTGGTAAGGCTCTGAAAACCTGTGCAACCAACTAGCGGGAATATTCAAGGACATTTTCAACCTCTCACTGCTAGGGGCAGAAGTTCCCACTTGCTTTAAAAAGGCAACAATTATACCAGTGCCAAAGAAGAATAATGCGGGCTGCTTTAACGACTATCGCCCGATAGCACTCACATCTACAGTGATGAAATGCTTTGAGAGGTTGGTTATGACTAGACTGAACTCCTGCCTTAGCAAGGACCTGGACCCATTGCAATTCGCCTATCATCACTATAGGTCAACGGCAGATGCAATCTCAATGTCTCCACAAGGCTTTAGACAACCTAGACAACACCTATGTCAGGATGCTGCTCATCGACTAGCTCATCATTCTCACAATCCTGATTGAGAAGCTGCAGAACCTGAGCCTCTGTACCTCCCTCTGTAATTGGATCCTTGACTTCCTAACCGGAAGACTCTAGTCTGTGCAGATTGGTGATAACATATCCTCCTCACTGACAATCAACACTGGTGCACCTCAGGGGTGTGTGCTTAGCCCACTGCTCTACTCTCTATATACACATGACTGTGTGACCATCTACAAATTTGCTGATGACACAGCCATTATTTATAAAATCTCAGGTGGTGACGAGAGGGCGTACAGGAGTGAGATATACCAACTAGTGGAATGGTGCCGCAGCAACAAACTGGCACTCATTGTCAGTAAGACAAAAGAGCTGATTGTCGACTTCAGGAAGGGTAAAACGAAGTAACACATACCAATCCTCAGAGGGATCAGAAGTGGAGAGAGTGAGCAGCTTCAAGTTCCTGGGTGTCGAGATCTCTGAGGATTTAACCTGGTCCCATCATACTGATGTAGTCATAAAGAAGGCAAGATAGTGGCTATATTTCATTAGGAGTTTGAAGGGATTTGGCATATCAACAAATACATTCAAAAACTTCTATAGTTGTACTGTGGAGAGCATTCTGACAGGCTGCAACACTGTCTGGTATGGAGGGGCTATTGCACAGGACCAAAAGAATCTGCAGAAGGTTGTAAATCTAGTCAGCTCCATCTTGGGCGCTAGCCTGCAAAGTACCCAGGACATCTTTAGGGAGCAGTGTCTCAGAAAGGCAGTGTCCTTTATAAAGGACCTCCAGCACCCAGGACATGCCCTTTTCTCACTGTTACCATCAGGTAGGAGGTACAGAGGCCTGAAGACACACACTCAGAGATTCAGGAACAGCTTCTTCCTCTCTGCCATCTGATTCCTAAATGGACTTTGAAGCTTTGGACACTACCTCACTTTTTAAATATACAGTATTTCTGTTTTTGCACATTTTTAATAATCTATTCAATATATGTAATTTACTTGTTTATTTAGTACTATGTTTTATTTTATTTATTACTACTTTTTTTTCTGTCTCTGCTAGATTATGTACTGCATTGAACTGCTGCTGCTAAGTTAACAAATTTCACGTCACATGCCGGAAGAACCTCTAATCCAAAGAATTAGAAAATTATGCAACAAAAGAGAGGGGTACAACAATTGGCTATTCATGCTTTCATTAGTCAAACTTAAACCACTTGTTCTTTGTACGTTACTGTTCAACTATTTACAGACAGACATACTTTATTGATCCCGAGGGAAATTGGGTTTCGTGACAGTTGCACCAACCAAGAATAGAGTAGAAATATAGCAATGTAAAAACCAGAAATAATTAAATAATAATAAGTAAATTATACCAAGAGGAAATATATCCAGGACCAGTCTATTGGCTCAGAGTGTCTGACACTCCAAGGGAGGAGTTGTAAAGTTTGATGGCCACAGGCAGGAATGACTTCCTATGACGCTCAGTGTTGCATCTCGGTGGAATGAGTCTCTGGCTGAATGTACTCCTGTGCCTAACCAGTACATTATGGAGTGGATGGGAGACATTGTCCAAGATGGCATGCAATTTGGACAGCATCCTCTTTTCAGACACCACTGTCAGAGAGTCCAGTTCCACCCCCACAACATCACTGGCCTTGTGAATGAGTTTGTTAATTTTGTTGGTTATTCAACTCCTGCTTAAAAATTGAGTCTGCCTCTATCACGATATTATGCATATCAGCCAGATAGTAACAACTTACTGTGTAAAATCCTTCTAAGTGTAAACTATGGTAACTGATTTTCTTGCCTTGGAAATCTGTTCATTTTAACTTACTCAATCAAAACTATTTTTAATTATACATAATTCAAATCCATCATTGACTCTTAGAACTAACTGAACAAGTGAAGTATTATTCTGGTAAATCTCTTCATCTTTTGGCATCCGCATATCCAAAAGGATGGTTTTCCAAGTTAGCAATCAAAAGCACATTGTCATCTATTGTTTACATGAGCCTTGGCATTTTCTCACTGTGCAAACTTTGCATCTCTGTCTAAAAACCTGAATGGACCTTTAACTTCTGGACATTCATTTTTGTAACTAATCAAATATTTTCAGCATTCATCTCACTATTGTCTATTACTTAATCAAATAATTCTATCAAACATAAGCTTCCTTGAAAAAAATTGTTTCCTTTCTCTAATTAATGCAAATCTTTTCAGATTTCAGCAATTTTGTCCAAGATTAATGTATCTAAAAGTTCCCCACCCCCCCCCCTATAATCCCAAACCACTGTTAGTTAGAGTAATTTAGCTAAAATTGCCAGGTTTAGCTCTATCCATTCTCCAAGAGAAGTTTGAAAAAGGAAATAGCTGCTCCCTTATCCACAGAAGATTGAATGATTGTGGCCGCAACCTTCCCCATTTCTAATTCAACCTCTCTCGACGGAACAATGATCATGATCTTACTCCTAAGTGTCATGATTTTCACAATCATAGCACTAAAGGTGGTGAATGGACAGAAGCTGACTTGCATGACGTTGCTGGCCTCATTGATACACAGTTGACAAAATCAGTATAACTTAAGATTCTCTCTAGGAAAAGGAAGCAATGATTCAATTGCAAATACTTCATGAATGGAAATATTGCACACAAAGCACTCTTCATGAATCTCAAAACAGATTTTATTTCAAAGCCTGTCAGGTAACAAGAAGATAACCTACCAACATAACTACCACATATGGAGCACGCCTTTGTCTTTGTTACACATTTTTATGTGATTTACAGCATTCAGATTTAGCTTCCCTACACTATGAAAAATTTTCTGCTCATTTGACTAATATTATGCTCAGTATGCAAGCAACACAGTAAAGGATTTCTGCTTTCCATTAATCTTTTCTTTGGTGCCTCATAGGATGACAGAAGAAATACCAGGATTGCCCAGCATAACTGACACCTTATGGTATAAATAATGAGGAGATACTCTGAAGCAGAAAGGTTGTTTGATCTTTTAAGGTATTCCTTTTTTTTTATAAACTCAGTACTATATGACATTAAGAAAAACATAGCATTGATGATATTATTATCCATTTAGAAAGCTGCATTTAAATAACCTGTCCACTTATCCATTAAAAGAAAGAACATGTTTATGCTGGGTTACTTAGGATCTGTAGGTACTGCAAAAGATCTTTCTACAGTGAGTTTGTTTATTTATTTATTTATTGAGATGTAGTATAGAATAGACCCTTTTGGCCTTTCAAGCCGTGCTCCCCAGCAATCCCCCAACTTATTACGGGACAACTTACAATGACCGATGTGCCTGTTCCTTTTTGGTTCATTATTTTGTGCGGGGAGTGACGATTTGAGGGCTGATGATTGTGCTGCCGTTCATTTTCCTTTCTTGGTTTTGTGGCTATCCGGGTAAGAAGAATTTCAGAGTTGTACATTTTGATAATGTGAACATTTGAACTTATTAACCTACCAACCAGTACGTGTTTGGACTACAGGAGGAAACTGGAGCACCTGCAGGAAATCCATGCTGTCGTGGGGAGAATGTGTAAGCAGAGGGAATTGAACCCAGGTTGCTGGGACTGTAAATTGTGCTAACCACTACGCTATTGTGCCATCCTTTTCAATATTAAATTCTCATCCAAGTGTTCAAACCCTTCTATGCTCCTGTTAATATGCTGCCATCTCTGAGAACTCCAGCTATTGAAATCTCCACATCTCTTCAACTCTCACAAACTATAACATTAATTCTGCTCCCTTATCACCTTTTGGCAGCCATAGCATCAGAGAATTGTGCCTAGGTGTGCCTGACATTCTGTTAATAAACCACTCTGCTGCTCTACTTCCTTGTCCTTTTCGACCCTTCTCAAAATCTGTCCCTTTGGCAAAGCAGGGATTTGTTTATACAACATACACAAAATGCTGGTGGAATGCAGCAGACCAGGCAGCATCTATAGGGAGAAACACTGTTGACATTTCGGGCCAAGACTCTTCGTCAGGACTAACTGAAAGGAAAGATAGTAAGAGATTTGAAAGTAGGAGGGGGAGGGGGAAATGCGAAATGATAGGAGAAGACCGAAGGGGGTGGGGTGAAGCTAAGAGCTGGAAAGGTGATTGATAAAAGGGATACAGAGCTGGAAAAGGGAAAGGATCATGGGACAGGAGGCCTAGGGAGAAAGAAAGGGGGAGTGGAGCACCTGAGGGAGATGGAGAACAGGCAGAGTGATGGGCAGAAAGAGAGTGAGGGAAAAAAAGGAGGGGGAAAACACTAAATATATCAGGGATGGGGTAAGAAGGGGAGGAGGGGCATTAACGGAAGTTAGAGAAGTCAATGTTCATGCCATCAGGTAGGAGGCTACCCAGACGGTATATAAGGTGTTGTTCCTCCAACCTGAGTGTGGCTTCATCTTGACAGTAGAGGAGGCCATGGATAGACATATCAGAATGGGAATGGGGCATGGCCACTGGGAGATCCTGCTTTCTTCAGTTGTGGTCTGATTGCATGTGTACAAAGAGTTTTTGGGGATACTTTCTATGTTGGATGCCAATTCTTTTTATTGATTCAGACACTTTCCTGGAAAACAGGAAACAACTCTATTAAGGATTTACAGTGATGGAGTTTCTCAAACAATATAATTCACGAAGAAAATAATTTAAATAAAGCACTCACACTACATGTCATGCACTTTCCCATTATTTACTCAGAATCATTGTAGCTATGCCTTGTCTTGTCTCATCCTGTAAAATTAATCCTATGTTTGCTTTTACAATAAAAAATTCTATTGTAACTAGCTGTAATATCAAATAGTATTTTTCAATACTTTACACTGAGCTGTGGCTATCACGATAAAAGTCAATAGAATGCTTAATGGCAAGTTCGATCAATGTTATATATGATCTGCTTTATGAATGTTCTTTAATGTATCTCTCCATGGATGTAATGCTCACAATGCACAGGAGTACTTATTCTTCTGGTATTCTTATATTCGCAATAAAAGGAAAATTGTGCTGTCCATAGCCGGGCAGCTCCAAGGGGAATGCAGAGATATAAGCCTTTGATTTACACTGAAAGCTGCAAGGTACTGAGCAACAGCTCTGGTCTCACCCTTCACTCTACTCCAATGAAGACATGTTGGGATTCCAGGCACTGCATTTGGGAAATTTGTCTCTGAACTTCCAAACTGAATTCCCGTTCATCAGTGCAACTTACAGCAGGGTTAATTGTGATGGGACGATACAGCTTTCCAAAATGTGATTTTTGGATAGTAATATTGTGATAGTTAAGTCAACTCAAGTCAAGTTTACTGTCATTTCGACCATAGACTTGCTGGTACAGTACACAGTAAAAACAAAACAACGTTCCTCCAGGACCCTGGTGTTACATGAAACAACACAAAACCTACACTAGACTATGTGAGACAGCACAAGGCTACACTAGACTACGTAAAACAACATAAAAACTGCACTAGGCTACAGACCTGTACAGGACTACATAAAGTGCACAAAACAGTGGAGGGCAGTACAATAATTAATAAACAAGACAATAGGCACAGTAGAGGACAAATTACAATATAATAATAAATGATGTAGATGTCAGTCTAGACTCTGAGTATTGAGGAGTCGTAATAGATTTCTGTACATTATTTTGAGTTTTTTTTGGTATTTCAAAGTCAAATGTATTTGAAGATAGTCCTGGGATTTGGTTTTTGTTTATCCCTCAGGTACTAAATGCAAAAAGCAGGGGTGAAGACAAGTGACAGCAGAGTTGAGAGGACTCTCTGCACTTTCAATTGTTCAGGCAAAGTTACAAGTATGACAAATATAAACAAAATAGATCCTGTAGATGCTGGATATCCAGAGTAACACATATAAAATGCTGGAGGAACTCATCAGGTCAGGCAGCATTTACGGAGAAGAATAAACAATTGGCATTTCAGTCTAATTTATAGATGGTGTTTCAGACATGCCTAGCCACACAGTCAGTTGTGGATGTAGAGAAGGTAGAACAGAAGGCTAAGAACACATCGTTGTGGTGTGCCAGTGTTGATTTTCGCAAGGAGGTGATGTTATTTCCACTCCACACAGATTGTGGTCATTGGTGAGGAAGTCAAGGATCGAGTTGCAGACAGAGGCCCAGGTTTTGGAGCATTTTGATCAGAACAGAGGAATGATTGTGTTGAATGCTGATCCAAGGCTAGGTGAGAGGTAGTGTGATTGCATCTACTGTAGACTTATTGGGTGGATAGGTCAATTGCAGAGGGTCTATGTCCTTGCTTAGGCAGAAGTTGATTCTAGCCATGACCAACATCTTACATAATTACAGTAGATGTGAGTGTCACTGGTTGATAGTCAGTGAGGCAGTTCAACCTGCTCTTCTTCGACCCTTGTATGATTGTCATTCTTTTGAAGCAGGTGGAAAACTCTGACTGCAGTAGTGAGAGATGAAGATGGAATTGATAGGCCATTCTGCCCATTGAATCTATTCCGGTGTTCAGACATAGATGATTTTAACCCATTCCTCTGCCTCCCCATAGCTCTTTAAGTTAACCTAAAGGTAATCCTAAACTAAGACTCCCTAGTCCCTTTGCATCTCTGACTTCTGAATTCTCTCCTCATTTAGCAAGTAGTCTACATTTTTATCAAAGTACAAAACCAAAATAGAAATGTATTCTAAAATAATTTGTTAATGGGAATATAAAATAACCTATTCCTTATGGAGTTGACTATATTGTGATAAAATAATTCATTAATTTTTTTTAAATTTCGGTTATAAAATATTTCTTAACAAAAGCTTCAATTAAACAGGATGTTAAAATACTTGAAAATGAACATATTACAAATTGAAAGCTACTTTACATAATCAGGAGGATTTCATGGTGGAATTATGATACCATGAGTAAGGAAATTTAAAATAGCATTGATTAATAATGAGGAAAATATTCCCTTTAATATGGTTACAGTTTTCTTTAATCCCAAAAGAATCTGCGCAATTTATGAGAATGAATAACCCTATGCCAACTAATGTTCCTGTGAATGAACCAGACTTTGCTTAGAGATTCATGTGACTTGCAAGCTTATCTTGAACGAGTAATTTGAGTCTGTTCTCTGTGACAAGCATTGAACAACTAGGGTGGAAATGTATCTGAAATTCAGGATTCATTTACAAGGTTGTTTCTTGTGTTTACTGGATCTCATATTAGATCATGGCGGAAATCAGAAGACAGAGACTGAGCACCACTCTAGGTTTTACCTAGGAACATGGCCAACAGGAGCAAGAATAATCGATATAGCTTTTCAGGCCGGCTGCAACATTCAATGTGGATGACCATCAACTTTATCAGCCTCTTCTTGCCTTTTCCTCACATTCCTTGATCTCCTGGATTTTGAGAAATATATCTTCTTCCTTCTTGAATATACTTAATGACTTAGCATCCATTTCATCTTTAGCATCCACAGCCTTACCACTCTTGGGCAGAAGGAATTTCTCCTGATGACTTGATTTTAAGTGCCATTTTCTCCATACTAAAGCTGTGACTTCCAGTTCTGGGTTCTCCCGTCATCGGGAACATCCTCCCTGTGAGATGGGCATTCACTTTCTGGGCAAGGGGGTTTCATGTTTGCTAAGCTCACTGTCTAAGTGAATTGGAGTCAGTCTTCAGTTCTCAAAATGGAAATGGGAAGCAGTAATCAGCTTAAAGTTAAAAATGCAGCTTTGCAAAGAAGCTCTGTTTATAGCAGACACTTTGTGGAACATAAGATGTAGCTCACTGTACCTGGTTTATTGCTGCTCAAGAGTGAGGTATAAGACAACGGATTGTTAAATTTGGGTGGTTTCAAAATAGACAAAGCTGACAAAGTTGCTTAGGTCAAGGAAGCTGCAGTCCTAATGGAGACCAATGACTTAGTATATCAATAAATGACGTATTAATGTTGGAAGTTTCAGGTACTTGGAAAAATTAACAGGACATGAGGTGAGATCTATGTCTCTAAAAAGCCTTTAGACGATTTGTGTGAAAACGGTATCTGAGCAAATATCACATGCATATGAAGTCACCCAAGTTGCAGGGAAACTATATAAATGTCAACAGCAGTTCAGGCTTATCAGGAATGGGGCAAGAAACATCAAAAAAACATGAAAGGAATATGGGCAAACACGAGGAAATCTGCAGATGCTGGAAATTCAAACAACACACACAAAATGCTGGTGGAACACAGCAGGCCAGGCAGCATCTATAAAGGGAAGCACTGTCGATGTTCCGGGCCGAGACCCTTCATCAGGACTAACTGAAAGGAAAGATAGTAAGAGATTTGAAAGTAGTGGGGGGAGGGGGAAATGCGAAATGATAGGAGAAGACCGGAGGGAGTGGGATGAAGCTAAGAGCTGGAAAGGTGATTGGCGAAAGTGATACAGAGCTGGAAAAGGGAAAGGTTCATGGGACGGGAGGCCTCGGGAGAAAGAAAGAAAAGGGGGGGGGGAAGCACCAGAGGGAGATGGAGTACAGGCAAACAACTAAATATGGCAGGGATGGGGTAAGAAGGGGAGGAGGGGCATTAACGGAAGTTAGAGAAGTCAATGTTCATGCCATCAGTTTGGAGGCTACCCAGCCGGTATATAAGGTGTTGTTCCTCCAACCTGAGTTTGGATTCATTTTGACAGTAGAGGATGCCATGGATTTCTATGATGGCATCACTTTCGCCAATCACCTTTCCAGCTCTTTGCTTCATTCCACCCCCTCTGGTCTTCTCCTATCATTTCGCATTTCCCCCTCCCCCCTCTACTTTCAAATCTCTTACTATCTTTCCTTTCAGTTAGACCTGATGAAGGGTCTCGGCCCGAAACGTCGACAGTGCCTGGCCTGCTGTGTTCCACCAGCATTTTGTGTCTGTTGAAAGAAATATGGGGTGAATTAGAATCCATTCCTCTAGCTTTGATTTCTGCGACAGATGATCCATTCATCTGCATCGTTGGTATGTCTTTTTAGTTTATTGGAATTGTACCTGTCTTTGTGTTTTAGAAATGGTTTCTAATTTGGAAATGTTTAAGATAGAAATCCTTTGTGAGTTTTAAAAGTGTTTTAAGAATGTTGTTTGGATTTAAACATGTGTCACTGAAAATAAATGAACAGTGTTTTAACCTACTTTGTAAGCTGGAAATACCTTCTCTTTGATAGGAAGGAGTGACCTACTGCTCAAATAGTGGATATTGGCAGCTAAACTTACTGTGGAGAATTAACAGGGAAATGAACTAGTCTTCGAAGATTAGGTAGTTACAGTATAATCTGCTTTTAGTGAGAGTACTCATGGCTATTTAAATCCGATAGGGCTGCTGGTCTTCTTTTGAGTTTCGAACTTTGTGGTCAGCAAACCCAATACCATCACTCCTGTATCTAATGTATTGAATCCTGTAGATGTTTATAGGTTTCAAAGAAATTTCCTTACATTCTTCCTCACTCCAGTCAATATAGATGTAACCACCTCATTCACCCCATAAGTCTAACCCGGCCAGCTAAATACCCAACACAATTCCCTGTAATCTGAAAGACTGAAGAATTATTGAGTTAAGTGCCAATTAATGTTAACGGGCCTGGAATTTCTTGAATCTCTGTCACTGCAGAGACAAAGTGACACAATTTGCGGTATGCTTCAGTGCACATGCACGTACATTGAACTTGGAGGCGATTGGATGTGGCAGGACCAAGGCAAGACAGAGTCAAGGCAGTGGATCCTGGGTCTGAAAGTGAGGAATGACCCGGTAATTGAGCTGTTTTAAGCACCCTGCCAGATTGAAAAGGTCAGGGTGTTGGAGCCCAAGGCAAGAGTTGGGCTGGGGTTCAGCTCGATGTTCTGCGAGATTTACACATTTCTTCACTGAATTGAGGCTCAAGCATGTAAGTAATGGGCTCCTGGACGAGATGTGACTGGCTTCATGGCTGTGGACTCTCTCACCTTTTGGAATTCCAGTTCTGGACGTTATTTACTTATTTTTATTGTTTGCAGGATCTGTTTCCTTCCGCACATTGCGTGTTTGATGGACTTTTTTTTAGTGGGTTCTATTGGGTTTCTTTGTTTTGTGCTGCCAGTAAGGAGATGAATCTCAAGGTTGTATATAGTATATATACTCTGATGATAAATATGCTTTTGAACTTTGAAATAAGACTATTCTGTTTATTAAAAGTGCACACATATAAATTATATTCAGAGATACAAAGCAGAACAGGCTCTTCTGGCCCAAAAGCTGCAGCACCCAGCAATCTACTTACTATCCTACACTATCCTAATCACCGGACAATTTACGATGATCTACAAACTGGTCTATCTTAAACTGTGGGGGGAAACTGACCACTCCGAAGAAATCTATGTGCTCATGGGGAGAGTGTACAGTCCAGTATAAAGACTTTATGGAAGGCGGTGGAATTGAACTCCACACTCCGAACGCCTGAGCTGTAATAGCATCATGCTAACCACTGTGTTACCATGGTGTCCTTGTATTATTACCATTATTATGAATTGCTTGAAGAATTTTCAAACAGTTGCAGTTCATTCCTCATCTGTAGAATATTTGTAATTGAGTCCTGAGCTTTGGACTGTGATATTAATAGTTACGATGTTTTCACGGACCCCCAGCACGCAACAGTGCACACCATTAATCTGTTTAATATGCCCTTCCTTGTGTGTTGGGGCAGAGAAAGCCACAGAGATAAGGCTAATTCCAAAACAAAATCAGCCAAATCTATTCCCATCTGCTCATAAAAAATCTTGTATTTGTAACTTCCTCTGTATAAAATAAGCTGCTTTAGGCTGTGAGCAAATGCTTAGTCCAGGAATAATTGCTTTGAAGTGGTTTTGTCATTTGCACAGATGGAATAAATTTGAAAGTTGTACCATTGATACGAAAGTCTATTATCATATAAATGATTAAAAACTGACATTTTTATTGTCAAGGAGATGTTAAAATTATTGGCTAAATAATCAAAATTAGCTGACAAAATTAATTTATTATTACAGCCACCCCTCAAGACACAATCTCTGCTTTCAGTGTCTACAGTTATTTACAAGTAGAGTTTGTTTATGGTTAAAGATTATTCCAATTTCTTGGTTGTGAATACTTTTAGATAATTCACACAGAATTTCTGGCAAACATCACCAATCCCCTCCCCCAACTCTTCAGACTTAATGTTGCTGTGAAGGAGTTCTAATAGCAGGGGTCAATTTCTTTAAGAAAAATGGAGTTTCATAGTTCTGGCCCATCATTCCTGTGGCTGACAATTATGCAGCAACTGGCAGAGTGCCCAGAATCCTACATTTACTTTAACCTGCTGATCAGTACCCAAGCTGCAAAGCCAGCAGCCTGAGAATATCTGTTGGTGCTGTGCCCAGTAAATGACACACCGAAAGGTCAAAACATTATAGGAAAATTGATTTACTCTGCAACTTTAAACTGACAACGTGCAAGCTCTAAAATGTACTATAGGGCTTGGTGCAAGTCGTATTTCATTTAGCTTGCGGCTTGATTGGCACCCAGCAAGAGAGCTGAAAGCAGCCCATTCACTCAACAAAGGAAACTTCAAGTCAAGCCATCCCCTCAGGGACATGTTAAATTTATAGATAAATAAAAAAGCAGGGATCAAATGAGGCAACGTCAGCAGTTCTGCCACTCTAGTATGGACAGAGACCATCCTGTCTGCACGAACTTGGCGAGCATTCCAGCAGAACAGTTCACAGCTGTGGTGCAGGGCTCCAATAACACCATTTGTTTTCCACAGAAAAATAAATGGATTACAGAAGAAGGGGCCATTAGCAGACATTTAGTCTGGACTTGAAGCACAGATGGTTAGGAAAAACGAGCCAACTTCATCTCAAGCCTATCTATATCCACTCTTTGTACTGGCAAAAACTTGATTAAGAGGTCAAGTAAAGTCTGCTGTAATGTTCGAGATGACTTATGGCAAATCTACTCTGTACAAAGTAAGTCTGTCTACGCAGTGTAAATAAAAAACAAGTTATAAACAGTCTTTTTGGAATGTCCACAATCTGGCTTAAAAGCTTTACTATCTGTTTTAGTACCACACTTGTGACAGATATTTATACAGAAAACTGAGTGAGGGAAAACAGACCCTTAACAGTACAAAGGAAAGGCAGGTGAAAATTTAAGCTTTAAAAAGTAAGATTAATAATCTGTTCTGCACCAACACAGTTGTCCAATGTCCTCTCAGAACAAATTGATAAATTTGTGTGGCCAGTGAGAGGCGGTGTTGATGTTAAAAGCTAAAGACAACAAGTTAAAAGGATCAACTGTGAACTCTAACTTGCCGTGGATTATATTGTGATCTTTGAGCTTTATTCCACAGATCTTTTAGAAATTAGCATTGCTGAGGCAGCAGTGGTAGGAGAGTGTGGTGGTAGGGCAGCCAATGTTTGAGACCAACTAAAGAAAAACATCTATTGAGTAAATGCCAAGATGCTACTAGTACTTGTATTAAAATCATTAATAATCCTTTACTTTATCAGGTAAATAAATCAACATAAAATACTTTGTCGTATTGACTTATTCTTAGCATTCACTTTTCTGTTTCACCATTATTAAGTGCGTAATCACTATCCATCATCATTATTTTCATTAGGTGTTCTTTTTAATGATGTTATCTGAAATGCAATCCATCCATTCTGATCTATTGCCAACAGCGTTATCTTCTATCTCTCCTGATCTCATGGTGTCATATTAAAGCTATTGCATTACTATCTTGCATATCACTTGCATAAAAATGATATATATCATTTTTCTCTAAACTATCAGCTTTTCCACATTGTAGTGAGGAGCCAAAAGTTGGGATTAAGTGGAGTAATTTTCCAAATATGTTTTGGCAGTGAGGAATAGCTATGCCACCAACACACAGCAGAAGACAATATCTAAGTTTTCCACATATTTGGCATTGCTATCTCTGATCCCCTGTACCATAATATCCCAGAGACTTAGCTGGACATAAATACCATGGCTACAACATAAACTCAGATCCAATCCACCACTTAGAGTGCATTGTGAGGTCAAGAACGTATGACGGAATATTCTCCTCTTGCATAGGTGAATGAAGTTCAGTGCTGCTTATAAAATCAACTTCAAGTTCACGTTCAGATGCACTGCCATCCGACCGTACATATATTCAACCAAATGAAATACCATTCCTTCAGACCACGGTGCATCCGCAACATGTATATCACACACAGCACACAAGGCAAAACATTACCACCAATAAGTTAAACTCAAAATGCACGTGAGTTGTGCAGCACAGGTAAACAGCTCACTGTCCTAGTAAATCATTCGTCTCACAGCCTGGGGGAAGAAGATGTTACCTGCTCCGGCAGTCCTAGTCCTGATCCTCCTGGACCTCCTTCCTGATGGTAGTTGGGTCAAGGGGATTGTGAGATGGGTGGTAGGGATCCTTAACAATGCTTCAGGCCTTTCATAAACAGCACTTTCAGTAAATTTCACAAAAGGTGGGAGTGGGGCCCTGCTGATCCTCTCGGTGATTTTCATAATCCCTTGAAGGCTCTTGTGGTCTGATGCCTTGCAGCTTCTGAACTGCTCAACTGCACTGAACAGACAGACAGGACACTCTCGATGGTGCTCCTATAGAAAGTTGCTAGAGTGGGGGTAGGGAGCCCTTCATGCCTGAATCTTCTCAGGAGGTGTAGACACTGCTGTGCCTTCTTGACTAATGATCAGGTTAGATCATCTGCTATGTGCAGTCTGAGGAACTTTGTCATCTTCACTCTCTCCATAGCAGAGCCATTGACGTGCAATGGAGGGTGGTCAACCTACACCTTCCAGAGCTGCACAATCATCTCTCTTTTGTCTTCTGCACGCTGAGATGCAGGTTGGTATTCTCACACCATTTGACAAGTCTCTCTACCTTCTCTCTGTACACCAACTCATGATTGTTGTCAATGAGGCCAGCCACTGTTGTATCATCAACGAACTTAGTGATGCAGTTCGAGCTGGATCTGGTAGTAGATTCATGAGTCAGTAAGGTGAAAAGTATTGGGTTGAGCACACAGCCCTGGGGGCACCAGTGCTCAGCGTGACAAAGCTCGAGGTATTGCTGTAAACTCAGACTGACTGGGGTCTTTCTGTCAAGATGGCCAAGATCCAGTTACAGAGAGGAGTGTTGAGTCTCAGGAAGGTCAGTTGCCCATCAGCCTCTGAAGGATGATCATGTCAAATGCCAAGCTGCAGTCGATGAACAACATCCTGATGTATGAAGCATCATTTAGGAGGGACAGGGTGGAGTGGAAGTTCAAGGTTATGACTTCATCGGTTGATCTGCTGAGCTATAGGCAAAATGGAAAGGATACAAGCTATCTGGAAGGTGGGATTGATTTTATATGAACCTGTGCTGTCTTTACGACAGTTATTTAGTTTATAATATTTTCGCTTAGTAATTCATTCAATAGTATTTTCTAGTTAGAATTAGAAGTGTTTAAAGTATATTCATTGCATGTAAAATATATCGGCATGCGATGACGTCACATCCGGTTTCGCCGCGTCTTGTGGGAAAACACCGGTTTGAAATTAGCGCGAGGGTGGGGGCTCACCACGAGGCTCACCTGAGCAGAAGTAGTTTTGCAGGCATGAGAAATCACAGTGAGAGCAACGCTGTAAGTTAATAGATAATCGATATATTGAACTAAGATGTTAATGCCGATCCTATTAGAAGTAACGACGGTAGATAATGTTTATGCTTTCGTTAGTTAAAGAGTCGCGGATAGTTTGCATGGAAGTGTATTTAAAGTAGTCAATGGAGCAGGTAAACTCTCCCTGTATACTGCACCTTAGTGTAATGTAGTTATAGTCACCTTTGCAAGTATTTACACTTGAAATGTGATATTAAGGAAGGAACAAATACTGTATCAATCTTGTATTGTTTTATCAACAGTTTTCACCATATGTTAATGTGAAGAGTGAACAGTAAATGGTTAATCTTACTGCGATCTGGTTTTCATTGGCTGTGGTTTATCTCGACGTTAAATTCGGCGTTCGTTACACGCGAAGGAGAACGTTACAGTGAAAAAGCGGCATTATCAGGTGTTTCAAGTGCTGCAATGTCAGCTCAATCCAGCATCAAGTCGACGCCGCCCAGCGACAAGGGCAGTAAACCGACATCAAGTAAGCCCACCCAGGCGTTATCAGGTGTTCCAAGTGCTGCAATGTCAGCTCGATCCGGGATCAAGTCGATGGCGACAAGGGCAGTAGAACGACATCAAGTAAGTCCACACAGGCAAGAGCCAAGGCAGAAGCCACCAAGGTGCTACTGCGTTACGCCAGACAAGAAGCAGTTTTGAAAATGAAACTGGCCATCAGAGAAGCCGAAATCCAGAAAGAAAAGGCTGCCAGAGAAGCCGAAATCCAGAAAGAAGCCGAAAGGGCTGCCAAAGAAGCCGAAAAGGCTGCCAGAGAAGCCGAAAGGGCTGCCAGAGAAGCCGAAAGGGCCGCCAGAAAGGCAGAAACCGCCAAGGTGCTACTGCGTTACGCCAGACAAGAAGCAGTTTTGAAAATGAAACTGGCCACCAGAGAAGCCGAAATCCAGGAAGAAAGGGCCGCCAGACAAAGAGAAGAGGCTGCCAGCGAAGCCGAAATCCAGAAAGAAAGGGCCGCCAGACAAAGAGAAGAGGCTGCCAGAGAAGCCGAAATCCAGAAAGAAAGGGCCGCCAGACAAAGAGAAGAGGCTGCCAGAGAAGCCGAAATCCAGGAAGAAAGGGCCGCCAGACAAAGAGAAGAGGCTGCCAGAGAAGCCGAAATCCAGAAAGAAAGGGCCGCCAGACAAAGAGAAGAGGCTGCCAGAGAAGCCGAAATCCAGGAAGAAAGGGCCGCCAGACAAAGAGAAGAGGCTGCCAGAGAAGCCGAAATCCAGAAAGAAAGGGCCGCCAGACAAAGAGAAGAGGCTGCCAGAGAAGCCGAAATCCAGGAAGAAAGGGCCGCCAGAGAAGCCGAAGAGGCTGCCAGACAAAGAGAAGAGGCCGCCAGAGAAGCCGAAACCCAGTTGGAAATGGCAAAAATATCGACAGAGTTGCAAGTGCTGCAGCTAGAAAGAGAAGAAGAAGCCGCCATGGCGGAAGCAGAGTACATAGAAGAAGCTGAAGGGTCGCGTGATCTGACCGCAGTAAGATCTACTTTAGAAAGGACCAGACTGGAACGCACAAGCGACTATGTACAATATCAAATAGACAGGCAGGCTCGTCTCCCCTCTCCATACGTATTCGATAACTTCCCCAGCTACGAGGTACCTCAGAGAGTCACGATTGCATCACATCCATACGAGGAAGGAAATTTACCCTCACGGCTCCGTGATGAAGTCAAGAATGAAAGAACCGACAACGCTCCTTCACCCCCACAACAGGACGGCGGGGAGGGAGAGGTTCACTCCAGGACAACAATTGTCAGCTCGAACTGTACAGAAGTTTGCGGTCAAACTCAGTCAAGCCGTTCTTGTTCCGAGATTTGCCTCACTGAGGTGTACCCTAAAGAAGCACAACAAGACATTACCAAGCGTAAAGTAACCGACGAGACGCTAGGTCAGTCAGTTTTCGTTCAAACCGAGCACGGAAACAAACTTGCACAATCAGCTCAAGATACCATTTCTTTAAAACCCAAAGACACCAAGGTCTTCAGAGATGAAGCAAATAAGGGGGTTGCCCCATTGCCTATCAGAGAACCACGCCAGCGCTCACCAGATAACAAAGAGCAGGCAGTCAAACGGTTCACGTCCTTATGGAAAACCCAGAAAAGGAAACCTGAGATGCAGCAACGCACCCGATTGGCCCACGAGGTACTGTGCACCCTAATGGCAGAGGTCACAGCCATTATAAACGTACAATCATTCCTACCTGTGTCTTCTGACCCAGAAAACCCCTTTATACTTTCGCCATCAATGCTCCTTACGCAGAAGGCAGGAGCACCTCCTCCACCAGGAGACTTTTCAGACAAGGATTTGTACACAAAGCAATGGAGACAAGTCCAGGCTCTGGCAAATCAGTTCTGGCCTCGCTGGAGACAAAAATATCTACCTTTGTTGCAACAGAGACAAAAGTGGACAGAACCCCACAGGAATCTTCAAGTTGGAGACTTAGTCCTGCTCAGGGACAAGCAAATCGCTCGCAACAGCTGGCCAACGGCCAGAATCACTGCTACATTCCCTAGCGGGGATGGACATGTCAGGAAGATCGAATTGAAGACTACCGACCAAGGCGATGTGAAAATTTACCAAAGGCCAGTTACAGAAGTTATTCTACTTCTACCCAATGACTGATTAAGAGACTAAGTTTGTACTCTGCTCATTGTGACCTTACGAAGGTCAAGCGGGGTGTGTGCTGTCTTTACGACAGTTATTTAGTTTATAATATTTTCGCTTAGTAATTCATTCAATAGTATTTTCTAGTTAGAATTAGAAGTGTTTAAAGTATATTCATTGCATGTAAAATATATCGGCATGCGATGACGTCACATCCGGTTTCGCCGCGTCTTGTGGGAAAATACCGGTTTGAAATTAGCGCGAGGGTGGGGGCTTTCCACGAGGCTCACCTGAGCAGAAGTAGTTTTGCAGGCATGAGAAATCACAGTGAGAGCAACACTGTAAGTTAATAGATAATCGATATATTGAACTAAGATGTTAATGCCGATCCTGTTAGAAGTAACGACGGTAGATAATGTTTATGCTTTTGTTAGTTAAAGAGTCGTGGATAGTTTGCATGGAAGTGTATTTAAAGTAGTCAATGGAGCAGGTAAACTCTCCCTGTATACTGCACCTTAGTGTAATGTAGTTATAGTCACCTTTGCAAGAATTTACACTTGAAATGTGATATTAAGGAAGGAACAAATACTGTATCAATCTTGTATTGTTTTATCAACAGTTTTCACCATATGTTAATGTGAAGAGTGAACAGTAAATGGTTAATCTTACTGCGATCTGGTTTTCATTGGCTGTGGTTTATCTCGACGTTAAATTCGGCGTTCGTTACATGCGAAGGAGAACATTACAGAACCATTATCAGTCAAAGATTCAAAGATACAAAGCACATTTATATCAAAACATGTATAAATTGTAACACCCTGGGAAAGGGTTCACTGCTAATGTAATGGTTTCTCTGTAGCTACAGTGTTTGGGTTATGAATAGAGATAATGGGGGCTTTGGAATGTGCGCTGGCCAATGAGAGGTGGTATTTTCTTTCTTATGTGCCTGAGAGGAGGGATTTCACAGGCTTTTGTTGGGGAAAAGATGGAGAGAAAAGAGTCAAGAACAGGGAAGTCATAGCATGCAGGACTGAGCGGACTTGGAATGGGGTCGGGAGTTGATGATGCCTGGGGAAAATCGATGGAGAACGGACAAACGGGAAAACTGAGCTCCATTAGATGGTTTCGTTAAAATGGGCCTTTTTTCGTTTTGTTTTCCTTATATCAAATTAATAATCATAAAGCTCAAACATTTAATCGCGTATTGTGTACTGTTTGTTAATTCGGGGTACTGATTTGTAACAGGGGAACACATCACGCAGTATCTACCCAAACGAGATTTCTCAAGTTTGGCCAGGCCAGAGGCTGTCTCCCCCTAGATTAATGCAGCTGGCCGAACCTGAGGGTTGCAAAAATTATACATCTTGAAATTTGTCTACTTACAAGCAGCCACGAAGCAAGGGACCTGAATAACCAAATAAAAAAAGACCATAAACCACTGCACAGAGAAACAAGAGAGAAAAGAACACTCATTATGCAGACAATATCAGCAACCCAAAAGCATCCCTAAACATCTTGAGACCAGATCCACTCCTGGAGCAGCCAGAGTAGGCCCAAAGCCTCAGTCCCAGTTCATCTCACCAGCAGAGCAAAATCACTCAGCAGCCAGATCAGCTCATCCCCTTGGCACTGCAGAGATAGGAATAAGCATTCATGGGAGAGCAAATGAAGTCAGCCCAAAAGTTGCCTCGTAAATGACACTCTGGCTTCCAGTCTATTTGTGCCCACATTTAAAATGTCCAAGCACAGAGTATTGCCTCGTTCCAGGGCCTGGATCCTGGCAACCCGATATGCCTGGGCTGCCCAGTCTAAAGCCTTCATTATTTTTGAGGACAGTGCCACTGGGTGGTAATTGCTTAGGCTAATACCATCACTCTTTTGGGCACCAGAATGATGGCAGCTGGGCCTTGAAGCCTGCAACAGCAGTGGACTGTTGCAAAGAAACTTTAAAGATTTCCGTTAAGATCTCAGTTAGCTGGGCTGTACAATTCCTCTGCACCCGACCAGGCATGTTGTCCAACTCAGCAACCTTTCCTGAGTGTACCCAGATCAGAATCCTCCTCACCTTGGCTGTGGCCTGACAGGATACCTGTTCCTCAGGGGGAGAGGGAATTTCATTGCATTCATTGCATCAAATCATGCTTAGAGGGCATTCAGCTTATCAGAAAGAGAGCTGCCACTGTTGGGTGCATAGGGTGGACATGTAATCTGCCATGGATTTAATACCTTGTCACATGTGCCTCATGAACCTCTGTGAACTTTTTGTATGTACTCCCGCTTTGCCTTCCTGACAGTGTGGGAGAGTGGGGAGTTATCTTACTTCCTGATCTGAATACAGCATCCCGATCCCTAAACAGCGCATGACCTCTGCCATCAGCCATAGTTTCTGATTTGCCCTGACAGTGTAGTGTTTAATTATGGTAACATCCTCAATGCATTTTCCTATGTAGCCGATCGCCGATCCTGTGTATTCGTCAATGTTGACCTGATTATCATAGGTAGCCACCTCCGTGGATATACCATCCAAGGCAAGATAGGCCACTTGATTGAAATCATATCCACCATTTACTCCTTTCACTTTGGGCTGATTGTGACAGCACTGTGCATCATCTAGAAAACGGACTATAGTTACCTGCATGACTACTCCAAACCCAGCACCAATATGTAAATAATCATGGTGCTCAGTACTTCACTGGATGGCAAAGGTTCCACAAACACAATTATAAGATAACAATCTGTGACACAACCTTTAAGATAGGAGCCATTCACCAACTTAAATTAGCACTTCCTCTTGAAGTGAACAGACATGTAATATGTGACTCTGTTTAAAAGCCCTGCATAAACCAATAACCACATTCATGTTGTCTGAGGGTCACAAAGTCTGACACAAGTCCTTTGGCCCACCATGTCCATGATGATTATTGTACTCGCCTATTCTAATCTCATTTAACCATATCTATGTTACAGCCTTCTATATCTTGTTGTTTTGATGTTCGTCTAAATAATTTTTAAATGTAATCCTCCACCACCTCCTTAATGCACTCCAGAGTCAAACCACTCTATGAAAAATTCCACCTCATCCTCTAAACATCCTGCCAGTCACCTTACACTTACGCCCCTTGTTTTAGACATACTCACCAAAGGAAAAAGGTCCTTGCTATCTACCCTACTTATTCCCCTTATAATGTTGTATGCCTCTATTCAAATCATCCCTCAGCCTCCTCTATGCTGGGAAAACAATTCAAACCTAACTAATTTCTGCATTGTAACTGGTAAATGATTTCTGTACTCTCTCCAGTGCAACTGCATCGTTCAGTTGGATTGGACTGTAGAATTGTTATTTTCCTTGTAGTGTAACTTTCTGATGTTTACTTGTATTTTTATATGCTACCCAGTGGTACAGTTACCAAATATTTTTCTGCAAATTTTGCTGTTTCAGTGGCAGGTGCCACATTACTTGAATCTGGTTACTTAATTGATTAATTGTTATCTGTTGGAATTTTAATGGGATTTGTGGTCTAGTATAAGACCAGACCACCCTTAATCTCTCTCTTTTATATTTCTCTCTTCAACTCACACCATGCTGCTGCCCTCTTTTCCTTTATTCTTGTAACACTTAATAAAATGATTGTAAACAACAAGTTTTAAGCTTCATTCTTAACTTCTGAATAACCTTTGGATTGCCAAAGCATCAGGTTCTAATACCTGTTATAGTATGGCAAACGGAATTGTACACAATGTGGTTAAAACAATGTTTATAAAGCTGTAACATGATAATCTCTCCTTACCTTCTGAAGTCAGACATCCCATTCATCTTCATGTACAACCAGTTACATGGACTTGTACCGCAAGGTCTCTCTCTTCATCAACATTCCCTAGGGTCCTACCAGATTTTCTGTATGCTCTACCTTTACTTCAACTTCCAAAATTCTTCACTTTACACTTGTTGACAGATGGAATTTAATTCTTTCTACTGTTTCTCTGCTCTATTTAGTCTACCAGTCCTGTGAAGCATTTTTCATGTGGACCTTATCTGCTCAAACTGTCTCCTAATCTATTGTGATTGCACTTGAACTAAAGCGTGGCAACAGCCGAAGCAGTTAATCTGATCAACCATTCTAATTAGCCCTGACCAACTCCTCTATTACTCCAGTCACTGCAGTGCACTGTAAACACTTTAAACCACATTTTATAATGCTGAAAAATATAAATATAAATATATTGTAAATGCATGCGTGCATTTATGCAGATTTTTTTCCACTTTGACCTCTGTATAATTCTTAATTTCTTTTCGATTGCTGAAATTCGCTGATTTTTGTTGCATGTCATGCCCTGATCAGCACGCCACAGTTAATTCCTAATACATGTAAATATATATGGTGAATGAAGTTCATTTTTGTCCTTTGATCTTAGAGCCAGAGCTTGCACTACTATGAATATGAATAAAAATATTGGACCTTGTCTACCCTACTGTTTCTTCCTTAGAATGAATCTAGTTAACCTAGAATTCCCTGACCATCACTGATCAAATGTTTGCAAATATAACATGAATAATAGGAATTACACCTACTGTTGATTTAGACATATCCTGATCTCTAAATAGTTCTTGCTTTCACCTGTGTTTATTACTGGTTTCCTTTCTGTTCTGACTCCAGAGTGAAGGTTTCTTTCCAGACCTGGGTCCATGGGACAGTTTCAATTTTGATTGTACAGTAGATTGACCTTGCCATTGGCTTTCCAGTTTATATTCCAAATAGTATTGTTCTTATTCTTAACACTCCTTGTGTTTTAACAAGTTTCACAGTACCTTTGTCTCCTTAACCATATTAGGGATCTATGAAATCCCTAATTTGCTTTAATTCAAGTTTAGTAATGAGTCTTGACTTATAGCTTCAGCATGTGATGCTCATGATTTTGTTTGGATTTTACTGTGTCAGCATATTCTGACCTTGTTTCAGCCCACTGGTGTCTTGGTCAGTGACACTCCATGATAGTCTTTTCCTGTACATATAACATATAACATATACATATAACAGTTTATCTGCATTAAATCTTCAAATCTTGCCATATTTCTTTGCCCTTTGGCACTGTCCAATCTATGCTGTCTGATAAGCAGAAAACCATGGACTGACTAATCCCACCCCTTCACCCAATCTGAGTACCTTTGCATGTTTTACTATTGATTGGGCAGCCATTTAATTTCCTAATTCAGCAAGTGCAGACCCAAGACACCCTATACCAACTTCAAAAGGCACCAAGTTTAATAGCTCTACTGTCTTCAAAAAGATTTCATGAACTTTAGCTGTGTTCATCTGCTGTGATAGACTCTTGATAAACAATGTTTGGTTGTCCTCGCTGCTGTTACCCTCCATCAGATTCCTTTTAGTTATACAATTTGAATCATCTTCTTGAGCAGGTTTCTCTCTGATATTTATTTCCAAATGAGTGCAACTTCTTTTTAAGTTCCTCTTCTGAAGCATTGACTTGGTCTTGCGCTTGACGATGTTGTTGGAACATTCTCTTTTCTTGCTTCAGATGGTGTCTGTTCTTATCCAAAACTGAGCTACCTGTCTTTATAGAAAGTCCAGCTCTACCAAATGACTTAATTTCATTTGCTCAAAATTGTTACTGTTTGAAAAATTTACTTTGTCCAAAGGCAAATGTTGTCAGTAATTTTTTTGTTAGTTCAGAAGCTTCCCTACAAATGAACAATCTCCTCCTCTTTCTCGGGTAGAGTTTATTTTGATTTAGAAAATTTACTGCTTAAAATCTACGCTGATAATTCATCCAATGCAGCCCATTTTTCAATACAGTGGATTCCAGTTAACTGGACCATCAGTTAATTGGGGCAGCTGCTTATTTGGAACAACTTTTAAAGAACAAAAGCAAATTGTGAAATAGCTGAGATTCCCTTCATTTATTTGGGACACTATGCTGATTAACTGGGACAGTAGATTGTTGCTAAAGTTTCTAATTAGCATTGGTCATGTGCACGTCGTAAGGCTGTTAGGTACTACACCATGCTTAGAGGAAACAATTTATAAATAGCGTTAGTCGTATGTATTTATGTTCAAAGCAATTTTTTTCTGTCACTGACTGTTGGGAGAAGTAAGATAATTCAGAAATGTTTCACTTACCGCACTTTTAAGAATTCAGACTTGGAGATACCTATAACAGTTGGGAGTGAAAATGAAAGGATTTCACTACTTCAACAAATTAGAAACTATGAAGAACTTGAAGGTATCGACAATCATCTTGAATGTTACAATGAAAATGACGATTTGGAGGATGCAGTCATTAAAAATATTGTTTGAAAGCAGTACGTTATCTGCATTCAGAGATTGTGTTGATTTTGTTCATTCAGTCGATCAAAAGTGTACACTGGATTAATTCCTCCATTGATGCATATTAGGAGCTAATACAGAGTTTTATTGTACTGTCATGGTTTTTGTAGTGTTCTCATTTGTTCTGTATTTCAATTAAATACATAATTTGTTTCTTTGTTAAATAGTAGTCTGCTTTTTTTTATATCTTTTAAACTACCTCCACGAAACTTTGGCTAATTGGGACAGCCACTTAATTAGGCCAAAACACACTGGTTCCGAAGTGCCCCAATTATATTTGTTTTTTAAAATGTGAAGCCAGATCTTCATGTTCTTTCAGATTATACATATTGTTTTGTAACTTCCTAACAGGTGACTTCTCAGTCAGTTTCCTTTGAAACTCATTTAATCCTTTGCAATTAATATACTCCAGATTCTCTGGACTATTTAGTTTTCTCAATGGATAGCTTTTCTCAATTTTTTTTATATCCCACATCTGCAAGCCACATCCTCTACAATTCATTCAGAGATCCCTCTAATCTCTGGACCACCACTTTCAATTTCTGTATTTCCTCTAATTTTTAACTAACCTTCTTTGAGGGCCTTAATTTTCAACTTTCAGGCATTGTGAAACATCAAGCAGATCCCCAATTACAGGTTAGTCTCTTCTATTTTTCAAATTCCTCCCGTCTGATCCCCAAGCAATAACTTTGCTGACCCTCCTCATAGTGTTCATTGTAAAAGGCCGAGCTGGAAATTGACAGTCTTCCCCCAAGTCAATGGCATACAGCTCTTTGGCATGCATTTCTCTAGCTAGTCTCTATATCTACAAATTTCTAATGCCCTTGCTGAGATGATCATTCTTTCCTGCATTTGGAGCCCAAGTGACCTGCCAGTTTCCCAATAAAACGGTACTTTTCACCCACATGATCAGATCCCAGAGATGAACATTCAGGCACTGCCATTGGAGCCCATGTTTTGTCAAACTGGTAAAGTAATCTTTTGGTAACTTCCTGGAAATGACATCTGTTACTAGTAAGTTAGCAAAACATATCCAACAGGGTCATTGCCACAAACGTGCCTTGCCTGAGCATCTATGTCTGTTGCATTCAGTTCCCTGACGTTTTCTCCAGAGAAGCTATTGACCTAGAAGTACAACTTTAACTTGAAATTTTCAACACTGAATACCTCTAGTATTTTGCCAGGAGGATAGAGGAAACCTTCCCTAAATGCTTTTGCAGAGAAAATAATCTACATAAGAATTTTCTTACAGGCCAAAATATCCAGCATTGAGGCCCTAATTCAAGGCAGTTACTTCATTTGGGCAGGCCATGTTGTTGACATGTCTGATAGGCTCCTGATGCACTAGTCCATTCCCAGGTCACAAGAAGAGATTACCAAATGTACAGAAAAGATTCATGAGTGCACCCTAAACCTTCTGAAAAGCAAGACATGAGGTTTGAAGATCCGTCAGCATGAGTCCTTGAAAGTGGAGGAGGAGGATATGCTTGGCACTAAGAACATGAAGTTAAGTTGAAAGGAGCTGTAAAAATTAATCAAAAAAAACAGAAAACCCACCAAGCACTTTCTATCTCCCTATGCCAAAATCTGTTCTTCTCATATTGGTCCTATTAGTCACTTCAGATCCCACAGAACTGGAAAGAAAGCAAGTCATTCTCCACACTGAGGGAGTGTTGAAGAAGAAGGAATGGGAATCCAATGTTTTTTTTTAGTTATTAGAACATAAAAGAGATGGCAGATGCTGGAATCTAGAATATGGAAGAACCTAGTAAGTCAAGCAGCATCTGTGGATGCAAAGGTACAGACGTTTTGGGTTGTCACACTGCAGCAGTACTGAGAAGAAACAGAAAAGATTCCCAGTGCATTGCAGCACATTTCAAGTCTGTCCCCTGAGAAAAGACAGGAAGGAGCAAATGTGTGCGAGATGATCCAGGTGAACTTGAAGGCAGAGTGGAAGTTATTGTACAAGATGCTAAAATTGATGACTTTTGCAAAATTTGCAAGGATGTTACTAGGACTTGAGGATGTGAGTTATAGGGATCATGAATTGGTTAGCAGTTTTATTTCCCGGACCATAGGAGAACGAGGGGAGAATGTGATAGAGATATACAAAATTATGAGGTGTATAGATAGAGTGAATGTATGCAGCCTTTCTCCCCTCAGGTGCATGAGACTAGAGCTAGAGTTCATAGGTTTAGAGTGAAAAGTGAAATACTTAAGTTGAATCTGAAAGGGAACTTCTTCACTCAGAGGGTGACACCACATGAGTGTGGAATGAGATGCCAGCAGAAGTGGTTGATGTTGGTTGAATTGTAACCTTTAAGATAAGTTTGGGTAGGCACATGAATGGGAGGGATGTGGAGTGCTATGGTCTGAAGGCAGGCAGATGGGACTTGGCAGAAGACCATGCCAAAATGGACTGGATGGGCCGAAGGGTTGTTTCTGCGTTGTAATGCTCTATGACTCTATTATTCAAAGTCCTAAGGTTCCACATTCACTTCTATACTAGAAGTATACTAGAAGTGGACAATTAACCTACCAACTTATATTTCTTCAGGATGTAGGAGGAAACCCACACAGTCTGGGAGAAAGTGGAAATGCCTCACAGGCAACACTGGAAATTAGGATTGAACTGAAGTTCTGAGATCACAGCTCTACTATCTACAGCACTGTACCATCCCAGTATGCATCAAAATTATGTGCATATTCAAAATATTAATATTTTGGCAACACATCAAGAAGACTGCTAGTAGGAGACAAACATAAAATGCAAAGTGCAGAAATCATTGTGTGAAGCTTTGGTCTTGGCTAAAAGCAGAAGAGAAAATGGAGGTACAACATTGTAGTTCATATATTTTGTCTAGAACATGCTGGTAGTAAACTTCTGCACCGTATGATGACTCCTGCATGGTAATTTACTCCCAGCATAGTTTGCAATGGAAAAATTATTATTCAAGACACTGAAGACTTATTATTGACATAAATCAACATAATAACTATAATAGATGAATATAATGATGGAATAGGAATGGTAGGCAATATGGTAGAAATTAGTAAAGTTAAAAGCAGCAAAGTAATAATTTATATTTGCTGTGAGCTTGTTCTAAATGAGCAAACAGCTAGGCAGATTAGAGTGGCTGGAGGGAATTAGATTATAATGATCATGGAGAATTTCAATAAACCAGATCTAAAGTAGTCAGACAAGAAACAACAGAAAGAGGGAGGTGCAAGGACAATAATTGCAGTGATATTCAGCACTCTGCTGCTAACAGAACCAGTAAATCTAGCCAAAATCAATGGCGATGTGCAAAACCTTAGAACCTACTTTATGACTATCTAAGGAGTTTTAAGAAGACTAATTGGGACATGGTACTCAGAAATAAAAGACTAATGAACGTGGAAAATGAATATTAAATCCCTCCTGGTGTAACATTACAGCTGGATAGTATCCAGTGCCCATTTTCAAATAATGCAATGGATTTAACAGGCTGGTAAATATTTAATGGCTGTGGAGTAAAAGCCTCAGCTGGTTTGGCTGTGTCAGTTACTGCGAAATAAGCCATGTGAACTCAGACCACACAGCAAATTTCTGAGTAGTTCTGTGATATGACAACAGGTGAGCAGCCCCATATCTAAGAAATGATGTGCTGGGGAGGGTCCAGAGAATGTTTAAAAGAATAATCCCAGGAATAAAAGGGTTAATCTATGAGGAGCATTTGTAGGCTCTGGTCTTGTACTCCATAAGACCATAAGACGTAGGAGCATAATTAGGCCATTAGGCCCATCGTCTGCTCTGCCATTCAATCATGGCCGATTTATTATCCCTCTCAACCACATTCTCCGGCCTTCTCCCCATTACCCTTGATGCCCCAACTAATCAAGAAGCTATCATCCTCTGCTTTAAATATACCCAGTCACTTGTGGCCTCCACAGCAGCTTGTGGCAGACTCACCACCTCCTGGCTAAAGAAAACCCCCTCTTCTCTGTTTTAAAGGAACATCCTTGTATTCTGAGGCTGTGCCCTCTGATTCTAGACTCCCCCACCACTGGAAACATCTGTTCCACATCCACTCCATCTAGGCCTTTCAAAATTCACTGGGTTTCAATGAGATCTTCCCTCCATGGTGTTTAGTTGAGTGGGGGTGGGGGAGAATTTTCATTGAAGCCTACTGGGTATCGAAAGGTCTAGATAGATAGACATAGAGACAATGTTTCCATCAGTTGGAGAGTCCAAAGCCATATGGCAAAGCCTTAGAATACAAAGACTTCTCTTTGGAACAGCGATAAGGAAGATTTGGTCAGCTAGCTGGGTGCTGAATCTGTGGAAATCATTGACACTAAATTAGTGTTGAAGAAGGAGAATTTTCAGGAATAGTGTAGAATTTGCCATTCAAAGACGTATTTCTATCAATCTGATCCACTCAAAGATGATATGCACTAATATTAGTAATACTCCCATTAGGATTGAAAACTCACTGAACTATTGACACAGCTTTACCAATAATATAAGATATTGATCCTTTATCATCTGAGGGAACCACTATGCTAGAAGTTGAATGATTTTAATATCTAAATATGAATAAAACGCTGTACGTTAGAGATCAGGACAAAAGCTAATGTTAGCAGTTTTGTTTAGTAATTTTAACAGTTTGCACATGTGTGTAAGGAAATGACAATCATAAAAATAACTGCAAATTCTAGGAAACAGTGGAAACATTCAGCAGGTCAGGCAGTGTCTGCGGAAAAAGAAACAATTAAAGTTTTACATCTAGGCCTGTTCTATGTAATGTGATAGGCCAGATAGTGCCAGATCTTGCAGGAAAGCTGAGAAACCAAATTAAAGAAATTAAAGGAAGGTGCTTTCAAAATTTCTCATTTCCACTATTCTTATCCCTTACAGGAAATAAATGAAGACTGCAACACAGAGGAAGTGTTCATGATGTTTAATGAAATGGTAATGTTGATTGCCTCCATTGAAAGTGGGTGGTGGGTATGTGATCTGCACAGGTGAAAGCATTGAAATAGTTTGAATTGGTATCATAACAACATGGTTCGGCACGGACTAGGAGGGCCAAGATGGCCTGCTTCTGTGCTGTGATTGTTATATGGTTATATGGTTATAACAGTAAAACACTAAGGACAGTTGAGAACCTTACCAAAGGAGTTTGTTATAGGCTTTGGGTCAAACCTGCTGGCAAGAGGCCAATTTAAAGAAATTCCTTGGACTGGAGGAATAAGATGGATAACATGTATGAGGCTAGTGGGGAAACTGTTTGCAACTCAACACCCATCTTTGTAACTGGATCTTGGACTTCTTGATGGAAAGACCCCAGTCAGTCCAAGTCGGCAGCAACATCCTAAGCTCCATCGTGCTGGGTACTACCCCCCGTCTGCCTCAGGGCTGTGTGCTCAGCCCTCTGCTGTTCACACTGCTAACTCATGACTGCACTACCAAATCCAGTTTAAACCACAACACTATATTTGTTGATGATACAGGTGGTCAGCCTGATTATTTATTTATTTAGTCAGAGTGCGCTCTCCCAGCCCTTCGAGCCATACCAACCAGCTGTCACCCAATTTAATCCTAGACTAATGATGGAACAATTACAACGGCCAGTTAATCTTTGGGAAGAACATGCAAACTCCGTACAGGCAGCAGTGGGAATGGAACCTAGGTCATTGCTACTGTAAAGCATTGTGCTATCCTTTATGCTACTGTGCCAGCATTGATAATGAGTCAGGATACAAAGAGGTGATGGAGAGGCTTGTCAAATGATATGAGATGAACAACTAGAGTCTCAATGTCGACGAGGCAAAAGAGGTGACTGTGGACTACAGGGAGGCGCAGGCTGACCACTCTCCATTGCATGTAAATGGCTCTGCTGTGGAGAGATTGAAGAGCACTAAGATACTCAAAGTGCACAGAATATCTAACCTTGACCCACAACATCTCCACATCAGTCAAGGAGGTGCTGCAGCGCCTACACCTTCTGAGGAGACTGAGGTGTACAAGACTCCCTGCCCCAATTCTAACAACGTTCTGTAGGAGAACCATCGAGAGTGTCTTATCTGGCTGCATCATTGTGTGGTATGGAAACTGCAAGACCCTACAGAGGAGTGTAAAAACCTCCAAGATGATCACTGGGGTCTCCCTCTCCTCCTTTAAGTGATGTTTGTCAAGATATTGTATACGAAAGGATCTGAAACATTTTTGAGGATCCCTACCATCCATCCCACAATCTCTTTGACCCACTATCACCAGGAAGGAGGTTCAGGAGCATCAAGACTAGGATTGCCAGCCTGGGTAACAGCTTCTTCCTTTGGGATGTGAGACCAACTAGTACCCTGCCATCACTGAGAGCTTGTCACTAGGATAAGCTGTACTGTTTACTGTTTACATGCACTGCTAACTACATGCACTTTGAATTGTATTATATTAACTTAATTGTGGTAATATTTTGTTTTATATGCTGTGCTTGATATATGTTTTGTGGTTGCACTGTGGCCCAGAGGAACTTTGTTTCATTTAGTTTTATGCTTCTGAAGTCAGATGGCAATAAACTTGAACTGGAACGTAACAGGCAGTGGCACAGAGACAAGAAAACTTTTATCAAAAGTAAACTGGGCACATTTGATCCCAGGGATTCACCGAGAGTGGGGGTGAAAATTGACAGCAGCACATACAAAATGGTGGAGGAACTCAGCAGGTCAGGCTGCCTCTATGGAGAGTAATAAACTGTCAACATTTTGAGCATAGTCTTGAAATTCCTCCAGCAATTGTGTGTGTGTTTCCTTCATCTGGAGAACATCTTGTGTCTAAGAAAATTGATAGACTTGTCAGAGAGTAAATAACTGAACCTGTTAAACTCTGTAAATGGGCAGCAATCATTATTTCACTGTTAATGCAAGATCAATTTGGATCTGTGGAGATCACAAATTGATTTAATCAAGTCTCATCCTTAGAACAGTATTTCATTCCAAGAATAGATGACTTGTTTGAAGTTTTGTGGAGTGCAGCAGTTTACTAAATTGAGTGCAAGGCATGCATATTAACGAATATTGTTCGAAGAGCAATCAGTCTACAAGGTTTTTGACTGTCGACACTAAGGCCTTGCTGACATCTAACTGACTAAACCTTTGGATTTATTTTTGTCTCTATTGGTTATCTTGCAGAGAGCTAATGATGCCTTTCTACTTAGCACTTCCAGAAATGCTGTTTCCTTGTTACAGGAGCTTTGAGATTTGAATGCCTCTATACTCTCTGAAAAAGTGTGGAGCAAACCAGAAAAGGATGGCCTACTTTTAAAGAGAAGGGTAATCTATTGGTGAATGAAGTAAAATACTGGGGATATCTGGTGGATTTAAAGGACTATACCCAGGTAGGTTAAAAGGTTAAAACCCTTTCTTCTGCTCTTGCTAATGGACCAGAGCGGAATGCATATTTGGGACGTTTGATTTACATTAATAACTTCTTGCCAAATCTGGAAGTGCACTAAGCTCCCTTGCACAAATTGCTATTAAAGGACATGAATTGCAGGTTGACTGAATCTCAGGAATGTTATTTGCAAATTCCAAAGAATTGCTACAGTACACTGGTGAGATTGTACACTACTCAACAGATAGAGGGTTATTCTTATCATCTAATGCATCTGGTTGGTGCTGTGTATCTCATTTAATGGAAGGTGGTTCTTAAATGAGGATAGGGATTGAGTCCAAATCACTGACAGCTGCAGAGAAAAAGCACTCTCAGCTCTGTAAAGGAGATCAGGCTGTCACTTTCAGAGTGTGGTGGCTCAATAAATACATGATATCACTTTACCATTTGCACAGATGACAAACTAATTTCCCTGATTTCCCATAAACTGAAACCAGTGCCTCAAGTAGTTTCCCAACAAGTTCAAAGATGGGCTTTAACCTTGAAAGCATCTGTACAAAATATTGTTTTCAAAGCTAGGAAATGCAGTGGAAACACAAGTTTTCTCAGTCATTTTCTAGTGCCAGAAATGTTTGCTCATGAAGGAATACAGGGCCAAGTGCTGATGAAGGATGATCTGAACACTATGCCTGTGAGCACTGTGTAAATCTGATAGTTGACAGCAAAAGATCAAGAGGAAGTCAGATGCTCTATCAGAGGAAAATCTCCAGCATATTTGAAAGATATTGCTGAAATTTGGTGGATGCAAGGGGGGTGCAAATGCAATCATGCTTTTGATTTATGAAGTAATTATATATATATAATTAAATGTATTAATTGAGGTCTTTCCTTCAATTTTTGTTTTCTTTTAATAAATCTGTAAATAGTTCAAGCCATCAGAGGCTAAAGTGCTTTTGTGGGCTTATCTTTTATAGTGGTGGATACCATTCTGATCAATCGCTGTAGGGGCAGTATTGATAAACGTGCACTCAGAAGGCTAGAAGAAAATAAATAAATTTCCTGAAAGACCAAAATCTGGATCCAATGCATTTTGTATATTAATATATAAATTCCCTCCTAAATCTTTCTACGTCAGTTTTTCTGTTTTGTTTCAGATGCTCTTTTAGTCCTGTCTGTTTGATCTAGATTTTGGTGACCTGCCCAAAAATGATCTTATGAGAATCAACATCAGCTTTTGCTTGATAACTTTCAGAAGTAGTTAGGTATACATGTGGTCGTGATGCAGGGGGCTCTGAAACATCAAGGATTCCTTTACTCATGCAGGTGCTGTTCACACTATTGATTTCTTCTAGCAGCTTGTTTATTGGTGTAGATGCAATTGATGAACAACAATTGTTCATTCTGGTGCAGCCAGTTAACTTTTGGATTAGGAATTTGATCTCCACCCTATTGATCTACAACTTCTCTGACTGGATCAGGTCCACACATGCACCTGAAATGCTCCTAATGTCTCAGGAATCAAAATCCTTTCCTCTGGCACTGTTTCATATGTTAATCTCTCTTGTCTTATTGCTTCAATAGTAGGCAGCCATCGGTCCCAGGGGATCATGGGTTTATGCCTCTGCTGGACTGTGTCCTCTCCAGAGCACAAGTCTGGGCAGGAAGATTTGAAAAACCGGCTGTTGCCCATGCAGCAGGTCCCCCTGTCCACATCTCTGATGTAGTCTAAGGGAAAGGCAAGCGTCAATACAGCTTGGCACCAGTGTTGTCGCAGAAGTTGCCAGAGTGAAGTTGTAAACGACGTCAAACTGCCTTAGGGACCCCAGCTCTGGATTTCTTCCTCGGAGTTTACTCCCAAAGCCTTTCCCATGGGTGGGTATGGGGGCAAGGCAGCGGAGATTTAAAATCAGAGTTTTCCTTCTCCTAGGCAGGCTGCCGTTAAAAGCTGACGAGCTCCACCTGCCCGAAGCAACTGGTTTTGAGACGCCAGTGGTCTGCCTTTGTCCCTTCTCTTGTCAGTAGGAACAGTTCCACCGGGCCTAGTAACTAAGCCATACACGAAGGTCAAGTGTTGGACTTGGTTGTCAGAGGCTATTAGAGTCGCACACCATTTGGAGCACCTTGTAGGTAGTGGGAGCTTACTCCCACTACCACCCTCTGCTATGATAACCTTCGGACCCATTGCTTCAATACTTAATAACTATTGCAAGATATTTCATAACTTGCCCTGCTAGTATGGTGGACTGGTGCTGGCTCTTTGGGCCTACTCTGAGCTGCTCCAGGGATTTTGATCTGGGCACTCAGTTTGGTTTGGTATGCTGTTGTTGTTGTTGCTCATTTCTATTGTTTGCATGATTTGTGTTTTTTTTTCTCATTTTCTGCACATTGGGGTTGGTCTTTGATTTTTTTGATTGGGTTCCTTCAGGTGTCTTGCTTTGTGGCTGGCTGTAAGCAAACAAATCTCAAGATTGTATAATTTATACATACAGTGGCATGCAGAAGTTTGGACACCCCGGTCAAAATTTCTGGTATTGTGAATAGTTGAGTGAGTAGAAGATGAACTGATCTCCAGAAGTCATAAAGTTGAAGATGAAACATTCTTTTCAACATTTTAAGCAAGATTAGAGTATTATTTTTGTTTTGTACAATTTTAGAGTGAAAAAAAGGAAAGGAGCACCATACAAAGGTTTGGGCACCCCAAGTGATTTGAGGTCTCAGATAACATCTACCAAGGTCTCAGACCTTAATTAGCTTCTTAGGCTATGGCTTGTTCACAATTATCATTAGGAAAGGCCAGGTTATGCAAATTTCAAAGCTTTATAAATACCCTGACTCCTCAAACCTTGTCACAACAATCAGCAGCCATGGGCTCCTCTAAGCAGCTGTCCAGCACTCTGAAAATTAAAATAAATAATGCCCACAAAGCAGGAGAAGGCTATAAGAAGATAGCAAAGCATTTTCAGGTAGCTGTTTCCTTAGTTCGTAATGTAATTAAGAAATGGCAGTTAACAGGAACGGTGGAGGTCAGGTTGAGGTTTGGAAGAGCAAGAAAACTTTCTGAGAGAACTGCTCATAGGATTGCAAGAAAGGCAAATCAAAACCCCCGTTTGACTGCGAAAGACCTTCAGAAAGATTTAGCAGACTCTGGCGTGGTGGTGCACTGATCTACTGTGCGGCGACACCTGCACAAATATGACCTTCATGGAAGAGTTATCCGAAGAAAACCTTTCCTGCCTTCTCACCACAAAATTCAGCATCAGAAGTTTGCAAAGGAACATCTAAACAAGCCTGATGCATTTTGGAAACAAGTCTTGTGGACTGATGAAGTTAAAATAGAACTTTCTGGCCACAATGAGCAAAGGTATGTTTGAAGAAAAAAGGGTGCAGAATTTCATGAAAAGAACACCCCTCCAACTGTTAAGCACGGGAGTGGATCGATCATACTTTGGGCTTGTGTTGCAGCCAGTGGCATGGGAAACATTTCACTGGTAGAGGGAGGAATAAATTCAATTAAATACCAGCAAATTCTGGAAACAAACATCACACCGTCTGTAAAAAAACTGAAGATGAAAGGAGGATGGCTTCTACAACAGGATAATGATCCTAAACACTCCTCAAAATCCACAATGGACTACTTCAAGAGGCGCAAGCTGAAGGTTTTGCCATGGCCCTCACAGTCCCCTGACCAAAACATCATCGAAAATCTGTGGATAGACTTCAAAAGAGCAGTGCATGCAAGACGGTCCAAGAATCTCAAAGAATTAGAAGCCTTTTGCAAGGAAGGATGGGTGAAAATCCCCCAAACAAGAATTGAAAGACTTTTTAGCTGGCTACTGAAAGCATTAACAAGCTGTCATACTTGCCAAAGGGGGTGTTACTAAGTACTGACCATGCAGGGTGCCCAACTCATGCTTTGGGCCCTTTTCATTTTTTGTTATTTTGAAACTGTAAAAGATGGGGAAAAAAAAGTAATCTTGTTTAAAATATTAAACAAATGTGTTATCTTTATGGCTTTTGGAAATCAGGTCATCTTTTACTCGCTTAGCTATTCATAGTAACAGAAATTTTGACCAGGGGTGCCCAAACTTTTGCATGACACTGTACTTTAATAATAAATGTACTGAGAACTTTGAATTTTGGCTGGAAATTGGATTTCATCCTATTTTTGTGCACTACATGTATACTATATAAAACACTAATGCAATTCCATGTAAAAAATCACGACCATAAGACCGTAAGACATAGGAGCAAAACTAGGCCAGATGGCCCATCAAGTCTGCTCTGCATTCCATCATGGCTGAGTTATTATCCCTCTCAACTCCATTCTCCTGCCGTCTCCCTGTAAGTTCTGATACCTTAACTAATCAAGAAAATATTAACCACTGCTTTAAATATATTCAATGACTTGGCCTCCATCATCATTAGTGATAATAAATTCCACTAGCTCACCACCCTCTAGCTAAAGAAATTCCTCCTCATCTCTGTCATAAATGCATGCCCCTCAATTCTGAGGCTGTGGCCTCTGGCCATAGACTCACCCACTATAGGAAACATCCTGTCCACATCAGCTTAAATACATTAGAAGTCACACTTCAGTATTTTGCTTACAGAATTATTTAATATTATTTTTATCCTTATGCTCTAAAAAAAAGAAATTATGTAATTTCATTTGGGAGCTCCTTACAAAATTCACAATAGTGCTCCCATGCTACACTGGTCATTGAGAGGGTCTCTTACCTGGAAAGTATCCTTCACCTATGCTACACTGGTCATCGAGAGAAGTCTCCTTCCTGGAAAGTACCCTTCACAAAATAGCCACAAATTAGGTGTTTAAAAGGCAGCCAAGTAGGTTTGTGGATAAGAGGAGAAAGTGGTACACTGTGATCTCCTGCCTGTTAAGGAATATCTATGCCTCTGAACTGCAATTGGCTGCCTTGATTAACCACTATGCCATAAATAGACACAGTTCACTGTGAAGGACAGATATTGCAGAAAGATGATGTGCTTTGTATAAAAAAGATGTGAAGGATTGAGGGATAATCAATAATGCAGTTTGCATTATCCTGAGCATTGAAAAATATTGTTTTAAGATGCTGTGCGCAGTACACTGGTAACACAGTGCAGGTAATTTAATTGATGTCTGTTTTTATTTATTTAACTTTCGCGATGTGGCCATCACTAGCAAGGTCAATGTTTATTGCCCATCTCTAACTGCACTTCAGAAAGTTGTGCTGATCACTTCCAAATGAGTTTCACATAAAATCATGTACTATGCAGTTAGATTTTGAGTCATGACCAGAGCACCTATAATTCAGTTAACTGACAAGGCTGGCATTTATTGTCCATCTCTAATTGCCCAGATGGTTGGCTCTAGAGGCACAAATGAACCAAACCAGGTATCCCTGAAGAATATTAATAGACCAGATGGGTTTTACAACAATCCGGTAGCTTCATGAGCACTATTATTAATAGTAGCATTATATTGCAGTTAAATCATTAAACACATGCATTCAACTCTATTCCTATGCATGAAAGCAATGACACTTGGTTGAAAAAGTTATGTCAATATAACCACAGGAATTCCAGCACAGGATTCCTTCATCTTCACTTAGGTGTCCCACAGCTTCTAAATGCATTGACAGTCTACCAGTTGGTGGAATTATGCAAAAGCCATAAATTTGGGCTCATGATCACATCACTATCAAGAGGTGTAATCTAATGGATAGATCTGTCATTCAAGGAACTTGAGCTTTGATTTACAATTTACTGATGCTTTATGCATTGGTATACAATATAAACAAATATACAAAGTGATTGCAATCTTCTACATAGTTTACCTCCAACATTGTGTATTCTTCATCATTGCACTCAGTGGCTGGTTTATTATGTACACCTGTACAATTGTTCATTAATGCGAATACCTAATCAGCTAATCATGTGGCAGCCACTCCATGCTTAAAAGCATGCAAACATAGTCAAGAGGTTCAGTTGTTGTTCAGACCAAACATTTGAATAGAGAAGAAGTGTGATCTAAGTGACTTTGACTGTGAAATGATTGTTGGAGCCTGATGTGGTGGTTTGAGTATCTCAAAAACTGCTGATCTCCTGGAATTTTCATACACAACAGTCTCTCAAGTTTACAAAGGATAAACAAAAAAACATCCAATAAGCTCCGGATCTGTGGGAAAAAAATGTCTTGTTAATGAGAAAGACGATAGACAATAGACAATAGGTGCAAGAGTAGGCCTTTTGGCCCTTCGAGCCAGCACCACCATTCAATGTGATCATGGCTGATCATCCACAATCAGTACCCCGTTCCTGCCTTCTCTCCATATCCCTTGACTCTGCTATCTTTAAGAGCTCTATCTAACTCTTTCTTGAAAACATCCAGAGAATTGGCCTCCACTGCCTTCTGAGGCAGACCATTCCACAGATCCACAACTCTCTGGGTGAAAAAGTTTTTCCTCAACTCCGTTCTAAATGGCCTACCCCTTATTCTTAAACTGTGGCCTCTGGTTCTGGACCCCCCCCAGCATCAGAAACATGTTTCCTACCTCTGGCATATAATAATCTAATATGTTTCAATCAGATCCCCTCTCATCCTTCTAAATTCCAGTGTATACCAGCCCAGTCGCTCCAATCTTTCAACATATGACAGTCCCGCTATCCCAGGAATCAACCTCGTGAACCTACGCTGCACTCCCTCAATAGCAAGAATGTCCTTCCTCAAGTTTAGAGACCACAACTGAACACAATACTCCAGGTGTGGTCTCACCAGGGCCCTGTACAACTGCAGAAGGACCTCTTTGCTCCTATACTCAACTCCCCTTGTTATGAAGGCCAACATGCCATTAGCTTTCTTCACTGCCTGCTGTACCTACATGCTTACTTTCAGTGACTGATGAACAAAGACACCCAGATCGCGTTGTACTTCCCCTTTTCCTAACTTGACACCATTCAGATAGTAATCTGCCTTCCTGTTCTTGCCACCAAAGTGGATAACCTCAATCTTATCCACATTAAACTGCATCTGCCCACTCGCCCAACCTGTCCAAGTCACCCTGCATTCTCCTAACATCCTCCTCATATTTCATACTGCCACCCAGCTTTGTGTCATCTGAAAATTTGCTAATGTTACTTTTAATCCCTTCATCTAAATCATTAACATATATTGTAAATAGCAGCGGTCCCAGCACCGAGCCTTGCGGTACCCCACTAGTCACTGCCTGCCATTCTGAAAAGGACCAGTTAATCCCTACTCTTTGTTTCCTGTCTGCCAACCAATTTTCTATCCATGTTAGTACCCTACCCCCAATACCATGTGCTCTAATTTTGCCCACTATTCTCCTATGTGGGACCTTATCAAAGGCTTTCTGAAAGTCTAGGTACACTACATCCACTGGCTCTCCCTTGTCCATTTTCATGGTTACATCCTCAAAAAATTTCAGAAGATGAGTCAAGCATGATTTCCCCTTTGTATATCCATGTTGACTTGGACCAATCCTGTCACTGCTAACCAAATGTTCAGCTATTTCATCTTTTATGATTGACTCCAGCATCTTCCCCACCACTGATGTCAGGCTAACTAGTCTATAATTCCCTGTTTTCTCTCTCCCTCCTTTCTTAAAAAGTGGGAAAACATTAGCTACCCTCCAATCCTCAGGAACTGATCCTGAATCTATAGAACATTGGAAAATGATTACCAATGCATCCACGATTTCTAGAGCCATCTCCTTAAGTACCTGGCGATGTATCAGCCTTCAGTCACACCAGTCTACCCAACACCATTTTCTGCCATACGTGAATTTCCTTCAGTTCCTCCGTTACCCTAGGTCCTCTGGCCACTATTACATCGGAGGACAGGAAGGTGATAGTAACTCAAATAGCCATGTGTTACAACAGTGGTGTGCAGAAGAGCATCTCTAAATGCACAACTCATTGAACCTTGAAGTAGGTGGGCTACAGCAGCAGAAGACAATGAACATACACATAGAGCCTGCATTATTAGATACAGGAGGGATATAATAAAGTGACCATTTGTGTATATTACTGGTACGCCTTTTGCATCCTGAGATTATTCTTGATCTGTGATGTCCTAAAATGGGTCAAGAGTCTTGTTTCTTGCTTATTAAAGTGCTGACATCTATTTATCATGATTCAGCATTGATTATGCACTTTTACCACCTCAGTCAGAGTCCAATAAAAGGGTGCCTTACTCCTAAGCTGACAGTGATTGATTTGATAGCATGAGAAATAACTGAGTGCTGAGCACTTGGCACTCAGGTCTAAATGTGTAAAAGAAAATTTTCAACATCAAAAGAATATGGGAGAAAGTGAGTTGAAAATAGCCAAAGATGACATGACATTATGGAATGCACAAAGTTAAAGTTTGGTATCTAATAAATTGTTTATGTCAAATTAGTTGTAATAACAAACATTGAGACGAAGAATGAGATGAATATGATTAATCCTTACAACCCTAACCCTAACCCTAATCACTGCAAATAAACATTAAAAGAGCAAAATTAAGGTGAATGTATAACATGTTGGTTGATTATTTTACAAGGTTGTTTCTCTAAGCAGGAAAGTCAGTAGTACCTACATAGTTCAGATATGGACACGATTGGCCTGTACTAAAATTAACTGGACTTTCTGGGTTATCAAACTTCCTTGACAATGACTAAAGTTCATGGTGTGTTTGCCTGGAAATTGTGGAGCTATGGTTGCCTGACTTTTATATGCATTTATTTGAATGGCTGATCAATGGCTTGATACTTTCTGCACACAGATGCTCAGTGCTCATTCCTTCAATCTTTGGCTTGCTGTAAAATCCCAGTTAATAAAATTAATATCCACAGTA
Source organism: Hypanus sabinus (assembly GCF_030144855.1). Classification (NCBI taxonomy): domain Eukaryota; kingdom Metazoa; phylum Chordata; class Chondrichthyes; order Myliobatiformes; family Dasyatidae; genus Hypanus; species Hypanus sabinus. The sequence continues at coordinate 77,713,758 of NC_082719.1, forward strand.
TTTAGGGCCACTTTATTTTTATAAATTTTTAAAAATGGAAGAGAGTATCTGATGTTCAAAATTCAAAATGTATTATTTATTCATTTATTATCAACATGCATATGTGTACAACCTTGAGATTCATTTTCATGTGGGCATACTCAATAAATCCATAATAGAATCCTAACCATAATAGAATCAATGAAAGACCGCATCAACTTGAGTGTTCAACTAATGTGCAAAGGACAACAAACTGTATTAATACAAATGAACAAAATAATAACAATAATAAAGAGGGAATAAATATTGAGAACATGAGATGAAGAGTCCTTGAAAGTGAGTCCACACTGGGGCAAGTGAAGTTGAGTGAGCTTATCCTCTTTGGTTCAAGAGCCTGTTGGTTGCGGGGTAATAACTGTTTCTGAACCTGGTGTTGGGAGTCCTGAGGCTCTTGATGTTACACCTGAAATGAAGCGTACTTAGTCATGTAACCATCTCATGATCCCTGGTGATAACAATGAACAGAGTACATAGAAGTCAATTTTATGTTGACAAAATATGCTGCTTTTATATTGTAACCAAGGTAAAAATACTTGGACATATTAAGGAAGAATGCTTCCCTAAATCCCCACCAGATTCTCAAACATCATTGTAATCTATGGTAGTCTGCAAACTTTCTTCATCCAGAGCTGTAATATAATAAAATAGTGAAAAAGAAAGTCAGCTAATTCCATCTGCAGAGAATGGCTACTTCAAAGCCTGAAATGGTAGCTGCTGAACCCCATTTTTATAAGTTGCGGCAAACAGCCTTAACTGGAGACAAAGTTTTTTAAAGTTTGGTATTAAAGTTTTCTCCAGGCAATTTATGTATAGAATCTGTAGATATGACAATGAATCTGTCAGAGAGGAGAACCAACTATTTTATCTGCTTTATAACAATGAAAAAGTGACACTGACTATAAAAGGAACTTGAAGAATCAAAATACATAGGTGCTAAGCCTAGCAAAGAAACTACAGCCTCTTTTGATACAACTATACAGCACTTTATGCATTTGTGAAGGTAACAACTGTAAAACTCCAAACCATAACTGGGAAGTCTTGCTGATCACAATAACCATCAGTAATATCTAGCACATTGAGGGATTCCCCAATGGATGTTCTCACCATGCTACGTAGAAGTGGCTGATGATAGGGAACAATGTATGTGTCACCTGTTGCACTGTTGATTGGAATACTGTATATCTTAGATAGTCAGGTTGTCTTTACCTCCACAGCCATGGGTAAATGAACATATTTTACGACATATGTCAATGATATTGAACTTGATTCTGATTCTGATCTATCTATCCCTGTGGCCTGAATGCTAGGATCAAGGATATAATATTACCCTGTCACTAACTCCCCATTGACACAGGGTGCATTGTGGAAGGCTTCACAGATGTTTTTAGACAGTTGTGCTTGGGGCTGTATGTTGGGCTATGTATAACTTCTATTGATGTTTGTCCAGAGCAAGATGCTTGACTCTTTTTGCAGGATCATCTTGCCTTGCATCCAGCTGATTATGGTTCTTATTAATCTGTAACAGATTTGTCTTGTGCAACAAATGGTATTTTCTACTGAGAAGTTATTAGTCTGATTCACAATCCCCAACCAGGAGAGTAGGAAAGCTGTACTTTCTGATTAGGCTTTATCTTTTGGACTTCCGAGCTTGGTTGGCATTTTTAGAAGTTGAACATGCTTCAGTGCATCTGACGTGCCTCAGGGAGACCGCCTTCTCACCATGAGGTGGCTCAGTCAGAGAACATCCATCTTCTGAACGTAGTTAGAGAAACTAATACACACCTTCCCAAAAAAAGAAAGATGCAAAAAACCACGATTAAAAAAAAAGAGTTGAAGAGATCTTCAAGAGTCTAATTGTCCAAAAGACCAAAACCTGCCATTTTAAATACGTTTGTTATCAAGAATGAAGAACATGGCTGACAGAAGGGCAGGGCTGGCAGTTCAATTTTCTGGGGTGGAGAATTTTCAGGTGTCGCACTGTTGCTCAGGTTGGGCATTACGGCCCTGCTCAGAGAGGATATCCAGAAGGGATCGACAAAGAGTGGAGTATAAGAAATGGGTGATCACTTAGTGTGTTTATACTCCAGGCCTTCACGTAGTCAGCAGGAATCAGAGGAAGAGATATAAAAGCAAATTGCAATAGGGTACAAAACAGAGGGTAGGGTAATAGTGGGAGATTTTAATTTTTCCAATATTGACTGGTATTGACTTTGCTAGAAGCTTAGATGAGGTTGAATTTGTAACAGGCATTTTTAAAGGCAGTTTGTAGTGTCTTACATGGGAAGGGGTTGTCCTCAATCTTGTATTAGGGAATAAGGATAGGAAAGTGGTGGCAGTGTCTATGGAGAGACAGTTACCATATTTGAAGGTAGCCATGGAAAAGGTTGATCCTTGAGATTGGGTCTTAGATTAGAGAAGGTTGATATCGATAGGATGTCAAGACCTGGAGAAAGTAGATTGGGAGCAGCTGCTAGAGGGATAAATGACATCTGAGTATTGGGACTTGTTTAAAGGCAGATTATCAAGAGTTCAGAGTCAGCAAGCTCCTGTAAGGGTAAAAAGCAAAGATGGTGAGATTTGGAAAACAAAAGGAAGTGATGGTTTGATCAAGAAGTATACTGCAGATGTAGGCAATTAGTATTAAATGAGTCCTTTGAAGTTTTTAGGAGAGAATGTAAGAAATGAATTGGGTGGAAAAAAGGCAGATGAAATCGCCTTGGGAAACAGGATTAAAGAGAATCATGAACCTATGTTAGAAGCAACAGGGCAGCTGGGAAATGGTAGATCCCCTCAGGAACCAATGGCAAAATCTAGTTTGGAATCAGGGGAAATGAGTGGGATTACAAATGATTACTTCTGATAGGCATTCAGCAAGGGGAAGGATATAGAGGACAGAGCATTTGGGGGGTGGTGGAGGGTGTATGCTGATATTCTGGAACATGGCTGTATGAGGAAAGATGAAGTGTTAAAAGTATTGGCACACATTAAGGTGGATAAATCTAAGCTAGATAGAAGATCGATGGGACTCTGACAGAGTAGTACCACCAATAAGTCTCTCAATATTACCAGAATTGGTCTATTTGCAATCTCCAACTTTGCATATGACACAAAACTTAGAGACATAATGAACTGTGAAGCAGGCAGTAATAGACTTCAATGAGATCCAGTCAAGCTCCTGGAATGACAAACAGGGGGCAAATTAAATTTGATACATAGAAACGTGAAGTTATGAAAAATAAGACAAAGCAATATAAACTAGCAGTCACAATTTTCCAAGGAGTAGAAGACCAAAGAGATCTGGGAATATCTGTACAAGGTTCAGTGAGAGTTCAGGGCAGTTCAAGAAAGTGATAAATAAAAGAAAGTGGGATTGCAGGTTTTCGATATAGAGGAATATATTACAGGAGCAAAGAAATAGATAGATAGGTAGATAGATAGATACATGGATAATTGATTGATCCCAAAGGAAATTACAGTGTCACAGTAGCATTACAAGTGCACAGAAATACACATTAGAATAAAAAAGTAAGTTAGCATAAACAGTCTAACAGGAGGGAATCATCACTTCCCAGGCTATAGGTTGACTCATTGTAGAGCCAAATGGCCGAGGGTTAGAATGATCTCATATAGTGCTCTTTAGAGCAGTGCTGTTATCCTCGTGTATTATAAAAGTGCTTCTCTGTTCAGCCGAGGTGGCAGGCAGAAGGTGAGAAATATTGTCCAGAATTGCTAGGATTTCCTGTAGGTTCCTTTTGTTCTACCACAGCCTCCAATCTGTCCAGTTTGACTCCTATAATGGAGCCAGCCAGCTTCACAATGAAGCTTTAATAATACCCTGGTTTGGTTGTCAGTAGAGTATACACAATATTTGTCAATTTAATTTTATTATCATGTGCACAAGTATGGTGAGGTTTAGGTACGATGTATTGTTTATAAGCATTCCTTTGGACTACACTACATTGGTGAGGCTGAGAGGGGGATCTTGACGACTGGGCATCTCAGGATCTCCATACCTTCTGCCCAGGCCTGTGATGATGAGGAGGATCATCACCCAATATCCTTTGAGACAGATGGATGCCAACCACCAGGAACAAAGCAAAATGTGCCCATGATGCTACAGCAAGACAATGGTTCTTTGTATCTGTATCTCACCATACTTGTCCACATGATAATAAACTTAACTTGATTATTGTGTCCAGTTGCATATGTACCGTATGACTGTATAAATTAGGAGCAAACATTGCACATTTGGTCCCTCATGCACTCTCCGCAATTCAAGTTTATAGCTGATTTGATTCTACCCTTAACTCTGCATTCCCATCTCCCTGCTGTAACCTTTCACCCTGGCTTGTCAAGCATCTATTCACAGTGCAAAAGTGGTGCAGAAAGAAGTTAATAAAATTATTCCAGAGATGAGAGAATTAATGTGGATAGACCTGAGAAACTGTGGTTGTCCTTCTATGAAAAATGGAGATTGCAGGGGGATGTGATACAAGTATTTAACAGCTTGAAGAACCTGGCAGAGAGAAACTGTTCTCATTGGTAGAATGGTCAGAATGAAACTGGTTGATAAAAGAAATAGAACTAACATGCACAAATATTCTTTTATTCAGCAAGTGGTTAGGGTCTGGAATGCACTGCAAATCAGAGTTAGCGGAGGCAGTTTCTGAATAGGTATCTCAAAGGTGGGTAAGAATGTGAAAAGAAATCATCTGCAGAACTATGGAGAGGGCAGAGATGTGGGATTCATCCAAGACAACTACTACATGAAACAAGTAACAATAAAGATTAGCTTTTATTTGTCATGACGTACATCAAAACATACAGTGAAGTGCATCGTTTGACCAACATAGTCTGAGGATTGTGCTGGGGGGCAGACCGCACGTGTCACCATGCTTCTGGTGCCATCACAGCCTGTCCGTAGTGTCAAATGGCTTCCTATCATAATGTGACTATTCCGTGACTCTCTGGCACCACCCATAGCAAATTCCCAAGAGGAATCTTGAGAACTTCTTTTTCAGATTTTATTACATTTCAGTTATTTCATTAATAAATATTTCCATTTGGCATCAGAGAAGTGAAACAACCTCCAACCAAAAATGGATAATAAATGTGTTTATTAATTCTGAGTAGAGAATTGATAACTGCTTGTTAATGTGGGAAAATGTTACAGGATTAAGGATAGGGACTAATATTTATATTCCATATACAATATCTTTTCAAATCCTAATTGCTTTCTACAGCGTTGCATACAGTCTGCCACTGACCAAGCTTTGAAAGTAAATTTTGTGAAATTAAATTCATCTCAAAGATTACCCAATAAATATCAGAGTCCAGTGATTCAATGTCAAAGTTAATTTCTAGCCATTCATTGCTTGCTGACTGCCCTCCAGGAGTTTAACCCATAATTCCATATATCGTGTTAAAAGGAACGTTAGATTGACCTGAAATCCTTTCATTGTGCTCTTCCTTAGAGCTTATGTACTTTTTTGATAGTTCTGGTAAAGACTGATGCAACTTTAATGGTATATTGAGCCAACCATGTAGCATGAGGTTATCTGACTGAATATTGCTCCTGGCTATCTTTCCTTAGAATTAATAGGAACAGCTTTCAAAGTGACACAGTGCCAGCTCAGATCTTCATCACCTCTGCCACCTGAGTAGGGGACTCACAATATACAGGTTATACTCAGCCTCAGGTAACCTGGTCTCCTGAAAGTCAGTGGAAATGACAATGCCGCAGTCCCAATGCAGTAGCAATGGGGGACGCAAAGTTCTGACTCTAAGAACAAAGACATCTATGCTGTCTTACCACAAGCTTAGCCAATTATTGGATCTCTGGTACCAAAGAGCTTGCATACCCGACTTTTCCAGCACTATAGCATAAGGTGCTGTAATCTTCAACTGAGTTATCATTGGCTTGAGCATTCAAAGATCAAGTACAAAAAGGGGCATGGGGAGGGTACCGACACAATTCATTTTTCTCAGGAAGGAAAAGAAGGAGAAGAAAATGGACATGCAAAGTTACAACACTTGGTTTGAAAACCTCTTTATTGGGCTCAGTTATGGCATTCACCAGGCAGACTTTATAAGTAAAATTAACCTGTGTGAGCATATTTAATTGAATATACATGTGTAGTAAACTGGCAGTTACCCAATAAAGAGTGAAAGTTATAGTCCAGTTCAGCAATTATCAATACAGCAGATTCCTTCCACGTAGCAGAGTTGCCATAAAGGGACTTAAGTTACGACAGACACAACACAAATTATTTTGTACAAAATGCAGTTACTCAATACAGAAAACTAGAAGTAAATCTTTGTATGTCAGTACTACGATTAAGTATAGTTCCTGCTTTTGTAATTATTTTAACTTATCATCACTGTCTGTTACAGTTGTTCAACATTTTGAAATATTCCCATTTTGTTCTGCATGTAAATTTATCTCATTCTTATTTAGAACTAATGATATTGTCACTTAAAAGACACTTATGGTCCTGTAAGATTTTTTGACATTTCCTTATTCAACATAACAAATATCTGCATTAAAATCCGTTGACAACATCACTAATTGGAAAGGGTGCAAGAGTTTCAGATTCAGAAGGAAAAGATTCAGCCACCTACAACTGTTAAATGGATCACCATGAGCCTAAAGTAATTTTAATTATCTTATTTTGTCACAGTCTTGTTGTAGGGTTTGTGGAAAGCCAAGTGACAAGGTACCAAAATTGTTTTTAAAATCTAATATGCAGCTGCGTGCATATTAAAAACTTCACAAACTGTAACCACTCCCTTACATTGCGATAAATCCAAAACATTTTCAGGCCTATATTTTGCTAGTTTTTATTTGCCAACTGTGTGTTGCAGTCAATGGGTCCGAAGACACTTATAAACCAGGCCAGGGAAAGATCTCTGACAGATAAAAGATGTTTTGCGGTCAATGTTGTCAACAGAAATACCTCTGGCAAGAAGTAATTGAATTAACTAAATTTGAAAACCCAGCATCGGTGGGACTTGAACTCATTTTTTCTATCATAGGTTCAGGCCTCTGGATGATAACATAGCAATGTAATTTCTGTCTAGCCACCCTATACACTGTTCCTGTTCTAACAAAAATTGAGCAGTGTTTTCCTGTTGATTTGCTGTCTGTCACATAGAGGAAAGGGAGCAGAGGCCCAGAGAGTAGAGATCCAGAGAGCTTACTAAGGAATGGGAGCAGAGGCCCAGAGGGTTTCCAGAAGTGCAGAGAGAGCTAGAGTCTGGGAGAGAAGGGAGACTGAGGCCTGATCACAAACTATGGCATCACAGGACAGCAGGAAGGTTGTTGATAGATAGCTCTTTTCTATATATTTATTCACACTCTTTACTGATTGGCTAAGAGATTTATATCAGCAGATGCTGGTGCAGTTTAGGAGTGCATGCACAAAATAATCAAGTACAAACATAATTGATTAAGTAGAACAGAGGTGGCTGGATAGACGATATGTAAAAGCTGCCATCTGTGTGTACTGGCAGACTCCAGTGTCATACACAGAGATCTCATCTACAGTACGCATCAGCTATGAAAGAATCTTTGGCTCAGGGTTGATGAGCTGAAGTCTGAGCTTCAAGCAATGTGACACATCAGGGAGGGGGACATACAACGGCTACTGTATTGCACTGAAATAAAATAGACACTATTTCAGGAAGAAGTCACACCTTTATACTAATTATGCTCAGGTCTAGAAGAAGAGGCAGGAAGAGGGATGCAAAAGATGCATCTACACAGGAGCCTCATCACTCATACTTTTCAAACTGTTAAGATAGGTTTGCAAGGAATACGTGCAAAATCTCCATCGCAGTGTGATCTGCAATCAGTGGGGAAGGGGTGTAGATATTCAGGAGTGGGACGAAATTTGGTGGGGTGATGGCATAGCGTGGTTTCGGGAACAAGCACCATTCCCTGAAGCAAATGCAATGTTCTGAAAGCTGTGTTATCAGCAATATCAGGTTCTGAGTTGAAGATTACCTTGGAGATGGAAAGGGAAGAGGATCCGGTTATACGCACTAGCAACATAGGTATGACTTAGAAGGGGTTTTTGCTGAAGAATTACGAGCAGCCTGAGGCAAAACTAAAAAGCAAAACCATGAAGATAATGATCTTCTTACCCTTTTCACCTTTTCTTTTAGAATAACAATTAACTTTGAATAATGAGTTCCCAGTCCTGGTCACTCTGCAACCGTGCCAGCTATGGTATTGAACTCATTTCAGTTAAACATTACAAGTGTAACACACTGCAAGGTTTCACTGCTAATGTAATGGCCTCTCTCTAATGTTTCACTTCTAAGGTAATAGTTTCTCTGTAGCAGAAATGTTTGGGTTATGACTAGAGATAACAGGGCATGGTAGCCAATAAGTGGAATGTTGTTCTTTCTTGTGTAGCTGGGAGCTGGGAATTTGCGGTCTTTTGCCAGAGAGAGATGAGGAGAGAAGATGCGAATGAAGAGAGTTGATAGACTGCCGGACGGAGTGGACTTGGAGCGAGGGTCTGAAGATCAGTGATGATTGGAGGAGGTTGATGGTGAATGAACAGCCTTATCAATGAGTTCCAACATTGCGCATTAGACTTTCATGAGAATGGGCCCTTTTCTTTTCATTGTTTCTTTACTAACCATATAGTCAAATTAAGAATTATAAAGCTCAATCGTTTAATCACATGTTGTATACTGTTTGTTATTTCACGGTACTGATTTGTAACAGGGGACACATCACGCAGCATCCACACAAACAAGGTTTCTTAAGTTTGGCCTGGCCGGTGGCTATCACCCCTTAAAGAGCCACTAGCTGAACTGAGAGTTACACAAACATTCATTTATTTTATATAATTGTTACTTTTATAATTGTTACTTGGTGCTATTGAAGATGGATGATAGCTTCAAATATGACTAATACTTTATTAATAATACTTTATCTGTGGAAAATTGTGGTAAACAATCATTGCAAACAATGAAGAGACAAGCAAAAGGTCAAGGCATACCTGTGCAAGGCAAAGTCAGAGCAAGGTCGAGGAATGTTCCAGAAGTGGTCAGAGTGAGATCGAAACATGGCGTGTGAAGAGGTGAAAAGAGGGAACAGAAGAGTTTCAGAACCCGTCCACCTCAACCAAGAGCAAGGTCTAATTGATCTGAGCGCCGGGCCAATTTGTAATGGTCAGGTATGGGCCAGGATGAGCCAGCAGGGTATCGAACCACCAAGGCCCAGATCCTAGTGTGGAGAATGACCTGATATTTGGACATTTTAAATTCCAGGCAAAGAGGATTGAAAGGCAGGTGTTGAGACTGGAGGCAAGGGTTGGACTAGTTCTGCTTGCTGATCTGCGATTTGCCCCGTTGTGTGATGAACTGAGGCTGAGGTTCTGGCTGCTCCGGGCTTCGTGTCCATGAACTCACTTTCACTCTGAACGTTGTTGCTTGCTTTTGTTGTTTGCATGATTTGTATGTTTTTTCTCTCTCCGCGCGCTGGGGGTTTGTTGGTCTTTTTATAACGGGTTCTTTCAGGTTTCTTGTTTTGTGGCTGCCTGTAAAGAGACGGATTTCAAGGTTGTATACTCAATACATGCTTTGATGATAAATGTACTTTGAACTTTGAACTTCTATTCCACTTTCTGCTGCTGGCTTTTGCACGTAATTTTTTCCCTTCCTATCATGGTTTGATTGTGATTTACCTCTTCACTAACCTGTGCCACTGCTCTCTCACTTGTTTTGATTTAGACCATAAGACCATGAGATATAGGAGCAGAATTAGGCCATTTGGTCCATCAAGTCTGCTCTTCCATTTCTTCTTGGTTGATCCAATTTTCCTTTCAACCTGAATCTCCTGCCTTCTCCCCATATCCCTTCTTGCCCCAACCAATCAAGAATTTATCAACCTTTGCCTTAAATATACATCAAGACTTGGCCTTCACAGTTACCTATGGCAAATAATTCCACAGATTCACCACTCCTAGGCTAAAGATATTCCTCCTCATCTCTGTTCTAAAAGAATACCCTGATTCTGAGATTGCATCCTCTGGTCTTAGACTCTGCCACCATAGGAGCCATCCACTCCACATCCACTCTATCAAGGCCTTTCACCATCTGATAGATTTCAATGAGGTCACCCCTCATTCTTCTGAGTTCTAGTGAATACAGTGAATCAAACACTTTTTATAGGACAAGCCATTCAATCCTGGAAAGATTTTGGTGAACATCCTTTGAACCCTCTCCAGTTTCAGAGCATTCTTTCTAAGATAAGGGACTCAAAACTGCTCACTATACTCCAAGTGAGGTCTCACTTGTGCTTTATAAAGTCTAGATATTACATCCTTGTTTTTATATTCCAGTCCCCTTGAAATGAATGGCAAAATTGCATTTGCCTTCCTCACCACTGACTTTATATGCAAGTTAACCTTCAGAGAATTCTGCACAAGGACTCCCAAGTCCCTTTGCTTATCAGTTTTTTTTCTATTTTCTCTCCATTTAGAAAATCGTTAACCCTTTCATTTCTTCAACCAAAGTGCATGACTATGCACTTTTCGACACTGTATTCCATCTATTCCACTGTATTCCATTTTTTGCCCATTCTTTGAATCTGTCCGAGTCCTTCTGTATCCTTTCTATTTCCTCAAACTTTCTGCCCCTCATCTTTATATCATCTGCAATATTTGCAACAAGGCCAACAACTCTGTCATACAAATCATAGACATTTAATGTAAAAAGTATCGATCCCAACACAGACCCCTGTGGAACAACACTACTCACTGGCAGCCAACCGGAAAAGGCTCCCTTTATTCCCACTCTTTGTCTCCTGCCAATCAGCCACTGCTTTATCCATTGTAAAATCTTTCCTATAAAAACCATGGCTCAGAGCTTGTTAAGCAGTTTTCAGAAGGCCTTCTGAAAATCCAAGTACACCACATCAAACGATTCTCCTTTGTCTATCCTGCTTGTTATTTCTTCAAAGAATTCCAACAGTTTTTTCAGGCAAGATCTTCCCTTGTGGAAACAATGGCCCATTTTATTAAGCTTTATGTCATTTGAACACTCCTCCCTCTGCTAGCTCTAAAAAAAAACCCATTTAACTCAACACCCTATCTTTAAACTTGTTTATCCAATAAATGAGAGTACTGATCCAGCAAAGTTCAGATGAAGCTCTTCCCAATGGAGCATTGTTCTCATGCTAGTGCTAGTGGCCTATGAATTGAAAACCATTTCTTCCACATCAATCTTTGAACCTCTCGTCTATTTTTCTAATCTGATTTATCATCTATCTAATGTTGAGCACTATAAAATACCAACTTAAACATCATCCACTGCGCACCTACTGCCCTTCCACTTACCCTATTTTTACTGACGACTGTATATGGGATGTAAGTCAATGTTCTAAAAGGAAATGCAAAAAAAAATAACTGAGTGAGGTATCAGTGTGGTAGTGATTCGTGGTATAGATGCAGTGACATGATGTGGAACCAGTTTGGGTGGAAATAATGAAGAGCAAGAGAAAGAAAGATTGGATGGAAATGGTTTCACAAGGCTTTGCCGACTGAGTATAAGAAATAACCTATAACTGGCAATGCATTGAAGCTGTGTTAGAAAGGAACTGTAATTGTCATTATATTTAAGAGGAACTCCACAATCTCTACAGTTTCTTGTGGTCATTTGCTGAGCAGTTGTCATACCAAGCCTGATGTATCCAGATGGGATACTTTCTATGAAGCATTGATGAAAATTGGTGATGTTCCAAAGGGGTCGTCAAGTTTCTTCAGCCTCCTGAGGAAGTGAAGGCTCTGAGTTTTCTTGGCTGAGGCATCAAGATGGTTGGACCAGGAAAGACTACTGGTGATGTTTACTCCTAGGAATATGAAGCTATAAACTCTCAGCTTCACCATTGTTGATGTGATCAGAAGTAAGTGCACCGCCCTCCTTCCTAAAGTCAACAACCAGCTCTTTTGTTCTGCTGTTGTTGCGGGAACTGCTATGATATTAGGCTCTCTATCTCTTTCCAATACCCTAACATCATTATCTGAGATGTGGCACATGATGGTGGTAACATTTGCAAAACTATAGTTAGAGATAGAGCAGGCTCTGGCCATGCAGTCATCAGTATACAGAGAGTAGAGTAGGGGGCTAAGGACACAGCCTTGTGGGGCACCTCTGCTGAGAATAGCCGGCTGGTGGTGTAGTGGCATCCGCACTCAACTTTGAAGCGAGTGATCCCAGGTTCGAATCTGGCCAACTCCTTGAACGCTTTCCAACATTGATGGGTTGAGCACTGAGCCAGCAACTGAGCCTTGTAAAAAACAGGCAAGATGCTGAAGAAGTGGCAAGGTTGCTGCCCAAAGTGTCCCAAAGATGTGAAGAAGAATAAGAATTGTTGAGAATAGTCACGGTGATGGTGTTGCTTATCCTTACTGATTGTAGTCAGGAAGTCAAGGCTCCAGCTGCAAGGGCAGGAATTGAGTCCCAGATTTAGGAATTTGGAGATGTTTGCTTGGAATTAAAGGATTGAGATGCAGCTATAGTCCATAGACAATGATCTAAAATAGATGTCTTTACTGTCCAGAGTGGCACATACAAAATGCTGGAGGAACTTCAGCAAGTCGGGCAATATTGATGGGAAGAAACTAACAGTTGACATTTTGGGCCGAGGCTCTTCTGCGGGACTAGAAAGGAAGGATGAAATCAGAATAAAAAGGTGGGGGGAGGGGGAAGAGTACAAGTTGGAAGGCAATAGGTGAAGCCAGGTGGGTGGGGATGGGGAAACAAAAGTCCTTTCCTGGTTTGCAGGTAAAGAAGCTTGGAGGACTGACAGGAAAAGTAAAAATCTGTTTCTAGTACTATTGACTGTGACAACTCAGGTGGCCTTCAACCACAGCACAAAAGAAGAAAGACTGATTGTTCTGAGTGATTCACATACTCCTCTTCATGTCAACCATCCACATCATTCAGCAAGCATTTCAGTGGGCTTTGATGTTTACACAAAACTCAAATTTTATAGCTTAATTGCTTCTTGAGTCTGTTTAAGTTGGGTAGCTTCTTCCCTGCATTCATTTCAACAACACTCTTATAACAGTAGTCAGCTTTCAAGCTAGCAGCTGCATCACTAGCTCATGCCAGACAGTTTACAGAGTTAAGTACGACAGAATAAAGACACAAAGCACTCTCCCTTCAGGAAATTTCATCCTGAAAATCTCACTGATTTCACAAAAAATCATGAAATGACAAAGAAGTGGCTTGCAATCCCTACCAATGCTGGAAAGTAATGCAAAGGTGTTTGTGGTGAACTACATATACCTGTCTGGACACGCCCCCTGCTGACTGCTCCTGTGGCTCCTCCCACAGACCCCGGTATAAAGGCGATCGAGGCCTGAGCCCAGCCTCTCAGTCTCCAGGATGTAGTATGGTGGTCACTCACTGCTTGTTCCTTCTTCCAGTCAATAAAAGCTGATATCTCGCCTTTACGTCTCAGAGTGAGTTATTGATGGTGCATCAGTGTTAACCTCAACAATTGTAATACTGCTGTTTAAAATCCAGTTTGATATTGCTAAAGAAATATACATATTAAACCTGCTGATCAAAAGGTATGAAATCAGCATGGGAAAATACAAAGAAAACAGTCAGCAATAAAGTGACTGTCATGGATGATATCAATGTCTCCAAGGAGTGCTGTCACAGGAAAGCTGCAACCACAATCAAGGACCCCACCTCCCAGGGCATGCTCTCTTCTCACTGCTGCCATCAGGAAGAAGGTACAAGATTCCCAGGCCTCACACTACCAGGTTCAGGAACAGTTACTACCCCTTAACCATCAGGGTCTTCAACCAGAAGGGATAACTTCACTTGCCCCATTACTAAACTGTTCCCACAACCTATGGACTCACTTTCACTGACCCTTTGTCTCATGTTCCTAATACATTGCTTATTTATTTATTAATATTGTTTTTCTCTTTTTTTGTACTCGCACAGTTTGTTGTGCTTTGCACATTGGTTGTTTGTCCATCCTGTTGGGCTTGGTATTTCTATTGATGCTATTGTGTTTCTTGGAGTTACTGTGTAGGACCACAAGAAAACACATCTCAGGGTTGTATGTGGCAACATACTGTATATGTACTTTGGTAATAAATTTACTTTGAGTATTTTCTAAAACTGAGAGATTCACTTTCAAGGTCTCTACATCTCACGTTCTTGGTATTAATTAATTAATTGCATTTGCAGAGTTTGTCTTTGTTTCCACATTGGGTTTTGTTTGTGTGTGGATTTTTCTTTGATTCTATTTATTTCTTTGTTCGACTGTGAATTCTTGAAAAAAAAGAATCGCAGGTTTGTATATGCTGACATGTACATACTTTGAACATAAACTTACTTTGAACAAAAAATATCTACCAATAACCTAAACAGTTGTAAATACAATCAATATTACTGGCCCTCCATCGTTTGAGGTCAACCATGGATGTTGCATTCTAGCTGTTTGTGTTGAGGTTGATATGCAAGCCGGGACAGTATGATGTGGTGAGCAATCTATTGCCCATGCAGCAAGTTACCCCTCTCCACACAGCTGATGAATCCAAAGGAAGAGCAGAGACCAATACAGTTTGACACCAGTGGCATCACATGAGTATCCAGTCAGCATAGAACTCAATGTAAGACTGACCTAGGGACAGCAGCTTCAGATTTTTCCTGAGGAAACCTTTCCCATAAGTGGGTATAGCTGCCAGGCAGCAGAGGTTTGAGATCAGAGTTTCCTTTCTCCTACATGAGTGGTCAACTATGGCTGATGAATACCATCTGCTCGGAGCAACTGGTTACCCACCTTTGCCCTTTCTCGTCTCAGTAGAAATGGTTCTGTCTGGCTTAGTAGCTAAGTCACTGAGGGCCAGGAGCTGAACTTGGTGGTCAGAGGTTATTTGAGACACCTGCCATTGGGATCATTTAATCAGCAATGGGAGCTTATTCCCACTAACTCCCACCCCTCTCTGGCTTTAACAGCATGGAGGAACCACAATTATATAATCAAGTTTGTATAACTCATAATAGGTATTGAACTTGCCCAGGTAAATGTCTTCATTTCTATTTTCAGAGCAGAAAAGCTTGTTTCATATAGTTTCCTATGTGGTAGTTGGTTTTTATGCACTAACTGCTCCATAATAAGTTCCAAGCTGGCTATTCAAAATATAGAAGAACTTTTTAACTTTTGAAGTTTACTAGTTTTGATCAGCTGATCAATTTGGATTAAAATCTTTTCAAACATTGGCTTTCCTTGTGTCTGTAAGAAGGATGAATGAAATCAGGCTACGTTCAATATAAATTATTTTATCATTGGGGCAAATGTATACATTGGCATCCAGAAAATGGTATGATTGGCTAAAATATGTAATGGTATACTGCACAGTGGAAATTTATCTAATGAATCGAAAATGAATAATGTCATGAAAGAAATTCAACAGCAATTATTGTCAAAGTGGTAACTTTTAGGAAGTTGTATTTGGCCAGTATTTCCACTACATCTGTAACAGTTCTGAACAGAAACCAGGCTTCCTTCACATCTATTGTACACTGATTCCCACTGACAGGTCAAGTGGTGGGCATGTAGAGTTGTATTTGGAGGACTGTGACCTGGCTCTCTTGAAAAATAGTCGGGGTTTCAAAACCTGAACCAGCTCCTTTTCTTGAAGGACTGAGTAGTTCATTTGCTCTTTTCTTTGGTTAAGACCTGATTCCTCTCAAATGACATATTCACTGATGATGATTGATGCAAGTAAGGTTTCTGATTTTCTTGCTGGGCTGTATTACTGTCTGCCAGTCTTTCACAATGCAGTCCCATGATCTGCAGCAGTGAATTTTCTCATTCATCACTGTCCACTTACTTTTTTGCAGAGTGCTCATGTGCTGTTTGTTGAATGTAGTGACCTAACTAACACTTTAGCTATAAATTACAATTATTCCTTAAGAAACATTGGATCTGCATCTACATGATTTCATCTAGTAACTTAGCTTTATATCGGTTAAAAAATATCTCTCCACTGCCAAAAAAATAAGATATTGCATTCGGTGGTATTGTATCTCAAACACATCCTGCAGTTTTGAACAGTCCCGTGGAAATGCAATTTAAGACATTATCCATTCATCTCTCTGATCCAAAGTCTTCCAATTACTAATCATCCAGCCAAGGAATTATAAAGAAACTGAGAAGTTTTTTTTTGATCGGTCTGATTAAAGAAATCAGATAATAATTAGCTACATTGAGAATATTGACTGGCCAGTGCTGAACCATCTTCGAGGCCAGTGGCCCCGGGTTTGAATCCAGCCTGCTTCTTCCACTCTTTCCATCCATCCTGGGTGGAGCATCCAGCTAGCAACTCTGCCTCATAAAAAAATAGACAAAATGCTAAAGAAACGGCAAAGTTTGCTGCCTTTGTTTGCTTACAGGTTTCCACAAAGCAAGAAACACGAAAGAACCCAATTAGAGAAAGAAATAAAAATAAATGACCAACACCCGAAGTGTTAGAGAAAGGGGGAGAAAAACACAAGCCATGCAAAAAAGTTGAAGTGAACGACAAAACTCTGAACCAAATTGAGCCCTCAGATCCGAACCCCAGTAGGCCCAAATCCTCACTTGTTAGTTCAAATTAGCAGGCATGGACCACATTAGTCAGGGCAGTCTTCATAGCTTCAGTGCCATGGAAAGAGGGGTGTCCATCGTGGAGAGCAAGTGAGATCGGCTCTCACCTTGGATCCTGACACCCTGTCTTTTCAGTCTATCTAAGCCAGCATTTAAATTGACCAAACAATGGAACAGCAGAAGGCTCCAGTGAGGAGTGAACATTGTGGACAGCGAGTGAAATCAGTTCTCGCCTCCAGGTTGGGCCGGCATTTAAGTTGTCTAAACAGTGGATTGTACTTTGCACTAGAACCCAGCCACTGGAAAGGGCTCTGGGTTTAGACCACATTGCCCAGTGATTTGCTCCATGCCCAGAATTCACTGCCCAGCCCGAAACTGCTCTCAAGCTCTTTAAATCTGGTCAATCGTACAGGCATCAGAACTCCTCTGCTCTGACTTCTCTACTAGTGGCTCACTCAACCTGCATTGATCTGCAACACACCATCCCAGCTCGCCTCTCAAACTCACCTTGGCATTGGTCGCCTTCTCACTGTTCACAGCAAGAAACAGTTGACATTTCAAGCCAGGACCGTTCACCAGAGCCTGCAATGACACATGCATTTTCAGACAGTAATATGATTGTGTATATCCAGTCTATGGTAATTGTGAGGCACCTCTATTAAAAATTTCATAAATCTAATGGTAATTTAGCTTTCCTGTAACTGTAAATAAAAAGGGCATGGAAAGACAATGCTGAATTAAGAACTGTTAGAAAAGGCTGATTGTCTATTTATGTATAATTCTGTTTAAAATATATAATCAGTGAGGATATAAATCTGTCTCACATTGTGAAGGTTGAAAATATTGCAGTAATAGGCAATAATTAAATTTGAAGAAAAGGTATATAAGTATATATAATTGTGCCAGGCAATTATATTGTCAAAGTATATGTGTTCTAAATGAATTGTTTTACTTCATGAAGCTAAATAAACAAAGCTTTAGAATAAATTATTATTTATGTTATTATTTTAAACTACATACAGTATGTTTTCTGCATTAGTCATTTAAGTGATTACAACCACATTTTAGCATCCATTACACAATATAGATTTTTCCTTGGAATTTTTGACCCAATTTCACTGTATAAAAGTGGTTACTGTTGATTTGAACTTGATAGATGGACAATCTTGTGTTCAGAGTTAACAGCTTGTTGAGCCAAACACTCCAATAAAGGTGACAAAAAATTTTCACTTCAAGTTGTCTAAGTGAGAGGGGAAGAATTGTGTTGAGATAACAGAAGTGATCTATATTGTCCAGAGCTTCATTACCGATAATAAATTTTGGGTGGGAGTCATCAGTTTTCCTTACACCCATTACCTTGTGAACAGTGTCTGCATCAGAGGACTTTTTTATAATGATTTTTTAAAGATCCAAGTAATGAATCACAAATTTCTACAGATGTACTGTGGAAAGCATTCTAACTGACTATCACCATCTGGTATGGCGGTGGGGTGGGGGTGGAATTGGGTTACAGCACAGGATCAAAATAAGCTGCAGAGAGCTGTAAACTCAGCTCCATCATGGGTACTAGTCTCCATAGTACCCAAGACATCTTCAAGGAGCAATACCTCAGAAAGGTGGCATCCATCATTAAGGACTCCCATCACCAGGAAATGACCTGCTCACATTGCTACCACCAGGGAGGAGGCACGCACTCAACAATTCAGAAATAGCTCCTTCCCCACTGCTATCCAATTTCTGAAAAGACATTGAAGCCATGAACACTAACGCACTACTTATTTATTTATTTTTTGCATTACTTAATTAATTTAGTTATATAATATATATATACTTACTGCAATTCACAGTTTTTTCTCTATTATGTATTGCATTATACTGCTGCCACAAAACCAAGTTTCACGACATATGCCTGTAATGTTAAACTTGATTCTGATTCTGATGAATTGCACTGTGCTACTCTTTCCCTGTGCCTTTCTATTTCATTTTGGTGTATGTATTAATCCAAGTCCTTCTTGAAAGTTAGCAATGCATCTATACTACCGCTCTTCTAGTTCAGTTAGACCTCAGGGGTTCCCAACCTTTTTTATGCCAGGGAGTTTACCATTACCCGCGGGGTCTGTGGACCTCAGGTCGGGATCCCCTGAGTTAGAGAGTCTAAAATTCTGAAGTGCAACTGAACCCAACATGCAAACTACCTCCTGTAACTTTGGGTCAGAACGTGATATAGAAAATAGCCTATGAACAAAACTGGAGAATTGGTAATTTTATCAAATCTATTTTGCTCTGTTATTGATCTGAATATCTTCATTGGAAGAATCAGGGAAGTAATTAAAAATGGATGCAAGAGAAGAGTGTAAAGAAATGAGTGTAGAAATGATTTAAAGTAGTATAGGAGGTTAAGAAGGCATAGATAATTCTGGGTTTTACTGAGAAAGCCACAGATTATTAAAGTAAGGAAGTCATATTAAACCCAGTGCCGGATGAGCCTAATTGCAAAAGTAGCATATGCTATGGGTCCCGCACTAAGTGCTTGCAGGCTGCAGTCTAGTGAAATTGGCATCTCACCGTATTCTCACGACGATCTGGCAACGCTGTTGTTTTCATGTCAGGGAGATGCATGCTGCAGGGTGTGTGTGTGTGCAGGCGTGTGTTGGCCCATTGCTGTGTCGTGGTGACCTTTGTACTATCAGCAACGCTCCCAAGCCTCTACAGCGTGCACCGTTATGCCGCTGGAGGGTACGCCGCCGCGATGAGCCTGCAACAAGGGATGTGCGACTCAACAGTTTTATGTGACCAGTTCATGATTCCTCATTTTTTTCCTGATTTTAGGTAGTCTGTACCAGCTCAGGAACATACAAGATCGATTAGACTGTGAGTTTCCACCTGTATTTCCCTACTGAAGTGAGTTTCAATAAGCAACTAAACAGATAACTTTCAGAACATTATTCCTAGTTGGTTGTTGAGTGCACGTGATCCACACGCGCTCATCGCCAAAACAGTCACATAAACTTGTTATTGTTCACTAGTCTTTGTTGATACTGCTACTTAGCTGAAATGTGTTGCTGAATGTGTTCAAGAAGCATTAATTTTCTTCCAATTTGTCGAAAGCCTGTACACATTTTTTTCTGCTTCTACTTATCGGTTGGATCTTCTTTCTGCTGCATTATCTAATGGTGGTGCTCATTAGCCCATTGTGAAAAGAATGTCAGATGGTCCGGTGGTCAGCTCGTGCAGATGCAACAAAAGCACTTTTACACAGCTTTTCTGCAATAAAACAAGTTTTGGATGACATTTCAAAAACAATGATCAGAAGGCAGAGTGTTGACAACTTGCTCGTGGACTACTTTCAACCATGATGAAGTTGTAAACAGGAATAATGGTCATATTATGGGATCAAGTATTACAGCATTTTCAAATGACTAGTGCTTCTTTGCAATCTTCTGGCCAAGACTTGAACACAGCTTGTGCACTCTATGAATCCTTCCCTTGATATATTCAAGCTATACCGTCTCCTTTTTCAGACATTGAGCAAAAAGCCAAGGATCTGACTAAGTGTGAAGATTATCAACAGCAAACTCGAAGAAAACACAAGCAAAATTGCACGTATGTTGATTTCAGTGGTTCCAGCACTCTCGATCCACTTGTTGAATCTCAAACGCCTTCTCAGAAGTTTAAAAGCCAAACATTTCTTGCTACTATTGACAGCTTGCTTTCTGCCCTGTCAAAAAGGCAGAAAGCATATCTAAAGGTGAATGGTGTTTTTGGATTCCTTCACCAGTTACAGTCGTTTACACCTGAAGCGATCATAAAGAGGTCATCAAATCTTATTAAATCATATCCAGAAGATCTGGAAGAAAGTCTTGATGAAGAATTTGTGCATTTTACTGAACTGGTGAAAACTGATCTTGCTTCTCATATTGGCACCAAACAAGACCTTGTATAGCAGGGGTGTCAAACTCATTTTAGGTCACGGGCCGGATTGGGCAAAATGCAGCTTCATGCGGGCCGGATCAGTCGGGCGCGTGCGAACGCAGCTTTCATTGCCTCTGATTTTTCAGCCGGTTCTCATGTGTCTCAGTCTCTGCTATAACTACAAAGTGTTTCACTTCACAAATTCCGTTTCTTATGAAGAAGATTGCTGAGCAAGCATTATTTTTATGATTGGTATTAACTTACAATCATAGGCTTCGTATCACCGGGCCATTAATAATTAAAATAATAGATCTATCTAAAATGATCTCGCGGGCCGGATATAATTGTACGCCGGGCCGGATATGACCTGCGGGCCTTGAGTTTGACACCTATGTTGTAGAGTGTCAGTTGTACGGTTTGTAACTGATGATTCTTTGGAGTCATACTTTCCAAATGTAGAAAATGTCTTGCACATCTGTTTGTTACTCATGGTTACAAACTGCAGTGGAGAACGCTCACTTTCAAAACTGAAAAGGATTAAAAATGAATTAAGGAGCACCATGGGTCAAAACAAATTGAACAATCTCACTCTAATGAGCATTGAACATGAACTTCTGCATGAAATAGACATTTCCAGTATCATCAACAAATTTTCTCATGCTAAATCTAGAAAATGTAACTTTTAAATTGTAGTTTTGTTACTTTTGACATTTGAAATTGATACCTAGATGGAAGTAATACTATTACTGAAGTGTCAGACATTTGTCGTATTATCTGGCTGCATAGCAAATGAAAAAAATTGAATTACTTTACTATGCAAGTAAATAATTTAAGTTTTAATACTTAAGTGCATTTTTTAAATTTAGGGTCCCTTTATAACATATGCTACAGGCCCAGTGCTAGCTTAATCCAGCCCTGATTAAAACTATGCAAAATATTTGTCTGCAGTAAATTGAAGCATTATCTTCAGTTCTGGGAATTATGAGAAGCATGTTAGGAAATTGGAATGGGTCCAAAAACACTTTAAAGAATATTTCTTGGGATGAAAGGCTAGTGCTACAAGTATAGTGTAGATTAGAGATGTTGTGACATTTTAGAGAAGAAAATGCTGAGGACAAATAAAGTAGAGGTTTGGACTGTGCAAATAATAGGGGGATGTCCCTATTGGTGAAAGGGTTAAGGATAAAGATCACAGGTATAAAATTAAGTGATGGAGAATTAACAGCGACATAAGGAGAATTTTCTTTTACATTACACATGCAAAATGCTGAAGGATATCAGCAGGTCAGGCAGCATTTCTAGAAAAGAGTAAACATTCAACATTTTGGACTGAGACCATTTATCTGCAGGTTTTCTCATGTTTGTTTTGTTTTGTACATGATGTATGGTTTTAATCTAGAATGCCCAATGTGGTGGAAGCATGTTCTGTCGTGGTTTTTTAGGAGGAAACTGGATAAACCCTTGAAGAAAAAAAATTGACAAAACCACAGAAAAGGATTGGAGAGTGAAGAGAGGTGGTGGATGGACTCCATAAACTACTCTTGCAGAGAGCCAATGATGACACAAAAACCCAAATGTTCTTCTTATGCATCGTAACCATCCTATGGCTGAATTATTCTTTAATTCCAATAAGCTTTCATTGACTAATTACCAAGATATTTTATGGTTTCAATCACCATTGTTTTAGAGAGTTGAAAATTAGCTCAGGTGAATATCTGATGAAGAGATGAAATAGCAGCAACCAGGATGGTCCTTATCGGAACAAACGTCTGTCGGAAAAGGTGAAATTCATACCTGCCTATGCAACAAAGAATGCGTTTCTGAAGACAATCAATTTGTCTGATTTTAACCACTGTTTCACCTTCCAAGCCCATTGAGGGAAATTTGACACTCAGAAAACTCAGAGGTGATTAAAAATAAATTTCTTCAAAATATTGTATTGATCCAGAAAGTAACTTTTCAGCTAAATAGATTTATTCACTGTAGTTTGTGTATTGTGATTTTCAAAGGTTCATTTTTTATCAAAGTATGCATGCAGTATACAACTCTGAGATTTTTCTTCTCCAGATAGCCACCGAACTAAGAACTCAGTTCAGAGAGCAACAGTAAACCCAACACCCCTGCACAAAAAGAACAATAACACAATTATCAACACCACCAAAACTCCCCTCCCCCACGATACACATCAAGAACATTGGCCCCCAAATCCCCCTCTCTTTTGCACAAAAATATGTAACAAGAACATTGGCACCCAAACCACCCTTCCCCACATAAAAAATGAACAACACAGAATATATAAAAAACTATTAAGACTGAAATAAAATTTCATAGTTCATGGTCCAAATCCATATCCATAAACACAAAAAACCTTGGTAATACCCTCCAGGAACAGCGACAGTGTGTCTCACACACTTGTCTCAAGTAAATCATTTTGAAACATTTAACCATAATTTATATCAGAAAATAAAAAAAATTGGATGTGTACAGTAAGTGGAATTTTGAAAACAATTGACTGCAATGCCAAAATACACACAAGATGCTAGAAATACCTAACAGTTCAGTCAGCAGTTGTGAAGGGAGAATGAGTGAACATCAGTTTAATGGTCTTGCTTTGGAACAAGAGATATGCCTGAAAAGCCTTAGTCTTCAGAGATATCCATGGGTGTTTACTGGAGTTGGTTTACTCATTTTCCTGTAGATTTTTCTCATTGTGATGTAGTTGTTCATTGGAATCTGAGACCATGATTTCGGAGTAGACAGCTGCACTGTTAAGAAGGAAACAAGAAGGAAATAAATATATGTTCAATAATATGAATATATTCAAAATCAAGGAAAAAAAAGCACCCTATTTTGTTGGTCATCCCGAGGGTACCTGAAACATTCAGCATTTGCTCATTAAACAAACAACTCATGTCACAAACTTAGACACTTCTCGAATGTAATCATTGAAATCATGACAGCAAATTTAACATATATTTCTAAAAATTAAATTAACAGCAATTCAATTGAACCAGGAATAGCAGAGTCAATGGAACTTCAACATCTGTAGCCTTTCCACTAATCTGCAATCAGTCAATATCATGGGTCCCTAAAGAAACTGTGAAGTATAAAAAAACATTAACTTCACAGAAAATGGAGCAACCATGTCACAAGCAGTCATGTTCACTGCTAATTGAATAAATAGTTGCTGATCTGTCAAGATTTGTCACTCCTAAATGTATACCATGCTTTGTTTTAACAAGGCAACACTGAGATATTTTGCAAAGCTTTTTAGTAAGTTGATGGAGTGTTTCCATAGTTACTGATGCTGTTTTCCGTGGGTGTGACCTTCTTATTAACCCTTGAAATTTTAATAAATTATGTGATGTGCCTGTCATACAATAAATTACCCAGAAAAGTGTCGGAATTGATTTTGACAATTAAGCAGAACCCAAACAGATTCAGCACAAACTTTAGTACAAAAAATAGATGGGCAGAAGTTCATAGACCCAAGTATAAACTGGTTGATTTGACAATCTATGTTCATCTAAGCGAAGAAAGATGCGAAGACACAGGGAGCCAGATCTTGCAGGGAGGCCGTGTAATTTTTGTGTGAATGGTTGACTTTCCTCCGCAGAAGTGCGGTTGTGTGCAATATTTCTGCAGTCCCATGAATAAGATCTGAAGTTCAGAATTTGTTGATTCAGTTCACTGGCATTTTGAAAACTGCTCATTAATTTCAAATCCTTCAAGTGGAATTCACTTGATTAAAAGAGAAAATTCAAAGGAATTGTAAAATGGAAGTGTTTGTAGTTTTAATCTTTTTTAAATTTGAGGTCATTTGAATATGTTAATATATTTTTGGGTGCAGATAGTTATTTCTATGTCTCAAAATGCTTTAAGATGAAAAGGACATTGGTTATTTGATTCTCAAGTAGTTTTAGAATGTGTTTGAATGGCAGATATTTAGGAACTTCCCTAATTTTTTTTTAGCTTTGATGTATGGCTAACTTGGCATAGCTGCTATCTGGATGTCATAGCAGCAGTTTCATGAGCGTGGTTTCACTGGTGCCTGCATGTGTAGGACGTTATGGGTGAAAGGCCCTGCTGCACTACTTCATTCTTAACTTGCTACATGGAACATATAATGTGGAAAAGTACAATACAGTGCAGGGCCGTCGAACCAGAATGCAGTGCCAACTTCCATGATCAAAGCAACCCTTTCCTCCTACATAGCCTATAACACTCCATTTTTCTTTTATTCATGTGCCTATTTAAGAGTCTCTTAAATGTACCTGATGCATCAGGCTCTGCCACCACCCCTGGCAATATGTTCTATGTTCTTATTGGGCTCTGTGCAAAAACTTACCTCCAAAATCTCCCCTAAACTTTCCTCTACTCACTTTCAAAGAATAATCTATGGTATCAGCTATTGCTGCTCTGGGAAAAAGGGGCTGGTGGTCCACTCTGTCTCAAGTCCCCTCTCATCCTTTCTCCGTCCATGTGGGTGGGATCCGTTAATCTCGCGAGACCACGGATCTGCGCCTGGAAAGTCTTGCTTCAGCCCCTCCAGGACGCAGGCCTGGGCAAGGTTGTATGGAAGACCAGCAGTTGCCCAAGCAGCAAGTCTCCCCTCTCCATACCACCGATGTTGTCCAAGGGAGGGGCAAGGGCCGATACAGCTTGGCACTGGTGTCGTCGCAGGAGTTGCCAGAATGAGGTTGAAGGCAACGTCGGACTGCCTTAGGGACTCCAGCTCCGGATTTGTCCTCAGGGTTTACTCCCGAAGCCTTTCCCATGAGTGGGTATGGCCACAAGGCAGTGGAGGGTTGAAATCAGAGTTTCCCCTCTCTTAGATGGACTGCCTTCCCAGGCTGATGAGCTCCATCTACCTGAGGCACTGGTTTTCAGGTGCCAGATCCTGCCTTCGCCCCTTCTCCAGTCAGTAGAAACAGTTCCACCGGGCTTAGAGGTTAAGCCACACGAAAAGGCCAGGAGCTGGACTTGGTTGTCAGAGGCTATTTGAGACGCAAGCCATGAGGAGAACTTTTAGGTAGTGGGAGCTTGTCCTCACTACCTCTCCTCAGCTTGACCGTGGAACAATATAGTTGCTGATAATCAGACAGCTTTCCCCAGCAAACCCCATCTCTGGCTTATAAGTAAAATTTACGGGCATAAATAGTGAAAATGCTGCAAATAGTCAGCAGGTCAGGCAGCATTTGTGGAGAAATAAACAGAGTTAATGTTTCGTGGATGATCCTTCAAGTGAACTCAGTACGTTTAGAAGTCAGGCTTATTTGAAGTTGCAGAATGAGGTGGGGGAGATTTGGGGGGTGGAATTGGGAATGGGGTGGTGTAGAGAATGAAAGGAATGTCTGTGATGGGGTGGATACCTCAAGGTGGATAGTAACAGAGAATGGTGTTGTACTCCTTGTTGACGGAACAGGTATAAAATAGAATCATCCTTGTGAATTGTCTCTGGACCCTCCCCAATGTGCTGACACTGGAGAGGGTTCAGAGGAAGTTCACAAGGAAGGTTCCAGGAATAAAAGCTTTATCACACGAGGAACATTTGATGGCTGTACTTCCTGGAATTTAGAAGGATGAGGGTTGATTTCATCGAAACCGTTCAAATGTTGAAAAGCCTAAACAGAGTAGGTTTGGAAAACACATTTCCCATGGTGGGGAGTCTAGGACAAGAGAGCACAGCCTCAGGATAGAGAGGCATCCATTTAAAACAGATGTAGAGGAATCTCTTTAGCCAGAGGGTGATGAATTTATGGAATTTGTTACTGCTGGCAGCTTTGGAGGCCAGGTGGAGACTGATATGTTCTTAATTGGACACTTAATCAAATGTTAGGGGGAGAAACCTGGGGAGTGGGGTTGAGGAGGGGATAAAAGGATCGGCCATGATGAAATGGTGGAGCAGTCTCGATGGGCCAAATGGCCGAATTCTGCTCCTATCTTATGGTCTTATGATATAAGAGGGAAGAGGAGACATAATCAGAAAGGGATGCAGAATCTAGGAGGTTCAGAGCAAGGCATAGTCTGGTGCCAGATCCAGAAGCCAACAGATAATGTGCATGGCCTGCCTGGAATTGGGAAGTCCATGCCTTTTTTAAACATTTGTTTGTAAAAGTGATCCATAAATGTCCATTCTCTTCAAAATCATTCCGAAGTCTGGCTCAGTGTATAAAGAAATCCTTGAAAATGATATCCTTTTTGAGGATACACTGAAGCATCTGGCCATTTGTTGGCACTGCTGCTAAGTTCAAAGCCAACGGACTCAATCTGTAGCCAGGAATGGCTCTCACCTGCTTACACTCACTTCTCCATTTCTGGCGGGCTGTACAAGTGAAGCCCTCTGCATCTGTGCAGAATTCATAGATGACAAAGGTTTGCATTAAAATGCTTTGTTGTAGCACTAGATTTCCACCTCCATCTTACTTTCAGTAAGATGGCCAAACTTATACATGCAGTGGCCTCTTGGGAGCTAAACAAAGGTGTTTTTTCCTTCGTTAAATGTGTTGCTATATATAGTAAGACTATGCTTGACTCCAATAACTATGTATACAGCAGCTCCACTGCATCAGTGAGCTGCTCATTGTTTAGAGTAGTTGGCCAGGATGCTGTAAGAGCCAGCCGGTGGTTCAGAGAGGCAAGTCAGCCCATTGGGCCAAGAGAGTAATGTTGGGCCATTGGGCTGGAGAGGTTGAGATGTACCGTCTGGCCTAGGGATTCAAGCCGGGTTGTTGAGCCTGGGGATTCGAGTCAGGCTGTCGGGCTGGGAGATTTGTGTCGGGCCACAGGAAGAGGTGTATTATGTTTAGAAGAGCTGACCTGGGCGGAGATCATGCTGCTGCCTGCTACTCCGAGGCACTGGAGTTGGTGCCTTCAAGTTGGCCCAAAGGCAGCATGTAGTGAAACCATGAGTGACTGTCTTGGATGTTTCCTTTGTGATTGCAAGACCCTGTTCGACATTGATTGCTGAAGGCATGCTTCCCTTGTTTGGAGGTGAGATAGGTGACGAGGCAGCAGTGTTGTCTCAGTTGTGACGTGGACTAGGCCTCAGTCTTCAGGCTTGCATTGTAGTGTGTTGTCCGGGCCCATTTGGGGGTGGACTCTTCCTTTGGTGCTCCCCTCCAGTGTTGGATTGGTGGAATTACAGGCTGGACTGCCGAGAACCACTAATTCGTGGGACTTGTCGATCAGGGCCTCGGACTAAAAATTTGTTTTCTTACGTGACTGTGTTCTTTTTCTCTTTCTCATTATTTTGAATGCGCATGTATGTTTTTGCACCTTGGCTCCAGTCTCATTCAGCTGTATGCATGTATGGTTTGAACGACAATTAAACTTGATTTGATTTGATTTTGATTATCAGAGATAAAAAAGGCAGGGTCTCTGCCTTCTTTCCATCCTAATTGTTTGCATGTGTTTTCCCTGAGTGGGAGTCTACACGTAATTTGAATCCAACCCACACTGTCTCCTGCCCTTGTGAACTGGGTTCTTTTATAAAATGAGCAGAAATTCAAATTATATACACAAAATATTGTGCAAATGCACATTCTGGTTATCCAAAATTTTGGAGAAACTTAGCAGGTCAGGCAGCATCCATGGAAGGAAGAGTCAATGTTTTTTGTCGAGACTTCATCAGGACAGGTAGAGTTGTTGCTAATCTACTGGAATGAGGTACTCACCGAGGAAATTTAAATGAGGCCTGAATGTCAAAGTGGGATTGATGGGAGAGATACTTGTGATAAGGTGTTGGAAAGCGGATCAGAGTAATGAATGGTTGGGAAGATGATTGAAGAAGGGGATTATAGAGACAAGTCGGAGTCGTCATTCAGAAACTCCTGGGACAGCTGGAACGATTGATGGGATTGATCAAGGGGGTGACTTTAATGGTAGGAAAAACCATTGAGAAGAGGGGCCATGGAAATAATTGAGAGGTTGAGGACTAATTAAGAATACTGGAGACAGCAGTTGGGAGATGATTGGTAGGCAGGAAGCTGAAAGGGGAATCTGTTAGGAGATGGTAGAGGATCATGGACATATTCAGGTTGGTTAGTTGGGAAGATGATTGGTACATCTTCAGAAAGATTATTGGGGAGTGATGGGGAAATCAGGGAAAGGACAGGAGGGCATTTTGGGAAGATGGTAAGGTTAGTCAGGGGGATGATTTGGTTGAATTAAGGTGCTAGTGAGATAACGGGAGAGCTGCTAAGATAATAAGGGGCAGCCTGATGATGCCCCTAATGAGAAGAGTTGTGAGGTAAAAACATATATTGTACTTATGTATGTGCATTACAGTGGGATGGCACAGGGTGAAAGTGATGCTATATCATCTCCCCAAGATATCACCTGTTCAGCTTTCCAACCATCTGCCAATCATCTTCTTACTGATGCCCCCAAGTCTTTTCAATTACCAACTTCTCAATAAACCTACAGAAAATTGAGAATCTAGAAGTGAACAATGTAACCACGTTTTTTTTTAATATGCCATGGAGCATCACCAAAAATATATATACTTTGTGATAGAATTTCTAGGCCAACATCTGCTCATGAAGTTTGCAGTCAATTAAGGCGAGGTAGTAGTTTGTCTAGGGTGGCTAGGTATTTTGTGTTTGGTTTGAACACTATATTCATTGGAAAGATTATTCTGATTCCAGGCCATTGACCTGAAATGTTGGCTCTATTTCTCTCCCTACAAATGTGGTCTTACCTGATGAGTATTTCCAGCCTTTTCTGTTTTTAGTTTACAAGATAAGAGGCCAATGTATTAAAGGAAAGATGCTAGCATAGAAAGAACATAGGCTGAGGGGCAGGAGGACAACAGTAGGAATGAAGGGGGCCTTTTCTGATTGCCTGACAGTGACTAGTAGTGTGTGCAGGGATTGGTGTTGGGATGACAGAAATGATGCCTTCATTCCCAAGTTTGCGGATAATACTAAGATAAGGGGCAGGTATAGTCAGGAAACATGAATTCTGCAGAAGACATAGATTGGGAGAACGGACAAAGAAGTGGCAGATGGTGTCTAGTGGAAGGAAATATATGGCTGTGCACTTTGGTAGGAGGAATAAACGTGAAGTCTATTTTCTAAACAGGCAGAAAAATTCAAAAATTAGAAGTGCAAAGGGTCTTGGGAGTCCTCATGCAAGATTCCCTAAAGGTTAACTTGGAGGTTGAGTCAGTGGTAAGTAATGCAAATGCAATGTTATCACTCATTTCAAGAGGACTAAAACATAAAAGCAAGGATGTGATGCATAGGCTTTCAAAGACGTTGGTCAGGCTGTACTTGGAGTATTGTGAGCAGCTTTGGGCCCCTTATGGATGTGCTGGCATTGGAGAGGGTCCAGAGGAGGTTCAAGAGAATGATTCCAGGAATGAAAAGGTTAATGTATTTGATATGATTCCATCAACTAACTAAAACTGAGAAAGTGCCAGCCCACTCTGTATTTTTGTGAGTGAATGCACTTTAAATAATCATTTTAGGGAGTACGTAGACTGATGTTGAAAGTAACTTTATCATCAACACACATTTACACCACCACAGCACAAATATAAATAAGAGAAACAAATTATCTCCCGAATTAATAAAACCAAGTTAAATTACTTCTAGTGTTTACTTAGGAAGCACTGCCAGTGACAATGGAAATAGTGGTAGATTTTTGGCTATTTGGGATTAGGTTGTTCACTGCAATGTGTGTGAGCTTGTAAGCTGTTCTGCGTATTTTTGTTATTAACAAGAATAAAGGCAGCCTTCATTTCAAGGAAATCTGAGAACTCCAGTGGGAATCTTTTCCACTACAAAACCCCAAGGCATACTATTAGCATAAACCATCAATTATCAACAGGTTTCTATAGGCATGGAATGATTAAAAAAACAGATGTTTTTGAGACAGAAAAATCACATGAAATATGCAGCTAATGCATTCTTAATGGCGATTTTACCTGTAAAGTGCTTAGCTTACCTTTAACCCTCCAGCTCACAGCCTTTGCTATGTGCCAATTAAAAGAAGTAAGTTGAAATAAGTGTTCCTTCATCTGTACAGGATTTTCCTTTTATTAATTGGTTTGATAAACATTTACTTGGCTTGTCTATAGTCATGCAATCAGCCATTTGTGAGAGCGGGAAGTTTTAGTGATGTGAATTACGAGTTTCTTTGTATCAGAAGTCACTGGTAGCACTGTAATTGCATAACGCTCAGTGCCATTTTATTAGGTACTTCCTGTGGCCACTGAGTGTATGTTCAAAATTCAAGGTTATTTACCGTAACTTCCAGTACGGTGGTTGTCCATCGTGTCCATTGATGACAGGAAACTTGTGCAGGAGAATTTTTAAAGTGGAAAAGCTGTCCTACTGGGACAGTTCCATCCATTCTCGTGACCTCAGAAGTCCAGTGCATTGGTATGAACAAGCGTCATAAGCTGTCGCCTCCCTTGGTTGCAATGGATGACCACGACATCTTCTGTGCCCTTCACTCTCCACGGGGCGTTGCAGTACCATCTTCCTAGCCACCGGATCTCACTGTAGGTCTCATCTGGGCTGCCCACTGGAGCATACTTCCCATGTTAGGGCAAGCGCGTCCCTATCTGACTGGGTTATGAAGCCCACTGGCTATATTCACCTGATTTAGCCCGCCTAAAGAAGCGATGCATTGGAGTGTGGCTGCTGTTCCATGCAAGTGGTTACTTGGAGCCACAGTTGAGGGCTGAGTGTGCGGTGGGTACCAAAGGTGAATGAGCTGCCCCAGAATTGACACAAGTCCCTGCTCTAGAGATGCTACTCCACTCTGGACGCCCTGTAAACAGCCCTCATTTCCAGTACTTAAATCTAAAGGAGAACAGAATCATTACCTTGGACCCAATGTGGCATATAAAAACACACACCAGGATACAGAACACAATAATAAAATAAATAAATAGGCATAACGTAGCTTCTGCTATTACTTAGCTTATTATAACTTATTAATAGATTGATTATATGTCCATAAAGTGACGCTAGCTACAAGAGAGTCTGTGCATAAGGTGACAGGAAGTGATAAAGTAGTGGTGGTGGGGTGAGTTATTGGGCTTGTGGTCTTCAGGTGCTGTAGCCCACCCTCTTGAAGACTCAACATGTTGTGCATTCAGCGATGCTCTTCTTCACACTACTGTTGTGATGTATGGCTGTTTGAGTTACTGTCACCTTCCTGTCGGCTTGCACTAGTTTGGCCTCTCTCACGAACAAGGTGTTTTCCCCCTCAGAGCTCCTCCTCTGTGAAAAATGTCATAGGAGTGCAACGCTTAAAACAGACAAACAGGTCTAAGGACCTCACTAACAGGTCTTGAAAATAAAGAAAGAGCTGCAAACATTGTAGTTCTGTAATAATAAAAGGAAGTATTGGAAGTACTGAGCAAGTGAGCAGCATGGGTGGACAGAGGAACAGAGCTAACCCTTCAGAACTGGGAAAATAGAAAATGTATTCTAAGTTAGAGAGTAGGTAGGAGGAGTTTGACCATACCTCTGACAGAATGAGACACGAACTGTCCACGTGATCCCAAAGTTTATGCAGCTGACTGGTTAGTCGAGAGAGGAAGCAAAACAAAGGAAAGGGTTTAACACACAAGTAAAGAAGACGATGGCATGCTTGCCTTCAGAGGTCATAGCATTGAGTATGAAGGCTGGCAAGTTATGATGCAGCTGTATAAAACTTCAATTAGGTATTAGGATCTTTGATTCCATGTTCAGAATATTGTGTCCAATTCTGATTACCAGTTTACAGGAAGGATGTGGAGATTTGGAGAGGGTGCAGAAGAGATTCACAATGTTGTTGCTTTGATTAGAGAGTATTAGTTTTCCAGAGAAGTTGAATATGCTTTCGCTGAAACATTGGAAGTTGTGATGGACAACCTGATAGAGGTATGTAAAATTATGAAAGGCATATATGAGGTAGATAGCCAGAACCTTTTTCCCAGAGCAGGGGAAGTTCAGTATAAGAGGGCAAGGCTTTAAGGTGGTGGTGGTGGGGGTGGGGGGATGGAGGAGCTTTAAGTAACTTTATGAAGCAATTTTTTTAACACAGCGATTGCACTGAAGGCAATACACTAGACGGCAAGCTTTGCTGCTTCATCTGGAAGTATTTTTTGGATCTTTGAAAGGTGAGAATGGAGGGAGAAGAACAAGTAATGCAATTTTGCATTTATACTAGAAAGTGGTGTAAGAATGGGAGTGATTGATAGAGAAATCACAATGGACCACAGAGATGTGAATGGGTTGAAAGGGAGTGCAGGAGAAGATGTGCAACCAACTATTCTGTCTTGGAGCATCCATTTATGTTTAACGGAGTGGTAGGCAAATCAATACTTGTGTTAAAACTTTATGGTATGGGTTTAAATGAAGCTTGTGTCAAAATATTTTATTAGATTAAAGGAGATCATTTAAACAACATAGCTGTTGGACAGCATTCACTGTATTCTTTACTCCTGAACTAGAAGTAATGATCTGGAAATTTTCCCTACACCATTTTCTCAGCAATAAAACAGTGTTTCACATCTCCCTAACATTGTTTTAAAATTCTCTAAAAAGTATGGTGATGTTCCACAGAGCGGTTTTTTAAAAAACAGTATCGTTATTCTGTCTCATCCATTGCCAAGCTGTTACAGCAATAGTGGATAGCCAAGAACAGGAGAACAAATCCTTTCCAACATTGAAACACGACGGCTGAGGATAAATATTTCTGCCTCTGTTAAGACACAGTCCTCCAGCGCTTTGCTGACCCATCATAAACGAATGCCTATGTACGTGACAGAACAGTATAAAGTCTCTTTCATGTATGATGTCCTTTCCTGTAATAAACTTCCCCTGAAATTTCAAAGGCAAGCAGCAAGCCTGGCTGTGTGAGGTTAATCTATGATGTCATGTTGTAAGACTACATTGTGGAGTCTGGAGATGAAAAGCTTGAGTTCCCTTAAGTGCAATAACTTAATATTAGCAATAAAATAGTTGGCTTATGCAGATTGCTTAAAGGGATATGTTTATGACTTATTACAAAGGCAGGGTTTTGGAAGAAATTGTAGAGTAGCAGAGAGTGACTCTACAATGAGTGTGATCCCATTGGCAGAGTCAATGACCTGTGGAGTGAGATACTTTTGTAAATGTGAAGATGTTCTTCAATTTGCAATTACAATGACAAATGCAAAGCACCAGAAAGTCGTGCCAGAATCAGCTATAACCTTGCCACATGTTATGACCTGTCACCTTTAATAAAGGATGAGATGTCAGAATCAGATTTATTATCATTGATATATTGTGTAATTTGTTGTTGTTGCACAACTAAAGTGCAAAAGACAAATACTAAGGCAGTGTTCATGGGTTCATGGACCATACTTTCATAATGCAAGAGAAACCTGTGGGTAATGCAGAACAAAACTCTCCACTTTGGAGCAGAAAGCATCAGTGCAGCACTCAGCAGGCACCACTGATGATTAGTGAAAAACATCAGCCGTTTACTGGAATGATCCTGAGGCTAATACATCATGAGCAATGGTTACCTTGTTTTTGCCTGTGAGAGCAGTCAAGGCATACGTGTGTGCTTGTGTTTTAGGATAATGACTGACTTCTGAATGTGAAGTCCACGCTAAAGTTGTTCTTCTGAGGGCTCGAAGAGAGTGGCTTCCTGTGAATCTGTGAGCTGTTGAGTGCTGTACCTTGCTGCAGCGTGGTGCCAGTGGGTGTTCAGGAGACATCTGTTGCAAGCCTAACTTGTCCAACTTAACATATGGTTCACAACACACATAAACTTGTCTGTAAAGTAATCAGTTGGCCAGCAGCCTGCCTATGAATTCTGATTGCTTGTTTCAGGCCGACTAGCATTTGTAAAAGCTGCAAATCATGAGTGAATTATGAGTTATGTTTTTTTAGATCGATGTGTTCCATCTACTTTAGACATTGAGCTACTGTAGATGTAGTTTCAATCAGTCTGACACTGAGAAAACAAAAGCTTGCAATTGCAAACAACTTGCGTGAAAACAAGCCGATGATATCAGCAGCTAGTGAGAGGATGCCCAGGAACATGTGCAAAGTTGCTCCACTCTGCATTAATACAATTTCAACTTCCAATGCTGCTTTTCCTTGGTGTTGCCCAGATGAATCCCTAAGCCAATGCGGCAGCACTCATTGAGGAGGGACGATTAACAGTGTTACCCAGCTGGAACGGATAATCAGTGGTAAAGCACTTCCAAAATTAGGTTTCGTGCCACTTTCATTGTACTAGTGATCTGTATCGCCAATTTCAGTGCTCAAGCAGCTCACAGAAGAGGTGGATATAAATATTGATTCTGACGAAAGATTTACTGTTTGACTTTCCACAGATACTATGTGACCTGCTGAACATTTCCAGAACTTCCTTATTTTGATATTAAATTTCCAGTCTGCAGCATTAACAGCAGCAGTTCTTGGGTCTAAGATGAGTTAAATTAGGGGAAAATAGTTCAGAGTGTTTAGGAAAGGACGAGATCATTTGGAGCTTTTGATGGTTGTTAGCTTGAGAGTAGGGAAGGACACCCCTACTCGAGATTTGCATTCAGTAAGGTTTTAAAGTAAGATTCAGAAAGATTTTATGATTTCTTGAAAACAAGCTTTAGTAGGATCCCTCTAAGAACAACTTTATTCAGTTACATATAGACATGATTTGCCAAAGCTTTGGTTCAGTTTAGCAGCACAAAACTATGAAAAGCCCATTAAAATAGATAATATTTATTTTGTATTGAATATACAAAGACCCTAATGTATGTTCATGGGTTAAGTGCCCATAATTCATGTTTGGCAAGGAGGAGGTCTAAGGATGAAAGAATATTTGTATTTGATGCTTAAACCCATCACATTGGATGCTTAAGCTCCTCAGAGGAAATGAGAGAAAAGTCAACAAATTCCTGGCTTCAAATTTCACAAGTATTTGTATATTCAATTGCATTTCTTGATTACACTATTTGCTATGTTCCAATAACTGAAATTGTTTATTTTTTCTTTAATAGGCAATGAATAAGCTTTCCAAGGACATCATTTATTGTTTATCCTTTGGGAAGGTGATAGTTCAATTACTGTAATCCCTTGGATGAAGGTTTTACTACAATGGTTAGGACAAGGATATCTAAGACCCAATAGTGATGAAGCACGGGCCAGATATGCCACTGTCAGTGATATAAAGTCTCTGTAGTCCTAGGCACCCTTGTCATTTCTTAGGTGGAACAGGTCTTTGGATTGGGATATTGTCTACCTGGTGAAGAGCCAAAATAAAGTAATTTCTACTGATGTCATAGTAATTTGAATTGCTGTATGTTTGGTTAAGATGGAATCTCAGCCACCATTTCCAAGGATGTCAGTAGCTTATAAATAGACACAGGCTGGTGAAGAGGGGGCATTCAGTTCTTGCCTGTCAAGTTTGGGACATCACTGCTCTGTTCCCCTGTGAAGGGAATTTTGGATTTTACACATGACTTCAAAAATTATTATACCAGCTTGATAATAATACACTTAAATACAGCTCCTCTTCCAGTCTTGTGTTAGCCTCCTCTAGGTGCATGAAGACTCTGTCCACACTAACCTTTTGAGACAACATTTGACAAACTGATTTCCAGGTCACACTGCCACCTTCAACCCACAGAACAGAGTCATCCACAAGCATTGGCTTGGTCTTCAGTGGTGAATCCTGCTCTCCTGTCTTTAGACTACCCCAGTGGCTTTTTGCCAGTCGATGCTGTTGAGAGCCTTTTTGACTGTTTGCAAATATCTCTGACACATAAAACCATTTACATCTTCTTTTCATTAAAGAAAATAAATTAAATGTGCTTTTGAATAAACTGGTATACATTAATTAAAAAGTAATATTGTCCAAAATAAATAAAGAGAGCAAAAGCAGAAGCTCCCTCCTAGCCTAGTCAACTAATGAGAATAGTTACATTACAAGGCCTGATAGAAAGTATGCTCACGCCCTTGGCTCAACTAGTTGGCTTGCGATAGTACCTGCTTTCTATTGGCATTATTAGAAGAGGTAGGCTGAATGTTCACCATTCCATTGGAACATGGAACCAGGTTCCATTATGGGACTTGGTGAGGTGGAGAAACAGGAGGTTACATGCTCTGATCTCCAACATGGTCCTGATTTCTGCCACAACACACAGATGCAGCAGTCAGGTATGTGCTGGCACATACAATACCTCTAACCAATGGTTCTCCACGGAACTACACTCCATTGAGGATCCTAATCCAAACCATTCTTAAAGAGAATACAGCAGCAATAAATCATTTAGTTTAAAATGTATACTGTTTGTTCATTTATTGTTAAAACTCTGAGCAGTGCATAACCTCAATCCCTAAACTGAAGACATAGAGTTATAGTGATATAATTTAGTCCTGAAATATGAACTTTAACAAGTTTTTCCACTAAAGAGTACAAGGGCCAATGTCTGTCTGTGCCCATATAACATTAGAAGTGAGTGTACTGTTGCCAGCTGCATCTACGTCTAAATTAAGCTGGCAGGTCTGGCTGTAAAGTTAAACCATATTTATGATGACTGTACTTTTGCCTATTTTTTCCCTATACATATAAGAACAATTAATAGTGTTTATTTCCCTGTAGGTAATAACTAAAGGAAACAGTTTTAAAAGATGTAAAGTTACAAGTTGTGGTAATTTACAATATGTGGTGGAACAACTAACTGAAAGGAAAGTATTTTTAAAAAGTAACTCTTAATGAAAGATGAGTTACTAAGAGAACAGATACAATAAGAGCAAATAATATTCTGAAGCTTGTTTGAAGCTCATCTCTCAAACAGTTCAAAAGAAATCCATGACTATTTTGGGCAATTCACTATCAAGATGGGTTGAGAGGTTGGAAATGATAGTTAGATTCGTTGTCATCAGAGCAAATCTAGTTACTTTTACCTCTAAATGTTTGTCATGGTGGTTAAACAGAATGCATCTGGCCATCTGTTTTTTGTAACTTTTTTTGTGGGTTTTTATCCTATTTCCCTAGTGAAGAATAATCTAATCTTTGGCAGTCAAGTGATGGGCCCATTTCCAATTTTTAGTTGCCTGGTTATGCCTGATGTTCCAGTAGCAACAGTCAGTTGACTATAACAGTCAGCTATTTCTCTGACTGTGCTCAATATTCTGAATAGAAATGATCCAGCATTGGGCAAGAGCACTGATTTGCAGCTACAAAAATATCTACGCTATATTCCATCTACTATTTCTTTGCCCATTCTCCCAGTCTGTCTAAGTACTTCTGCAGACACCCTGCTTCCTCAACACTACATGCCCTTCCACCTATCTTCATATCGTCCACAAAGCCACCAATCTCTTCATTCAAGTCATTGACGTATAACATGAAAAGAAGCAAAGAAGCAGTCCCAACACAGACCCCTGTGGTACACCACTAGTCACTGGCAGCCAACCAGAAAAGGCCCTTTTTATTCCCACTATTTGTGTCATCCCAGTCAGCTAATCTTCTATCCAGGCTAATATCTTTGCTCTAATAATATGGGTTTTGATCTGTTAAGCAACCTCATGTGTGGCACCTTGAGAAAAGCCTGCTGAAAATCTAGATAAACCACATCCCCAGACTCTCCTTTGTCTGTTCTATCTGTTACTTCCTCAAAGAATTACAACAGATTTGTCTGGCAAGTTTTCCTCTTTCAAAAGCCATGCTGACTTTAGTCTATCTTAACAGGTGCTTCCAAGTATCCGAAAACCACATCCTTAATAACAGACTCTTAACATCTTTCTAACTACTGAAGACAGGCTAACTAGCCTGAAATGTCCTTTCTTCTGCCTGCCTCCCTTCTTAAAGAGTGGAGTGACTTCTGCAATTTTGTAGTCCTCTAGAACCACTCCAGAATCTAGTGATTCTTAAAAGATCATTGCTAATGCTTCCACAATCTCTTCAGCTACTTCTTTCAGACCTTTCAAACCTGGAACAGTGAAATGGCCGTGCACAGCATCAGGAGTCTGAAGCATTTTCAAAACATGTTTTTCAGAAATCTTGAGTGAATGATCCAGTTTGGCTTTAGTCTTCAGGCAGTAAATTCAGATTCTGATAATTAAACCAAACTCCTGCCTCATCTATGCAACAATTCCACTTTTGTTCTGGATTATTGAAATCTTGCTTCTGTAAACTTCAGCTAATCCAAAACTTTTCTGGTGACATCACTAACCTACATTCATCCATACTCCATCGTTCACTTCCCTGTATGATTTCAGTCCCTCAATGGTCTCACTCTTCTCTTTTTATAACTTAAAATAGCTCTACAATCTTCTAAATTACTACAATTCTGGTCTCTTATAAATCCATTCCTCTATTGGCATATACTTTTGCTTCTAAATTTTGAGTTATCTCTTATCATTCTCCAGTGCCTGCATTAACTATGTTTCTCTTTGTGCGTCCATGTCAAATTTGCTATATCCAATTTGCATTTGGAATTGGTTTATTGTTGTCATTGTATGCAAGCTTTTCCTACATACTATTCCAGCCTCCTGGGGAACTTCAAATTTGAGGAAAGGGCCTCTGTGTATTTTTTAGCTATTAGCTGAAAATAGGTGTTTTATGATACAAATCAAAACCAAAACTGATCTATATTTCTTTAAATTTGGTAACTGATTTCAAAAAGTTTATAAGTCCTTTCAAAAAATATATCTGAAATGGATTTTGGCTCCTCCAAATGAGAATTGTTGCTGTCCCACTGTTAAGTTATTCTTCATGTATCACAATGGATTTTGTTGTATTTTTATTCTGATCCAAGTTTTGCTTCAGTGAATAGCAAAGGTTTGACAACTACTTATAAAGATTTACCACATTGTCAGAATCCATCCAAACTTTCCACGTGATTGACAGGAGCGGCTGAACAGTTCCAGCATGATTTTCCAAACAATAATCATGAGCACAATTTCCAGATGTTCCATCATAACTATAAGTTTGTCAGTTTCCAGCCTCATGGCTAATTGAATGTTATCTTTGGCCATTTCTTTGAGTATATCATGGATGTGTATGTAATTCAAGCAGAAACATTGGAAGGGTTTTTTTTGAGCAAACCATCTAGTTGTGGAGATTTTTTCACTACACTAAATTGATTTGAGAGGTGTTTGAACAGTTGACCCACTTATTGATTTGAACCAGAGTTGAAATGTACACATATTTCAAAGAAATCAAATGAACACAACTCAAATGCACAATGTGAAGCTTATTACTTGCCGCAGCACTGCAAATGTGCAGAGCCTGGGCCACAGCCAGCAAGCAGATTGAACTTTCACATTCTGCAGCATTTTGTACAGTCACATTGTGTGAATTACTGTAGCTCTGGCCATGGCAATCATTCGCATCTGTGCCACCTTCTCACTGAAAGCAACCTTGAAAAGCCTGAACTTGTAACTGGATAAATTTCAGAGAATATTCAACACCAGGCCCTTTGTTTTTTATTTTTCTGACAATGAAAGTCAATTGGTCCACCACAAGAGATGAATTTGTTGAAATTAAATGGAAGTTGGAATTTTTTCAGTTCTTTGTTGATGATAAATGTATCTGCTTAACATATTATATGAAAAATTTGTAGTAAAGTGTCAAGAAAAATAGTATATGATGACAGTAACATTCACCAGCATTGTCTGAACATTAATATAGCAGAATACATCACCTAACCATTATAATATCACTCAGTGCTCAGACTATTAAAATGAATGGAGGAAATTCTCATCTTTGTCTCCTTGAAAAAAATCACCTGCCTTTTATAGACCTTTATACATTTCATTCAATGGTCCATTACTTTCAATGGGACAGGAATAGGGCAAGTTGCAAATTGGATCGGTTAACAATCCTTCCAGGTGATGAAGATGAGTATGAAGTGACATCCTTTTCTAGCTTTCAAAATAAGATTAAGTAACTTGTAATTAAAAAAGTAAGTGGCCTAGAAATTCCATCATAGGATGCAATTTTCTGGTGTGCTGAGCCAAAGAATTTTATCGGAATTTATAATAAATAACAGAGCATAAGTAGCACCCTTTCAGATCTTTGAATCAGGATCAGAATCAGGCTTAATATCACTGTTCTTATATGCCATGTAATCTGTTGCTCTGCAGGAGTAGCACAGTGGCAAGACATAAAATTATTATAAATTACAAAATAATTAAACAAAGGATTATGAGGTGGTGTTCATGAGTTCTTGGACAGTTCAGAAATCAGATGGTGAGGGGAAGAAGCTATCCTTGAATTTCTGAGTTTGGAACTTCAGGTTCCTATATTTTCTTCCTGAAGGTAGTAAGAAGAAGTGGACATGTTTCAGATCGTGTGGATGCCACCTCCTTAAGGCGCTGCCTCTTGAAGTTGCCCTCAATGGCGGGGAAGGTTGTGACCACGATGAGTCCACAGCCTGTTGCATTCCTGTGCATTGAAGCCTGCACACTGGGCTATGGTGCAACCAGCCCCGGTGCTCTCTACCATACATCCATACGTTTGCAATGTAATTTCAGATACGTTGCTGCAACCAGACATCTTGGTGTTAAGTTGAAGTTTACTACCTTGAATAAGGAATATTCTGTTTATATTATATTCTAATTGCCCAAGCTTGAGTACTTTTTCTCAGTTTCCACTAATAAATCACATGATATTGATGTGGTTGCTGACAGTCATACTAGTTGTTTACATACAGTAGGTATTCCCTTTCACATACTGCAGAAATACATCCCTAAATGTTTCCTGTAGGGAAGTGTCACAAGCAAATAATAATTTAAACAACTATTGCATGACAGGCTATTTTCACATTAATGAATTATGGGATAATGGTGCAGACAAGAACGGAGCCATCGATCAAGCAAACCTGTAAAGTCTTACTTGGTTTTCAGATTGAGAAATTAGTGCCAGTCATATGTTTAGCCCACACCTATAAACCCTCACATGAAGAGTTCAGAATCGTGGGCTTGAGGTGTTGGGCAGCTGTAATAATATTGTGACATAAGTGTACTCAATAGAGGCAGTATGCTCTGCAGCAACGAAGACCTTCAGCACCCGCAATTTCAATGTGGTTAAAAATCAGCCCAAAATTCTATTTTTGTCATACCTGGAGTTTTCTGACATTCTATCAGATGAGAAGAGATTCAGGAGAACTTATTTATATAACCATCAAGAAGCTTCTCCACTCTCCTGCGGTGTGGTTGTCATGAAAGGTTTACAAGCAAAGGTGGCTCCTTCATATATGGTTGCCGCCTTTGAGAGTGGTAGACAGAATTATCATTAGAATAAAACTCATGCACCAACTTTTCAAAAGACAAGAAATTCTGCAGCTGTTGGAAATCTTGTGTAAAAGACACAGGAATCCGGAGGAACTCAGCAAGTCAAGCAGCATCTATGGAGGAGACTGAGCAGTTGACGAGAGGGGTCTCAGCCCAAAATGATGATAAGCTTAGATTTCAGCACTTTTGTTGCACTAGTGTTTGGATTTCAAATATTTAGAACATAGACTATAAAATATTAGAGCATATTACAGCTATGCTGCTCAGAATGTTGTGCTGACTGTTTAACCTGCCCTAAGATCAATCTAACCCTTCCCTCTGACATACAGTAGCTCCCAATTTTTTTTTGACATACATGTGCCTATATAAGAGTTTCTTAAATGTCCCTAAAGTATCTGTGATTACTACCACTGCTGGCAGGACGTTCCATATGCCCATCAATCTACATATAAAAATCTTGCCTCTGTACAGCCCTCTGTGCTTACTTTCAATCACATTAAATTTATGCCTCCTCATGTTAGCTATTTTCACCCTCGGAAAATGTAATTAACTATCCACTTGATCTATTCCACTTATCACTACCTACACCTCTATCAAATCAACTCTCATCTTCCTTCTCTCCAGAGAAAAATCCTAGCTTGCTCATCCTCAGGTTCATGGGTCTGGTGAGTGAGACAGAGGATACTGAATATGAATAAGGATATTAATCATTTATTTACAAACAGTAAAGGACTCAACCAAACATCCAAGTTCCCGAGTTATACAAACTACAAAACTAAATATTACAGATACTTAGCTAAGAGTGCACAAGGGACTTCTAAGTCTGGAGCACAGTTTCCCAATGGTTCAGCGAAGCCTGCCCTGGGGACAAAGGAACGTGAGGCCAAGCCTCCCACATATGCTATTCTTATACCCCCGAGGTGCCCATAACTGGAAATCGGTGCTGTGAAGTGCAAGCCAACCAATGGGAAAGAGTGTCACAACTTTTAAATGGGACAATCAATGACAGATGTGGTGGAAGCACAAAACTCTCCATAGTTTTCATATCCTTCCTAGAGTGAGGTGACCAGAAATGAATACTACTTGGGATTTACAAAATCTGCAGAATCTCTTGACCTTACAATATTCCAAGTGTGGTCTGTTGTGTTTTTTATAGAGCTACGACATGCCACATGGCTCTTGAACTCATTCCCCATACTAATGAAGGCTAACACACCATATGCCTTCTGAACAACCCTCTCAATTTGCACAGCAACTTTGCAGGATCTATGGACGTGGATCCCAAGATCTCTTTTATCCTCTACACTGCTAAGAATCTTGCCATTAACTCTGTACTCTGCCTTCAAATTCCACCTTACAAAGTGAATCACTTTACACTTTTCTAGGTTGAACATCTCAGCCCAGCTCTGCATCCTGTCAATTTCTCCTTAAAACCTGCAACAACCTTCTACGCTATTTGTAAATCCACCAAGCTTCATGTCATCAGCAAAATTACTAACCCACACTTCAATTCCTCATTCAAACTATTTAAGAAAATCATAAACAGCATGGATCACAG
Source organism: Hypanus sabinus (assembly GCF_030144855.1). Classification (NCBI taxonomy): domain Eukaryota; kingdom Metazoa; phylum Chordata; class Chondrichthyes; order Myliobatiformes; family Dasyatidae; genus Hypanus; species Hypanus sabinus. Next base: position 77,757,139 of record NC_082719.1, read on the forward strand.
AATAGATCCCTGCAGAATGCCATTGGTCACTAACCTCCAGGCAAAATATGCTCCATCTACAACCATCCTCTGCCTTCTATAGACAAGCCAGTTCTGAATCTACACAGCCATGTTCCCCTGATCCAATGCCTCTTGACTTACTAAATGAGCCGACCATGGGAAACCTTATTCCTTACTAAAATCTATGTACACCACATCCAGTAGTCTGCTTTCATCAAGATGATTTGTCACATCCACAAAAATTTCAGTCAGGCTCACCTACTCCTTACAATGCCATGCTGACTATCCTTAATCAGACTATGCATTTCCAAATGCTTGTAAATCCTGTCTCTTTGAATCTTCTCCAATAATTTTCCCAACACCATAGAAATGCTCAATGGTCTATAATTGCCAGGGTTATTCCTCTTCCCTTTTCTTGAACAAAGGAATAACATGTACCACCCTCCAATCATCTGCTACCTCTCCTGTGGCCAGAGATGATACAAAGATTGTGGCCAAAGGTGCAGCAATCTCTTCCCTCGTTTCCAATGGTATCCTGAGTTATATCCCATCTAGCCCCAGGGATTTATCTATCTCGATAGATAAGATCCCAGATTTCCAGCACATTCTTTTTCTCTATCAAATAATTCGGAGTCTTGGCACCGAGATGAAGGGGGTACAATCAAAGGGAAAGCAGTGCCAAAATTGTTATGAATGCGAATCTTGTATTATCAAATGAGGAAGGTCTATGACAAACTTCATGACAAAAATGTTTACATTTAAAGTGTTTGGTCAGTCTTGATAAACATGTTGATGCACCATCAATAACTCACTCTGAGACGTAAAGGCGAGATATCGGCTTTTATTGACTGGAAGAAGGAACCAGCAGTGAGTGACCACCATACTACATCCTGGAGACTGAGAGGCCTGGCCCAGGCTAAGATCGCCTTTATACAGGGGTCTGTGGGAGAAGCCATGGGAGCAGTCAGCAGAGGGTGTGTCCAGACAGGCACACGTAGTTCACCACACATGTAGAGGAGTTCTGTGGGGGTGTTGCTCTGTGAGTCTTGACTGGTTCAGTCAGATTCATTCCAAACAATCTCAGAATAAGTGAAAGAGACAACTACCCAAACTGTTCTATGTTAAATGCTTCAAAATGGATTTTAAAATCTTCTGCTCATCACTGGTGGGCAGTAGTGCTCAGATATGTGGATCTAGCTGTGTTTGGTGCCTTACTTTATTCCATTGTTGTTGCTAATTCTATATTCCCAAGAGTTTGCGATTACTAATTGCCCTAGTCAAGGAGTAAGTTCATTCAATGTGCAATCAAGCTCGTGTCAAATACACACACCAACTTACTGCCCTCTACTGTGCCTATTGTCTTGCTTATTATTTATTGTAATGCCTGCAATATTTTGTGCACTTTATGCAGTCCTGGGTAGGTCTGTAGTCTAGTGTAGTTTTTTTCTGTGTTGTTTTTACATAGTTCAGTGTAGTTTTTGTATGTTTCATGTAGCATTGTCTCGTTTTTACTGTGTACTGTACCAGCAGTTATGGTCGAAATGACAATAAAAAGTGACTTGACTTGACTTGACTTTAACCCCTGACTACCAGCACACAATTTCTTCCTGCAGCTGATAAATGGATTTGGCTTCCTAATTTTGGAGCAGATGGCTACCTGGTGTCATTTTGCATCTCTGTTTGGCCAGAGCTCCACCTATGGGATATACTGGATAAGGAGTCAGCCATGATTCAGTTGGTTAGTACTCTTGCACTGAATCAGAAAGTTGTCCTTACAGACCCAAAGTACAAAATCTCAGTCAACAAGATGGTTCTGGTCTTTTGATTGAGATCTTAAACAGAGGTTTGGTGTTTCCTTTCAGCTGGTATAAGAAGTCATATGGTGCAATTTCATGTTCAAGTGATTCAGCAATAAATGGCTCTTACATTTTCTGCATTACAACAGTTCAAAGATACTGAGTTAGCTTTAAAGAGCTTGGACGTATCTGACAACATCAAAAGCATTATTGAACAGATATCTGTTATATTGAAGTCTTGTATATGCAAGTAATATGATTTTATGTTACAGACTAAACCACAATGTGGCTATTATTTTACTGTGGATGAGGACTACACTGTAACCTAAAGATTGGGAACATAAAAATCAATTAGGTTATTTTCTGTAAAAGAATTGCTGATGTTATTTGATTACATACATCTTTAACATCTACATCTCATACATCTCTTACATCTAAGATATAGGAGCAGAATTAGGCCATTTGGCCTATTGAGTCTGCTCCGCCATTTCATCATGGCTTGATCAGCCACAGTCTCCCGCCTTCTCCTTGAATCCCTGAACTATCAACCTCTGTCTTAAATATACCCAATGACTTCCATAGCTGGCTGTGGCAACAAATTCCACAGATTCACCACTCTCTGGCTAAAGAAATTCCTCCTCATCTCTGTTCTAAAAGGACTTCTCTCTATTCTGAGGCTGTGTCCTTGGTCCTAGACTCTCTTATCATAGGAAACTTCTTCTCCACATCCACTCTTTTGAGGCCTTTCAACATTCAATAAGTTTGAATGAGGTCCTCCTCATTCTTCTGAATTCTAGTGAGAAGAAGCCCAGAGTCATCAAACACTCTTCATATGACAAGCCTTACAATCCTAAAATTGTTTTTGTGAACCTCCTTTGAACCCTCTCCAATGTCAGCACATCCTTTCTTAGATAAGGGACCCAAAACTGCTCACAATACTCCAAATGAGGCCTCAACAGTGGTTTATAATGCCTTAATGTCACATTCATGTCTTCAAAAGCATAACAACAATAAAAACTCAGAATAACATGAAAACATTTATTGACTACATCTGTGAGTGTGTGTGTGTGTGTGTGTGTGTGTTTATACTATACTATCTCATTTTCATTTAGAGGCCTTAATGTTGCTGATGAAAACCTAAGTTAAGGTTGGAATAATATTTTTACCAGATGTGTACAGATTGTGCAATCTAGGCCCCAGCAGTGCAGCTAATTCCTGTTAATTTAGTTGCTATGTAGAGGAAAAGACAACTAAACTAGCTTCTAAATAGTTAGGGCACATGGGATGAGGACTAATCCTCATAAGGTGGGATGAATAATTGGTTTCTATGCTATCATCACTGTGTGTTTCCCTGGATATATTTGTACTGTTTACCAGGTGTGTTGTAGATTATTTTTATCAATTTCAACTTGAAAGATCTTTCAGAAATCTTGAAGGACAAACTTTAAGTACTTTTATTCACATAGTCAGGAGGAAAATGCTTAAGTGTCTAAAACACAATAACCTGAACTGACTCATCAGCTGTGTACAGATCATTTGTGAACTTTTCACAGCAAGTTTATTTCAAACAACTACTGAAAAGTGCAGTACAAGGGGAAAGAGAAAAAGGGAAATGGCAGCACAGGTAGATAGGGTGGTGGAGGAGGCATATGGGGTACTTGTATCGTTAGCCAGGGAATAAAGTACAAGGGCAAGGAAGTCTTGGTACAACTTTGTAAAGCATTAGTCAAGCTGCAGCCGGCATACTCTGTGCAATTCAGTTTCCCACAGTACATGATTGCACAGGAGAGGATGCAGAGGAGATCCAGCAGCATGTTTCCTGAAACAGATCATTTCATTTAAGAGGGGTCATTGGAACAGTTAGGTTTATATTCCTTGGAGCAGAAGATACTGAGTAGAATACTTCACAGAGTATGCAAAATTATGAGATGAGCAGGTAGATGGTAAGAACCTTTTCCTCTTGGAAGAGCTGTCCAAGACCAGAGTGCATGGAGATTAAGGTGAGGTATAAAAGGTTTAGAGGGGGATGAGTGGAAGAATTTGTTTCACCCAAAGGAGGATTGTAATCAGGTATATACTGCCTGAGAAAGTAGAGGAGGGAAGTACTCTCACACTTAAAAGCATCTGGATGAGAACTAGAATCACCAAGTCATAATAAGCAAAAGAAGCGTAATCAAACGTCAGTAAATGGGATTAGTATAGATAGGTTCTTTGTGTCTGGTGTGGACATAGTGGTCCAAATGGCCTGATTCCATGCTGTATGACTCTGTGATTCCATAGCAGGGAGGAGAAAATTAATAAAAACAAATGTTTCTGCAGAAATTGGATTTCACCCATTTTAGTGGGCTACAGGCCCTGCTTCTGACATGAATGGTTTATCGGATTCCCTGCAGAAAATAAGGAAATTCTTCAAAAATTGGTCAGTCTATGGTGGTTACAATACAAAATCAAACAATAAAAATAGCATTAATACCCAACAGGATGTGCAATTGCTGTTCTTGGCTGTGGTCAGTTCCAGCCCCAAGATTTGATTGTGACAGCAGTGTTCCAGACTCAGTGGTTTCACCCATGGCCATCCTTCCATCATAAGCTCAGAAGTAAGGATGTTTGCTTACAATTATGCAATGTTCAATTCCTCAAAACATGAACATACAAGCATTTAGCATTCAGTAGAACCTCCTGTCACTTGTATCAGAACCTAAAGGCATGGAATGATGGAAATTGCACCACTTGGATGAGTGCGACTCCAGCAACACTCAAGTAGTTCAAAAACATCCAGGACAGAGTACTTGATGGCTAGCCTGTCAATCACACTAAAAATTCATTTTCCACCACTAATTCATCAAGACTACAGTGTGCACTATCTGTGAAAGGCATGATGGTGGTGTTTGTGTTACTTGAGACCCAATGAAGATTGAGGGACCACTTCATTCAGCATCTTTTCACCATCCATCACAAAAGGTGGGACATCCTGGTGGCCACCCGTTTCAATTCAACTTCTCATTCCCATTCTGACATGTTGGTCCACGGCTTTGTCTACTGTCACAATGAGGCCACAGTCTGGTCGGAGGAGCAACACCTCAAATTCCATCTAGGTAGACTCCAACCTCTGATAGCATGAATTTTGATTTCTCTAATTTCCAGTAATTTCTCCCCCAACCCCTCTTCTCTTTTTCCATTCCCCACTGACTCCACTTCCACCCCTTTTCTTCTCCTTACCTGCCCACCACTTCCCTCTGCTGGCCCTGCTCCTTTCCTTTCTTCCACGGTCTACAGCCCTATCAAAATCCTTCTTCTTCAGCCCACCATCTCTTCCACCTATCACCCCCCCCCCCACCCTTTCACCTGGTTTCACCTATCATCTACCAACATGTTCTCCTTCCCTTCCCTCCACCTTCCAATTCTGGCTTCTGCACCTTTCCTTTCCAGTCCTGATGAAGGGTCCTGGTCTTAAACATCGACTGTTTATCCCCGTCCAAAGGTGCTGTCTGACTTGCTGAGTTTCTCCAACATTTGTGTTTACTCAAAGTGCATTATCTCTTCCTTTAGGCAAACTGACTATGAACAGAGAGGAGGCACCATATGGAAGTTAGGCAATTGTCTCCAGTTGAAGAAATCACTTTGCACTCTGTGGACAGGTGGGCCATTGAGCCCAAACATCTCAAGGGCAAATGTAATTTGCAAGTATGTTCCTTTGATAACTCTTTAACTCCATTCATCAATCCATAAAGAGCAGTTGATACCCTCATTGCCATCTGTGCTGCTGCATTGGTATAAAGGTGTGTTTGAAGGAAATAATAGATGTAAAATTATGTCTTTGAAAGTGTGATGTATTTTCACCTCCCTAAAAGAGATGTGAGAGATGTGGACAGAGTGGGAGGAGTGTGATGAGTAGGAGAAGACACGAGAGAGAGAGAGAGAGAGTGAGAGAGAGAGAGAGAGAGAGAGAGAGAGAGAGAGAGAGAGAGGTGGGGGGGAGGAAGAGAGAATATGAATGCCGATGCTAGTGATAGCCATGCAATCTTTCACAGCTTCGCTTTGCGGACTGCCAGGGTGAGGGATAAGCAGGTCAGGTCAGGTAATGCATGGCTCAGGGAGATACACTGGGCGTTGGTGGACTGCAGACTGGCATGATTGGTGAGGAATCTGGAGCGGCCTGCTAAAATGATGACGGACATGGAAGGTTTCACCTTTGAACTCATAAAGGCAGTTTTACATCACCAGAAGAACATGACCTCTGCTCTAAAAGGGATGCAAACTTGTCTGCAAGGACAATTAGCAATTCTGGTTTGTTACTATTTCAAATGACACCTGCATGAAGGTCATACAATGTTCTTCTGCTTCCTGGAGAGAACTGTCTGGCTAGAGATTTAGTCTCAACAAGGGAGCAGCTTAAGGATTTGAAGGAACAGTAATATGCTTCCAGGGAGTGTAATGTCCTCATTAAACAGAATGGAGACAATCCTAAATAAATCATTGACATCATTGAGTAGCAAGAATCCATTTGTAAGCACAGTGGTGCTCTCTGTGGTGCTCTAGAGGAGCAAAAGAGTGCAAGAATGCAACACATAAGCCCCTACAGGTATTTATTCCTCACAACCTAATAATATATGGCTTGATGTTCAAGGAAGGCAAGAGGTTGCATGCTAAATTTCCAATTTATGCCTCTAAGGGAGAACCATTGGTGGGTGATGTCATTATATGTGTGACTGGGAGTAAATTGCACAGGGCAATGTCTGAGCCAACTTCCCAATGGGTGCAATTTCAACCAGAATTGATTATTTATGCAATCTGGCTAAGGCAAAATTACTTTCCTCTGAAATCTATGCCTGTAAAATGGGCACTAATAGCTAGATTTTGAGGTGATTTTTTTTTTCACATTTTCAATCCAGCCATGATACTCAAAATATGTTAAACTTATTTTCAATATCTATATTTCTGCTTGCTTCTAGTTTAAGGCTTAACATCACAATCAGATTCAATATCAATGGCATATGTTGTGAAAATTGCTATCTTTGTGTCAGCAGTGCAAAGCAATACATGATAAATATGGAAATAAAAATGAATCACAGTAAGTACAGATATGTAAATTAACTAGTTAAGTTAAAATCAGTAGTGCAAAAAACAGAAATAAAAACAAAGTTGTGAGGTAGTGTTCATGGGTGCAATGTCCATTTAGGAATTGTATGGCAGAGGGGAAGAAGCTGTTCCTGAATCACTAAGCATTTATCTTTGGTCTTCTTGTACCTCCTTCCTGATGTTAACAATGAGAAGAGGGCATTTCCAAGGCAGTGCAGGTACTTGATGATGGAAGCCACCTTTATGAGGCACCACTCCTTAAAAATGTTCTGGATTCTACGGAGGCTAAAGCCCATGATGCAGATGACGAATTTTATAACACTCAGGATTACTTCAATCCTATGCAGTAGCCCCATACCAGACAGTGATGCAGCCTGTCAGAATGATCTCCACAGTACATTCGTCCAAGTTTTCATGTGTTTTAGGTGCCAAAATGAATCTCCTCAAACCCCTGATGAAATATAGGCACTGACTTTCCTTCTTTATAGCTGCATTGATATGTTGGGACCAGGTTAGATTATGCCATTAATAAGATGCTTAAGCTTGAAAATATATTCCTATCGCATCTCACTGGTTTGTCTGCAAGTTCCTTGTCCATTATCATCTCACTTCTGAGGGAGAGGTTATTGCAAGAACTGAGGATCTATGAACAGAAAAGAAGAAAATTGGGGCTTTTTAACACAGTTGAGCTTATGGATAAAATTTGATAAAACTTAATGAAGTTGTGTTTTAGGGTAAAACAGTGGCACAATAATAGACTGAAATGATTTGGAGTTCTTGCAATAACCGTTTTATATAAGGCAAAGCATGAACATCATAGTTATGAGTATGGAAATCATGTTGCATGAAGTTCTGAATGAGTGATTATACCAGGGTTTAGTAAAGAACACAACAGTGAATTTCTCGGATGTTATCATGCCTCCCAGGAAATGTAATAGAAAACTCAGATACATCCATGAAGGGGATTTGCCTGCACTTGTGGAAGATTTACAGTGGTCAAGAAGGAAGTTCTCTGAGAATCCTGACCCATGTCAGTATTTAAGGCACAATCAGATGCATGGGGTAGATTGCACTCGTATTGGATGTGGTCTCCATATAGATGGAAGTAAGTGGGGAAATATTGTAGAATTTATGAGATTGCTCTGAGAACTGGTATGGACAATAGAAAAAAAATGGACATAAAGATGAAATATTATTATAACTAAAAGTATAAAACTATAAGTGTAAGTGATGTGAGAATATTAATGAATACATTCATATATATTAAATATATATAAAAATAGAACCATGATTTATGCACTGGATAAAGAGCAATATGGAAAAGCTCAGCTGAAAGATTTGATTTCATGTTGAATTTTATAACTGTTTCACTGTGATTAATGACTTTGTGAAATTCAATGCCAAAAGCAGGAGCAAATTCTAAGAATACATTGTTTACAATTACATTTGATATATTCAGTCAAGTATTAGTCTGGAAGCCATCCATAAAGTGAAAAGTCCCTATTGTTACTCACTGGTCCTCTGAAAGTAATGGCACGGAGGATCTACAGGCATTCATTTAAAACATTAATACCTTATTGAAAATGGAATGGTCTGAGTTTGAAATTATAAGTATCATCCTCAATGTATCTGCAGGAGCTTTGGACATCTTCGCCCATCTGAGACAAATTAATTCCCATTTATTATGCTTGTTTAAAATTTATAGCTCAAAAGCAGAACTTAATTTTCTTATCATAATATTCATAAAGGAAGAGAAAATAATCTTGGATTCATTTACTGATTCTACATTATTTTCTGCATTTACATTGATTAAATGTTTTTTAAGAAACTTTGATTTCTAATAACACTTCCTTCAGATGGATATGAATGAAAAAAAAACATTTAACCACTTTTAAATATTACTTCTGGGGGAATATTCTGAAATTTATTTTATATCCTTTGCTATCATACTGAGTAACTGGCTTGTACTGAACTTAAATGAGCTCTGAAGATTCATATGGATATCTATTTGATAAGCTTTACATCTCTGTAATTGTCATGAACACAGAATTGTGGACAGCTTTTAAAGATCAACAGGGTTATATAACTTGACAATGACAGCAAGGAAATGCATTTTATTAAGAATGTTGTGTAAAAAAAAATTCAACCTGTCATTCATACTCAACTAATCCTTCTTATTCATAAAAATAAATTACAAGAGATTCTATATCATACAATGAAAAACTTTGCTGTGAAATAAGGGAATCCCTAGGGAAAATCATTTGGGAATTCTGGATTTAGAAATGGACACGTCTAATTGCAAATTAACAGAACCAATGTGATCGCATTTCTCAGTAACAATCCATGCCCAACTTAAAGGGATGGTTAACATTACTGTTTGAACTTTCCTGATATAAAAATGACATCAGCTGTTATTCATCAACAGCCAACTGTCGCTTCCAGCCAAAATTTTTACTGGTGATGAGGTCTGTCAAAATAGTTAAGCTGGTTTCAATTAGCAAAGTCTACATACTTTTGAAATGCAGTCTGTATTCCATTTTAAATGAAGACTACACTGAAGTTAGAATATGAGAACTGTAGTACACAAAACGATTCAAAGCAAAATTATCTTCAAATGTTGGAGAGAAATTAAGATTCTCCGAGATGAATAGAGACCACATTCAGATAAGAAAAATCAGATTAACTTCATTTGTCATATTTTTGTTTATATATTTTTATACAATGTTTGAAGTTGAGGATCTTGATTTAATCTCCCAGAGAGAAGAATATATTCACAGGTTATTTTTAAATGACAAGGAGAGTTTAGGGATATGTGATTTACTTTCAAAGCACAGACATTAGAGACTGATCTTCTGCAACTTTTGTTTCTCATGCAACATTGCAAAGCATGGACAAAAATAACCAATCTGTGAATTGAACTGACAATATATGTAGCATTTTTGCTCATAATGTCTGTACTAACTTCTTGCTAATGCAATCCTAAACCATCTCCAAGAGGCAACTTTTCCATAAACATCCATTCCTTAGCTGTTCTAGTATATGTTCCTTTGTTTCAAATATTAATCCACTTTTTTTAACTTAAAACATGCACAATGAATGACCAGATCCCCAAATTGTTCAGATAATGGTACTATCAAATTTATAGATCTATATAATGTCTTTCCAGATCATCATACAGTAAAACATTATTTGTTGTAATAATGTTTCCTTTTGACTGCTTATTTTGACAAGTTCAGAATATTCATCATTGTCACTGGCAATCAAACCAGAGGTAGTATTTCTCTACATATCTGAACCAAGTCTTACATAGACACAAAAGATGCTGCAAATCATAAAAACAGGAGATCTTGCAGATGCTAGACATCCAGAGCAACACACTCAATGGAAGGAAATGAACAGGAAATGCTCTAGGCCAAGACCCTTCATCAGGACTGATGACGGACCTTGGCCAGAAACATTGACTGTTCATTCCCTCCATTGATGCAGCTTGACCTGCTGAGTTCATCCAGCATTTTGAGTATGTCAAACCTTACACAGATTTATTTAAAAAAAACTATATTCAATGCCTTCTTAGTCTTCCATTGAAAAAGGTCAAGTATTTCACATTTCCTCCCAGATAACTCCCAATCCATGGTATTCTGATATTTTACATTGCAATTGTCTAATAGCTGAAAAGGGGAAAAAAAATACACACTGTTAATGAATGCCATTAACAGCATTATTGAATCCCGGCACTGAATGAGGTCTTTCGAACATAGGTAGGCTTTTGAAAGATATCCAGATCTGGAATGGTGCATTCATTTTCTCCTATGATCCTGCAAATTAGTGCTCAGCAGGTGAACATTTGCCTTTTGAGGTTCTAGTGGAATTTGCTTCACAATGTGCTCAGCAAATGCATTACAGATCTCCACCACCACTGAAAAAAATCACCTCTAATTTTTTTAAATGCATGTCTTCAATTTAGCAACCAACTTGCAGAAGCAGATGCTTTACCCTCTTTCCTTACCTAAATCGTTCATGTTTACTGTCCCAATTGGGTCTTAGTCTGACTTTCTCTGCTTTCAATAGGACAATCTCAGCTTCTCCAAGCTCTTCACATTACAGCAGATACTCTCCACTGTTAGTAAGCCTTCTTACTACATTCTTAAAACCCCTTTACTCTTCCTGAAGGATAGCATTCAAATGTACATGTAGTGCCACCTGAAATTGATATTGTGACATTTAAAATGAAAACAGAAAATGCTGGAAACACTTAACAGTAGGTCTGGCAACATCAGTGGAAGAAAAAGCAGGATTATTGTTTCAGGTCAAAGAACATTTGTCAAACTGGGAAAGATTTGCAACAACTGTTCTTTGATGTCTTCCACTTCCACTGTTGAAGGACCTAAATAGTCCTTTGGTTGAAGCAGTGATTTACTTGTAGTTCTTTCGGTCCAATGTATAGCATTCATTGTCATAAAACCATCTCCTCCACAATGCGGAAACCTAAACATTGGATGATGTAGACTGCAGAAACCAACGTAGACTAGGGGACTGTTTGTTGAGTACACTCACACCAGGCATGATTTTCTGGTGCCTAACCATGTTAACTCTACTTCCCATTCCCATTCCAATATATCATCCATGGCCCCCTCAAATTTCATGATGAGCCTACGCACAGGTTGGAGAGCAACACCTCATTCTGTTAGGGTAGCCTCTAATCTGACAGTATGAACATGATTTCAAGATTCAAGATTGCTTAATGGTATTTTCAGTACAGAAGTGTAAAAGAGAACAAAACAATTGTTACTACATATCTAATGCAACACAAAATAACACAATAAAATAGAGAGCATAATAATTATAAAACCACAATAAATATATATATATACATAAAATAGCTTATTATATAACATAGCTGATTATTGGCTTCAGAAGGAGGAGAGCAGAGGCCTGTGAGGCGGTCCGCATTGGAGCATCATAGTAGAGAGAGGCAGCAACTTTAAATTCCTTGGTGCTATTATTTTGGAGGCCCATATGTAAGTGTAATTAGACCATAAAACCATAAGATACAGGAGTAGAATTAGGCTATTGGGCTTATCGAGTCTGCTCCACCATTTCATCATGGCTGATCCAATTTTCCTCACAGCGTCAATCTCCTGCCTTCTCCCCGCATCCCTTCATGGCCTGACCAATCAAGAATCTATCAACCACTCCCCTAAATATAATAAAAACTTAGCCTCCACAGCTGCCTGCGGCAAAGAATTCCACCAATTCACCACATTTGCCTAAAGAAATTCCTCCTCATCTCCATTCTAAAAGGACGCCCCTCTATTCTGAGGCTGTGTACTCTGGCCTTGAACTCGTTCATCAGAGGAAACACCTTCTCCACATTCACTTTACCAAAGCCTTTCACCATTCAATAGGTTCCAGTGAGGTCACCTCTCATTCTTCTGAATTCTAGTGAGTACAGGCCCAGAGCCATCGAACGCTCTTCATATGACAAGCGATTCAATCCTGGAATCATTTCTGTGAACCTCCTCTGAACCCTGTCTAGCTTCTGCACATCTTTTCTACGATAAGGGGCCCAGTAATGTTCACAGTACTGCAGGTGAAGCCTCACTAGTGCTTTATAAAGTCTCAACATTACATCTTTGCTTTTATATTCTAGTCCTCGTGAAATGAATGTTAACATCACATTTGCCTTCCTCACCACAGACTCAACTTGCAAATTAATCTTTAGGGAATCCTGCACAAGGACTCCAAAGTCCCCTTACACCTTAATTTTTTTGCATTTTCTCTCCATGTAGAAAATAATCAACCCTTTAATTTCTTCTACTAAAGTGCATGACCATACACTTCCCGATTCTGTATTCCATCTGCCAATTCTTTGCTCATTCTCCTAATCTCTCTGTCCTTCTGTAGCTTCTCTACTTCTATAAAACTACCTGCCCCTCCACCTATCTTTGTATCATCTGCAAACTTTGCAAAAGAGTCATCAATTCCATCATCCAAATCAATAACATATTACATAAAAAGTATTAGTTCCAACATAGATTCCTGTGAAACACCACTAGTCACTGGCAGCCAACCAGAAAAGGCTCTCGTTCTTCCCATACTTTGCCTCCTGCCAATCAGCCACTGCTTGATCCATGCTGGAAGTCCCCATGGCTATTGTATCATTCCCCTTTTGGCATGCATTTCTATCTCCATTGCAATTTGTAGACCATATCCTTATTACAGTTTGGTGTCTGCATACAACTCTCATCAGGGTCCTTTTACCCTTGCAGTTCCATAGCGCTATCTACAATAATTCAACACCTTCCGACCCTACGTCACCTCTTTGTAATGATTTGATTTCATTTTTTACCAGCAGAGCAATGCCTGCCCTCTGCCTTCCTGCCTGTCCTTTCAATGCAACCTGCATTCTTGGATATTAAGCACTCAGCTAAAATCTTCTTTCAGCCATGATTCAGTGATGCCTACAAAATCATTCATGCCATTCTGCAACTGTGATACAAGTTCATTTACCTTATTCTGTATACTAAGCGGATTCAAATATAACTCCTTCAGTCTTGTATTCATCCTTTTCAAATTTGTCCACCTTTGACATTGCAACTCATCCTCTTAGCTGCAATTTTGCACTATCAACAGCTTCTCCTCACAACCCATTGCCTCTATTTGTAAACCATCTACCTCATTGTCAACACTACCATCTGCCTTTCCTATGAAACTTCTTCCTTTAAAATATATGCAGCTCAAGACACTAGTTGCACCACGTTCAACCTTTTGATTCCCAACTTTAACCTCTCCACTATCTGCTCTGGCACTGTAGTTCCTATTCCCTTGCAACTCTAGTTCAAACCCCACCATGCAGCATTAACAAACCTTTCCGCTAGGATATTAGTCCCCTTGCAGTTCAGGTGCAAACCATCCCATCTGAACAGGTCCCAATTTCCCTGGAAGAGAGCCCAATGATCCAAAAATCTTATATCCTCCTTCCTACACCAACTCCTTAGCAAAGTATTAACCAGTATAATCTTTCTAGATCTGGCCTCAGTAGCATGTGGCACGGGTAGCAATCCTGAGATCTTAACCCTGGACGTACTGTCCTTAAACTTAGCACCTAACTCCTTGAACTCCCTATACAGAACCTTGTCACTCGTTCCACCCATATTGTTGGTACCCACATGGACTATGACTTCTGGTTGTTCACCCTCTCACTTAAGAATGCTGTGAACTTGATCCAAGGTATCTCAACCCTAGCACCCAGAGGTAACATAGCATTTGGGAATCTCTTTCTTACTTACAGAACCTCCTGTCCATTCCCCCAACTAACAAATCCCTTATCACCACAACGTGCCTCTCCTCTGACAGACAGACAGAAAAACATACTTCATTGATCCCAAGGGAAATTGGCTTTCATTACAGTCGCACCAACCAAGAATAGTGTAGAAATATAGCAATATAAAACCACAAATAATTAAATAATAATAGGAAGATTATGCCAAGTGGAAATAAGTCCAGGACCAGCCTATTGGCTCAGGGTGTCTGACACTCTGAGGGAGGAGTTGTAAAGTTTGACGGCCACTCAAACTGCCATCAAATGCATCATGGCAGGAATGACTTCCTATGACGCTCAGTGTTGCATCTCGGTGGAATGAGTCTTAGGCTGAATGTACTCCTGTGCCTAACCAGTACATTATGGAGTGGATGGGATGCAACTTGGACAGCATCCTCTTTTCAGACACCACCGTCAGAGAGTCCAGTTCCACCCCCACAACATCACTGGCCTTCCTTTCGGACTCGCAGAGGCAGACGCAGTACCAGAGACCTGGCCACTGTGACTTTCCTCTGTTAGGTCAACCCCCACTACCCTCCCCCCACCTTCCCTGCCATAATGATATCCAAAGTGATATGCTTGATGTTGACTGGATGGCCACAGTTGTACTTTCCCTTTGCTGTGTCCTGCACCCTGGCTGTACAAACCTCTCTATTTGTCCTATCCATCACCCCCTCAGCCTCCCAAATGATCCAGAGTAAATTCAGTTTTAGCTCCAACTCCTTAACGTAGAGTGTTAGAAACTGCAGCTGGGTGAACTTCTCACAGTTGTAGTCATCAGGGACACTGGAGAGCTCCCTGCCTTACCACATCCCGCAAGAGGAGCGTTTGACTACCCCTTACTGGCATATCTACCGTCCTGGCTGAGCAGATATAAAGAAGGGAAGGAAAAAAAACTTAACCTTGAGCTTTTGTTTCCTTTATTTCTTCTGACTGAAGCTTTGTTGAAGCCTTGATGAGCTAAGGCATCAAGATCACCACTCTGACTCTGTCCACCCAGACAACAGCTGCAACAACGATGGCTGCTGCCCTTTCCCCTGCTTTCCTTTAATTTGCTCTCTGTAATCAATCCCAAATGCTGATCAGTCACTGGTCATAGCTCTTTTTTTTGCTGTGGCATCCTGCTGCTGGCTTTTCTACTCAAGCAGTGGACCTGAGTGAAATTCCCTCCTTCCGATATCTGGATCGGTCACTGGCTAAAACTCTTTCTGAAAGAAAGCATACAGTGACTTTAGGAGTTTGTGAAGATTCGGCAAGGTCTAAAACTTTGACAGATTTCTTTAACTGTGTTATGGTTAGGGTTAGGGTTATTATTTTACTAATTTATTGAGTATGCCTGCAAAGAAACTAATCCCAGGGTTGTATTTTGTGACATATGTACTTTGAAAAGAAATTTACTTTTGAACTTTTTATATACATGGATTAATTGTATGTACGTAAAGTGACACTAGATACAGGGGTGTCTGTACATAAGGTGACTGACAGGAAATGGTAAAGTGGTGGCTGGGCAGTGGTGGGGTGGGTTACTGGGTGGAGGTGTTGATCATTACTACTGCTTGGGAAAAGTAACTGTTTTTGAGTCTGGTGGTCCTGGCATGGATGCTCTGTAGCCTTCTCCCTGATGGGAGTGGGACAAACAGTCCATGAACAGATTTCTTTAACTTCTGGTAACTTTTCCCTCCTCCCCCTTCTGTCTTTTTACAACCCCTATTCTGACTTCCCTCTTATCTCTTCTCCTCACCTACCCATCACATCCCTCTGGCACTCCTCCTCCTTCTCTTTCTCCCACAATCCACTCTCCTCTTGCAGTAGATTCCTTCTTCTTAACCCTTAGTGGGTCCTCAGGTGGCTGTAGAGACCGATCTGGAACATACATACCTCGGGGATGTTAGGGTGGATTCCCTTAATCGAGAAGCTCTGAGCATAGGCGGCCACTACACAGTCTTTTACAGATCAGGGTGAGGGTCCAGTGGCATGGGATGCAAGACAAGTGGGCACCATCCACTGCTGCAGCCTTCCTCGATGTTCCCTGCCATTATGGTGTGGCATTGTCTTCCATCAGCTCCACGGCTAAAACTTGGTTTGATTGCTCTGTCTGGAACCTCTCACTTGACCTTACCACCATGGGTGACTCTACCAGGAGCTAAATGCCAGATGACTAAGCTCAGGATGGCGTCACTCTCAGGATCTCAGGAACTCACAACCCTCTCCACCGTGATAAGGTGATGATCCTTGGAGAGAAATGGGCTCTAGGGGTAAGGCAAAATGTGGGAACGACAGACTCTTCCATAAACGGAGTCTGTCAGGGTGGTGGGTGGGTAGTTTGTGATGTGGTGCATGTTTTATTATATGTGTATATAATAAAGAACTTCAGATCCCAGTGGGCAACGTGGGCAATTCACCCTGGAACTAGAAGTGACGATGGTGAGTTGGTCAACAGCACGCTGGTTGAACAGTGTTCAGAATAAAATGTGTTAACGTTTCATCCATGCTGTTTGTCGTCATTCAGGACAAACATAACATGGTATCAGAAGTGGGATGAGGTCTAAACACAGAGCATAAATTAATACCGTGAGCAACTGAGAAACAAACACCAGTTCTGACAGAAGAAAAGCAGGCGAGTAAGGCAAGAGGGCGCATTGCATTCCAGAACTCACTAAAAGAAATTCAGGTGAGAGGCTAAAAATTCCTGTCATAGTTAAGCCCTCCCGCATCTATGCAGTTTACCAGCAATTTTGCAGATAATTGGATTAAATATACATTTAGCAGCTAGCGGAGCGAGAGGGGCTGATGAAAAGTGGGAAGTATCTATTTCTCTATGTATAATTAGTGAAAATACTTTGAACATCAATAACAAAATTAATGAGACAGCCTTTACATTGGACACTCTGATGACAAAATTTGAGGAGGATTGCTCCCAAGTAAATACATCATATTTGAGAGATATATTTTATTTTCCCTGTGACCAGAAACAAGGTGTTAGCTTTGACCAATATTTAGCCAACCTTCACACACTGAGTATGTCCTGTGGGTTTGGAAATTTGAGAGACTCACTAGTCAGGGACAAAATAGTTTGTGGAATCCCTGATAAAGGGCTCAGAAAAATACTGCTCCATGAAAAATATTTGACGCTGGAGAAGGCTGTGAATATGTGTAGGGCAGCAGAGGCCACACAAGCACAAGCTAAGAAGCTGCCCGGGGCAGACACAACAGTGCATGCTGAAGTATCAGAGGGGCAGAGCACAAGGCATTTTCCAAAGCAATGGCAATGCAAAAATGCAAGCTCAAACAGCCAATGTGACAAATGTGGAGAGAGCTACATCCCAAAGCCCAGTCCTACTTATGGAAAGTCCTGAAATAGAAGAATCATTTTGCAAAGTGCAGCAAAGCTGGGGTTTCCAAGAGAAAGGCGCACACTGTTGCTGAGGAAATGGAGAAAGTCTTTGTAGATTCTCTACAGACTGCTGGTGCTGGTAAAACAGAATGGATTATTCCAGTTACTGTGAATGAGACAAGACGGTAATTCTATTCAAGCTTAACAATGGAGCCCAGGTGAATCTATTGTCCATGGATAATTACAAGATTCTCAAAGAAAACAGCAAGATTTACCCAGTGAAGTTTAAAAGTGACAGGATATACTGGAGAGAATTATCCAGCAAAAGGAGGCTGCATAGTGACCTTCAAGCACAAGGGACAGCACCTAACGGCACAGCTACTGATTGTAGAAAAGTGAGTACAGCCAGTACTAGGTCTGAGACTATGTGAAAAGCTCAACCTGCTGCAAAGAGTTTTCGTAGTGGCTTCAAAGACCAGAGATGACCACACAAAACTCATGGAAGACTACGCAAATGTCTTTCAGGGGCTTGGATGCTTATCAGATGTAACTCAAGAAACTCAAAACAGCATCCATGAGAGATTGAGAGAAGTTATGGAAGAGAAGCGTAAGAACTCCACTTTCCATTCCATACCATCATTCTGTACCTTCTACACCTGCATGACAGTCAGGATGCCAGTGCTGAACAGTGATCATGATGAAGAAGTAGTCAGTTTTGCTTCCATATCATGCAGCTGTAGTTCAAAATCTGTCTCTTATCGACTATCTCCATGATCTATCTCAGATCCGCTCCAAAGTTGAAGAGGGAAAATAAAAAGAAAGATGAGAGACCACACAGTCAGAACAACAGCAACAGTTCAACAAAAGCCAACAGGAGGAATTGCTGTCTATGATACGGAGCCAACAGAAGGAGCTCTGTGAATTGAGACAGACTCAGTTGGAATTTGTGCAAAGAATCACTGATCACATGAATGTTGTCCAGGGCTCCAATATAGGGCATGTGGAGTGAATATTGGTCACACAACAAGAACAAGAACAGAGACTAACAGGTAGGATCTTGGTAGAAGGATGTGAAAGTAATGTTGATCAGGATTTTCAGAAAGACATTAATATTAACGCAGCAAATGAAAGCAATGCGTCTGTGGAAACAAACAGCAGATTAGAAAGAATCATCAAA
This sequence comes from Hypanus sabinus, assembly GCF_030144855.1. Lineage (NCBI taxonomy): Eukaryota > Metazoa > Chordata > Chondrichthyes > Myliobatiformes > Dasyatidae > Hypanus > Hypanus sabinus. The sequence continues at coordinate 77,775,846 of NC_082719.1, forward strand.
CTACCTCAGAGACTGACTGAAAGTTGTGAGTGAATATTGGGCTGTGTATGCTCATTACAATTGAAGTTAATGTAGATATTTTTGTTGGAAATGATTATTGTTCCTTACAGGTTTTTGAGGACATAGTATTGTGTATGTTTTTCTTTATACAGGGAAGATGTGTTAATATGTGTGTACATAATAAAGAACTTCAGTTCCCAGTGGCAATAAGGGTGGTTCACCCCAGACCGAAAGTGACTGATTGCTCACACACTGGTTGAATGGTGTTGAGAATAAAACGTGTTTTTGCTTTACCCACACTAAGTTGTTTTCATTAAGAACAAACATAATAGCGCACTCCTTCTGCCACCCATCCTGGGCTCTTGGACTGTGGATGCCCAGTGGGGATATTATAATTTTGAAAGACGCTTTAAGAATATTTAACTATTTTCCTTGGCTTGCTGGCAATCTCTTCCTGCTACAGAGCTCAGGATCGAGTGTCTGTTGTCAGGTCAATGAACTAAGTGGCCTTCTCAAAGTAATTGACTGGGCTTAATTAGTGTGTCTGTGCTGACAATGATGGCCTGGGAGAAGATTCTAAAATTGCTTCACTTATTCACAGTTTTTTAAAAGGAGTTTTCAGAGCCAGCGTTGGTGGTATCTCTCCAATGCTTTCAGGTGTCTGGTGTCGCAGTTCAAGTCTCGAGCAGGCCTTAATGCTGCCAGTCACCACACTTTCCACCAAATATATATTGAAGTTTGCCAAACTTTTTGATGACTTGCCGAATCTCTGAAGCTTCCTAAGGAAGTAGAGACACTGTCATGTTTTCTTAGCAATTATATTTATGTAAAGGTCCAGGACAGGTCTTCTAAGATAGTGACACCCAGTTACTGACCCTCTACACCTCTGCTCCTCCAATGACTACTGGCAGATGGACCTCTGGTTTCCATCTCCTGAAACCTACAATCATTTCCTTGGTCTTATTGACATTGAGTTATTACACTCAGCCAAATTTTTAATCTCCCTCCTGTATGCTGATTCATCACCATCTTTGATACAGCCACAACAATTGTGTCATCAGCAAACTTGTATATGGTGTTGGAACTGTTTATAGCCACACGACCATAAGTGTAAAGCGAGTAGAGAAGGGGGACAAGTACACACCCCTGCAGTCCTCCTGTGCTGATGGAGACTGTGGAGATGTTTTTGCAAATCCAAACCGACTGGGGTCTAAAGTGAGGAAATCCGGGATCCAATTGTGGCCCAAGAGCGTCCAGAGAGTATTGAGGCCCAGGTCTTAGAGCTTACTAATTAGTTTTGAGGGGATAATGGTATTAAATGCTGGGGTGCAATCAATAAAGGGTATCTGATGTATGCATCTTTACTGCCCAGATGTTTCAGGGTTGTGTCAAGAGCCAGCATGTTAGTGTCTGCTGTAGACCTGTTGCTTTGGTAGGTGAATTGGAGCAGATCCAAGTCACCACTCAGAATGGAGCTGAAATGCTTCAATGCCAGCCTCTCAAAACACTTCACCACTGTAGATATAAGTACCACTGGGCGATATCACTTAGACAGGTCACCATGCTCTTCTTGGGCAGTGGTACGATTGAAGCCTGCTTGAAGTAGGTGGATACTACACCCGGCCAAAGCGAGAGGTTGAAGATTCTGAGATGAAAGGATCATTGGGAGACACAGGAGTGCCCGATGTTAACTTCCTGTTCTGGGTACAAAATGAGCATAGAAGCTCATCTGAAAGTGAGGCTCTGCTATCTCCTATGTCTCAAGATTTAACTTTGTGGGACGTTATGACATTCAAACGCTGCACACAGCTGTCGAGCATCCCTTGTTGTTCCTGGCTAGTCTGGAGTCTCCATTTCAACCATGAGATGGCTCTGCTGAGATCATACCCGCAGCTCTTGTAGCATTCTTGATCTCCAGACTCGAATGCCTCTGATCTGGCTCTCAGCCATTTCCAGGTTTCATTAACAAGAGAAAATCTGCAGATGCTGTCCATATTTTATTATTCACCTAGGACCACTGATTGTGGAAAACACTGAACGATTTCATGTGGACACACTCATCTACAGCTGTTTTAATAAGTCTGTAATGAACCTGGTGTAGTATTCAGGACCTCAGATAAATTCTTGAACAAGGGCCAGTCCACTGACTCAAGGCAATCCTGTAACCATTCCTCAGCCTTCTGTGACCACCCCTTTGCTATCTTGGTCTCTGGAGCCTTGCTCATTATTCGCTGTCTATATGGAGGTAGTAGGAATGTAGCCAAATAATCCAATTTGCCAAAGTGTGGTCTTGGGAGTGAATGGTAGGCATTCCTTATGTAGTAGTGTGCTAGTGTGTTGGGACCTCTGTTGTAATAGGTTATGTACTGGGGATCACTGGGCAGGGTTTTCTTCATACAGGGCTGGTTAAAGTCATTGAATATCATTTGAAATGCATTAGGATGGAGTGTTTCTTCCTTCCAAACAATATCATGCAGTTTTCTAGCCCTGACGAAGAGTCTCGGCCCGAAACGTCGACAGTGCTTCTCCTTATAGATGCTGCCTGACCTGCTGTGTTCCACCAGCATTTTGTGTGTGTTGTTATCATGCAGTTTTGCTTGCTTATAGTCGGCTGCTGGTGGTTTCTAAACTGTTGTCAGAATCATGATGGAACTCCCAAAGCAAATAGAATGATCAACACTTAATCATTAGTTGTTCTTCGTCAGAGGAACAAGAAAATTACATAACCCTAACATCTAGAAGCACATGCCACCACCTTTCTCCTTACGAGAGTTCGCGGTTCCAGTCATTCAGAAAATTGTAAAACCTTTTGGTCATATAACAACATCTGGAATATTTACCATTAACCAAGTTTTGGTGCAGCAAGCAACTGAGATCTGTCTCATCTCCTTCTGATACAGCACCCGTGCCCTGAGATTAGCAATCTTATATTCCAGTGACTGCACATATGCCAGCAAGATACCAGATAGAGGGATCTCATCCCTCTGCTCTTCAGCCTGGCTTGAATTCTGCCTCTCCTGCCACATTTTCAACCATAGCGTTGACCCTTAAAGGAGACATCCTTAACTGCTCCGCTGAAGTTCATGGCTTCTGCTCTGCACTTAACCGTCAAACGTGAGAGCTGGAGATCATTGATGTAATTCCGTAGTCTATTGTTAAGAGGAAGTTTACATGCTGCAGATTGTAGCAGAAGTAACTCAAAAGGAGAATATATGAGAGGAAAACAGGTACAATTTTCTGCAGCCCACAGAGTCGCCGAAGTGTGCTGCCGCTATCTTGCTTTAATGAGTGTTGAAAGTAAAGGAGAATATGCGGCAGTGGTCAAAAGTCATCAGCCTCCCAGCCTGGAAAAGAACCAAACCAGGTGTGGAATTGTAACCTAACATTGCAGCTTGTGACACAGTTGAAACACTCCATAAGTTATTGAGATCATTGTAGGGTGAAATAGTTCAGGCCCTGAAGAGATCAGCTTTCACCATTGTGGTTGCGTTGTGGCTTCGGAGCTCGGAGTTCAATTCTGATGTCATCTGTAAGAAGTCTGTTCGACCTTCCCAAGGGATGCGTGGTTTTTCTCCCGGTATTCCAGTTTCCTTTCACAGTTCAAAGATGTACTGGTTGGTAGGTTAGTTGGTCATCATAAATTTTCCTGCAATTAGGCCAGAGTTAAATAAGGGCTTGCTGAGCAGTGCAGCTCACAGGGCCAGAAAGGCCTATTCCATGCTATACCTCAATAAATAAATAAATCAATCTTTTACTCTGTAGCAGAGACCATGGCCAGTACAGAACACATGGATTCACAGGCACATTGAACCATCATTTTGGGAATTTTCCAAACAACCCCTCGACAATGTTTTCTCTCTTCTCAGCCTTAAAGGAAATTAGAACTCACAAAGTATCACAAGCTGAGCAAATCTCCTTGTGTAGCATCACTGAGTGATACTAATGATAGGTTTCCCAAATGCCTTCACTATTGTTAGTTCAGTGAAGGTAATAATGTCAACTGGTTTTGGATATAATGCCTTTCCAATCACTTCACACACAACTACAGTGTTTAAATGCATCACATTGCCTTCACTTCCCACAGCTCTACTTGTTCTATACTCCAAGTTTAACATGACTTCCTCATAGCCTCCTCTAGCCTGTAAACTTACCTTCACTGACACCTTCACTATTTGCCATCATATCACAGGCATGGAGTCATAGAACTGTACAGCATAGAAACAGGCCCTTCAGTCCACATTGTCCATGCTAGCTGCTTTCCTTACACATAATAATTTCACTGTCTTAATTCTTTTCCTTCCACATCTTCCCTGCAATTTAAATTATGCACATCCACTAACTTTACTTCATACCGATAAAAGAGCATTGATCTGAAACATGAACTTTATTTTCTTCTCTACTGATGCTTGCTGCCTGACCTCCAGGCCGTTCCCAGGGTTTTCTGTTTCTCTTAATTTTCTGCACAGATTCACCCTTGGTGCAGCATGATGTAAACACTTTCTGCGATTGCATTTTACCAAACAAAGGCCTGGGAAGAGAAAATTGAGTGAACATATGCAAATCAGTTAAAAGCACATGCTAATTAATAAAAGCTCAGCAAATTATCAACAGGATTCAATAAAAACTCTAATAATGAATTTTGAATGCTGTATGTTGATTTATTGCCGATAAAATGCATTTGGGTGTTCTAAGGTTATAAAAGATGCCACGTGAATGAATGTTTGTTCTTTCCTCTCAGATCTACTGAGATTCCACCCAGGTTGCAAGAGGCTAGAACTAGAAGTCATGGGTCTAGGTCTAGGGTGAAGGGTGAAATATTTAAGAGGAGCCTGAGGAGGAACTTCTTCACTTGCAGCTAGGTACGTGACAGCCTCTCAACACTGCACTTGCGTTAAGAGGAAACACAAGAGACAATGACATGTTGTACATGCAGTAACTTTGCAAAAGTCTTAGGTACATGTAAAAAGATTCTGAAAAGCAAAGATGCTTTCAAAAATAATAAAATGAAAAGTTTCTGAATATCAAAAAAACTATAAAGAGCAGTAACCCCCATTTTAAAAATCTGTATCGAACCAATATTTGGGGTGGCCACATCAATGGCATCAGTTTTTGTAGGTAAATTAGCTGGAAGGTTATTCTAAGTACCTAGAAGAACTTGCCACAGTTCTTCTGCAGACTCTGGCTGTCAAGCTTCTGTCTCTCCAGGTAATTGCAGACAGACTCAATGATGTGGAGATCAGGGCTCTGTGGAGGCTGTACCATCTGAAATCATATAAAAAATCTATGGTGCCTAAGACTTTTGTACAATACTGTATAAAGTGTTTGTTTGACAGTACAATGAGCATTAAAGAAGACACGTACTGACTACAACACACACAAATTCTGGAGGAACTCAGCAGGTGTGGCAGCATCTATGGAAAGGAATAAACAGTTGATATTTTGTGACATGATTCAAAATGTCAACAGTTTATTCCTTTCTGTAAATGCTGTCTGATCTGCTGAGTTCCTCTGACTCATTTTCTGTGCATTATTCAGGATTTCCAGCATCTGTTGTGTTCATATATTGACTGCATTGTGCTTTCTGCATATATGCTTTCAGAAATGTATAGTTTTAGAAATAACATAAATCTTTGGATTGAAAAAAATTGGCTTAACGTGATTAGAAATCCAGCCTTGTTCACCAGCAGCCGAGGCAGTGCTGAAATGTGCCATCAATAGAAGAGGGTGACACCTAACAGCCATTCCCTTCTCAGTATGAGCAGACCAAACGTCCGCTTGTGCAGCATGGTTCTTGCTCTGTAAGCTTGCACAAAAAATAGCGATTCATTGTACAATGTTCACAAGGGTTAGTGAAAGGATAATCTATCGCTTTGAAAACACCTTAAAAAAAAGAGCAGGCATGGGGGTGGGGGGGGGGGTGCTGAGCATTTAATCGATCACTGCTAGTGTTTGGATACCCTGGTGTCCTGAAACCCAGCACATAATGTGAATGGAGACACCATGCTGAGGATAAACGGCCAAGATAAATGGATTTGAAGTGGGAGAAAATTGACACAAGGTGATAAGAATAAACAGCAATCATTAGATAATTAAACAAAAAGCGAAATGCTAGAAATGCTCAACAGACCTTTTAACTTAAAAGTTAAACCTATCCTTTATTCTGTTCACAACACTGGGCCAGAACTTCCAGACCTTCTGTTTCTATAACTTATATCAGTATACATGGCTACTTGCTTTCGTGGAATGGTGATTCATGTATGTAAAGAATTTTCTTTGATTTTTCACATATACTGTAGATATAAACACTTACATCCACAAAATATATCATTCAGTACAAAGCAAACAACATCTTGGAGATAGTTTAGTGTTATCTTAAACCCGCTTTAATCACATTTTCTGTGGAAATCATTAGCATTTAATTTTGGGAATTGTGCAGCCAGGGAAAAGTCTGATTATACGTGACCACCTGCGAATTTGAGCCTGCCTCTCAGATACCAACCTTTCACAACCTATCTTGACCTTTCCAAGAGAAGTATAAAAAATTCGAAAGCCACGAGAAAAGATAACCAAAAAAAACCCTGCTCCTGAAACTAGAAAGCACACCCCCTACACCCACACACAGACACTCACATTAACTGAATTCACACTTGTTTCAGTAATGAATGGTTTCATTTTACATTCTAGTCTTTTTAATGAACTTCCTAATAGTGAGATTTGAGGCTTGTTCTTCCCCATACATTTTGTTAGCAATTGTAAAATTAACATCTTCATTCAATGGGCAAGAAAATTCTCACAAGATCTCTGTGCCCCATTTTAGGCCTTTTCACACTTGCTCCCAGTCTCTTTGTCTGTTTTATAGATCAGTCTGCCAAGTTCAAGCACCTTCCTGTCTGGTAGCTTTGACAGCCTGTTTATTAGCCTCTTTTGACTCTGAGGATTATGGACTGAATTGCAAGGAATTCCTTTTCAATGAGAACATTTGATGCCGGGAATGAAGAGTCCCGTTAAGAACTTTAAAGTGAAACTTTAATGTCTCATGTAGTAGCACATTCTATGGGGTAATTAGAGTTAGTTTTGCTTTGGAACAAAGACAAATTAAATATTTTTAATAAAACATTTCTTAAATAGAAGGACTGCATTATTTCTTCCCAGTTTTATAAATATGAACTTGAAATTTAACAAGCAAAATGGAGAACATGACCAAATATAATCAAATTAAAGTATTGGGTACTTGTACAACCAACCATGGTGTGAAGAGAAAAGAACTTAAAAATCAAGACAACAGGGGGTAATCCACTATTTCTTTGTTTTCTCTTCCTTTCTCTTAGCTCCATAGCTATAGGAGCGACAGGGCTGAACAGAAGCCCATGGTTTCAAGTTCACAAATTTTATTGTTAACATCAACTTAAGGTTTGTTCAGCCAGCATATTCACACAACTTCAGATAAACTAATGCAATCAAGAGTATCCTTGCAGTGTTTGGCTTAACAAATTACCTCCTTTTCAATGATTCCGGTTGGCTTAATTTGCTCCCCCCCCCCCTCCATTTTACAACCTTGAGTAATTGTACAATATGAGAACAATGAGAGCGTGTTTTTGCTGTCATGGCAATCAAGTCTTACTTGGCTACAATTTGTCATTTACATTAGACACATGTGGGATTTCTGCAATTAAATATGAGCGGACGGAAATACTGTTTGAGACCAGCTCATTCTAACAGAAAGCATTTACTATCTATTTAAAAAATCTTATGTTCTGCCAAATGTATTTACACCGTGAAAGGTATTAGCACATCTGATGTGAGAACATACTGTTGGATTTCTCTGGCAGTTCATAAGTGCCGGCAAATTTAGGACTGTGGCATGAATGCGGACAAGTCCACAACTTTCCTACCAAGTTTAAGAAAATAATAAGCTTCAATTATTGTACTGGTGTTTGGTTTCATTCTTTAATGATCTAAAAGCATTTTCAAGTTGTTTATCTCTCTATACCCATGACTATGTGGCTAGGTACAGATCAAATGCCATCTATAAATTTGTTGACGATACAACCATTGTTGGTAGAGTCTCACGTGAAGGTGAGAGTGTGTACAGGAGTGAGATAGGCCAACTAGTGGAGTGGTGTTGCAGTAACAACCTTACACTCAATTTCAGTAAGACAAAAGAGCTGATTGTGGACTTCAGGAAGTCTAAGATGACGGAACATGAACCAATTCACATGGAGAGATCAGGAATGGAGAAAGTGAGCAGTTTCAAATTCCTGGGTGTCAGAATCCCTGAGGATCTAACCTGGTCCCAACATATCAATGCAACTATGAAGCAAGCAAGACAGTGACTATATTTCTTGTTGTTGTAATTTATTTTTTTATTGAAGTTCATCATCAGACATTTCCTTAAGATGTATTTCAGACATTGTACATATATATCATATAATCATATATATCACAAATCTCCACAAAGTATTTATCTGGGGTATACACTTACAGAAAAGAGTGGAAAGAAAAAACAAGCAAAAGGAAAGAACTATGTACAAGTAGGGAGTGATCTTTTTTTACAACAGATTCATTGATTTGTGAGAATAAAATCAGGCCTATGAGGCATTATGTAGTTAAACCATTTTTCCCAGTATGAATCAAATTGTTCCAGCTTATGAATAACAGATGCTGTTATCTTCTCCATTTTGTAAATGTCCATTGTAATTTCCATCCATGTATTTAAAGTTGGGCTCTCCTGTGATAACCATTTCCTAGTAAGAGTCTTTTTACCAGCCACCAACAATATATTCATTAAATATTTATCTCTTTTCAACCACTCTTGAGGTATATATCCAAAATATATGGTCTTACTCTCTAAGGGTATTTCACATTTAAAGATGTCTTGTAGAGCATTGTGTATCCCCATCCAACAGTTTTTTTTATAACTGGGCAGTCCCAATAAATATGATAGTGATTTGCATTTTGATTTCCACAATTTCTCCAGCAAACAGGGAGGTTACTATCATAATGGGATTTCTGAGAGGGTGTAATAAAATATCTTATCAAGTTTTTCCATCCAAACTCCCTCCACTTCTGTGAACTGGTACACTTCCATTGATATCTCCATATTGTTGTCCATTCTTTCTCAGATATAATTATCCCTCCTTCCTTCTCCCATTTTGTTTTAATGTATGAAATCGAATGTGTTTTAAGATTTGACAACCCCTTATACATGCTTGAAATGATTCTACTACTATTATCTGAATGATATGCTTTTCTAAAGAGCTCTATCAAGCATGTATTTGCTTTTTAAGCGTCTAATTAATATACTGTTGCATCTGTAAATACCAATATAAATCTTGTTTTTCTAATAAGTGTTTCTCTTTAAGCATTTCAAAGCATTTCTCTTTTAAGCATTTGAACAGAGTTCCTTCTTTCATTATGTTGCAAAGAACTGTTATTCCTTTAGCTGTCCAGTCCTTAAATCCAGCATCCAAATTATTTGGTGTAAAATCGGAGTCATATGCACACCATTTAAGAATTGCAATGTCTCCCTCTAGATTATATTCTTTTATAGTAGTTTTCCATATTTTAAGAGTCAATTTCACCCATGGGTTATCAATAGTATTTATATACCTTTGCAGGTTGTTATCAGCCAAAATTGCTTGTATGGGGATGGGAATTACTGGCTCCTCAATGTTTTTCCATTGAGCGTCATATGATGGGTTGCATCAAAATATCACAGCTCTCAACTGTGCTGCAAAATAATAATCTCTAAGAGAAGGTAGGCCCCATCCCCCCTTTTCCTTTGCTAATTGCAAAGTTTTCAGATGAACTCTAGGCCTTTTACTCTGCCAAATATACCTTGATAACATCTTGTTCCATTCATTGAATTGATTTTGATTAATCTCTATTGGTAGGGTCTGAAAGAGATATAACAGTCTGGGCAGTATATTCATTTTAATAGACTCAATCCTTGAACTGAGACTGAGAAAAGGAACCAGGTTCCATCTTGCCTCATCTTCCTTTTTTTTATATAAAGGTTGATAATTACATTCTGATAATTTTGCCAAATCTTTTGGTATAATGATGCCCAAATATTTGAAAGACTCTGTGTGCCATGCCTAGGGGTATCAAATTTCAATTTCTCTTGGTGGGCTATAGTAATATGAAAGTAATTGGGTTTTATCTATGTTGATCTTGTATCCTGATAATTGACCATATTGTTCAAAGGATTGCATCAATTTAGGCAAAGAGTATGTTGGTTGCCCTAGATAGATCAAGATGTCATCCGCATAACAAGCCAATTTATGCTCTGTCCATTTAATAGTAATTCCCTGATATCTTCATTCTGTCTGATGTATTGAGCTAATGGTTCCAGATATAACGCGAAGAGTAGCAGTGACCATGCACAACCCTGTCTCGTGCCCCTTTCTAGGGTAAGACTATTTGATAAATATCCATTGATTTTAATCCTAGCAGTAGGATTGTCATATAATGTCTGTACAGTTTTAATATTTGTGTCTTGGAAACCAAATCTATGTAAAACTCTGCAAAGAAAATTCCAATTAACCAAATCAAATGCTTTTTCAGCGTCCACGCTTATCACTATTGCTTTGATTTAATTTTTTTGTATATGATCCATAATGTGGAGTGTCCTTCATATATTGTCTTGTGTCTGGCGTTGTCGTATAAAACCTGTCTGATCGTTATGGGTAGAAACTCTTCTAGTCGCTTGGCCATGATGGAGGTAAATAACCTATAATCTACATTAAGAACGGATATTGGTCTAGTTGACCCGCATTCTATTTTATCCCTGTCTTCTTTTGGTATAGCTGAGATTATCGCTTCCTTCCAACTGGTTGGCATTTGTGCCTTTTTTAGAGCCCAGTTCAGTGTGGGGAGTAAAACAGGAATTAACTCATTTTTAAATTCTTTGTACCACTCTGCTGTATACCCATCTGATCCTGGTGACTTGTTTAATTTAAGCCTACTAATTGCAGCTTTTTATTCAATTTCAGTTATGTCAGCAGTCATCATTCTATTTTGTTCTTTGCTTAAAGTGGGTAACTCTAAAGAATTCAAGAAGGTGTCAATTTGGGTTATGCTTCCCCCTGGAACTTTGGAATATAGAGTTTCGTAAGACACTTCTTGAATTTCACAGCTTCTTGAATTTCACTTAGCTTATTTTTTATCATTTTCGTTCTTGGGTCCCTAATTCTATGAATTGCATTTTCTGCTATTTTTTTTCAGTTTCCACGCCAGTATTTTCATACATTTCGATCCACTTTCATAATGTCTCTGTTTCAGAAACATTAAGTTTTTCCTGATTTCTCGAGTAGCCAAATTATTTATTTCATCCCTAATTCTTTTAATTTCCCCTAATGTATCCTGTGCCAAATTCAATTTGTGTTTTTTCTCTAGTTCTTTCACCCTATTTTGTAATTCCTCTAATGTTTTATTCCTTATTTTTTTCTTATATGAAGATATTGCTTTAAGTTTCCTTCTTAAGACCGCCTTCAGAGTATCCCATAACATGGGAGGTGAAACCTCTCCATTATCATTAAATTCTAAGGAGAGACCAATTTCTTTTTTAATTTGTTCCTTAAAGTATGCATCATTGAGTAGACTTGAATTTAGTTTCCAAATAGTATTCTTTGGTTGCAGGTCAAAATCAACAGATAAATATATACGTGCATGATCACTTACATCTATTGTCCTAATTTCACAGGTGTTTATTTTGTCTTTGTCTTTTCCAAATGCTATGAAATAGTCTATTCTTGCATATACAGAATGGGAAGCAGAATAATGAGTGTAATCCCTTCTGTCAGGGAACAGGTCCCTCCATATATCAATTAAACCAACATCCTCAAAACAGTGTATTAACTTTCTTGCATAAAGGTTTTGTTTCATAGGTTTTCTATTGGAAGAGTCTAAGTTTGGTTGTAATTGTAAATTTAAGTCTCCCCCACATATCAGGAGACCTTCTGTTTCCGTTACCGTAATATCAGTAATTTTCTGAAAGAAACCAATATCACTTCCCGGGGGTGCGGGAGTAACTGAGTAACTGAGTTGCCGTCTATATTCCTCCTTACCAGTATATATATCTGCCCTCTTTATCTCCCATTTCGAATACTTTTTCAAAATTTACCTTACTTGAGATAAGAATAGCAACTCCTCTCCTATGTCCTGATTTATATGAAGAGAAAAACAGATTAGTGAAGCCCATTCTCTTTAGTTTTTTATGCTCATTATCACTTAAATGAGTTTCCTGTAAATATACTACATGGGCTTGTTCTTTTTTCATTTTGAATAAAATTCTCTTATGTTTGGTTGGATTTAATAGCTCTTTGACATTAAAAGAAATGAATTTTACCTTGTCCTTAACCATCTGTATTTATCTGTCAATGTATCATTGAAATTAAAATAAAACTTAATCGATCTACTCCCTGAACAAATAAGAACCAAGAAACGCAAATAATAACAAAAAGGGCAACGAACGTGTGATTCCAAGGCTGAGGTCTCTGTGTTGAGCTAGAGGAAATGTCTAGCTGTGAGGGATAACCCCTCCTACTTGTGAGTTGAGGGCCCCCATTGCAGTATTCATAAAAGTCAGTGAACAAATCCATTACACAGAAAAGGTTTCCCTGTGTACTCCTCCTATATATATATACACACACACATTACGTACATACACATATATGCACACTTATATATTCTCATTTCGGTGGGGAAAAAGGAGTAAGTGAGCGAATAAAGAATAACTAATTAATATAAAATCCACATTATAATCAGTGTTTCTTGAGATAGGTATATCACCAAGTACTTTCGCTTCTGTTTAGCTTCTCAACATTTTTAAAGTTAGCCAAACCTTATGGCTCTTCTGAAGGGGGTGAGGACTGTCTTTGGGAAACTCCCGGTCCCTTCCTGATATATTTCTTTCAGTCTCCTCCCATCTCCTGCCTTCTTGATTCTTGTAGTATTTCCCAAGCGGAGCAGGATAATTCCTGAGTCAGGCTTTCCTTCTTTTTGGTCATGCTGACGGGCAACTCTCTGGCCTTCATGACTGGAGTCGCCTCTTCCATTGTCTGGTACAACCGCATCCCGTTGTCATAAAAAACTACGGAGGGTACGGAGTTTGAAATCTAATCTTTTTTTGCTTTAGTACTCGCTTTACTTCAAAGTATTCTTTGCATTTCTGGAGGACCGCGGTGGTGGGGGGTGGGGGGGTAATCTTGGTCGAAATATATTAATTTATCATCGAAAAACACTCTCTTCTTACCCCAGGCCCTTCGTAGAATCTCCGCCTTGGTGCTGTACCAAAGGAATTTTATTATTATTGAGTGTGGCTTTCTGTCCTGTGTAGGTTTTGGGACGAGCGTGTGGTGCGTTCTCTGTAACTTTCCGACAAACTCCATCATGGACTCCGCTCCTTCGGGAATGTTGTAGATTCTGATATTTTTCCGCCGTGATCTTACCTCCAGATCAAGCAGTTCACCTTCTTGGTGATGTATGATTTTTATTGTCTTACTCAGCATCCGCTCCACGTTTTGAACGTGATCTTCAACCTTCTCAATGCGAGTCTCTGCCACCGCTATTTTTTGATTAACGCTGGCGAGCTCTGACTTAATATCGCAGAGCTGCTGCTTTATATCTTTTTGGACCTCCATTATTTCTTTCAGGATTTCAAAGACATTCGCTGCTTTGACTGAACGAGGCCCAGCGACCGCCTCACTAGCACGCGGTCGGGTCAGAGAGCCGCTTGCTGCACTCCTCTCGGACGCAGGCTCCGCAGAGTCACTTTTTTATTTCCATTCTTTTTCCCCATTCTTGCCCCTCTTTTCAGTTCAAATATTTTTTGAAAAATATTATATTTGACGGGTTAATGGGGCTTAATACGCATTTTTCCGGAGGAGCTAGTGACTTAAGCTGCCATTCTCGACGATGACGTCACTGGAAAAACAACAGTGTCAGCTCCATTTTGTGTACTAGCCTACGTAATACCCCAGACATCTTCAAAGAGCAGTGCTCAGAAAGATGACTTCCATTATAAAGGACCCCCATCACCCAGTGTGTGCCCTCTTCTCATTGTTACCATCAGGAAGGAGGAATTGTTTTTAATATATATCATTTCTGTTTATGCACTATTTTTAATCTATTCAATATACATAAATATATTTACTTTAATTAATTTATTTTTTCCTTGCTATATTATAATGTATTGCACTGAACTGTAGCTGCTAAGTTAACGAATTTCACGACACTTGCCAGTGTAACCTGATTCTGATTCAGATTCTGAACAGGTAGCAAGTTGGCGCTGGTGAACCATGGCGATGTGTTGCGGGTTGCTTACAAAACTTTTCTAAATGTACTTTTTCTGAATTACTCTCACTGCAATCTGCAGCCTGTAATTATCCTTTAAGCGTACTTTGAACTGTCATAATGAACCAGCCATTTCATGATCTTTTGAAGAATTTGGTGGATTTAACTCTCAGGGTGGATTTTGTCATGGCCAGAAGAGAGTGGGAAGGGGAGGACTCTAAGCCAGACTGAAATGCCAAGGAATGAGTTCCTCTGCCCAGCACCTTGATAACAAATGTACAGTCACTGGAGAACAAGACTAAGGACCTGAAGGCAAGATTGTGAAATGAGCAACTGTTGTGTTTTGTGTTTCATGGAGACATGGCTCACTCCGGACACACCAGGTAGGTTGATAAGACCTGAAGACTTCTCAATACACAGGATGGAGTGGACTACTGATTCAGAGAAGACCAAAGGTGGGGTTGGTGTTTCATGATAACCTCTTTGTTCTGCTCTGATGCAGAGGTCTTGCACTCTTGTCCCCCCAACCTGGAAAAATCTAATTCTACTCACCAAGAGAGTTCTCCTTCATGATCCTGACCACAGTTTACATACTGCCAAAAGCTAATGCTAGTGAGGCATTTGAGATATTGAATGCTGCCATCACCAAACAAGAAACAGCCCACCCCAATGCATTTCAGATCACTTCAATCAGGCTTTTTGGAAGAAATCTCTGCCCAATTATCATCAACCCGTAACCTGTAGCACCAGGGTTCCCAACATATCATGATTAGGAATGCCTACCATTCCAAGCCCAGATCACATTTCTGGAAATCTGATCATTAAGCTCTCTTTCTCCTATCTGTATACAGGCAGGGGTTAAAAAGCAAAGCTGCAGAGTTAAGGAGAACAAAGAGATGACTGCGGTAGGCAGACAATTGCTTTGAGTCAGTGGATTGGACTGTGTTCAAGGACTCAGAGGATCTAATGAATGCAACACAGTTGTAATGGACTTTAAAAAGTGTGACCCACAAATCATTCAGAGTCTTCCCCAACCATAAGTCCTGAATGAATCATCAGATCCACAATCAGCTGAGGGTCACATCAGTAGCATTCAGGCCTAGTGACTAAGTAAGATAGAAGACGTTCAGGTATGATCACCGGAAAGCCATCTCACGTGCGAATTGGAATTTCGTACCGAACTTGAATCAGTGAAGGATACTTAATGGCTGTGTAAGAACTTGAAAACTATTACCTCTTACAAAGTGAAACCAAGCAACGTAGGTGACAATGAAACTTTGCTCCCAGATGAGCTCAATGAGGGCCAGACAAATCATGGAGGAACCTTCACCAACTCCCACAGCCCACAGTGACCCTGTGATTTCAGTCTCTGGGGCTGACGTGAGAGCATCCTTCAGGAGGGTGAGCCCACAGAAAGCATCCTACCAGAATGGGCACCTGGCTGAGTACTGAAGAACTGTGCTGATCAACTGTCTGGTGTGTTCACTGATATCTTTAACTGCTTGCTTCGGCAGTACCCAGCTGCTTCAAGCTGGCTTCAAATTATACCGGTGCCCAAGAAGAATGTGCTAACCTGTCTCAATGATTGCCCAGTAGCACTTACTGTGATGCTTTGAGATGATGGTGATGAAACACATCAACTCTTGCCTGAGAGGTGACTTAGATCCACTCCAATTTGTCTCATGTCCCAGCAGATGTCATTTAGTTTGCTCTTCATTCAACCCTGAAATATCTGGACAGCGAAGATCCATGCATCAGGATTCTCTTTATCAGCTACAGCTTGACATTCAAAACTATCATCGGGCCAAAAGTAATCAATGACCTCGGTCTCAGTCGCTCCCAGTCTAATTGGATTCTGGATCCCCTCACTTGCAGACTCCAGTCAGTTTGGATTGCCAACATCTCCATCAGCACAGATGCAGCACTAAACTGTGTGCTTAGCCCCCGGTCTACTTATAGTACACTTATGACTGTGAATTTAAGCAAAGCTCCAATTCTAATATTCAAGTTTGCTGATGACACCACTGTCATTTGCTGAATCAAAGGTAGTGATGAATCAGCACTTAGGAGGGAGATTGAAAATCCGACAGAGTGGTACCACAACAAAAACCTCTCACTTAATTTCAGCAAGGCTAAGGAGATGATTGTTGACTTCAGGAGGAAGAAATTAGAGGTCCAAGGTCGACCCCATCAGGAGCTCAAAGGTGGAGAGGATCAGCAACTTTACATTCTTCAATGTTTTCATTTCAGAGGATCTGCTCTGAGCCCAACACAGAAGTGTCACTATGAAGAAAGCATGGCAGCCCCTCTACTTCCCTAGGAGTTTGTGAAGGCTCAGCATGACATCTAAAATATAACAAACTTTGCCAGATGCTAGGTGGAGAGTATATTGACTGGTTGCACCATGGCCTGGTTTGGAAACACCAATGCCTTTGAACAGAGATTCCTACAAATAGTAATGGATTCAGCCCAGTCCATCATGGGTCAAGCCATCCCATGATTAAGTACCTATACACAGAGCACTGCTGAAGGAAGGCAGCATCCATCACCAAGGACTCCCACCATCCAGGTCATACTTTCTTTTTGCTGCTTCTACCAGGAGGAAGATACAAGAGCCTTGAAACCCTCACCACCAGGTTCAGGAAGTGTTATTACCCCTCAGGCATCAGGCTCTTGAACCAGAGGGGTTCACTCACCCCATTACAGAGCTGTTCCCACAACCTCAGGACTCACTTTCAATGACTCTTCATGGCATGTTCTTGATATTTATTGCTTAGTTATTATTATTATTAGTTTTTTTCTCAGCTCAAGCTGGTAAAACCTGAGGTAATTATTATTATTGTGGTTATTATTATTATTATGTTCTTTTGTGTTTGCACAGTTTGTTGTGTTTTGCACATTGGTTGTTTGCTCCTCCTTTTAGGTGAGGTCTTTCATTGATTCTATTGTGTTTCTTGCATTTACTATGTATGCCCACAAGAAAGTGACTCTCAGAGTTGTATATGGTGGCATATATGTACTTTGATAATAAATGGACTTTGATCTTTTAATATTAAGAAATATTGAGAAAACACGATGTGACCTCCTATACATCATGATGTGCACACCCCTCACCTGGAGCCATTCAGTCATCTAGAAAGTACAAGGAAGCATAAAAAACAAGAACACTGGGGAAAATAACCTGGGTAATTTCCATCTGACCTCTTTTCTAAGGTGGGCTCACATTTCAAAGAAAATGCTCTAACTCAGATTTAGAAACATCTGTTTATCTCATCCCTAGATCATGGTTTTGACAAGTTCTGCAGATACGAGTTGAGGGAAGCTGTCATCAACCTACCACTGCCTCAACGTGGGACTGTTCAAAGAACCATTTGGTAAATTAGAAATCATAGAGCTCAGTTTTATTCCTGAATATTTTATTGTTTGATGCCCTGTGTAGTTCATGTGCAGCATATTAAAATTTCAGCCACAGGTTGGGTGTTTTCATTCAGTTACTCATTTACTGCCTGTGAATTAGACATCTGATCAATTGAAAAGTAGATTTTTGTGCCATAGTGAAGGCAACAAAAGTTTAGTTAACATTTTATAGTATTGCATATTACACAAGATACAATTTTATTTATTTAGTGATACAGTGTGGAGTGTTCCCTCCTGGCCCTTCAAGCACCCAGCAACCCCGATTTAACTCTAACCAAGTTACTGGACAATTTACAATGACTGCACTCAGTCATTGAGTCACAATAACATGGCACTAACCATGCATTCAGAGCTAAGTTTTGGTAGTGAGATGAGATAGAGATAATCAGTGTTTACAAGTATAACTGCAGCTGGTTTCACTTCTTGACAGAGTTTTGATTGATTCTTCATCTATAAGAAGCTGATGTCTCTTACTGAAGACAGCAGGCAACCTTAATCCAGTCAGCCACTAATGTGTTCCACGACCAACCTGCACATTCCCTGTGGTTATAGTTATTATTAAAGGCTGAAATTTGAGTTGAGTTGTATTTGAATTGTATTCAATGGTAAATATTTGCTACATAGATTTTTTTCCAACTTTTTGTTTTACTTGGAAAAACAAATATTATTGGTTGAGCTTATTCCTCCAGGATAATTATTTCAAAATGTTGGGCTCATTATCACAATTAAATATTGCATTTTATTTATTTATGTCCAATCTAGATATTGTTCTCTGCACAATATTGAAGTTAATTAGAACTAACATCTCAATTTCTGATTTTCTGTATGTGAGAATTTTTCATTGTGTTTACTTTTCATTGAGATCTCTAATAAATGTATTATATAATCTTTTTCATGAACCCATGTTGAGTCTGCCTGATCAAATACACTTTTTCAAAATCTGTTGTCATTCCTTTAACAATAAATATCAAGATTTTCCCAATGATTTATCTTAGACGTTGATTATCTTCAGGATCATTCCCTCAAGTAATTTTTTAGTATTTATTTCACATTCGTCTTTGACCCTTCTAGAATGGAAGGAATTTTGAAAGATGGCATCTACTATCTCTGTTGCTACATATCTTAGAACTTTAAACTCCAGTCCGTCAGGTCAAAAGAACTTGCCTGAGCTTGGTCCCACTAATTTGCTTCTCACACTTGACGTTTCATTATGTACATCATTGTACCACCTTGTTCTTTTTCTTTAAGTTTCTAAATCTTCACCAGAACTCTTCCCAGCTCTATAGCTACTAGTTTCACTTTCATAACTGGGTATTTAGTTTGCTCTATTTGATTCTACTGAAGTCTATCCCAATGGACCAAGTCCCTAAAACTAGCGGCAGCAGGCCATGAATGCTGTGGTGTACCTATCCCACACCACTCTGAGCTGCATAACCATCTATAATCCTTTTAACTTTGACCAATTTGCATACATTGTGTGGTTCCTACATGGATTGCAAAAGTTGAATTCTTTTCCTTATATGCCACGTACACTTTCATCTCATTTCCTCTCCTCTTTCTTACCAACCATTGAACCTCCAACCCCTCCCCCAGTTCCCTAGGAGACACCCTTAAACCTTAACCTTAAACCTAGCCTTCAGAATTTTCATTCAAAGTTCAAAGTAAGTTTATTATCAAAATACATATATGTCACCATTTCCAACCCTGAGATTCATTTTCTGGAGGGCATACTCAATAAATTCAATAACCTTAATAAAATCAATGAAAGATCACAACACAGGGTGAACAACCAATGTGCAAACACAAAATCTCAATGGCTCTCCACACAGCTTTAGAACACCTGGACAACACAAACACTTATGTCAGGATGTTTTTCATCGACTATAGCTCAGCATTTAATACCATCATTCCCACAATCCTGATTGAGAAGTTGCAGAACCTGGGCCTCTGTACCTCCCTCTGCAATTGGATCCTCGACTTCCTAACCAGAAGACCACAACCTGTGTGGATTGGTGATAACATAACCTCCTTACTGACGATCAACATTGGCGCACCACAGGGGTGCATGCTTAGCTCACTGCTCCACTCTCTATATACACATGACTGAGTGGCTAGGCATAGCTCAAATACCATCTATAAATTTGCTGATGATACAACCATCGTTGGTAGAATCTCAGGTGGTGACTAGAGGACGCACAGGAGTGAGATATGCCAACTAGTGGAGTGGTGCCACAGCAACAACCTGGCACTCAATGTCAGTAAGAAGAAAGAGCTGATTGTGGACTTCAGAAAGGATAAGACGAAGGAAAACATACCAAGCCTCATAGAGGGATCAGAAGTGGAGAGAGTGAGCAGCTTCAAGTTCTTCAGTGTTAAGATCTCTGAGGATCTAACCTGATCCCAACGTATCAATGTAGTTGTAAAGAAAGAAAGACAGCAGCTGTACTTTATTAGGAGTTTGAAGAGATTTGGCATATACACTCTAAAACGTCTATAGTTCTACCATGGAGAGCATTCTAATAGGCTGCATCACTTTCTGGTATGGAGGGGCTACTGCACATGACTGAAAGAAGCTGCAGAAGGTTGTAAATCAAGTCATCTCCATCTTGGATACTAACCTACAAAGCATCCAGGACATCTTTAGGGAGCAGTGTCTCAGGAAGACAGCGTCCATTATTAAGGACCTCCAGCACCCAGGGCATGTCCTTTTCTCACTTTTATCCATCAGGTAGGAGGTACAGAAGCCTGAAGGCACACACTCAGCAATTCAGGAACAGCTTCTTCCCTTCTGCCATCCGATTTCTAAATGGATATTGAACCTTTGGACACAACCTCACTGTTTTTAAAATATACAGTATTTCTGCTTTTGCATGATCTTTTAAATCTATTTAATATGCATAATTGATATATTTATTATTTTTTTATTTTATTTATTATTATCTTTTTCTCTGCTGGATTATGTATTGCATTGAACTGCTGCTGCTAAGTTAACAAATTTCATATCACATGCCAGTGATAATAAACCTGATTCTGATTCTGAAAAGAAAGAAAAAAGAAATAATAATAATCAATTTTAAAAAATAACAAGAACATGTGATCAAGAATCCTTGAAAATGAGTCCATAAGTTGTGAGAACAGTTCAGTGATGGGGCAAGTGAATTTGGGTGAAGATTACCCCTCTCCTTCAGCAGCTTAATGTTTGAGAGGTAAAAATGATTCTGAATCTGGGGGGGTAAGTCCTGAGCCTGTACCTTCTTCCTGATGGCAGCTTTCAGAAGAGTGCATGACCTGGGTGATGAATGCTGCTTTCCTGGGACAACACTCTGTGTAGATGTGCTCAATGGTTGGGAGGACTTTACCTGTGATTGACTGGGCTGAATCCACTACTCTTTGTAGCATTCAAAGGTATTGGTTTTCCATTTCAGGCCATGATGCAGCCAGTCAATATACTCCCCACCACACACCTATAGAAGTTTTAGATGTGATCCTGAATCTTCGTAAACTCCAAAGGAAGTAAAGGCATTGCTGTGCTTTCTTCATAATTGCACATAGGTGCTGGGACCAGGACAGGTCCTCTGAAATGATAAAACCAAGGAATTAAAATTTAAAGATTCAGATCTTTACTGGCAAAAATTAACTCTGAGTGTGAGGTAAAGAACAGTACCTTCCCCCTAACCAAACTGAGCCATACAGTCACCATTCTTCTTTCTACTTCTCATTCCTGAATGACGCTACCATGGTCAGATTTTCTGATCCTCCTTAATTTAGTTGTTCATGTCTTAAAGGCAGAAGGACATTTGATCAAAATTCTTGTATCTTTAGATTCTGGATCAATGGATCTATTGTCACACTTTTATTGTTCTGCCCAAATATCACTGCATACTGGCCCAAGGTAGAGTGCTCTTATTATACGAGCAATTGGATCTGTCCTTCCCATGATGTATTATAATATTTACAATTCAGACTCCAGCTTTACAACTCTGATCCAAAGTTCACCATGATGCAAACATTTCCTATCGACGTGGTTGCTGAGGATCTGGCTGCTCTCCATCACTCACATGTTGCAGCCAAAACACATCACCTACCCTGCTATTCCCACCAAGTCTTTTTATGTATTTAATTAATTGAGGTTACTTACTTCTATCAATTGTTATTTAATTAATTATTTTACTGATTAACAGTTAATTGCTATCTTTTCATTCATCACATGTTTGAAGACATTTCCATTCCACTGGGCACCAGATGTAATTTAAGTATGTCCTGTCTGAAATGAACATGAATTGGAGTCACCAGGCAACAGTTTCCTCCCGTATCTTATAAATTCCCAGGGCTTTGTTAAAAGCTGTACTTTGATTAAGTTATACACTAATGTGAGCACATTTCAACTACATTCAAGTATTGACTTAGCCCCTGCAGGCAGTATAATATGTTCTATCTACTCAAGTGACCAATATTTCTTCTTGCGTAGTCCCTCATGATTGAGTTGATTAACTTCCAGTCCAAATTTATAGGTTCTGAGATAGCTGATAAAAGCAATTTGCAGACTGCACACTGCTCCAAAAATGGGTGGCTGAGGCAGGTGGAGGTGATTCATCTAATTAACTATCGACTGGAACTGATAGTCAACTGGATTACATAGAACATAGGTCATATAGAATGAAGTGGAAGTGGAGCGGCTATTGTGTGAGTGGGATGGAGTTAGAGTGGGAGATTCTGGCTCAACAGGTTTCAGCTGGACAGGCCAAAGCTCTAAGTAAATTTCTAGCATGGGGGCATAGATAACCTACAGCAACATACAAGCCCTCCAGCCCACAATGCTGTGCTGAACATGTACTTACTTTAGAAGGGTTACCCATAGCCCTCTATTTTCCTAACATTTCTGGGCCTCAATGTTTGTTTTTTCTCTTTCTTTGTCTATTAGTAGGTAACTTGGATCCAAAGTTAGTGATATGTTCTTTGTGTGAGAGGTGGGAGCTTTGGGAAACCTGCAGTCTCCCAGATAGCTACATCTGCTGCTCCTTAGCAACCTTATTAAGGAACTGGAGCTGCAACTGGTTGACCTTTGGCTCATACAAGATGATGAGAAGGTGATAGACAGGAGCTACAGGGAGGTCACCCCCCCACCCCAAGTTGCAGGAGACAGTTTTGTGGGTGACTGTCAGCAGAGGAAATGGCAACAGGAAGGGAGAGCAGATACCCCTGAGGCTATTCCCCTCAATAATAATTATACTCCTTTGAATAATGTTGGCTGGAGGGGGAGTAACCTACCAGGAAAAAGCTGCAGCAACTGGGTCTCTGGCACTGGTTCTGTGGCTCAGAGAAAAGGAGAGAAAAGGGATGTGCAGTAGTGACAGAGGATTCCATAGTTAGAGGAGCAGATAGGAGATTCTGTGAGTGTGAAAGACTCACCCAGATGGTTTATTTCCTCCAAGGAGCCAGAGTCAGAGATGTCTCAGACTGGGTCAATAGCATTCCAACGGAGGAGGGTGAGCAGCTGGAAGTTATGGGACATATTGGTACCAACGACATAGGTAGGAAAAGTGCTGAGGTTCTGAAGAGAGAGTATCAATAAGGCAGGACCTCAGAAATAAAAAGCTGAAAGGCAGGACCTCAGGAGTAATAACCCCTGATTGCTGCCTGTGCCAAGTGATAGTGAGGGTAAAAGTAGGATGATTTATAGATGAGGAACTGGTGCAGAATGGCAGAGTTTCAGATTTCTGGATCATTGGGATCTCTTCTGGGGCCGTTATAATCTGTTTAAAAAGGATGGTTTACACTTGAACTCAAGGGACACCTTGTTGACCTTTGTTTAACAACTCTAGTTTGCTAGAGCTGTTGGCAAGGAATTAAAATAATTGGCTTTGGGATGGGAACCAGAATAATTGAGCTGAAAATGGGGCAGTTGATATCCAAGTAAATGCGGTACATAGTGGGACTGTGAGGAAGGGCAGGCAGATAACAGGGCAACATTGCAGTCAGTAGGATGAAAAAAATAGGACTGCAAGTGTTATATTTGAATGCATACAATATACGGAATCAGGTAGATAATCTTGTAACATAGTTAGAGATTGGCAGGTATGACACCATGGTTCAAAGAAGATCATAGTTGGAAGCTTAACATTAACATCCAAGTATACACATTGTATTGAATGGACAGGCAGGTAGACACAGGGGGTGGAGTTGCTCTGTTGGTAACAAATGAAGTCAAATCCTTAGAAGGAGGTGACATAGAATTGGAAGATCTTGAATCCTTGTGGATAGACTTAAGAAACCGTATGAATAAAAAGACCTTAATAGGAGTTATATACAGCCCTCTGAAAAGTAGCCATGATGTGGGTATAAATTACAATGGGAGAAAGAAAAAATATGACGTTAAGGCAATGTTACGATAGTCATGGGGCATTTCAATATGCAGGTAGATTGGGAAAATTAGTTTGGTGCTGGATCTCAAGAAAGAGAATTTGTAGAATGCCTATGAGATGTCTTTTTAGAAGAGCTTGTGGTTGAGCCCACAAGGGAAAAGGCATTTCTGGATGGGGTGTTGTGTAATGAACCAGATTTGATTAGGAAGATTAAGAGGTAGTGATCATAATATTATAAAATTCGCTCTGCCATTTGAGATGGAGAAATTAAAGTCAAATGTATCAGTATTCCAGGGGAGTAAAGGGAATTAAGAAGGTATGAGAGAGGAGCTGGCCTAAGTTCATTGGAAGGGGAAACAAGCAGGAATGACGACATTACAGCAATGGTTTGAGTTTCTGGGAGCAATTTGGAAGGCACAGGATAGATACATTCCAAAGGAGAAGTCTTTTAAAGGGAGGGTGACACAACCATGGCTGACAAGGGAAGTGAAAGACAGAATAAAAAGAAAGAGAGGGTTCATAATATAGCAAAAATAAGTGGAAAGTTAGAAGACTGGGAGGCTTTTAAAAAACGAATGGAAAGCCACTAAAGAAGTCATAAGGATAGAAAATATGAAGGTAAGCTAGCCAATAATATAAGAGGATATAAAAAGTTTTCTCAGATATATAAAGAGTAAAAGAGAGACAAGTGTAAATATTAGACTGCTGGAAAATTATACAGGAGAGGCAATAATGGGGGACAAAGAAATGGTTGGATGAATTTAGTAAGTTTTTTGCATCAGTTTTCTCTTTGGAAGACTCTATCAATATCAAGTCAAGTCAAGTCACTTTTTATTGTCATTTCGACTATAACTGCTGGAACAGTACACAATAAAAATGAGACAACATTTTTCAGGAGCATGGTGCTACATGAAACAGTACAAAAACTACACTGAACTATGTAAAAATAACACAAAAAAAACTACACTAGACTACAGACCTACCCAGGACTGCATAAAGTGCACAAAACAGTGCAGGCATTTCAATAAATAATAAGCAAGACAATAGGCACAATCGAGGGCAGTAAGTTGGTGTCAGTCTAGTCTTTGGGTATTGAGGAGTCTGATGGCTTGAGGGAAGAAACTGTTACGAAGTCTGGTCGTGAGAGCCCGAATGCTACTGTGCCTTTTCCCAGATGGCAGGAGGGAGAAGGGTTTGTATGAGGGGTGCGTGGGGTCCTTCACAATGTTGTTTGCTTTGCGGATACAGCGCGTAGTGTAAATGTCTGTAATGGTGGGAAGAGAGACCTCGATGATCTTCTCAGCTGACCTCACTAATCACTGCAGGGTCTTGTGATCCGAGATGGTGCAATTTCTGAACCTGACAGTGATACAGCTGCTCAGGATGTTCTCAATACAACGTCTGTAGAATGTGATGAGGATGGGGGATAGGAGATGGACTTTCCTCAGCCTTCACAGAAAGTAGAGATGCTGCTGGGCTTTCTTTGCTATGGAGCTGGTGGTGAGGGACCAGGTGAGATTCTCCGCCAGGTGAACACCAAGAAATTTGGTGCTCTTGACGACCTCTGCTGAGGAGCCATCGATGTTCAGCGGAGAGTGGTCACTCTGTGCCCTCCTGAAGTCAACAACCATCTCTTTTGTTTTGTTCACATTTAGAGACAGGTTGTTGGCTCTGCACCAGTCCATTAGCCGCTGCACCTCCAGTCTGTTTGCTGATCATCATTCTTGCTGATGAGACCCACCACGGTCGTGTCATCAGCGAACTTTATGATGTGGTTTGAGCTGTGTGTTGCAGCACAGGGTGTCGTGGTCAGCGGAGTGAACAGCAGTGGACTGAGCACACAGCCCTGGGGGGCCCCCGTGCTCAGTGTGATGGAGTTGGAGATGCTGCTCCCGATCCAGACTGACTGAAGTCTCCCAGTCAGGAAGTCTAAGATCCAGTTGCAGACGGAGGTGTTCAGGCCCAGTAGGCTCAGCTTTCCAATCAGTTTCTGAGGGATGATTGTGTTGAATGCTGAACTGAAGTCTACGAACAGCATTCAAACATACATGTCTTTTTTGTCCAGATGGGTTAGGGCCAGGTTGAGGGTGATGGCAAATGTGTCGCCTGTTGAACAGTTGAACGATTAGCCAGAGATTTGAGAGTCAGTAGATGTTGCATATTTATATTGTCAGAAGGCTTTTGACAAGGTGCTGCACATGAAATTGCTTAATAAGGTAAGGGCCAATAGTATTACATGTAAGATACTTGCATGAATAGAAGATTAGCTACCTGGCTGGAGCCAGAGAATAGGAATAAAGGAGGCCTTTTCTAGTTGGCTGCCAGGTGTTCTGCAGGAGTCAGTGTTGGGACCACTTATTTTCACTTTATATGTTAAGGATTTGGATGACACAATTGGTGGCTTGTTTCCAAGGTTGCAGCTGATATAAAGATAGGAGGAGCAAGTAGTCTTAAGGAAGTAGTGTGTCTGCAGAAGGACTCAGACAGATTAGGAGAATGGGCAAAGAAGCTGTAGATGGAATATAGTGTAGGGAAGTGTACGGTCACACACTTAAAGGCATAGAATATTTTCTAGACAGGGAGGAAATTTAGAAAACAGAGGTGCAAAGGAACTTGAGAGTTTCCTGCTGGATTCCCTAAAGGTTAACCTGCAAGTTGAGTCAGTGGGAGGAAAGGCAAATGCAATGTTACCATTCATTTTCAGAGGACTAGAATATAAAAGCAACGATGTAAGGCCGAGGCTTAGTAGGTATTGGTCAGAGTGTACTTGGCATATTGTAGCAGTCTTGGGTCCCTTATCTTAGAAAGGATGTGCTGGTCTTAGAGAGGGTCCAGAGGAGATTCACGAGAATGATTCCAGGAATGAAAGGTTTAATGATTGAGGAGGGTTTGAGGATTCTGGTGCTGTACCTGCTGGAGTTCAGAAGAATGAGGGGGGTTCTCATCGAAACCAATCAAATATTGAAAGGCCTAAATAGAATGGACGTGGAAATAATGTTTCCTGTAGTGGGGTAGTCTAGGACCAGAGGGCACAGGCTCAGAATAGAGGTACATCCATTTAGCACAGAGGTAAGCAGGGATTTCTTTAGCCAGAGAGTGGTGAATCTGCGGAATTAATTGCTACAGATAAATGTGGAGGATGGTCATTGGGTAAATTTAGGGTGGAGTTTGAATAGGTTCTTTATTAGTCAGGACATCAAAGGTTACACAGAGAAAGCAGGAGAATGACATTGATGATAAATCAGCCATGATGGAATGGTGGAGCAGACTCAATGGATCAAATGGCCTAATTCTGCTTCTATATCTCATGGTCTTACTGTTTTATGTTAAGGAAAACAAAGACCACAAGGGCTAAACAGAACAGTAACAAATGCTAAGAATAGTTTCATGACTGTTTCTGCATTGTGCTATAAAAAATAATGATGTCAGTAAAGCCTTTGAGAAATTCTGATATTATTAAATAAAATGCAAAATAAATTGTAAATCAATTGCTACACCAACAGGACTAAAGTAAGTTCCTGAAATGATTCTATGTGCAGAGTGTGATTAAGTTTAATCATCTACCATTAACACTTTTTGTGGGCTGGGAGATGCAGTGGGGGTCAAGCAAATGATGTGAAAGTAAGGAGGGATTGTTTTGGAGAGAGCTGCCTGTGTTGGGTTGCAACCAGTCTCTGCAGATTTTCTCTTGCTTGTGATTGAATTGGGGTGCCATTGTTGTGCTGTGACCTGTTCAGGGAGGCCCTTTAACATTAGACAGCTGTAGACTTCACTCATGCTCTGAATATTTGCATGTGTATGAATAGCACATGTATGAAGTGGGCTGCGTGCGTGTCATTGAAAAATGGAGAACTCTTGTTTAGTGTGTACTGTGTGTCATTGCATTCCCCTGTACGTGTTTGCTTTCCTCTGTGCACAGTAATCTTGGAATTAGCACCCTAGGCAATAGGTGTCTGATCTTCATTTATGTCTCAATTTAATTCAATAAGATCTCAAACTGGCAAATAAAACAAAGGAACTGCATGGCACAATATCTAAGTAAAAGTAAAGACACTTGTGACATTTACCAGATGATTAAACCTAAACCTGGAAACACTGGAGCTGCAAATCAAGCCCAGTGGTTCTGTGGGCACCATGTAGTGTCTCAGCCCTTATGAGCCTGAGAGTGTTGGTGAGACAGTCATGAGGATCAGCAAGGCTGAGGAAGTGAAGAGAATCAGAAGCTGGTGGGCTTCTGAGGTCTGGCAATATGAGAGATTGAAGCCAGCAACCTAATGAACAGGAGACCAAGGACATTTGGACTAAAGCTGGCCTCAACCTGTCCTAATTCTCAAAACTGCTGCCCAATCTGTCATTAGCTCTTTTTGTGCCTGACTACCTGCTCCCACACACCTCTGTGAGTTTATATTTTTACATCCTGGGCTTTAACTATTTTTGTTTCTTAAAATTAACAACTGAAACATTAACAGAGATTGGAGCCTTTCAGTTCTAGCATGCAGGAATGTTATTCAATAGACTCTATGTTAGTTACTTCTTATCCATAGAATGACTAAATGGATACGGAAAATCAGTCACTCAAGGTAATTGACACTTATTAGTACGCAATATGAAAGCAAATCGATGGCTTTTGAGATTACGGCAGTGCAATGTACAGAGACTGCAGTGCACACATCAGTGACACCAACCGTCATGCAATGCAGGTTTGATGTTGTTGCTGCAACACTGATGCTTGTAGTTCCAGATTTTGAGAAAATGGTACTGGCTTCACCATGAAAACTGGTCTTATCAGAATGAGGAATGGCTGCTCAATTGCTCTTTAAAGCAACAGTCATTGCCTGAGTTCCTTCTAGGAGATTTTCCAAGAGAGAAGATCATGGATTATTCCCCATTGGATTAGATTTTGCTGCATGTCATGGATTAAGACTCCTACTCTATTTGCTTGGGAGGTGGAGTGGGTGTTTCTTATCCTTCTCATCCTTTGCCTGGTTGGTACTTATTATTCAGGTTCTGAAACTATGTGAAACATCCTGGTTTCCTTGGCTGCATAAGTTTAGGAAAGACACTCTCTGGTCCCGCCAAACTGGTGAGATTGAGACGGCCCATCCCACCCCAAACCCTGGTTTGTGTGGCTGCTGTGTAATTTGCTACCCTGTTACAAATTAGTGTCACGAAATGACAGACAGTCCACCGCATATGATTAAAGAAATTATATTTATGAATCTTAACTAAAGGGTTAGTAAAGAAAACAGAAAAAGAAAAGGGCCCATTTTACTTAAACAGTCAACTGTATACAAATTGGAGCTCAACATTTCACCTTGTTCACCAATCCTCAATCATCATCGCCCCTGGCTTCATCGAATCACGGTCCCGCTCGGTGTCGAATCTTACGACCTGCTCTCTCCAGCATCTCCTCTCTTCATCTCTTGCCAAGCAAAAGCCCTGAGCCCATCCTTGGTGTCCCTCATCAGAGAAACCTCCCCTCAGTTCTACCATCCTAATTGCACGGCATCCCTCATCTTCAACAATAACCCGAACAAGCTGAAAGCAGAAGAGACAACTCTAACAGAACTGCTAAATGAAATACATACATGTAACAGTAAAAATATGAACCAGGGTATTACATATGCATGGTTACTGTGTTAAACTGTTTTTTTACTTTGTATCTTTATTTAGAGATGCAGCACAGTAATAAGACCTTCTGGCCCAGTGAGCCAGCACTGCCCAGTCACACCCATGTGATCAATTAACCCTTTAACCCGTATGTCTTTGGAACGTTGGAGGAAACCGGAGCACCTAGTGATCATGGGGAGAATGTATAAACTCCTAACTGACAGTTGTGAGAATTGAACCTGAGGCATCATCATTGTGCTAGCATTACATTACCCGCTATCATACAGTGCCACCCTGATGTAGATGACCTAGGAATCACACTGCTTAAGCAAATAACTTTTCAGAATCCTGAAGGACAAACAAGAACTAACTGATATAGGACCCCCATTTTAATTTCTAACTCAGTGTATTTCACAACCATTGCAATCTTCAAAAAAATAAATTCCAAAGTAAAAGCACAGCCATTCTCAATTGGGATTGGGAGGGGTGTAATATTGGTGCAAAAGTGTAAAACGGTGACAGCTGACAATGGTTTGGTAGTGATTACATTGGTTAAGATTGTGCTTGTCCTGACCTGCCACAAGTACAAGAACTAATCCTATGGCTGCATTAACCTACTGTGGCCATGTGGTTACCAATAGCTGGAGACTATTGTTCCAGACAGCCTATCAATGAAGCTAGCAAAAGGAGATCGTAACTGGGATAGCTCCAATAATAAGAAACATCAAGTAAGCTTTGTTTAAACATTTTTAAATTCAAAGTTCACTTAAAACACATGAATCTACTGATAATTAAGGAGAGCCATAAATATACAAAGATACAGGAAAAAAAGAAACAAAAGAAGCTTAGTCAAACTTCCTTTCTGTTGAATGTGGTGTCCCCAATTAACACCAATTATTGCTGGCAGAAAGCTGGGGTACCTCATATAAAGTGCATCCGATCTCAACCAAGTATGCTACCAACTCGAAAGTATCTGCAGATGCTAGAAATCCAAGTAGCACACGCAGAATGCTGGAGGAACTCAGCAGGCTAGGCAGCATCCATGGAAAAGAGTAAACAGTCAACGTTTCGAGCCTTTATCAGGATCAAAATGCTGAGTTCCTCCAGTATTTTATATGTAGTATATTACAGAATGTCCTCCTCCACGACCTGGATCAACAGGGTGACATCGTAAGGATGCTTGCATACTTCAAGGACTCCATTAGACAACACCAACTCAGGGCCATCATGTTGGAATGGCTGTGGACGAGATGCCTGACAAAGATTGATCCAGCCTGGGCTCCCAAATAGACAGACTCACATTTGCCCCTCTCGGGCCACACTTCATCAGTTGTACAACAACAACAGAATGCCCTTGAATTCATTATACATTGGAGTCCGAATGCTTAGCTGGCTGTGGCAATCCAGCCCATTATTCCCTAAGTCAATATTACTCCTTCACTTTTAATTCTTTGATCATCAACAAAGAAACTGAGATCACGTGCAGATGTTTGTTGATGCTGACCAATTAAATTGGAAAAACTACTTTTTATTAATTCATACATACATCATACAGAATACAATTCATTCATACATCTATGAGTTAACAAAATGGAATCAATTTTCAGTGTCATTTTGAAGAAAGTAGACCTTCCAATGCTTTTATGAGTTTCTACCCTCCAGTTCCTGTTGATGCAAAATACCTGCTCTGCAGTGCTACACATTAAATATTAACAGTAGCATCTTAAGAGTTTTACAAGTTGCAGGCATGTTAGCAGAAGGAGGCGTTGATCCTGTCAAGGATTCATCTAACCTGGATGTATAGTAAACAAACTTAGCAAGCTCATTGACACTAAAGATACTTTTGCCTTTTAACTGCATGCTGGAGACAACAGATACAAGTTATAAGTCTGTTTCCTTCCAAGATTTAAATTACTTACTGCCCATTATAGCACTGGAAATCAGGGCAGTAATGAAGGTCCTCCATCTCCGGTGGTGTTCGGGGCCCCTTCATCATGTCAGTTGTCACTACTGTCGGTCATGCAAGTCAGGAATACTGTCGCACTCAGATGTAGAAGGATACTTCATTGTTGTTTCCCTAACAATTTTGTCTTACCAGTCAGGGTTGTTAGCTCTGTGCTGAAGCTCCGAACCTGGAAAACCCATCTGGCCTCTATCCTTTGACCTGTTTGGTGTGGGTAACCCTACCAAGAGCCAAAGCATAAAGTCCTGACTCCAGCCAACATGGCTCTCCAGGTCATTGAGGCATGCAAGCCTCCAAACCATGACAAGGTTGTGGTCCTCTTGGAGGCATAGATGTAAGTGTGGTATGTTTGATCTGTTCAGTCTCTCTATGATCCCTCTTGCCTCTTTCCAAAGCCTATTATGAACTGCTCCATCATAACATCCTGCTCTTATTCCTGGAACAAGTAAATACATGTACACTTGGTTGTTGGCAGCAAAGCCATGCGTGATTATTCCCATCCATTGTTCCCACCTCACATACATTCAATTCAATCAATTTCAGTGCATCAGGAACTTGTTGATACATTTGCATGTGTTTAATATTAATAATCAAAGACCCTTTTCCAGACTGAATTCACTAAGTATATTCAGAAACAAAAATAGGAAAGAAAATATCCTCAAAATTAGCCTGCAGATGTTGCTATGGATCTTATTGTACTTCTATTTAAGTTAAGTTCTAACTCAATATCTTTGTAATGTTTGGGACCCTGTTATACCAAGTAATTGAACAATCTCAACAACCAAATACAAAAAAATAAAAGGGATCTGAACTGAAGATCACTAATCTTCAGCAAATGGCCACTGAGGATGATATCAAGATTACTTTCATTGATTTTGAATTCAGGAGCATGTTTTGATTAATTTTTACAATATTAGTCTTGGAAATATTGCTGCTGGGGTAAAAAGAATAACTCAATCTGTTCAGTACTTTTAATACAGAATCAGTACAGATATGTTGGCCCATATCTGGGCCATACAGCTCAATAACTCTATGACTTCCATTAAATCTCAGGGCATTTAAACAAGGCTGGCAAAGCTTGTGGGTTGGTGTTCATCCCAAAGTAAATTCAATTTTCTGAATCAGACTAGAATTGTTGAGGGCTACTAGTGCAGAAATCAATGCCCAAGCATGTATCTGACCCTTATCCCTTATTCTTGCCTTTCTGTTCAATAGAACACAAATGCAGAATACAACCCTTTGGAATGCAAAATCTCACCGATTCTAGAAGCACTAGTATCATTCCAAGTACTACTCTGCACCCTAACTACGATAAATTATTCAACAAAGTAGGAAATGAACTTAAGACATCCTTCATCTGTGTAACACATTTCCATACTCATCATCGGCATTATGCATTGTGTTGTATTACACAGGCGATCATGGTCTTTGAACATTATTGTTCTTGGCAAATTATATTACAGAACAATGGTTTGCCATCACCTTCTTCTGGACAGTGACTTTACAAGACTAGTGACCCATCCATTAGATAGATAGAGATAGGTAGACACTTCATTGATCCCAAAGGAAATTATAGTGTCACAGCAGCAGTACAAGTGCACAAATACACAAATATTAAAAGAGCAGTAAGAGAGAATAAAAAAATAAGTTACTTTAAAAATAAGATGCACAGAATAACAAGTCAAAGATTGCAAGATTTACAAGACTTCCAAGTTCACACTGATAAGTTGGCAGTGCAAGAATTACAGCAATATTATACGGTAATGGATGCACATTCAAATTGTACAGATAAGAAGTGATGAAGTATTGCACATGGTATTTATGGTAGCAGGGAGTGGTAAAGAGAGTTAAACAGAGTTCTGGTAAACAGAAGTTATTAACAGTCTAACAGGAGGGGTCATCACATCCCCAGTTATAGGCTGGCTCGTTGTAGAGCCTAATGGCTGAGGGTGAGAATGACCTCATGTTGAGCTCTTTGGAGCAGCACAGTTGTCTATTACTGAGAGTGCTCCTCTGTTCAGTTAAGATGGCTTGCAGAGGGTGAGAAACCCTAGAGACGCAGGATTTTTTGTAGAGACCTTTGTTTTACCGCAGTCTCCAGCGTGTCCAGTTGGACTCCTATAACAGAGACAGCCTTTCTAATCAGTTTATTGAGTCCGTTGGAATCACCCATGTTGATGCCATTGCCCCAGCACTGATGCGTAGAAGATTGTACTGGCAACAACAGACTGATAGAACATGAGAAGGAGAGGCCTCAGTCTTCTCAGGAAATAGAGGCGACTTTGGCCCTTTTTGTACACAGCCTCTGTGTTGGTGCTCCACTCAAGTCTGTCGTCCAGGTGCACCCACAAGTACTTGTAGGTCCTCACCACATCCAGATGATTCAGCTTGCGCCATTCATCAAATTCCTCCTCCAGGGCCCTGTGTTAATTCTCCTGTCCTCCCTTTATACACCCAAATTTTACTAAGTCATCAGAAAATTTTTGCAGATGACATGACTCGGTGTTGTATCTAAAGTCCAAGGTATTCAAGGTAAACAAGAGGGGAGCCAATACAGTCTTCTGTGGGGTCCCAATGCTGCCTATCGCCATGTCTGACACACAGCTCTGAAGCCGCACGTATTGTGGTCTGCCAGTCAGGTAGTCCATTATCCAGGATACAACGGAAGCGCCAACCTGCTTTGAACAGAGCTCTACCCCCAGCAATGAGGCCTGCATGTTATTGAAGGCACTAAAAACATCAAAAGCATGATCTTCACAGTGCAGCCTTGTTTATCCAAAAGGGAGTAGGCCCTGGTCAGCAGGTAGATGACACCATCGTTCACTCCAATGTGCTACTGTCAAGCAAACTGCAGGGGATCAAGGGCTGATCTGACCAGGGGTCAAAGCTGAGCCAGGACCAGCGTCTCTAGGGTCTTCATGATGTGTGAGGTCAGGGCCATTGGACAGTAGTCATTCAAGATTTCTGGTCGGCCCTTCTTGGGTACTGGGACCACACGTGATGTTTTCCACACAGTCTAAACCCTTTCTAAGCTGAGACTCAGATTGAAAATGTGCTGGAGAACTCCGCACGGCTGCTCAGCATAGTCCTTCGGGCTCACACCATCCAGTCCCAATGCTTTGCCGTACCTGAGTTTCCCCAGAGTCCTTCTCACCTGCTCAGTAGTGAAGGTGAGTCCATGATGATGGCGGCGTCGGGGAGGTGGTATAACGTGGGGGCCGGGGGGAGGTGGTATAACATGGGTGCTGGGGGGAGGTGAAGAGCAGGACAATAGCAGTTGGTATGTGGAGGTGTGGATAGTAGGTGCAGGGAAGGAGTGGGTGTAGACAGTGGCAGCCCAGTTATTCATCCACGTGTCGAACTGAAGGGGAGAAGAGGGAGGAGGGAAGGCATTGGTGCTGAAGGAGTATTGGGTACCTGGGCTGGTGTGCTGAGGGGGGTGGGGGCAGGGGGAAATTGTCAAACCTATTGAAAAATTGGTTAACTTATTAGCCCATACGCAGTATCATTCCAAGGCTCTACAACTAAGCTGATTATCAATACTCTTCAGAAATTGTCTGCCTGGCGTCAGTGGTCGTATAACCAGGACCTGTGATATGCACCACCTGCTCCCATGGTTTTACATGACCTTAATCGGGGGATAAGCTGGTAATACATCTTGCCCAAGGGACACCTGTAGGCTAGTGGAGGGAAGGAATACCTTACACCTCCTTTGGTAGAGCTGTATCTCCACCCCACCACACAATTTCTAAACTGGGAGGGGAATTTGACAACTTTGCCTCTGGGGAATTCTCAAATAAAAATAAATTGACTATTTAAAAATAAAACAAATTTATAATGATAATGAAAAGGTGTTGAATAAAGGAATGTGCCATTAAGATTCCATTACAGATCCTGCAATTTCTTCCTCACTTTCTCTTTGGAAGATATTCTAGCTTTTAGAAAGGAGATCAATAGTTTCATCCAATACAAGTGGCTTCTGTTAATCGCCCCAGGGTCCTGCCAATCAAGGAGTCAAAATTCAAGGTTTTCATGCAGAGGTCGGCAGTGTAAGTTCATAACCTGTGCTCTACTGAATTTGATCTGTTGCTGCAAGACATTAAGGGTCTTCCAGACAGACCTCAGAGGGTGTAATGTTTTGTCAAAGGCAAGCTGCCTCATTTCTTTCCTTCGTGTGAGGTGATATACGGTTATCAAGCTATTACAACTTAAATACACATTTACAACCCCATGAATTGAACCAAGATTAATAACAATTTTTTAATCTGCTGTCTAATGCTGGTAGTTCAGAAACACTAATTAATCCTAGCCAAACTCACAAGATTATAAGCAGTATTTAGTATTTATAAAGAATTAAAATACATTATTTGACACAAGCCAGCAAAGGTAAGAAAATAAAATGAACTAAGTTTTTAAGTTCTGCATCCATAGGTAAATTCTATTAACTCACAGGAATATTTTTTATCATTTATTTTGAGATAATAGCTAATATTTAAGTCTTGGTAGTTTCTACTGATAACTTTTGACCACAAGCAGATTAAACCATGAATGCCAGGACTACAGATTATTGTTAAGTAACAAAAAATACAACATGCATGAGAACATTTCAGTAGGACACTTTGGTGTAGTAAATGTTCTAAATAAGAATTGAGCCATGACCTTGACTGTTAGCTCGCACGCATCAAAGTTGCCGCCTGGTTGGAAGTTACTCTCCTCTCAAACATGTTTCAGATCTGGAGACACTTCATAAATCATTGTGCCAACTATCTTCCCAGAATCTAAACCAGATGCCATGAAATTGTACTTTGATCCCAGTCTTCCTAATTTTACCCATTTTAAGTCATAGTAGGATCCTATAATCCCAGTTAGATAAATTCCATGAGTCAATGTGCGACCACCCCACCCCCTTGCCCCGCATGCTACCCTTTCCCCCACCAAACTGGGAAGAATTTTACCTGTGACATTATCCTTTACCATATGAATCAATTGGATGTTTACC
The DNA here is from genome assembly GCF_030144855.1 of Hypanus sabinus. Classification (NCBI taxonomy): domain Eukaryota; kingdom Metazoa; phylum Chordata; class Chondrichthyes; order Myliobatiformes; family Dasyatidae; genus Hypanus; species Hypanus sabinus. The sequence goes on from NC_082719.1 coordinate 77,812,492, forward strand.
ATAGGAATCTATCAGTTTAACATTGTAAGAAGAACATAGAAGACCAAAGATTACAACATAGGAACAGCCCATTCAGCCCATGAAGTCTGTGCCAATGCCAATGTAAACCTGAAATTTGTCTGCATATGGCCTAATCTCTGTTTGTTCAAATGTCTAAATGCCTTTTAAACATTGCTATTGTACCTGCTTGTACGACTTCTGCTGGCAATGTTTTCCAGGCAGTAGCCTCTAAGTAAAAAACTTACCTCGTAAATCTCCTTTAAACATTCCCCCTCTTACCTTATCTCTGTGCTATTTTGTATGTGCCACTTCCATCCTGGGAAAAAGGATTCTGACTGTCTACCCTATCTACACCTCTCAATATTTTATATGCATTCAGTTGCTGTATAGCTATTTGTTGATGAAAGTTATCTAATCAGCCAATCATGTGGCAGCAACTCAATGCATAAAAGCATGCATGCGTTGTCAAGAGGTCCTTTTGTTGTTCAGACCGAACATCAGAATGGGGAAGAAAAGTGACATTGACCGTGGTATAATTGCTGGTGCCAGAAGGGGTAGTTGGATTATCTCAGAAACTGCAGATTCCTTGGGATTTTCATCACAACAGTCTCTAGAGTTTACAGAAAATGGTACACGAAATAAAATACATCCAGTGGGTGGCAGTTCTGTGTGCAAATACACCTTGTTAAAAGGGGTCAAAAGAGAATGGCCAGACTTATTCAAGCTGACAGGGAGGCAACTAGCTCACACTACCCACACATTACAGCAGTGGTGTGAGGAGCATCTCAACACATTCAACCTTGAAGTGGGTGGGCTACAGCAGCAGAAGACCACGAACATACAGAAATATACTTAGTGACCACTTAATTAGGTATCACCACCCTGGAAAAGCAGCCTTTCAGTAAGCCTGGGGACAGGCACAACGTGAACACAATAGATTTAGCATAACAAAATGACATCAAAATGAAACTGACCATATTTACATTATTTAACAATATACATCCAAATGCCTTACCTATGGAAATGCCTTACATTTAGAAAGCTTATAGTTGAGGCACTTGGATGTGTGTGTGTGCACCCTTAACTTCTGGTGGAGTCATCGGGGTGCCGTCATGACAAGTTTTTTGCAACAATCTTTTTGGTGATTGCTCATTGTACAGCGTTTTGGGCATCTGAAACCTGGCGGAGCCTATCACTCTCCAGGCTTTTTTTTTAACAGGGTTGAGTTACTAGATCTACACTCAACCCAGGCATGGATGGAAAGTGTGCAGAAGAACCAGCCAGATTGAAACTCGGGACCTCTCGCCCCGAAGCCCAACGTTGATGCCACTACGCCACCAGCTGGCGAGGCACTTGGATGTATGTTGTTAAACAACATAAACATTGTCAGTTTTATTTTGTTCAAATTGTTTTTGATATTATGCTAATAAATTATTTTCATTAGATGTTATCTAAGTTTGGATAAGTGTGCAGAATACTGAGAAAAGGGAAAATGTTTGGCACATTTACAGCCCTGACTGCCACCCTGGGTTGCGTCCGGTCAATGAAAGATTGTACAGCAAGTTACTCTGAATAAACTAGATACAGCAGCTCTTATACTCCTCATTTTCGTGTTAAAGGAGAAGCTTTTGTTACAATGTGGAAGTGGCTCCTTGAAGCAAGGATGTTTTTTGCCAGTTTTTGCCTCATAATCATATGACTTCTTTATAGTCTGAGTGGATGAATGGTCACACTAATCCTGAAATAGGGAAGCAAAATTACGAAGATATGGAGTCTTCACACATGTTCACTCACTGCCTGGGGATTTATGAGTGATGTGAAGAGTTGCTGAAACTTAGCTTTTAGGCTCCCTTCAACCCAAAGAACAATCTGGTCACAGGCTTGCAATGGCTAACTTGAGAACTGAAGTCAGGAGATTCACTGCAATGAGCTTCACTGCACTGGAGTTTTATCCATGAGAACTGTTCAGGTGATAATGCTCAAGGTACAATAACGTAGAAGGCATAAATGGTGTCAACATGCAGACATTGAGGCTAAACAAATATTAGTTTTCTGTTGACTTTGCATTCTCCGAGGTGGATCTCACTCATGTTCAAAATGGATTTGTTTCCAAGAAATAATTTAACATTGCTCCATCTTACTAGCTTGAAAATTGTATTCACTGTAGAAATTAGACCATTAATTGAATCTATTTATGGCTATTATATTTATAGTTGGCATAATGTCAATAATTCCTTCAGGGAAGTCTCATAATCCACCTTACTAAGAGTAACTCACTGGCGCTACACTCAACTCTGGAGTATCTGGACAGTAAACACATCTACGCTGAATTGTTGTGGATTCAAAATTTGACTTATTTAGTGATACAGTGCAAAGTAGGCCCTCCCCACCCTCCAAGTCATGCCAGCCCAGCAAATGGTGTCAAACCCGATCAACCCTAACCTAACCAAAGGTCAATTTACGGTGACCAATTAACCTACCCAGTACGTCTTAACAAGGGGAGTTGAATATAGGAGCAAAGAGGTCCTTTTGCAGTTGTACAGGGCCCTGGTGAGACCACACCTGGAGTATTGTGTTCAGTTTTGGTCTCCAAATTTCAGGAAGGACATTCTTGCTTTTGAGGGAGTGCAGCGTAGGTTCACGAGGTTGATTTCCAGGATGGCGGGACGGTCATATATTGAAAGATTAGAGCAATTGGGCTTGTGTACACTGGAACTTAGAAGGATGAGAGGGGATCTGATTGAAACATATAAGATTATTAAGGGTTTGGACACGCTAGAGGCAGGAAACATGTTCCCAATGTTGGGGGAGTCCAGAACCAGAGGCCACAGTTTAAGAACAAGGGTTAGGCCATTTAGAATGGAGTTGAGGAAAAACTTTTTCACCCAGAGAGTTGTGGATCTGTAGAATGGTCTGCCTCAGAAGGCAGTGGAGGCCAATTCTCTGGATGCTTTCAAGAAAGAGTTAGATAGAGCTCTTAAAGATAGTGGAGTCAAGGGATATAGGGAGAGGGCAGGAACGGGGTACTGATTGTGGATGATCAGCCATGATCACAGTGAATGGTGGTGCTGGCTTGAAGGGCCAAATGGCCTACTCCTGCACCTAATGTCTATTGTCTTTGGACTGTGGGGAGAAACTGGAGGACTTGGAGAAAACTCACGCATTCCACGGTGAGGACGTCCTTACGGAATGGTGCTGGAATTGAACTCTGAACTCCAGAGCACCCTGAGCAGTAATAGCATTGCGCTAACTGCTACTCTACCATGGTGCCGAAGTTCAAAGCACATTTATTCTCAAGCTACAGGCTGGGTAGTGTCAGCTGAGATTCCTTTTCAGGCCTTCATGGTCGAATCAAAGTAAACAGAATCAATGAAAAACTATACACAAAAGCCGACAATCGACCAATCTGCAAAGGAAGACAAACTGTGCAAATACAAGAAGAAACAAATAACAATAACAATGAACAAAAACAATAAATAGATATTGACTGCATCTCTTCCTTCAATACTATAATTCTAACTGGAAGGGCATCTCCAGAGCTTGTTATTGATAAAAATTACCTTCAATGGTAAAGAATTCTTACTGCATAAATAATTGATGAATGATTGATCAGATATGAGACGCAGGATAATCCTCTTCTCCTTCTGTTTCTTATATTCTTTTGTTCTATCAAAACACTTGCAGAGTTAAACACTTGTGAGGGTAAGAATTAATTAGGTTTCACCAACCCAAGAAATTTGTTAAGGTGACGGGTATGATCCTTCTCTTCTGATGAAAGACTCACTACACAGTCTCTTGGGATTGAGAATGACATATTTCCTCCCTGGTTTTGTGAAATCTGGGGTAGCTAATGAGGCCTACATGCAAACCGCAGTCTTTTCCACAGATGAAGCAGAGGGGACTACCAAGGTGTGTTGCTGGGTGGTTTCAGTGTCATGATGTGTTCCTTCTGCCACCTACAAAGGGCTTCTTTGTGAGAGATTCTTCAGGATGTCAATACCATCCCAAAAGACACTTCTCAATTTTGAGTGTCATGGGCCAGACTTCCCATGATATTGTACAGACCTCCTCTAAGTGTAATGCAATATTTGATAAACTTTATATGTGAGGTTGAAGGGAACGCTGTTCAATGCATTGTATGATTTGGTGGGTGATTGTCTTGGACATTTTTCTCATGATTGCCAGACTCTGTTGGACATTGATAACTTAAGATGTCCCTTGTTTGGTGGTGAGACAGGGAGCCGCATAGCCTCGGTTGTAACAAGGACTAGGCCTCAACCATGGCTTTCCTGCTGCTGCAGACTAGGTGAGGAGATGCCAGAGGTGGCATTGTGTGTCCTCCGTGTTCAATTTGAAGGTGGCCACTCCTGTTGGTGCTGCCCTCTAGTATTTGATCCGTGAGATGACCATGAACTATAGCATTAATATGTGGGACATGTCTTTCAGGAACACGGACTATATATGTGTTTTGTTTTGCATGACTATGTTGTTTTCTGCTCACTATTTTGAATGCACTGTGTATGTTTTGCATCTTGATTCCAGAGGAACGCTGTTTCCTTTGACTGTATTTATTTATGGTTGAATAGTAATTAAACTTGATTTGAGTATCAATAGTTTCATTTAATATCAGAGAATGGATTCAACATACAACCTGAAATTCTTGTTCTTCATAGACATCCATGAAAACAGAAGAATGAGAGACAGTAAAAAAGTTAGAACCCCAAAGCTCCCCAATCACCCCTCCCACGCACAAGCAGCATCAAAGCATGAACCCTCTCTCTCTCCCACTTACTTCCGCAAAAAGCATCAGCACCCTCCACCCACCAAGCAAGCAATAGCAAAGCCCCCAAGGAAGACCATGATCTGCAGTCCAACAAAACTAATCATTCATCCAACAATTTAACATACCACAGGCTCGCTCTCTCCCTAATAATAGGACAGAGAGATGTCACACAGTGACAGGTGCAGCATTTGGCTTGTTTCCTTGCCCTTTGAGAATAGAAGTGTAGTGGACAATCAGCTCCATACTGCTAGATGAACCATGATGTGTGAAAGAACTGTGGCATGGAGTTTCTATGAGAATCTCTGGGCAATTAAGTTGTCCTTATTACACTTCCAGAAAGGGGCTCCTTAAAAGGGTAGAGTTTGTTAGGTGTGTTCAGGAAAGGTTTCTTGACATAATATGTAGATAAGCCTACAAGAGGAGAGACCGTACTTGATTTGGTATTGGGAAATCAACCTGGTCAGGGCTCAGATCTCACAATAGGAGAGCATTTTGGAGATAGTAATCATAATTCTGTCTCCTTTACAATAGCATTGAAGAGACATAGGAACAGACGAGTTAGAAAAGCATTTAATCGGAGTAAGGAGAATTATAAGGCTATCAGACAGGAAATTGGAAGCTTAAATTAGGAACAGATGTTCTTAGGGAAAAGTAAAGAAGTAATGTGGCAAATGTTCAGGGGATATTTCTGTGGGGTTCTGAACAGGTACATTCCAATGAGACAGGGAAGTTATCGTAGGGTACAGGAACTGTGGTGTACAAAAGCTGTAATAAATCTAGTCAAGAAGAAAAGAAAAGCTTACAAAAGGTTCAGAGAGTTAGGCAACGTTAGGGATCTAGAAGATTATAAGTCTAACAGGAAGGAGCTTAAAAAGGAAATTAGGAGAGCCAGAAGGGGCCATGACAAGGCCTTGGTGGACAGGATTAAGGAAAACCCCAAGGCATTCTACAAGTATGTGAAGAGCAAGAGGATAAGACGTGAAAGAACAGGCCCTATCCAGTATGACAGTGGACAAGTGTGTATGGAACCGGAGGAAATAGCAGTGGTACTTAATGAATACTTTACTTCAATATTCACTATGGAAAAGGATCTTGGTGATTTTAATGCTGACTTACAGCGGACTGAAAAGCTTGAGCATGCAGATATTAAGACAAAGGATGCGCTGGAGCTTTTGGAAAGCATCAAGTTGGAAAAGTCGCCGGGACCAGATGAGATGTACCCCAGGCTACTGTGGGAGGTGAGGGAGAAGCTTGCTGAGCCTGTGGCAATGATCCTTGAATCATCAATGAGGACCGGAAAGGTTCCGGAGGATTGGAGGGTTGCGGATGTTGTTCCTTTATTCAAGAAAGGGAGTAAAGATAGCCTAGAAATTATAGACCAGTGTGTCTTTCTTCAGTGGTTGGTAAATTGATGGAGAAGATTCTGAGAGGCAGGATTTACGAACATTTGGAGAGGTATAATATGGTTAAGAATAGTCAGCATGGCTTTGTCAAGGGCAGGTCATGCCTTACGAGCCTGATTAATTTTTTTAAGGCTGTGACAAAACACATAGATGAAGGAAGAGCAGTAAATGTGGTGCATATGGATTTCAGCACGGCAATTCATAGGGTACCCCATGCAAGGCTTATTGAGAAAGTAAGGAGGCATGGGATCCAAGGGAACATTGCTTTGTGGATCCAGAACTGGCTGGCTCACAGGAGGCAAAGAGTGGTTGTAGACGGGTCATATTCTGCATGGAGGTCGGTGACCACTGATGTGCTTCAGGGATCTGTTCTGGGACCCTTACTCTTTGTGATTTTTATAAAAGACCTGGATGAGGAGGTGGAGGGATGAGTTAGTAGGTTTGCTGACGACATCAATGTTGGAGGTGTTGTGGATAGTGTGGAAGGATGGCAGAGGTTACAGCAGGACATTGATAGGATGCAAAACTGAGCTGAGAAGTGGCAGATGGAGTTCAACCCAGGTAGGTGTGAAATGGTTCATTTTGGTAGGTCAAATATGATGGCAGAATATAGTATTAATGGTAAGACTCTTGGCAGTGTGGAGGATCAGAGGGATCTTGGGGTCCGAGTCCATGGGACACTCAAAGCAGCTGAGCAGGTTGATGTTGTGGTTAAGAAGGCATACGGTGTATTGGCCTTCATTAATCGTGGAATTGAATTTAGGAGCCAAGAGGTAATGTTGCTGCTATATAGGACCCTGGTCAGACCCCACTTGCAGAACTGTGTTTAATTCTGGTTGCCTCACTACAAGAAGGATGTGGAAGCCATAGAAAGGGTGCAGAGGAGACTTACGAGGATGTTGCCTGGATTGGGGAGCATGCCTTATGAAAACAGGTTGAGTGAACTCAGCCTTTTCTTCTTGGAGCGATGGAGGATGAGAGGTGACCTGATGATGAGAGGCATTGATCATGTGCATAGTCAGAGGCTCTTTCCCAGGGCTGAAATGGTTGTCACAAGAGGCCAGAAGAGATGTCAGGGGTAAGTTTTTAACTCAGAGAGTGGTGAGTGCATGGAATTTGCTGCCAGCAACGGTTGTGGAGGCAGATACAATAGGGTCCTTTAAGAGACTTTTAGATAGGTACATGGAGCTTAGAAAAATAAAGGGCTATGGGAAAATCTAGTAATTTCTAAGGTAGGGGCATGTTTGGCCCAACTTTGTGGGCCGAAAGGCCTTTATTGTGCTGTAGGTTTTCTATGTTTCTATTTATGGTTCCCCAATGGTCATTTGTTGTTTCTGATGCTTATCAACTTGCTTCTATTTAGGCTATTTTTCCTCCTCAACCCCAAGCATCCTGCTCCTCTCAATCAGTGTGGTCCTCTATTCGAGAGCTGAGCTTTCCTAATGGTTCTGTTGTACTGTATTTAGCAGACAACCATTCCATATGAGTTTTGAGGGGATTCCTAAATGCAACATGAAAGCAGTATATTAGCCTCTTACCTATGTGTGGACAAAGGGCAAGATGGCATACATTGTGTGTAGTTTGATAGGGACCTTGACTTCTATATGTACATGAATCCAAGTATGGGGGTGTGGCCGGCTGCCCACTTCAGAGATGTCTCAGTGACATTGCAGAGATATTGCTTTATAAGGACTTCGAGATGTGATTGTGAGTCCCCATGAACTCAATTCAGACAGAATCTTTAAACATGCCCATCTTAACGCTACATCACTTAGTATCCCTCACCTTCCATTAACAATTTGGAAGAGTGGACTGAGTGTAGCTCACCTAAGTTTACTGATATCACTAAACTGAGTGGAAAAGCAATTTGTGCACTGGATGCAGGGAGTCTGCAAAGAGATATAAATAGGTTAAATGAGTGGACAAGGGTCTGGCAGATGAAGTATAATGTTGGTAAATGAAAGGCCATCTACTTTGAAAGGAAAAATAGAAGATCAGATTATTATTTAAATGGTGAAAGATAGCAGTGTGTTTTTGTACAGAGGGACTTGAGAATGTTTATGCATGAATCACAAAAGGTTGATTTGCAGGTGCAACAGGTTATCAAAAAGGTATTGGAACGCCAAAGGTGACATTGTTCAGACAGTTCACAAAATGACTCTTCTTACTTCTTTTACTTCCTCTTTCAAATATGATTCTGTTACTATTGGAACCTACAATTTACCTTTTAATGGTGACTGTTTCATGTCAATTGAGTGATCTGGCACTTTGCTATCTCCGAGGCATCTTGGTGAGGTACTGAGCGAAGTGTAGACCTGGAGGCCAAGAAGCCTTGAGACGGGGCTCAAGCCCATGATCGTATTCATTTCTTGTTGTTCTTGCTGATAAAAGTGTTGAGAAAATTAAAATTAATGAGGACAAGAGTAGAAGGTGAGTGGGCATTCAGCACTGTCTGCCTTCGTTTGACTGTCTCTCTCTCTCTCTCTCTCTCTCTCGCTCTCATTTACTGCTCCCAGAAGGTGTCTGTGTTTTGACAGCTCTCTCTCTCTCTCTCTCTCCCTCCCTCCCTCCCTCCCTCTCGGTGCTGCAGGAGATTGGCGCTAGAGTCTTGTGCAAGGTTTAACTGACGCGGTTTGCGGATTTGACTCATAGTTTATGTTATGATATGTTTCTAGCTTGTGGTTACTCCTTTTATTTATTGCTATTTTTGTGTGATTTTAATCAGTTGGATGGCCTACAGCCAATGAATGACACAACGCTAAATTGAACTGATCTGAAACAAACTGAACATTCCTAGACTCTTTCAATGACTTTGTGGCTTGATGTTTTATATTCTATGTTTTTAAAGTTTTTTTTGCTGCTTGCATGATTTGTTCCTTTTTTAAACATTAGATGTTTGATTGCTTCTTTGGCCAGATTCCACGGTGTTTCTTTGTTTCATGGATTTCTGTGGGAAGATGAATCTCAGAGTTGTATACTGCATACATACATTTATAACAAATATACTTGGAATCTTTTGAATCTTTGAATGTTGACCTTTGTTATGAGAGGGGTTGCATTTAAGAGCAAGGAGGTTATGCTGCAACTGTACAGGGTACTAGTGAGAATTCTACATGCAATTCAGTTCATCTTGCTGAAAGAAAGATATCCTGGCTTTGGAGGCGGCTCACTGGGTCGATTCTGGAGATCAGGGGGATTAGCCTATGAGGAGGATTGAGTCATCTGGGACCATACTATCTGGAATCCAGAAGAATGAGTGGAGATCTTATAGAAACATATAAAAGTGTGAAAGTAATAGAATATGATAAAGGCAGGGAAATTGTTTCTTGGTAAAGGTAGAGACTAGAACTGAAGGACATAACCTCAAAATTCAGGGTAATAGATTAAGGGTGGAGATGAGGAGAACCAGCTTTTCCCAGAAAGTAGTGAATCCGTGGAATTCTCTGCCTGGGGAAGCAGAAGAGGCTACCTCATTACATGCATTTAAGACACAGAAAGATTTTTGCATAGCAGGGGAGCTAAGGACTATAGGGAAAAGGTAGGTAGGTGGAGCTGAGTCCATGGTCAGATCAGCAATGTTTGTATTGAATGGGAGATCAGGCTTGACAGGTCAGACAGCCTACTCCTGATCCTGTTTCTTACATTCCTATGTTCTTATGTATTTAGTTCCAAAATGCTGTGATAGTGGAGCTAAGTGAAAGCGTCCTTGGTTACTAGAACAGTTTTCAGACCATGCACTTAACCTCCAGAGGGCCCTACAGCATACTGAGTAAGACTGAACTTTGAATGTGATTTGGTCTTTACATGGCATTGCTAGAGAGCAAATAACTTGGCTGGAGTGTGGTGAGAGTCCTTGACGAGAATGGCTCGGACCCAAATGCTGGAGTGTCCAGGACTTGGATCGAGACACGGTTTCAAACAGGATCAAGAATCTGAGCACAAAACAAACAATAGACGAAATCACAAGTAGGCTTACAATTGAGAACCAGTCCTCAGTTCAACACATACAACAAGCTGGAGGAACTCAGCAGGTCTGGTAGCACCCCTGGAAATGAGCAGTCAACATTTCTGGCCAAGACATTGACTGCTTGTTTCCATGGATGCTGCCCGACCTGCTGAGTTCCTCCAGCTTGTTGTACATGTTGCTTTGACCCCAGCATCTGCAGTGTACTTTGTGTTTAGTCCTCAGTTCAGTTGCTCCTTAAATGCTCAATCATTGGTGCCCAACACAAGACTGCCAGTTATTGGGAATATCCTGAATTTTTAAAGGTATCCATACTTTGGGGAGTTAGAGCGTCTAAAGCTCAGAAGCTGGCGTGGATGGGTGCATGTTGTAACAGGACCCCCTCCCCTATGGCCGACTCCTGATGGACCTGGCTGCATGGAGAGATAATGATTGTAGTCATAGATGACAGCCAGATCCAAGATGTCTCTTTCAGGCACCGAGCACCTCTCCTCTGGTGCCAATCCTTCCCAGTCCATGAGATATTGCCAAACACCTCGAACAGTGCATGAGTCCAAAATTTTTCTTTCAGTGAAAACCTGCTGCCCATGGATATTACCAAACAGTCCATGAAGATGTGAACCCATAATCTTTCCAGAAAATGCAGAAGGTGAAGGAGCCTTTGAGGTTGGGCATGGAACTCCTTCTTCCAGGCGCACACCTCACCTGACTGCACCTATTGACAGACCTCCCTTGCTATTCCAGGTCGCCAATATCTTCCCTTAATGAACTTGAGGGTCCTGGTAATGCCTGGGTGAGATGTCAATCTCGATGCATGTCCCCATTGAAGAACCTGAGATTGGATGGGACTAGGAATGAACAGCCAATACGGAGGGCCATTCTGAGGAATCCTCCCTTGCGCCTGGTCCTTGCGAACCCCCAGTGAATTGGTGCTATCACCATGGCTTGGATCAAAATGATGGAAGGCTGTTTGTTCATTCAGGTTCATCGGACTGATGGGAAAAGACATCTGGCTTCTGGTTCTTAGATCTCGGTTGATAACTCAGGATGAAAATAAAACGGTTAAAGAAAAGAGACCACCTGGTTTACCTAGAATTCAGTCTATAAGCTAGGCTCTTGTGGTCCATCCATACAGTAAAAGGGTTCTTGCTCCCATCAAGACAGTGATTCAGCCCTCTAAATTCATCCAGAGCTAACTTGACCATGAGAGGCTCTCTATTCCCGATGTTGTAATTCACCTCTGCCAGGTATAGTCACCTGGAAAAGAAAACACTTGGACACAGTTTCTTTTCCAAAGGTGTCCGTTGAGACTACACTGCTCCCTTTTCAACGTCTGAGGTCTCCACTTCCATGATGATGGAAAGGTCAGGGTTAGATGCAACCAAAATAGGAACCGTTGTGAATTGCTGTTTGAGCTCTGCGAAAGTAAACTCTACCTTGGTAATCCAAACAAAAGGGCTCATGGATCTCTTGGTTAGTGCCGTCAACTGAGCCACCGCTGAGCTGAAGTTTCTGATAAACTTTTGCTAAAAGTTGGCAAGTCCCAGGAATCATTGGACTTGTTTCACATCCAATGGTTGTGGCTCATCTCTGAATGCCTGCGACTTACTAGGGTCCATCCTGAGATTCCCATTAGAGATGATGAGACCCAAAAAAGTAATAGTGCTCACGTGAAATTTGGACTTCTCCAGTTTGATGACAAGTCCATGATCAAGAACTCTCTTTAGGATATCTCGACATGAGTGATGTGCTCCTCCATGGACTTTGAGAAAATTAAGATATCATCCAAGTAGTAAGGCGTATCATCCGAGGCATACTTATGGAGAGCATCGTGGAGCACATCGTTATAAAGGCCTGGAAAACCGCCGGTGTGTTCACAAGGCCAAAGGGCATAACCAGATACTCACAGTGCGCTGTCCGTCTGGTTGAATGCCGTCTTCCACTCATCACTCTCCTTTATGCAAAACAGGTTGTATGCACTCCGAAAGGCCAGCTTCAAGAATATTCTGCCTCTTGGAGAACCTTGAAGGTAGTGCTCATGAGCAGAAGAGGGGAACGATTCTTGACTGTTACGCGATTCAACCCCCTATAGTCAATGCAAGGCCACAGACTCCCGTCCTTCTTCTGTACAAAGAAGAAGCCAGTGCCAGCTGGAGAGGTGTAGGGCTGAATGAATCCCAGAGCACAAGCCTTCTTACTATACTCCTCCATAGTGCTTCTCTCCGGGCCTGAGAGTGTGTATAATTGACCCTGCAGAGGACACGTACCTGGCAGTAGATCTAATGCACAGTCATAGGGTTGGTGCAGTGGAAGAGTCAAGGCTTTTCCATTAGTGAAGACCTGTTCAGATCCTTGTAAACAGAAGGAAATTCTACCAGTTTGGGTACTGCAATTACCCTGAACCTTCTTCCAAGGACAACTTCAGAGACTCTGTCAGTAACAAGGGTGCTTCGGCAGACTCCAGCACCCCCATAGGTCCACAAGAGTCTTTAGTGAAAACAGAAGCCAAATCACAGTCCAAATCTTCGTCTGGCTCCTCAGACATTGGTAGTGAGGCACAATAAATGGTCCTTGTGCTCGTAGGACTAGGTTCCCAGGACCTCCATCTTGGAGCCTTCCCCTTAGACAGGATCTGGCAACTGGAGCCACTTGGCTTAGTTGTTAGAGTTCTGCTCTGCTTGGAAACCTCCTTGGTTTGCTCCTGAACTAGGGATCTCATTCCAGCACACCCCTGACTGGAGTGGGTTGGGACTCATGTGGGCCTACAGGAGCCAGCTTGTCTTCTCTTGAAGGTAGGACTGGGTTTCTTGAAGGTTCCAGGTTACCATGAGAAGAAGGATGTCCCCTCATTGGTTGCTGGTCTTGGGAGTGTCTAGGGGTCGTAAATCAAGCCAAAAACAAATCCCCTTACAATGGCCGGACCAAGCAGTGATTCTCCCCTCTCTCCAGTCCTGTCTCGGCTTTGCTGAGACAGCCAAGGGTACCCGAGGATCAAGGATATGATTGGAGAGTCAAAAATGTACAAACTAATGTCTTCCACATGATCCCCTATCCTCACCTGCAACACCACAGTCTTTTGCCGGATCTGCCAGGAACCCAGCAGGTGGCCATCCAAGACAGTTGCAGGCAAGGACTGACTCAACTCTTGCAGCATATGTTGAACCGATGCACATTTCCCTCATCCAGGAAATTACCATTGCCCCAGAGTCCACTAAAGTCTTCACCTGACTCAGGTTCTTACCTCAGGTAAACTCCGCCTTCAGCACAAAACCAGAATCTGAGGGTTGGGCATAACGGGTGCTACCGTCAGAGTCCTTCTGACATTGGATGGTCTTAACAAGCTGCAGCTTTGGACCTGATGCCCCATAGTAAAAGAAGCAACTCTGGCACTGGGACCTTTGATCAGCTGGGTGCATCCAGTCTGCATGGGCTCAACTGGATCTTGAGCAGGCGACGGGCTGGTCATGGGCCAAGGATAGGGAGTGACACAAGGATGCGTTGAGTCTGGGCTCAGGCTAGCCCTCTTCAACCTTACGATGTAGTCCCACCTACTCTCTGCCAGATGATTATCGTGTCAAATGGACTGGTTGATGAGAACCTCTAAGTTCTCTGCCGTCTCCCCTGTCGAACCTTCATCAAGCAGCATGAGGCTCAGCTGGTTCCGGAGGGGTGATGAACACCTCCCTCCTGGAAGGCCATCTTTTTGTGCTCTGATGGGAACGGGGACGGCAGGAGCTCCAACACTAATGAGCACTGAATGAGGAAGCTGCGGCAAGAACCTAGGTCCCCAGTCAAATCTCTCCAGGGTTGGAAGATATACCGGCCCCGGAGTGGGACCGACTGGTTCTCCCAAGCAACTTGGGCTTCCTCCTTGGCCGATGGCTACCTGGAGGTTGAGTACCTCCAGGTTCTGTCGGGAATTATCTCCGCTGTGGCTGGTCACAGCGGATGAAAGACTTTGATACCCTGCTGGGTCCATAGCTGTACTGTGATGAGAGTCCCTGATGATAATGGATTGGATCTTAATGCTGGAGTGTTCAAGGGTAGGATTGAGACATAGTTTCAAACTGGCTCAAGAATTTGAGGACTAAACAAACGAGATGAAATCATGAGTAGGCCTATGATTAAGCACCGAAGCACAGTTCAATTGCCCCTTAAATGTTCCCTCCTTGGCACCCAAATCACAACAGCCAAATTAGCAGGATCTTTAAAGGGGCTGCAGCATCTATCCATAATCCTGGGAGTTAATGCATCTTAACCTTGGAAGCTGGCATGGATGGGTGCGTGTCGAAACATGGAGGCTGCCCAGAGCAGTTGTGTTATAGACCAATGTCACCTCATTTCCACCAACAATGTTCTGAAAGTGTCACAACCATGGATTTGGAAGCACAGCAGACACGGCGATTGCACTCATGAATATGCACGTGTCAGCTAATTATTTCATTGTGATAACATTTGACTCCATTCATTCCATCATAGTATTTGTCATGACTTGGACACAGCAATGTTTTACTGCCTGCTTGCATTCAGCTTTGCCTGAGAAATTGGACTGTCGAGTCAACTGACTCTGAAGACTAGTGGTATTCATCTTATACTTTGTTGTTCTTTTCAGGCGCAATGTAGGCTTCATTTTTCATTTGATAGTTTTAGTTAACGGTCCTGTTTGGTCTAGCGTTTGTTGCTTTGTTTTACCTTTAACACTGTTTGCGTTAAAGTCTGTGAACTATCAACCCGCGTCAGTAACTCTCACTCTGCACTTGAGCCTGGTCCAAACCTGGTGACAGAAAGTCTCGACCACAAAAAGTTGGACCCAGCAGAGAGAGAGAGAGAGAGAGAGAGGAGCTGACCTTGGCCATGAGATTCATTGGTCAGAGTAATTCGTCAAGACAACACTGTGCCATTGGAATTCCTATGTATAAACTCTTGCTTCTGCCTCCAGCATGACAGAAAGATCTTGCCAAGTAATGGACCCAGCAAAGCTTGAACAGTAACATTTTGACATTGGTGGCTGGAGGAGAGGGTGCCTTCTATTCTCACTGCATGTCCTGACTCTACATTCCAAGAGTCCCGAGTCTACATTCCGAGCTTCTCTCGTCTACGTTGAGTTTCTCCGGTATTCGTTCCAAGCTTTTTAAGTCACAAGTATCCAGGTTCCCAGATTTATGGTCCCACGTCTCAGGTCTGCATAATAAATGAGCGTTTCAAGCAAGCTTATCAATTGATTCAACAAATCATCATTCAAGTCAATGGTATAAATTCTGGAAGAGCCGTACTTCAAAAGCCGATCCCTGGCTGGAGTGTGCAAATACACAAGAGTATTTGTCAAGAGTATTTTTAACCTCTTAATGAAAGTCATGGTACAGACTGGGAAAATTGAACTTTCATGTCGCAAATTAAACAGATCGACAGAGAACCAGCTAGCTTAGCGATGAAAGAAACCTGTCAATGCCTGTCTGTAGAATTGAGAGCATATCTTAATAAAATCGTGAAAGAAAACACTGTGAGCGAGATTTGAAAAGGTTCCTCCTCTAGGTTTCAAGTTTCGTGCTTTCAAGGTTTCCCAAGGACTTTTTATGTTCCTAAGGTTTTTTTCTTGATTGTTTCCAAGGCTTATTCAATGTGTTTAGGGTTTTTCAATGTCCTCACCATCTCGAGGTCTCCCAAGCCTCCTTCTCGGCCCCGCCCAAGATTTCTTGATCTCATTCGAGGTTTCCTGTTGGGGTTCCCTGGTCTCTCTCTGGATCCCCCAGTCACCCTGTCTCTTGAGCTCCCCATGCTTCCCTCTCAAGTTTTCCAGCTCTCTCAAGCCATCTCAAGTTTTCAGGTCTTCCTGGGCCATCAGATGCCAGCTATGGGGGCTGGGGGGTGGGGGCGGGTCCTGTAGTGACTTCTTCAGGCCTGTGCAGGGCATCAGAGCACGTTGGGCTTTGAGGTTTTTAGAGCACCTGAAATGGTTAATTGTTACTTAGCAACAGTTATAAATGGTTTAAGAGTTCCTTGTGTTTTACTCAAGCAACTCACACTTTGTAATGAGGTTTCTTGGTGTTTTCTGTTTAAGTTTATTTTGATAGGCTCAGGGATTCTGTGCTAGTTTTATTGTTGAAGCAGATCTCCGATAAGCTCCAATCAGAGGTCCTCGTTTTGAGAATGATTCTTTTCACAGTGTCACTTGGTTGAGCTACCTCTGTAAAAGCTCTTGTATCTGTCTCTACATGGAAGTCTTTGTCTCCGATATTGGCAGTACACACCATGGCACTTACCTACCAGCATCACTGAAGGACATCTTGGACAAGTCCCTCATCCGGGACTTCCAGTAGACACAGGTCTGTGGGCGCCTCAGGGGCTGCGGCTGCAGAGGGTGGTCCTGTCACAACCACGGATTCAGCAGCACAGCTGATACGGCAATTGCGTTCGTGAATATGCACGTGTCAGCTAATTATTTCATTGTGATAGTATTTAACTCCATTCGTTCCATCGTAGTGTTTGTCGAGACTTGGACACAGCAATGATTCGCTGCCTGTTTGTGTTCGGCCTTGCCTGAGAAGTTGGACTGTCAAATCAACTGACTCTGATGACTAGCGGTATTCATTTTATGCTTTGTTGTTTTATTCAGCTGCAGTGTAGGCTTCGTTTTGCATTTGAGAGTTTTAGTCAACGACCCTGTTTGGCCTAGCGTTTATTGTTTTCTTTTTCCTTTAACACTGTTCGCATCAAAGTCTGTGAACTATCAACCTGCGTCAGTGTCTCTCACTCTGCACTTGGGCCATGTCCGAACCCGGTGACAGAAAGTGTTTCCACAAAAATTAACGTTAGATACAGTGCATGGTATGTTTATAAATGTGATATGATGTTTGAAACATTGTTGTTCCAGACTCTGCTGCTCAGTTGAGTTACTGTCTTCAATAATCTATTTACATCTCTACTGTGCCTAATTATTTACATCTGCAGCAGATCATTGACGTTATTCAGAGAGGTGTAGGCCCAAAAGTGAATCATCAGCACAGAAACATGCATCTGAAATTGAAGTATCAGGCCAGCTGCATAACTTGCATATATAATTTATTTTCATTCATCTGAACTGTAAGAAATAGTGTCCAAGTTCTAGGATTCTTTTTCCATTAAAAAACTTTGATTAATACATTGATAAGTGTTTTCTGTAGATATCTTCAAGATTTTAAATTATGTATCCTCTCTTTTATATACTTGAAACATGCTTTCCCAAGACAATCTTTTATTATTCTGAATCTATATAAATAATACCATTGAAGTATGCTTTGAAAAATATGGGTATTCATCATCATACAGCAAGTTGAAAGAAGTATGTGAAAGTGTGAAGAGCTATTTTCCTCAAAATGTTTGCTAAACAAAATTAATTCACTAATTAGTACAGCCCTTATATAAAAAAAGTGTTGGACACATTGTAAAATGTAGTTTGGAAATAAAAAATAAAATCTTTGAATGAGGTGCAGATATGGAAACTTATTGCAATGATTTGTAATGAAGTGGAAAATTACTATTCTGGGTTAAAAGAGTTCAATTTATGAACTGCCATTATATAATTCAGGAAGACTGTGGTAATTACCCTGTGCATGGAACTGAAGCCACAGAATTAAAGGCAACAGATGCAAGATACTCAAAAAATGTGGAAAAGCAGGAGGAAGCAAATTAATGGTTTTTCCTATTATTAAGACTCAAGCTTTGTGTCATGCCAACAATTATCTGGTTACCCAAAGCAAAATTGTTTTGCCCGTGGGTTAAAGCACATAAAGGCAATGGTAAGCTTCAGAAATCTGTTTTTTATTTTCCCCTTTGTGTAACAACCATAATGTCATTAAAATTCCATTTAGTCCAGTTTGGAAAGAATAAGGATCAGTACTTGCTGTTTTTGACACATTTGGAACATATTATCATCACTTCTAGCATTTGAATAGTGGAATGCATGGCACTCAGTGGAGTTGAAATATAAAGTGAGAGGTTATATGGACTGCCAAAAATCATAACTGTGGAGTATGTTTTTCCATAAAAGTTAATTAACTTTGTGAACGAACATTAGAATCACAGTGAACCATCAATTTAAACTTATTACTCAAAACTGTACAGTTAAGTAATAAGAGGCAAATGTTAGAATTAACATAGTTTAGTAGTTTCTTGTTTGTTGCTTTTTTCTAATTTTCATGATTTTTAATATCCTGGTGTTTCCTTGCCTCAATCTGGGTCAAAAGGTATCTGATTGTTGTTTCATTTTTGTTGAGTGCAGATTGTAGAACGAAAATTGACTATCTTACAAGATAAAGATACTGAATAGTTGATCTTACAATCTCTTACAAGGTTCAAGATCACTTTCTAGGAATGCCTTCAAAATGTCAAATATGTTGTCTGATTTTCACCTTGCTATTTAAAGTAGGAATTAGGGCCCTTGCAAAGATCCTAACACCCTTTTTTAGCTGATGTATCTCTGTGTCCTTTCCTGTTGAAAACAATTGGAAGAAATACTCAAAATAGTAGAAGCAACACATGTATTCCAGTCATCCAGTTGTCACCAATGTCCATCACCAAGAAAGGTCCAGCAATACTAGCACAGCCTGAGCCGGACAAATCATAAAGGATGTAGTTGCTACATTGGGTCAGTGTAGGGAGCGGACCAAATTGAGGGATACATCATCCTCATCAACCTAACTGTGATAGATGCACTGTCTCCATGGCAGCCATGGTAAAAGTGAAGACAGAGGTAGTATGGTACAATAATTGTGTTAAATAGAACTGATCTATTAGCTCAAAACCGGACATCTGTAAGTTGCTGGTGCCACTGAGAGCTGTAGAAAAGTACGTTACCACTATGTGTGGCATTGTTTCCCTTATTCTAACTTTATATTAAACCAAGGGTATCAAGTCAGGTTCAACGAGAACTGCAGGTGGAACTGAACCAGGCATATCACAAAATGGTGCCATTCTAATGAGACTGCAACACAGGTCAACAGATGTATAAAATGTTTTAAAATGCTTACATTTGCAAAGAGATCTCACAACCAAAGCTCTGCCATTACGTAACATCTGGTTGAGATTGGTGGTGGACAATTAAACCACAAACTGGTGAAGGAGGCTCCAGAACCATCCCCATTCTCAATTACACTGGGCCCAGCATGTTAGAGCTAAAGGCTGAAGAAAGAACAGCAATGTACATCTACAAGTACTGAATAGGTGATCCAGCCTGGCTTCCACCTGAGATCACTGCTACCACAGAAACCAGTTGTTAGCCAATTTAATTGCTATTAAAAAATGTATAGATGCTCTGAAGATGAAACAATTGGTTATTAGGGGAAAGAAATAAATATACATATTAAAGTTATTACGAATTCCATGGAGCATGTGGAGATCTTCCAACAACCAGGCATTCTTTCTTTCTTTCTTTCTTTTTTTTCTATAGGGCAGTTAGGGGGGAGGGGTTAAGGGGAGGGGGTAAGGGTTATATACATTGTTTTTTCATACTTTGTAATCATTTAAAAATGCAATAAAAAAAGTTAAAAAAAAAGAAGAAACAAAATACAGCAAGGTCATAGGGACCACATAATATTTCTGGTTCTAATCCTGAACACCTACACTTCAGAACTGGCTGTATCATTTCCAACACAGTTATGACAATGACATCTATCCAGCATCATGATAAGTTGCCCAGATAAATCCTGTAATTAAGTAGCAGGAACAATTCAATCCAGTTAATAATATTCCAATAAGATGATTCTCGATCATCAGCAGTTATACTGTAGTGATATCAATCAGCAATTTCTCTCTAATTACCTGTTCTCTGTCCCAAAATTTATGTTTCATGATGAAAACCTGACCATAATATGCAAGAAATTGATCTGAGAATAATTAATATCATGGCAGTATTTCACTGAATATGGCACCAATGGCCCTGATAAAATAGAAGTCAGTGGGAATTAAAGGCAAAAAATAACCTACTGATGAAGTCATTAGTTGCATAGCTGGTTGTGGTTGACGGAGATCAGTGATGACAGTCCCAGGACAACACTGCTGGAGTTTCTCAGATCAGTGAAGTTAATCATCTTCAGTTGTTTCATCAATAACCTCCCTTATTTTATAACATGAGAATTCAGGACTGCACAGAGCTCAATTCCATTCATTAACTTATGAAGGAGCCTATGCCTGCATGGAACTCAACTTAAACAACACAGCAAATAACACTCATACCTCAGAACACAATGACCATCTAAATCAAGAGAGGGTCAAACCATCTACCTTTACATTAAAGGCATTATCATTGCTAAACCCAACTTCACCAACATCACTGTTGCTTAGAAACTTAACTGGACTGGATACATAAATACAGTGGCTACAAGAAAGAATATCATAGGCTGGGAATCCTATGACATGTGACGTACCTCGTGTCAAACTGAATATTTTCCACCATCTGCAAGACACAAGTCAGGATTTTGATGGAATACTCTTAACTTGCCTGAATGAATGCAACTGCAGCAACTCTCTTAGGGTTTGAAGCTCTTGGGGACAAAAAGGCTGTCTAACTGATGCTCCATCCACCACTGTAAACATTCATTCCTTCCACCACCAGAGTATGGTGTACTATCTACAATATGCACTGAGCTTACTCTCCTAAACTACTCCAACAGCACCTCCCATAGCTGCATCTCCACCACTGGAAAGGGCAAAAAAACATTAGAACTTCAACATCTGTAGTTTCTTCTTCAGGTTTGTCACCATCTTGACCTGAAAGTATAGACTCAGTAGCCACTTAATTAGGTATACCTGTACACCTGCTTGTTAATGCAAATATCTAATCAGCCAATCATGTGGGAGCAACTCAATGCATAAAAAGCATGCAGTCATTGTCAAGAGGTTCCATTGTTGTTCAGACCAAACATCAGAATGGCAAAGATATGTCATCTCAGTGATTTTGACTGTGGAATAGTAGTTGGTGCCAGTTGGAGTGTATCTCAGAAACTGCTGATCTCCTGGGATTTGCATGCACAACAATCTCTAGAATTTACAGAGAATAGTGCAAGAAACAGCAAAAAAAAAATCCAGTGAGGAGCAAACATGAGGAAATCTGCAAATCCTGGTAATTCAAATAACACACACAAAATGCTGGTGGAACACAGCAGGCCAAGCAGCATCTATAGGGAGAAGCACTGTCGACGTTTTGGGCCAAGACTCTTCGTCAGGACTAACTGAAAGGAAAGATAGTAAGAAAGAAAGATCTCTTACTATCTTTCCTTTCAGTTAGTCCTGACGAAGGGTCTCGGCCTGAAACGTCGACAGTGCTTCTCCCTATAGATGCCGCCTGGCCTGCTGTGTTCCACCAGCATTTTGTGTGTCAGTGAGGAGCAGTTCTGTGGCAAAATGCTTTGTTAGTGAGTGAGGTTAGAGAAAAAATGGCCAGATTTGTTCAAGCTGACAGGAAGGCAACAGTAACTCAAATAACTATGCATTACAACAGTGGCATGCAGAAGAGCGCAACACATAGAAACTAGAAGTGATTGGCTACAGCGGCAGATGACCACGAACAAACATGCAATGGCCACTTTATTAGGTACAGGAGCAACCTAAGAGAGTGGCCACTGAGTGTATTCAGGAGGTATTTAATAAAGTGGACACTGAGTGTATACTTCATTGGACGGACAGCAGCCGTTGAAGATGAGGGCTTACCAGCACCTTCTCAAGGATGGGCAATAGATACTTGCTCTGTGAAGGATTCTCAGATCCGAGAAAATCTCTGCATGTTAAAAAGTGGTAGTGCAGGGCCCAAGTTTGAGCTAATGCTCTGCAGTGGCTTTCTGGGTATGAGTGTAAGCCAACAACCTGCCACCACACAAAAAATTTGGTTTCATTTCTTTGGTGATGGTAGAAAGAGAAGCAGAATGCACTACGCTCCTGATGGCCCAGGTCAGGCACCACTCCCCCTCAGCCCATTACCCACACCCTCCCCACCCCTACACATTTTTCCTTCTGGCATTTGGCTTATTATTGGCATGTACCAAAGTACAATGGAAAATTTTTGATCTGTATGCCATCTGTATAGATCATTTCACATTAGTGCATCGTGGTGGTACAAAGGGAAAAGCAACAACTGAATGCAGAATAATGTGCTATTGTTACAGAGAAAGATATTTTTATATAGTAACAGCCAGAAGAAAACCTGCAGATGCTTGAAATCTGAAGGAACACAAAATGCTGGAGAAACTCAGCAGGTCAGGCAGCATCTATGGAAAAAAGTAAACAGTTGATGTTTTGTGCCGAGACCCTTCATCCATCTTCATGAAGGGTCTCAACCAGAAACATTACTGTTTACACTTTAACATAGATGCTCCCTGGCCTGCTGAGTTCCTCCAGCAATTTTAGTGTGTCATTGTTATTGAGTAATCACTTACTTATTTGTTATTTGATTTTCATTTATTTGAACGCCACCAGGCAAAGCATGTGATCTGAACAATTGCTCGTCTTTCACAATGTGTGCTTATAATTGGATAAGACCTGGGTTTGTGTCTCCATGCTGTCTGTGTAACAATAACAATGGTTCTGAAAATGGACCATCCTCTTTTCTCCAGAGTAGAATTCTCATTCGATTTTCCTATTGTCCCGACAGGAAAAATATATATTTTACTCCTTTCAGTTTGTAGCCTTTAGCACACTTCTTCAAGCACAGTTACCAGAATAGCAACACATGGCCTGAGCTAAATAGAGATACTTATTCTAATGTCTTCATTCAGGTCATTTTAATTTTCAAATAAATTTGGAATATAGAATAAAAGCACAGAAAATACAAATTGATGGTCAAACAGGAGTTGAGCAGCATCTGAAGGGGCAAATTTTGGGTTGCAAATCATGCAGGACTGAAAAGTTGGCAATTCATTTCCCCCCAGTGATGTTGCTGAACCTGCTGAGTTCCTCCAGCAGTTTGCTTCTAGCTCTAGATTCTAGCATCTGCAGTCCGCAGTCCAATCTGGAATGTAAAGCTAGTATGATACCTTATGAAACTGCTGGATTGTTGTAAAAATCCATCTGGTTCACTGATGTCCTCCTAGAAATCTGATGTTCTGACCTATATACGTCACCAATGTGGTTGTCTCTTAATTGCCTCATCAGCCAAAGAGCAATTGGGGATAGTCAATAAAAGGTGACCTTGCCTGGCAATATTCACAGCTCCTTGAAAAAAATATTAAGAAAGAATATAATTAAGGACATTTTCCAGATGTTTGACTTTAGTTAGGAGTACCATCTAAAGTGGCTATTGAAAATCTTGGCAAATCCTACTACTATTGAGAATGTAACTGCAAATTAGAGAAAAAATGTCATGTTTTTAAGCAGCAAAACTCATAGCAAATGCTTATTTATTCCAACAATTACCAATATCAATAAATATTAAGCCTAGTATCAGGTCAAATATTGGCACAAAGCTTTTCATTTGGAATTGTATTGTTTGGTGTTAATTTTAAGCCATGCCAAACACAGCAAACAAACTAGATCAGATACTTGTCTTAAATTGCTGTTTCCAATAATTTCAAAGGAGGCAAAAATAAGAACAACAAGTGAAATTATTACAGGAAGAAATGACTGAGATATTAATTAAACATTTTGTATCTGTCTTCTCTGCAGAGGGCACAATAAATGAGACAGAAATGGCAGAGAGCCAAGGCTGTAATGACAGTGAAGGATTTAGCCACTAATATCACAAAAGAGATGCTGGAAAAATTTGCTGGACCATGTTGGATGCAGCCGCTGTCTAGACTCACTACTGCAGAGTCCATCTGCCAGCTCCTGGACTGGTTGGATGCAGCCGCTGTCTAGACTCACTACTGCAGAGTCCATCTGCCAGCTCCTGGACTGGTTGGATGCAGCCGCTGTCTAGACTCACTACTGCAGAGTCCATCTGCCAGCTCCTGGACTGGTTGGATGCAGCCGCTGTCTAGACTCACTACTGCAGAGTCCATCTGCCAGCTCCTGGACTGGTTGGATGCAGCCGCTGTCTAGACTCACTACTGCAGAGTCCATCTGCCAGCTCCTGGACTGGTTGGATGTGGTGGGGTGAAAAATTTGATCCCCTGCACCCAAAATGCATCCCATAAGGTGGAGCTGGCTGCAAGATGTGTGTGGGCCTTAGGCAATGCACCCATTCCTGGAACAT
Source organism: Hypanus sabinus (assembly GCF_030144855.1). Classification (NCBI taxonomy): domain Eukaryota; kingdom Metazoa; phylum Chordata; class Chondrichthyes; order Myliobatiformes; family Dasyatidae; genus Hypanus; species Hypanus sabinus. The sequence goes on from NC_082719.1 coordinate 77,836,800, forward strand.
TGCTGACAAATGACTTTACATTATTCTCAAATTTCTTTATTATCAGAGCAGTTTAAAAATATTCAATTCCAGTTAGATAATAATAATAAACCAGACTCAAATATTAAGTGCAAAAGTAAAATAACTTGTCCATGCTTGGCTTTTTCCATGGAACTGACAATCAAATGAATTGTTTTCTAGTCACAGCACGAACTGAGAGGGTAGATATGATCTGTACCTGGCCCCTCTTTCCGGCAGGTGAGAGAACGGCTGTGTGTGTCCATAGGTGAATTCTGCAGTGGGGTGAGAGCTAAGATGTATTGGCATTTGATGTCCAAGTCTGTTTGAACTTCCAAGTTTGCTCAAGTAAGCATGCAAGTGGGAAGTGTCCACCCCATGCAGAGGGGAGAGAGCTGTTCAGCAGAAACTCCTGGGCAGGTTGCTTCTGGGCCTGGCCAAGCCAGCCATTCACGGGTCTGGGCAGCAAAGAGCTGAGGGTCTGCTTGAACCATCTGCCTATCCCTCTTCCAGGGTTACATCCATACCAGGGTGTCCTAGGAGAAGTGAATGGTGGGATATACAGGGGCTTGAGTGTGTTGTGGATAGTAATAATCATATTTCAATTTGAAACTTTAAATAGTTTATGAAGCCCTGATTATTGTACAGTGTATTGCTGTGATATCATTGCCACTGAATAAACTTTTGTAAAAACAAATGGGAGTGGCAACTGAGTGAGTGGCTGACAGGTGCCAGTCAGCTCTGTTTGGTCCTTTCAGGGAACTAAAACCAGTCATTGCCTTTAAGTGTAAAAGAAGTGACTAAAGTAACAGAGGAAGCCCTGGAGTTAATCTTACAAAATTTCCTAATGTGTGGAATAGTGTCACCAAATGTGTTACATCAGATGCAACACCAATATTAAGAGAGAGAGAGAGAGAGAAAAAAGAAGGAATTATAGATGACTCACCAAATGCTGGAAACAATAACTACTAAAGATGCAGTAATAAGGATTTAGAAAATCATGATATAATTACCTATGCCCGTGGCATAGAGGTACAGTCAATTGAATCACTACTTCATAGAGCTAACGGTACAGGAACAGTTCTGACCTCCAGTGCTGACTGTGTAGAGTTTGTATGTTCTCCCTGTGACCTCTAACCCAAATCCACCTGGGCTGGTAGGTTAACTGTCCAATCTAAGTTCCCCCTACTGCGTGGGTGAGTGTAGGATTGATGTACTGTAAATAGATGCTTGATGAAGATTCAGTGGGTGGAATGATCTGTTTGCTTGTTGTAGACTATTTATGAAGGAAAATTCATATTAGGCAAATCAAAGTGGGCTTTTGAGAATATGACAAGTAATCTGAATCAGAATCACTGGCCAATGTTGTGAAATTTGTTAACTATGGAGCAGCAGTACAATCTAATGCATAATAAAAGGGAGAAAAAGACTGTGAATTTCAGTTTGAATGTATATGTATGAAACACTAAATTAAATAAGTTGTGCAAAAAAAGTAGTGAGTTGAATGTTCATTCAGAAGTCAGATGGCAGAGGGTAAGAAGCTGTTCCTGAATCATTGAGTGTGTACCTTCAGGCTTCTGTACCTCCTCCCTTATGGCTGAAATAAGGAGAGGGCATGTATGTCCTGTGTGATAGAGATCCTAAATGATGGACACCACCTTTTCAAGGCATCTCTTCTTGAAGATGTCCTGGATACTACGGAGGCTAGTGCCCATGATGGAGATGACTAATTATACAACTCTCTGCAGCTTACTTCAGTCCTGTGCAGTAGCTTCCCCCTGCCGCCCACACCATTCCAGATGGTGATGCAGTCAGTTAAAATGCTCTCCCTGGTACATCTGTAGAAATTTGTGAGTAGGATGGATGACAGGGTGCCAATGGAAAAGGCATTTGCCAAGTTAATTTAGAAAAAGTTATTGCATAAAATAAGGGCTCTTAAGAGTTGGCAACCAATAAAATTGTGACAAAATTCTCCAGCACGTACTAAAAAAAACCCCCAAAGTTAAAGGCCATCCATGCAAAATAGCCCACATATGGTCATTCCATCAAATACTCTGACCATTCACTGCTTCCATCACTGGTACTCCATGGCTGTCTCTGCTCCACCTACAAAATATTCTGCAGCACATTGCCAAGTCCTTTGACAGCTCCACCCAAACCTGTGAACTCTACCAGCAAGAAGTACATGTGGAGCTGCCATTTTGGGACATTGCCATATGTAGGTCTCACTGTAAATGAGCAAATGAAAGATCAAAGGAGATAAGTTATCTACTCATATGTTCATACCTGAAAATTTTCTCTGCCCGGAAAGAATTAAGATGCAAAGTCTTATGTCTGCTATCTTTATTTTATCTCCAAGCTCTAGATTGCAGTAAAATTTGGACTTAAAACTCCAGAGTGGTGTATGTTCTTTTACAATCAAACCCGATGAATCTTTTTCCAAACTCTTTAATGTCCGCAGATGGTGGAATCTTGTGCAACCAACAATCTGCTGGAAGAACTCAGTGGGTTGAGCAACATCTGTAGGGAAGAGAAATTGTTAGCATTTCGGATCAAAATACTGCTGAAAAGATTAACAATTCTTTTCCCTCTACAGGGGTTGCTCATGTTGCACAGATGAGCCCAAGGGAGAGGGGACTATCATAAAAAGAATGCATGAAGAGTACTCCCACCACTTATGATACATCAGTGGGGTGAGTTTAAAAACATATTTGAGATAAAATTTTAGTCATGAGATTGAGTGACCTGTAATTTAAGTTCAAGGGCATACACATGCTATTATTTATCACTTTTGTGAATGGGACTAGAATGAGGACATGGGCCTTGACTTGACTCTGTAAAGGTGCCTGTTCTCTTTCAGAGTCCTCAGACAGGACCAACATCCCCCTAGCTCTGCAGCCAGAGAAGACATGAGTCATCCTCCTGTGAAATTTGACACCACTGTACCTGTTTTAAATTTGTAAAGTGAATTCTAGGTTGAATTTAAACACCTCCTCTATTTTCATCTATATAACAATAACATACTTGCCATTTTACCTTCTTGAAATAATAACCTTTTGGACTCTGCCATGGCTGGATATTCCTGTTTGCTGGTGGTGCTCTGTAATATGTACATCCAAGTGTCTTAAACTCCAGGATGACAATTTCTTTATGTGATGATTAATGTATTGTTACTTCTCTCTATATGTGTGTTCTTTCATGTGAACTTGTCTGACTTCTTCTACAAGAGCAAGGAACATTTTAGGTGTCTATTCCATTGCATTTCAATGTAATAGAAAAGAAGGCTGATATATATTTATTAACAGACAATTATCTCATGACCTCTATATCACTCTTGACCTAATCTGAGAATGCTGGACATCATAGACCAATTAGCATCTGTGACATGAAAAGATAATTGAACACAAAGGATTTAACACTCCATTAAAATGTAAACGCTATGGTGAATAAAGGGAAAGGGCAGGAAATAAACTAAAAGTCACAAAAACAAGAGAATGCACAAGAACCACCCAGCAAATGTATTGGTTTTATTGCTAATGCAGTGTAGTTGTAGTGGGTACAAAATGCACTTTAATTGCTCACTCAGACTACTCCTGCTGCTCTGAAACCTGACCAACAACGATAGCAGAAAACACATGGGAACTCTTTACCTGAAATTCCCCTCCAAACAGCATGCCATCCTGACTTGGACATATATTGCCTATCCTTCGTCAATGGCTCTAAATCCAGGAATTCCCTCCTCATTAGTACCGTGGATGTACCTTCATCAGAAGGTCTGAGCACTCTCTACCAACTTATCAAGGACAACCGGGGATAAACAATATAGACTGGTCTTGATAGCAGTCTCTAGGTCCTGGATATGCAAAAACAAAAGTGAAAAGACAGAAAGGATGATCAAAATTCAGACAGAAGCAAAAGTGTGATGGAGATATTGATATGGAATTTGAGATAGGCAAAAAGAGTAAGAGGGAATGTAATAAAGGTCAAAATTTCTAATTTAAGGTCAAGTAAGAAGAATCTTCAAAGGAAGTGAACAATGTTTCAAAGGGCACTTAGAGTCTGTCTTTATAAAAGAAGATAAAATTAATTTTGCTTTGTGGAGGGGCTATGGTGGATAAAAACTGATACAAAGCAGGTCTGACCTGTAAATAGACTATTTTGACATGTGAATAATGCAAAAATAGGCAAAACAGCAACAAGTGAGTTAAAAAGAAGCATATTTCAAAGGACATGGACATGACTGGTACATGCTGGTATCAGAGTCAGGTTTATTATCATTGTCTTGTATTATATGAAATTTATTGTTCTGAGGCAGCAGTATAGTGTAAAGATATAAAATTACTATAAAAACAAAATAAATAAATAGTGCAAGAAAATGAGTAGTGTGCTAGTTTTCATGGACTATTCAAAAATCTGTTGGCATAGGGAGCAGCTGTTTCTGAATCGTTGATCGTGGGTCTTCAGGCTCTCGTAACTTCTCCCTGATGCTAATAACAAGAAGAGGCATCTCCCAAAGTGCGTGGGTCCTAAATAGTCACGGCGGATTTCAATATGCTGGTAGACTGGGAAAATCAGGTTGGTGCTGGATTTCTGGAGAGGGAATTTCCAGAGTGCCAACAAGATGATTTTTTAGAGCAACTCATGGTTGAGTCCACTCAGGGATTTGTTATTTTGGATTAAGTGTTGTGTAATGAACCAGAATTGATTAGAAAGCTAAAAGTAAAAGAACCCTTGAGGCAAGTGATCACAATATGATTGAATTCACCCTGAAATTTAAGAAGGAGAATATAAATTCAGATGTATCAGTATAACAGCAGAGTAAAGGAAATTACAGAGGCATGAGTGAGGATCTGGCCAGAATTGATTGGAAATGAACACAGGCAGGGGAGATGGCAGAACAGCAAAGGCTAGGATTTCTGGAAGCAGTTCTTAAAACACAGAATATATACATCCCAAAGTGGAAGATATATTCCAAAGGAAAGATGACATAATCATGGCTAACAAGAGAAGTCAACACCAACATCAAAGCCAAAGAAAGAGTATATAATAGAGCAAGGATTAGTGGGAAGTTAGAAGACTGGAAAGCTTTTTAAAACCAACAGACGGCAACCAAAGAAGTCATTAGGAACATAAAGATGGAAAACGAAGGTAAGCTAGCCAATAATATTAAAGAGGATACTAAAAGTTTCTTCAGATAAATTAAGTGTAAAAGAGAGGTGAGAGTAGATATCAGACTGCTGGAAAATGAAGTAGTAATGGAGGACAAGGAAGTGGCAGACGAACTGAATAAGTATATTGCATCAGTCTTCACTGTGGAAGACGCTAGAAATATGGTGGAAGTTTCAAGTGTTGGGGGTCGTGAAGTGGCTGAAGTTACCATAGCCAAAGAGAACGTTCTTGGGAAACTGAAAGGTCTGAAAGTAGATAATCACCGGGACCAGATGGTGTACATCCCAGAGTTCTGAAACAGGTGGGTGAAGAGATTGTAGAGGCATTGGCAATGATCTTTCAAGAATCACTAGGTTCTGGAATGGTTCTGGAAGACTGGAAAATTGCAAGTGTCATTCTACTCTTCAAGAAGAGAGAGAGGCAGAAAAAAGGAAACTATAAGCCAATTAGTCTGAGCTCAGTGGTTGGGAAGATGTTGGAGTCAATTATTAAGGATGAGGTCTCAGAGTTTTTGGAGGCACATGATAAAATAGATCAAAAAGTCAGCATGATTTCCTCAAAGGAAAATATTACCTGATAAATCTGTTGGAATTCTTTGAAGAAATAACAAGCAGGATAGACAAAGCAGAATTAATTGATGTGGTGACTTGGATTTTCAGAAGGCCTTTGACAAGGTGCCACACTTGAGGCTGCTTAACAAACTACAAACCCATGCTATTACAGGAAATATTTTGGCATGGATCAAGCTGTGACTGATTGGCATGAGGCAAAATGTGTGAGTAAAGGAAGCCTTTTCTTGTTGGCTGCCTGTGATTAGTGTTGTTCCATAGGGGTCTGTGTTGGGACTGATTCTTTTTATGTTATATGTCAATGATTTGGATGACAGAATTGATAGATTTGTCACAAAGTTTGCAGATGATATGTAGATAATTGGAAAGGCAGGCAGTTTTGAGGAAATAGAGAGGCTACAGAAGGACCTAGACAGATTAAGAGAATGGGCAAAGAAATTGCAGATGGAATACAGTGTTGGGAAGTGTATGGTCATGCTCTTTGGTAGCAGAAATGAAAGGATTGATTATTTTCTAAATGGAGAGAAAATAAAAAAAAACCGAGGCACAAGTGGATTCACGAGTCCTTGTGCAAGATTCCCTAAATGTTAATTTGCAGGTTGAGGTGGTGTTGTGGAAGGCAAATACAATGTTAGCATTCATTTCAAGAGGACTAGAATATAAAAGCAAGGATGTAATATTGAGGCTTTATAAGGCAGATGTTGACAGATTCTTGATTGTCAGGGTGTGAAAGGATATGAGGAGAAGGCAGGAGATTGGGTCTGAGGGGGAAATTGATGAACCATGATGAAATTGTGGAGTGGACTCAATGGGCCAAATGGTCTAATTCTGCTCCTGTATCTCATGGTCTTCTGGTCTTAATGATGAATGCCACGTTGCCTTTTGAAGATGTCCACGTTGATGGAGAAGACCCTAGGAAACACCCTCTCCACATCCACTCTAACAATTCCTTTCACCATTCGATAGGTTTCAATGAGGTCTCCTCTCATTCTTCTGAATTCTAGTGAATACAGGCCCAGAGACTGTATTCAGGAAAGTTGTGCTCATGACGGAACTGCTGGGTCTACAGCCCGCTGTATCCTTTTGCAATCCTCTACATTGGAGTCTCCGTATCTGTGTTATGCACTCAACAATTTAGCTTCTTTCCCTCTGCCATCAGATTTTTAAATAGTCCATGAATCAGCGGACACTACCTAGTTATTACTTTTTATGTTCGATTTATTTATTTTGCACTTGATAGTAATTTTTAATGTCTTTGCACTGTCTGCTGCCGTAAAACAGCAAATTCTACATCATATGTCAGTGATAATAGACTTGATTCCAATTTTGAATATAACAGTGGTATGACCTTGATACATCACTGCACCTGATATCTTGTTTAATTGTAAGAATGGTTGCCTTCAAAAAAGTAATACATACAAAATGCTGGAGGAACTCAGCAGATGAGGCAACATCTGTGGAAAAGAGTGAACAGTCGACGTTTCATGCTGAGACCCTTCATCAGGACTGCAATAGGACTCTCTTTGAATTGAAACACATTTGGATAAGTCAGACACATTTGATAGCTCAAAAGTACAGGCAGACTTAGTGATTCACCTTGTATACGAACCTTGCAGATTTGCTTTTAACGCTAACAACATTGCTGAGGTCCCAGCTAAAGATAAAGGACTGAGAATCCTGCCAGTGTATGATGTCAGGAAGTTGATAATGCTGCTGTACTGGAGGTAAATGAGGTGAGAAAAATACAAACTGCTAAAATACTATTAACCTAGTGAGTGAGGGGAATGAGAGGTTCCTTTGAGTATCATTCCAATGTTCAGATCGGAAACATTCTTCCCCTTGGTCAAGTCCTGTGGATATTGTTCAGGGGGTTCTGCAGGGATTCAATAGGTCACATACATGCTAAATCCCGAAAGACTCAGGGTCATTGTGGTTGGGACCCTTGCTGCAGAGATAATGGAGATACCCAGCTCCAATTACTGTGTGTTATGATGGCATATAACTGTGTTATGACAGTATGCAGGGTAAGGCATATTGCATAGAGTCAAGAAGCTAATTGCAGATATAGATGATACTTACGCCTCGGAGAAGGGAGGCAAATCCATTGAACTGAATTCTGAAAATACTATGCACTCTAATGATGAAGAGCTGGAAATAGGAATACTAAAAATATATTTGTTACACATCTGAAGAAACTGTTAAAGGTGATACATGTAACTTGTATACACATACTTACAACCATTCCTTTAATCTTCAGTTGTTGATTAAGGCAACATTCATAAATATAGAACATAGAACAGTACAGCACAGGGAGAGGCCCTTTGTCCCACAATGTTGTGCCGAAATAAATAAATTACTAATTTATTTTAATGTAGATAAATTACAAACTCCTTCTGCCTACACCATGTCCATATCCTACCATTCTCCTCACGTTCATGTGCCTATCTAAACATCTCTTGAAAGCCCTTAATGTATCTGCCTCTACCACCACCCTAAACAGCACATTCCAGGCACCCAAGGCTCGGTAAGGAGTTTGACTCTAAAATCACCTTTAAAATTACCACCTCTCACCTTAAAATGCATGTCTTCAGGCATTAGACATTTCAACCCTGGGAAAATGATGCTGCCTGTCTACTCTTTCGATAACGTTATAAACCTTTATCAGATCTCCGCTCAGCATCCGCCGCTCAAGAGAAAACAACCTAAGTCTGTCCAGTCTCCTGTTATAGCACATGCCCTTGAATCCTGCACCCTCTCCAAAGCCTTGATATCCTTCCTATAATAGGACAGCCAGAACTGTATGCAATACTCAAGATGTGGCATCACTAGAGCTTTATAAAGCTGCAACATAACCCCCTGGCTTTTGAATTTAATGCCTCAACTAATAAAGGCAAACATGCCATATGCCTTCTTAACCACCCTATCAACCTGTCTAGCCACTTTCAGGGGGCTATGAATTTGGACTGTAAAATCCCTCTGCTCATCAGTGTTGTTAAGGGTCTTGCCTTTTGTGTAAACAAAATCATAGCAAGTCATTATAGGTGTTTGAAATGTGTGTTTGAAATACGTATACCTGTTCTGCTGGGTGGATTTACTTGGAGTTGTGCACCTACTTCGGAGACCTTCTCAGAATCCTGGGTTGGATGGACAGCTAGGTGTCTGATAGGATCAGGTAACTGAAGTTTCCATTGTGGTTTTGGTCCTTTCGACACAAGTTTGCATTTCAGGCTGATGACCTTCCAGATGAACTCTGTATCTCTTTGCAGAAATTCTACCTGATTTCCAGTATTTTCTATGTCCTGCTTTAAGTACAATTGTTTAATTTTTAAAAAAATTTGATAATTTAAATTAATCCTGTGCTTCCCTCCTCTAACCCCTTCACCGGCCCCCATCTTCTGATCCTCTGCTTTCCCTCAGAGTTCAAGAATTTCTTGACTTGGCCAATTTCTCTACAAATGAAAATCATTTCATCCCAGGATTTAGTCAAATGAATACACAAAAGCAATACCGAAGAAGATATGATTATATTTAGGTATGGAGATGAAAACTCTGCAAAGTTCTCCAAAAGAGATCTCACAAAAGCCCTGTACCATTTCTCCAAGTTTTTCCAACTGTCTTACAACCTCACATAGCAATTACCTTGCAAATTGTTTGCTGTTCCAGCACAACGGGATCCCTCTGTATATCAACGCACACACAAAATTGCAGGAGGAACTCAGCAAGTTAGGTTGTACTTACAGAGGGAAGTTAAAAGTTGACCATGAAGGGTCTCAGCCTGGATTGTTGTTTGTTCCCATCCATTGATGCTGCCTGATTTGTGTGTGTTGTTCAAGACTTCCAGCATCTGCAGAATCTTTTGTGTCCCTCTATATATCAAATGGTTTCCTTTGTACTTCTTCTTGCTACTTGTTTCCTGATCTGACCTGAGCATAGGGAGTGGATTACAAAGGGTAGCCAATATCCTAATACCATTCAATACTAGCAACAAAGGACTGATTTTTTTTAATATTCCAAGGTCAGTTCAACATATTCCATGGAATATTTTATAGAAACTGTAGACTGGCAAAGAATCGTGAAATGAAATCTTACTATAACTTTTTTAAAATGTTAATTCTAACACAAGGAATAAAATATTCCAATGTTTAAGAAAATTATATAATGGAATGTGAATGAAAATATTGAAAATTATATCAATTATTTACTGACATCTAGCCTAATCCTGTGGTAAAGCAACTGTGACTTGGCTTTAAGAGTTGGCTCTTTGCTAAACAGAGACAGCCTATAATTTATGGACGAATGATTGTTTTCATCTTCCACTTGTGTGTAACATTTTGAGCTCCGTTGTTCCTTACAGGTGATCTGCTGCTTTACTCTATGAGAAAGCGATTCGGTACAAAGCAATTAGTACAGTTTATATAAAACAAAAAAATCAATTGCTATTTGAAACTAATGGATTTCTTTTTAACATAAACAGATGCAGTAGTCTGGAGTCGCAGTAACTGGGTTTCATATAACAAAAGAAAATCAGTGTTATCAGTTTTCTCAATTTGGCATTTCTTTTTTTAGGGGGAAAAAGGTAAATGGTTGCTGACAGCTTGCTTTCAAGCCTGAATGATAAAAGAAAAACAGCACCATAACACATCTGGACAGCTTGCTGTGAGCTAATGAGCCTGAAGCAATTCAAATCCTGGCTACAGCAGTATGGCCACATTTCTGCCTTAATTTGAAAGGAAAGGGAAAAGGGAGGGGGGTGTTACCGAGTGACTTCAGTACAATATAAAGAGTTTGGGGAACGTTTAGTTAAAAAATATAGCTATCCATATATATCATCACATATATATCATTTGAACACTCAGATGAGATTCAACAAAATGGTTCAATTAAGCTGTCAAGATGGTGCAGCTGATGCAGGGTTGCAACAGAGATCACTGCTAACCACTTGCCAAAAGGATTAATGACAGGGCTTGAAACGGCAGGCTGTGGCACTGCAGAAGCTGACAGACTGGCAGCTGAAATTAGTAGTGACTACAGGTACTCGTAAAATGCAAAGAATTAAATTATAGAGAAAGAATGTGTGACTGGAAACTGTAAGTGAATATTATTAAGTCTTTTGGGAGAAAATGTTTCAAGGCAAACGTGTTGTCACGTTCAAGTGTTCCTTTTCACTCATTGTAACATATGGGATGAATTACAGCTGCTTACTTACTTTTTATACATGTTCATGCCTGTTTCATTAAATACTGAAGCAGAAAAGGCTGTAAGAAGTATTTTGTGATAAAACCAGGCATTTTATTACTTATACATTGTAAAATTCATACATTCATATTGATCAAACTCAGACCCAACATTTAATATATATATATGAAATATCATTATTTTTCATGCCAAACATTGGCTCACTTTTTTTCTTGATGCTTCTGTAAGAATAAAGTATCTGGCCATTAAAGATCAGTAGATCTAGTAACAGTATGTACATTTTAAGGGTGATCATCCTATTTTTTGCAAATTATATTTTATCTGATTTATTCATATCTGCAGGAGCTAGCTAAACCTGCCAGTTAAATGAAGCAGTAAGAGAGTAATTATTAGGATACAGTGGGAACGAAAGCATGGGCTGGAATGGAGAAGAGCTCCATCAGTGCATCGAATGAGAATACTTCAACATTTCTCAAACCCGACGTACCTGGAGGAGCTGCCAACGAGAGACAAATTCAGTTAGTTTACTGCTACCGTCGATTCAAGATTTAAGTATGTTTATTAGCAAAGAATGTATGAATTATACAACCTTGAGATTTGTTTGCTTACAGGCAGTCACAAAGCAAGAACCCCAAAAGAACCCAATTTAAAAAGGGATTAAAAATAAAGACCAACACCCAATGTGCAAAGAAAAAAAATAATAAAAAATCTTGCGAACAATAGAAGCAAGCACAGCATTCTTTACCAAATAGCATCCTTAGATCTGAATCCCTGGAGAAGCCCAGAGATCCTTATCCAACCTTCTTGCTCATTTGCCTCCAAACAGCTTACACGAGTTGGATTATGCAAGAGTTTTTATTCAACTGTCTGCAACTTACTGGCAAATAATTTCTAATTCCCCAGTGAAGACATCTTCAGACTCAGCTACATGTAATCTTGTTGAATAATGGATAATAAAGTCTCATTATTCACTTTTTGCCTGCATTCTATACATTTACTTTCTGGTTTTCTGCAGGAGTTCACGAGTCACTCCTTTCACAAGTAGAGATGCTTGAAAATGTTGTTAGGAAGCTTATTTTAAGATGTCTCCATGTTGCTTGGTTAAATGTTACCAGAAGCAAATAAATTACTTTCAAAGAAAACTGGACGAGACAATGTGAGTTAACACAATGAATCTCTCTAAAATGTAGAGTTTTAACTCCTTAAGTATTACACATGCAGCATACAATAATATTGCAAGAGATGTCCAACACAAGAGGTTCTGAAGATGTTGGAAATCCAGAATAACACAGAATGCTGAAGGAATTCTGCAGGTCAGGCAGCATGAATGGAAAATAATGAGGAGCTGATGCTTCAGGACTGCTGATGGTTCTTGAAATGAAATGTTGACTCTTCATTCCTTTCCATGGATGCTGCCTGACCTGCTGAGTTCCTCCAGCATCCTGTATGTTTACGTTGCAAGAAATTGATCTTTACATGCATAAGGTAACAATATATTCATGTGAATTCTCTATATATCCATCCCAATTATATCCTGCTCAGAAACACACATTCCCACATTGTTCCCCTCTTACATTATTTATTTCTTTTATTTCTTGTTGTAACTTATATTAATTATATGCCTTGCACTGTACTGCTGCCTCAAAACAACAATATTCACCAGATTCTGATTCAGAAAGGCATTAAATCACAAGAATGTAACCATAACGAATTACAATACAACTAATTGTATGCAGGGATGAGTAAAACAATTGTCTCAAAATTTGCAATTGATCCTGGTAAGGTATGACAGAACTTTTTATTTTCTCATGGACAAAATCAAATATTTGGAGGTCTTGCCTTTAACTCAGAAGACTGTGTGATCATTCCACGTGGAGACAAAATTAAAATTTTCAGACAATATATTAGAGAAAATGTAGAGGCCTCGAATTTGTACACTGTTACCTCCCATTTTGTTTGAAGGACATATATATTGGTTAGTGAACCAGGGAAACCTCCCTTACTGTACCTTGAGTAGTCCCATGAGATTGTTCCTAGCCAATCTCATGGGGGGGAGGTGGGGAGGGTGGTAGACGGGATTTTTTTCAACAAAATGCATACCTCCAACAATGCAACCACACTTCAGAACCACACTGGATTGTTTGTGCGATTTTGCCCTGCACAAGTTCAGTGTTGCAGTTTCTACGTGACAATAGTGACTTCAGTTCAAAAACTTCTTTACTGATAAAGAACTGAGGCATGCTGAGATATGGAAAGGTGTAATATAAGCACCTTTTTATTTATTTGGAAAACATTCTACACTCTCACACAAAAGTCCTTTTGCAACGTTTTGGCCACATTATCATAGATTATAGAGCAATGCAACACAGATACAGGACCTACTGCCCAGCAAGTCCATGTTGACTTTGGTGCCCAACCAGCTAGTCTCAATTTCCTGCCTTCAGCCCATATCTTTCCAAGCCCTGTCCCTATATGTACCTCTTCAAGTGCTTCTTAAATTATGTTATTGTATCTGCCTCAACCACTCCTCTGGCAGATCTTTCCACTTTATGCGTGAAAAACTTGCTCCTCAGATCCCTTTTAAATCTTACCTCTCTCACCCTAAGTCTATGTCCTCTTTCTCTTGGACTCCCCTGTCCTGGGTATAAGAATACTACTGTTCACCTGATCTGTGCCTTTCATAATTCTAAACATTGTTATACTGTAAGTTCACCCTTCACTCTTTTATGCTGCAAGAAGTAAAGACCTGGCCTGGCCAACCTCCATCTATAACTCTAGCATCCAAGTTCTGCCAACATCCCTGTAAATGTTTTCTGCACACTTTCCAGTTTAACAATGTCCTTCCTATAACAAGGCTACCAAAATTGTACACATAATCCACTTGTGACCTCACTAACAACTTACAGAACTGCAATGTAATGTTCCCTGACTGATTAAAGTATCTATATCTACCAGTGATGCCACTTTTAAAAAACTATGCACTTGTATCCCTAAGTCCCTCTGTTCCATTACACTCCCTAGTGTTCTGCATTCTTTATATTAATCCAACATGGGTCTGTCTTTCCAAATTGCAACACCTCACACTTACCGATACTGAAATCCATTTGCCTACTTCCCGAACTGATCAATATCCACACATAATCTGCAATAACCTCCTTCACTATCAACCGCACATCCTAAATGTGTCTTCTGCAAACTTACTTATCAAGCTTTATGTATTTGCATCCAAATTATTTATATAAATAATGAATATTAAGGGACCCAACACCAACTCCAGCAGCACGTCACTGGTCACCAGCCTCCATTCCAAGAAACAATCTCTAACCACCATCCTCTGCTTCCTTCCTTGGAGTAAATTTTGAATCCACTAATGTGATATCAATATCACTTCGCGATTTTCTATTCCCATCTCGTCTCTTCATGATCCAAACCTATTAACTTCTTTTAAAAAAATGTGAAATTAGATTTGGAGTCAGGAATTCTGTTGCATTATGTGACCTTTTTGTAAACTGAACTATGGAATTTAATCTACGATTATGGCAGTTGTGCACATGTTGCCTAGGTTATGCTATTTCCCGATCATTCCTGCACATGGGGCATATTTTGGGGCAGCACAATGCATCTGACACATACTAAACTCTGAATGAAAGCCACATGGGCTGTAAGGATTTGATATTCTAACACATTGCATCCATTATTGTGGAGATTATTGGGCATGCACAATGGCATCACAAAGCAGGCAGTGCAATTTCTTTTGGAACCACTTCTGCCAACATCATTTGCACATACAATACACACTACATGGTGCATGTTACTTACACAGAAGTAAGGCTCCCACAAGGTAAGTGTGCCCTCCTTTTGTGCTATTCCAATAGATGGGTCCATTGCGTCCAATGTATGGGTTCTGCGTAGACAGGTGTGTAAGATTTTAATTTACCCCTTGCATCTAAGGCATTGGAAGCCTTTTTGGCTTTCCATTACCTGACACCAAGTTAATCTTACAGTCTTCCCTCAACGTTGCTGCGAACTCATCCTTCAATGCAATTCTGGTGCTATGACCACCTTTTCCGACCAACGCCCAGACCCATCTCTTCATGTCAGAAAAGGCAGCTTGGTCTCCCATCCATCAAAATCACCACCCTTTCCTTCACTTGCTCTTCACATATACTCACGTGTGTAAACCTGTCCAAGCCTCCCACACAATGTCAGAAGAATTTCTAGGCCTTTATTTTGTAATTGAAGTCAACTATAAATACAAAAAAGTTGCAGAGATCTCAATACAGACCTTTAGAGGAAACACTAATAAAGCACTATGAATCTCATTAATTGTCTCTCCTCTCAATCTCTTATCTGCCCATTCCCTACTCATCTATATCAAAAACACATTTTTACATGTACCATTTCTTTCATTAGTTGACTTACATTTAGATCTCTGTCATAAACTTTTAATTGCCATACAAAATGCTGGAGGAACTCAGCAGGCCAGGCAGCATCTGTGGAAAAAAGTTGATTAGGACTAGTTGAGAGGCATATAGCAATTGGGCCACTTGCAGGGATAATCATTTTTCACTCATTAACAGGTTTAAATTTGTTGATGTTTTTATGGCTTCTGTGCCTTTGTGAGTGACAGGTCATGCCCCATGAGGCTGATAGAATTTTTCGAGGCACTGACAAGACTGACAAAGGTAGAGCGGTGGAAGTGGTGTATAGGTATGTTAGGTATCAATTTGACAAGGTTCTCTATGGCAGGCTCATTTAGAAAGTAAGGAGGTATTGAATTCAGGGAATCTTGGCTGTGTGGATTCAGAACTGGATTTCTCACAGAGGCAGAGATTGGTTGTAGATGAAGCATTTCTACCTGGCAGTCGGTGACCAGTAGTATCCTGTAGGGATCTGTTCTGGGATCCCTGTTGTTTGTCTTTATAAATGAGATGTATGGGGAAGTGGAAAGGTGGATTGGTAACTTTATAGATGACACTAAGTTTAGTGGTGGTGTGGATAGTGTAGAAGGTCAGTGACAGGGTGTAGATGCGTGCATGGTGTGCTGGCCTTCATTAGTCACGGGATTGAGTTCAAGAGCTACGAGGTAATGTTGCAGCTCTATACAATCCTTGTTAAGCACATTTGGAATGTAGCATTCAGTTCTGGATGCCTCATAAACTTTTTCCCAGAGTGAAAATAGTTATTACAAGAGGCACAACATTAAGGTGATTGGAGGAAAATAAGATGGGGAAGAGATGTCAGAAGCAAGTTCTTTTATACAGAGAGTGAATGCATTGCCAGGGGCAGTGGTGGAGGCAGATACATATGGGACATTTAGGAGACTCTTAGATAGGCACATGGAAGAACGAAAAATGTGAGCTAATTGTTAGATTGATCTTGGAGTAGGTTAATCAGCTGACACAATATTGTATGCCAAAGGGCATGTACTGTGCTGTACTGTTCTTTGTTCTATGTTCTCAGTTGGTGCAATATCAACACAGAAATGAGTGCAGCCCACTTTACGAGTTTATAGAAATTATTTGCTCTGCAAAAGAGTAATTTGGTTTTTAAGCCTTATTGAAAGCAAAAAAAATGGCTTTCTTGCATTAAGAATATTACAGAAAAATCAAGTGATATTTCTTTGTCACTTTTCATGACGTTGCAACATCAGAGGAAATTCATTATTAGGAAATGTAATTTCATAGCCAATGACACTTTCATGGCTCCAGCTCCACAGTCACAAGTTAATAGTTAGCTGATTTAGCTGGCCAGCTGAGAAAGCAGGTGTGACAGTTAAGTTTAAGTTGGCAGCTAATACTGTAATCAGCCCAATATCGCTCAGCACCATAAACTGTTTTTGAACCCTTTTAAATTTCAGGGTTTTCTAAGCAAAGAAGCTCTGTTCCTCAGAGTGTTTTAAATACTGTGTATGCAATAGAAAACAGTTAATTGTGATCAAGCACTTTAAACATACTAACTGATCCCCTTTGTGTTGAATACAATGAATTGGAGTCGACGCTTTTTGAACAATGAAATGTTAGGTGACATTGCACAATTTAATATCAAATGATCATTGATTTACAGTAACTGAATAGGTCAGACTCCTTTCTATTAATTTTGAGCTATATTGGGAGGTTTGAAATTTAAAGTCAGTTGAATGGAATTGATTTTGTATCCAGCCCCATTTTCTTTTTCATTCCTAGTCATTCTATCTGTTTCTTCTGTGCAAAGTATAAATCAATGGTCTTGAATTCAACACTGCACAATCAATCTCCTGACCTTGTTCTCACAGAGAAAAATTCTTGATAATGCAGCCGAATGATTTAACTCCTCTATTAAAATAACACAGACAATAGTATGGTAGGAATGGATTAAGTACACTTAAGATAATAAACATAATAAGGCACCTCCTTGCACCTGCTGGGAAAAAGCTACATGACATATTCCAACATCTGAAAAATGCAAAGATAATTATCCCATGTAAAATAAAGAAAACGAAGGCAATTGAATACCTCCGCTGTGTTCAGCAAGGTACTTGCATGTGTCCTGCTGAAGACTCTGTCCTTGCTGAGGGAGTCAATACTGCAGATTCTGAGCTTGAAGTTCCTTGAAAGAAGTGTCTTTCAATACAATAACATGTTTCCAAAAACAAAGCCATGGGCACATGATGCCAGTGCAGCAATTGTTAACCTAAAATACTCTCATCAGAAATATAATCTTCAAGATCTATTGAAAATTAACTGTCCATAGAAAATACATTTCCTAGTTAAGGAGTTAAGTGTGAAGAAAAGGTAATCTGCTATGGAAACAAAATATTATCACTGTTTAGCATTGACATTCAGATGAAGCACGTAAGATATAGGATGAAGAATAAAGCAAGGCTTTTGCACTTACTGCCCAACTCTTCTGAAATGTGTTTTCCAAAAGATCAATATGGCTGGAGTATGGATTGGAGGATGGAACCCAGTTTGTTGAATATTAGACTAATTAAGAGCCAATAACATATCAACCAGTTCACTGCTACAGATGATCAAACCGAATCAAGTTTAATTGTCATTCAAAGCCAAATGAGACAGTGCTTCTTAGGGGCCAAGATGCAAAAACATACCCACGTATTCAAAATAAACAGAAAGGAAAAAAAGAACATATCTATGTAAGAAAACAAATTTTAGATCTAGTTCCCCATCCTGCAAATTAGTGGTTCCTGGCAGTCCAGCCTGTAATTTCAATGATCAACCACTGGGGGCAGGACCAACGGGAGAGACCACACCAAACAGAGCCTGGTCGCCACTCTACAATGCAAGCTTGAGGACTGAGGCCTAGTACTAGTTACAATTGTGGTGACACTACCTCCTCACCCCCACCAAACAAAGGAAGCAGGCCAACAGGGTCTTGCAATCACAAAAGAAACATTCTTAAGACCAAAAGACCACAATTCATAAGAGCAGAATTAGGCCATTCAGCCCATCAAGTCTGCTCCGTTATTCCATCGAGTCTGATCCTGGATTCCACTCAACCCCATTCACCTGCCTTCTCGCCATATCCTTTGAAGTCCTGCCCTATCAGGAAACATTCAAGTTCCACCTTAAATAAATCCATGGACTTGGCCTCCTCCACAGTCTGTGGCAAAGCATTCCACAGATTTACTACCACTGTATCTGGCTAAAAAAATTCCTCCTTACCTCTGTTCTAAAGGGTTGCCCCTCAATTTTGAGGCTGTTCCCTCCAGTTCTGGATACCCCGTCATCGGAAACATCCTCTCTACATCCACCCTATCTAGTCCTTTCAAGTCAGTAGGGTTCATTCTTCTAAATTCCAGTGAGTACAGGCCCAAAGCTGCCAAATGCTCCTCATAGGTTAACTCCTTCATTCCCAGAATCATCCTCGTAACCCTCCTCTGGACTCTATTCAAAGACAACACATCCTTTCTGAGATATGGGGCCCAAAATTGCAGGCTGACTAGGGTCTTATAAAACTTCAGCATTATCTCTTTGTTTTTATATTCTATTCCCCTTGAAATAAATGGCAACTTTGCATTTGCCTTCTTTATCACAGACTCAATCTGTAAATTAACCTTCTGGGAGTCTTGCATTAGGTCTCCTAATTCCCTCTGCAGCTCTGAAGTTTGAACCTTCTCCCCACTTCGATAATATCCGCACTGTTGTTCCTTTTATCCAATTTATCCAAATCCTGCTGCAATCGCATTGCTTCCTCAGCACTACCTACCCCTCCACCTATCTTCGTATCATCTGCAAACTTTGCCACAGAGCCATCAATTCTGTTATCTAAATCACTGACAAACAATGTGAAGAGCAGTGGTCCCAGTACTGACCCCTGAGGAACACCACTAGTCACTGGCATCCAACCGGAAAAGGCCCCTTTTATCCCCATTCACTGCCTCCTACCTGTCAGCAATCCATGCCCATAACTTTCCTGTAATGCCATAGGATTTTGTCTTATTAAGCAGTCTCATGTCAAGTCAAGTCAAGTCAAGTCACTTTTATTGTCATTTTGACCATAACTGCTGGTACAGTACATAGTAAAAATGAGACGTTTTTCAGGACCGTGGTGTTACATGACGCATTACAAAAACTAGACTGAACTATGTAAAAAAAAAACAGAGGAAAAAAAATCACACAACTACTCTAGACTACAGACCTACACTGGACTGCATAAAGTGCACAAAAACAGTGCAGGCATTACAATGAGTAATAAACAGGACAAGAGGGCAAAGTGTCAGTCCAGGCTCTGGGTATTGAGGAGTCTGATGGCTTGGGGGAAGAAACTGTTATATAGTCTGGCCGTGAAAGCCCAAATGCTTTGGAGCCTTTTCCCAGATGGCAGGAGGGAGAAGAGATTGTATGAGGGGTGCATGGGGTCCTTCATAATGCTGTTTCCTTTGCAGATGCAGCGTGTAGTGTAAATGTCCATGATGGCAGGAAGATAGACCCTGATGATCTTCTTAGCTGACCTCACTATCCGCTGCAGGGTCTTGCGATCCAAGATGGTGCAATTTCCAAACCAGGCAGTGATGCAGCTGCTCAGGATGCTCTCAATACAACCCCTGTAGAATGTGATGAGGATGGGGGGTGGGAGATGGACTTTACTCAGCCTTCGCAAAAAGTAGAGATGCTGCTGGGCTTTCTTTGCTATGGAGCTGGTGTTGAGGGACCAGGTGAGATTCTCCGTCAGGTGAACACCAAGAAATTTGGTGCTCTTAACAATCTCTACCGAGGAGCCGTCAATGTTCAGCGGAGGGTGGTCGCTCCGTGCCCTCCTGAAGTCAACAACCATCTCTTTTGTTTCGTTCACATTCAGAGACAGGTTGTTGGCTCTGCACCAGTCTGTTAGCCGCTGCACCTCCTGATAAGCTGGCTTGTTGTTCTTGCTGATGAGACCCACCACGGTCGTGTCATCAGCGAACTTGATGATGCGGTTCGAGCTGTGTGTTGCAGCACAGGGTGTCGGGGTCAGCAGAGTGAACAGCAGTGGACTGAGCACACAGCCCTGGGGGGCCCCCGTGCTCAGTGTGATGGTGTTGGAGATGCTGCTCCTGATCCAGACTGACTGAGGTCTCCTAATCAGGAAGTCTAGTATCCAGTTGCAGAGGGAGGTGTTCAGGCCCAGTAGGTTCAGCTTTCCAATCAGTTTCTGAGGGATGATTGTGTTGAACGCTGAACTGAAGTCTATGAACAGCATGTGAACATATGTGTCTTTTTTGTCCAGGTGGGTTAGGGCCAGGTGGAGGGTGATGGCAATGGCGTTGTCTGGTGAGTGGTTGGGACAGTACACAAACCGCAGGGGGTCCAGAGAGGGGGCAGCAGGGTCTTGATATGCCTCATGACGAGCCGCTCGAAACACTTCATGATGATGGATGTGAGTGCAACGGGACGGTAGTCATTTAGGAAGGACACTGAAGACTTACTCGGCACGGGGACGATGATGGCGGCCTTGAAGCACATTGGAATGGTGGCGCTGCTCAGGGAGATGTTGAAGATGCCAGTGAGAACATCTGCTAGCTGGTCTGCACATCCTCTGAGCACTCTACCAGGGACGTTGTCTGGTCCAGCAGCCTTCCGTGGGTTGACCCTGCACAGGGTCGTTCTCACATCAGCCTCGGTGAGACACAGCACCTGGTCATTTGTGGGAGGGGTGGACTTCCTCGCCACCACATCATTTTCCACCTCAAAATGGGTGTAGAAGTTATTCAGCGCATCTGGGAGCGAGGCATCACCTGCACAGTCAGGTGATGTTGTCCTGTAATTGGTGATGTCCTGGATGCCCTTCCACATGCGCCGCGTGTCGCCGCTGTCCTGGAAGTAACTGTGGATTCGCTGGGCATGTGCAAGCTTTGTCCCTCTGATGGCCCGGGACAGTTTGGCCCTCGCTGTTGTTAGGGCTGCCTTGTCGCCTGCTCTGAAGGCGGAGTCGCGGCACCTTATCAATTGCCTTTTGAAAATCCATTTAAGTGACATACGCTGCCTCTCCTTTGTTCACCCTGCTTGTTACTTCCTCAAAGAACTCCAACAGATTTGTCAGGCAAGATTTCCCTTTACAGAAATCATGCTGACTTTGGCTTATTTTATCATTAGTCTCCAAGTACCTCAAAACCTCTTCCTTAATAATAGACTCCAACATTTTCCCAACCACTGAGGTTAGGCTAACTGGCCTATAATTTTCTTTCTTTTTCCCTCCTCCCTTCTTAAAGAGAAGAGTGACATTTGCAATCTTCTACTCCTCCGGGACAATGCCAAAATCAAGTTTTTGTTGAAAGATTAAGACCAGCACATCCGTTATCTCTTCAGCAACCTCTCTCAGGACTCTGGGATGTAGTCCATCTGGACCAGTTGACTTACCCACCTTAAGAGCTTTGAATTGCCTTGCACTTCTTCCTTTGTAATAACAATGGCACTCACTCCTTCTCCCTGACACTCACAGACCTCTGAAGCACTGCTAGTGTCTTCCACAGTGAAGACAAATACAAAGCACCCATTAAGTTCGTCTGCCATTTCTTTGCCCCCATTACTACCTTATTAGCATAATTTTCCAGTGGTCCAATATCAACTCTCACCAAGGCAGCCCAAGACAGTCACTCAGGTTTCACTCCATGCTACCTTCGTGGCAACTCAAAGGCAGCAAATCTGGAGCCTCCGAGCAGGAAGCAGCAGCATAGTTTCCAGCCAGGTCAGCCCTTCCAAACCCAATCCAGTTTCTCCTGTGACCTGATGGGCCTACACAAATCCCCCAGCCCAGTGGCTTGATTTGACCTCGATACACATTACATTGGTCTTGGCTCTGACCCAACTGCTGAACTGAAGATTACAAGAATTGAATTCTCCTGATGTGCATGTAGCAAGTTTGACAAGGCAATCAGCAAGAAGAAAGCATTTGTCATGTCACGTAGTAAGATCTAATCAAAGCCTACATTGAAAATAGAGCTCTGGAAAAAAACGAACGCTCCAGATCCAAATCTTCATGCTCACAAAGCCTTGCTAACCATAGTGGTGCAAAGTTAGCAAAGTCCTTATCACTTTTGGCAAACTTTATTTACTGGAGCAACAAGTTACAGAACATTGAATACAATGCTGTCCATCTGTCAAACTTTTGTCCTCAGGGAAAGCTTGCCTATGTACTCCAAACAGAAGTCTGAACATCTTCCATCTTCTCTGTCCTTCTGAAAAATCCTTGCAGTCATTTGGGATCATATGTAACCAACGGCAAATCCTTGAATGTTCATACTTATGGTCTATGCTGACAATGTTAGATGCTTGCAGGTACCAATGCCTGAAGCACATATGCTGGCTAGTCTATGAGTCAAACTTGCCTGGATAATATAAAAATTTATTTGCACTCAATTTTGGCCCATATTACCTATGTTGTCAAAAAATTAACTGCATGAGGTTAGAGGTTAAATATTCCAGTCTATGTCAGTGGTATCTTTCAACTAAAATTAAATCATCAAACCATTTTGCATGAATTTAAAGAGTAAATGGCCTGACTTTCAGCAAGACAAACAGGAAGCTGTAGACATGAAACTGTTTGCTCTAAATTCACTATCCAATTTGAAAACTACATAGGTAAATTTCATTTCATGACAGTTGCTATAAATTATGTTGTGCACATTTAATTTCAAGATTAATTATGGCAAAGTTGAATTGTTTATGATCAAAATACATCCTTACAGTAATGAACTAGTAAATGAACATTTATCAAAGGATCTAAGGCTATACTGCATCAGTAAGGAAAAATAGATTCCTAAAGGTTGTTGTAGCCGGCGGTGGTAGTGGGGATAAGCTCCCACTGTCTATTAAATGCTCCCAGTGTGTGCATCTCAAATAGCCTCTGACAACCAAGTCCAGTTCCTGGCTTTCACTTGTGGCTGAGCTACTAAGCCTAGTGTTACCAGTTCTACTGACAGGAGAGGCAGCAAAGGTGGTTACTGGCTCCTTAGAACCAGTTGTTCTGAGCAGACAGGGGATGTTAGCTATAGCTGGCAGCTCACCTAGGAGAAGGAAAACTCTGATCTCAAGTCTCTTTTGCCTTACAGCTGTATGCGCTCATGGGAAAGTTTCAAGAGTAAACCCTGAGGAAGAATTTGGAGCTGGAGTCCCTAAGGCAGCCCCTACACTGAGTTCAGTACTGACTGGCAACTCCTGTAACACCGCTGCTGACAAACTGTAATAGTCACTACTGTTCCTTTGGATTTACCAGCTGTGTGGAGAGGTAGATCCTGCTGCAATGACAACAGCTTGCTTTCCATATCATGCTGCCCTGGTTTGTGTTTCATGTAGACAGCTGGGATGTAATGTCCATGGTCAACCCTGACCATTGGAGGGCCTCATAATAAGAACAAGAAGAACCTTCCAATCTCATCCATCACACACAAAATGTTAGAGGAATTCAGCAGCTCAGTTAGCATCTATGGAGCAGAATAGATGTTGAGCAGATCATGCTTCAGGCCAAGACCCATGACAAGAGTGGAAAAGAAGAGGGAAGAAGCCAGAATAAAAGGTGGGAGGAGGAGAAGGAGTACATATTGGCAGGTTATCGGTAAACCCAACTGAGGGGGAAGGTAGGTGGGTGGGGGAGGGGGCATGAGGTGAGAAGTTGGAAGGTGATGCATGGAAACAATAAAGGACTGAAGCAGAAGAAATCTTTCAGGAGAGGGGTGTGAACCATGGGAGAACAAAGTCCAAACAGACAAGTTCCCAGGATCTGGGTGAGCAGATAGTTGAAGAACAGCAGAGATCACAGAGCAGGAGCTGTGAGAGGGGCTTCCACTGAACTCTTGTCAAAGAGAAGATTTAAACTTCTTCAGGATGGATATACCTCAAAGAGACTTTGCAGTTGAGCAGCAAATCTTAAACTCAAGAGATTCTGAGGATGCTGGAAATCCAGAGCAATACTGGAGGAACCAATAGGTCAGGTAGCACCTATGTAGAGGAAAAAACAGATGATGCATTAAATGTTGGAGCATTTTGGAGCAGCAACCTCCCCCCTCCACCCTGAAGCATCCATAAATTACTTCTGTGTGAATTTAAAACTGTCTCCATATTAACTTCCACCACCTATTTCAGTTACAATGTGACTCTCCATTAATAGGCACGGTTTGGCTTTTGGAATTTTGATAGCTTGAAATGGTATCAACTATTCATAAGACTGGGTTTCCAGCACCCCCAGATAAAGATAAACAAAGTTCAGATAAAGAGCAGACAGCATGAACTTCATGCAGTGGATGGAAGGACAAAGATTAAAATTGCGCTGTGCAATTTAATGCAACTGTCTATGAAGATTGAATGATTTGGATCTTTACTTACAAATGCTGATGCACCATCAATAACTCACTCTGAGACGTAAAGGCGAGATATCGGCTTTTATTGACTGGAAGAAGGAACAAGCAGTGGTTGACCACCATACTACATCCTGGAGACTGAGAGGCTGGGCTCAGGCCTCAATCACCTTTATACAGGGGTCTGTGGGAGGAGCCACAGGAGTAGTCAGCAGGGGGCGTGTCCAGACAGGTATATGTAGTTCACCACATTCACCCCCCCTTTGTTTTAAAAAGAGTCCCCATGTGGCGAAGTTTCTTACAGGTTAGGTCTATCAGGTGGTCGAATCTGTCACTGCGATCTATGTAGCACCGGCTGTGATTGCACAGATGCCGGTGGTGGTGATTGCACAGGTGCCGGTGGTGCTTGCACCGGAGACGGTGGTTGTGCTGGTTCCGGCCTAACTGGAGGTGTCAGCCCACTAGGCGTCAGTGATCCCTCACGCATGTGCGAGGCGCCTGGTATATACGCGTACGAAAAGCCCGGTATATGAGTGTCGTGAGGAGTCTGTGTAGGGCCTGGTGTGCGCGGTGTCACCTCGGGTACAGGGTTAATAGTTACCGGGGAGTGTTCGGGATAGTGGTCTGCTGCTCCTGCGGGCGCCAGATCGCGGACAGAGACCGTGTCCTCCCACCCATCAGGTAAGACCACGTAGGCATACTGGGGGTTCGCATGCAGAAGGTGAACCCTCTCGACCAGTGGGGAGTATTTAATACTCCTCACATGTTTCCAGAGGAGCACTGGCCCTGGGGACGTCAGCCAAACTGGTAGGGTGGTCCCAGTGACAGACTTCCTGGGAAAAGAGAATAGGCGCTCGTGAGGGGTGGCATTGGTGGACGTACATAACAGGGAGCGGATAGAGTGGAGTGCCTCAGGGAGGACCTCCTGCCATCGAGAGACCGGCAACCCTTTTGACTTAAGGGCTAAAAGTGTGGCCTTCCACACTGTGGCATTCTCCCTCTCCACCTGTCCATTTCCCCAGGGATTATAACTCGTGGTCCGACTAGTAGCAATGCCCCTAGCTAGCAGGTACCGGCGCAGCTCGTCACTCATAAAGGAGGACCCTCTATCACTGTGGATATAGCAGGGATATCTGAACAGAGTGAAGAGCTGGCA
This sequence comes from Hypanus sabinus, assembly GCF_030144855.1. NCBI lineage: Eukaryota > Metazoa > Chordata > Chondrichthyes > Myliobatiformes > Dasyatidae > Hypanus > Hypanus sabinus. Next base: position 77,862,658 of record NC_082719.1, read on the forward strand.
CGGGGCTTTTATGACGGACGTGGTAGTGGTGTCGGGGCAGGGGATGGCAAAGGGGAATCGTGAGTATTCGTCGATAATATTGAGAAAATAGACATTGCGGTCAGTGGAGGGAAGGGGGCCCTTAAAGTCAACACTCAGTCGCTCAAAAGGGGGGGGGTGGCCTTGACAAGTTGCGCCGTTTCAGGACAGTAGAAGTGCGGTTTGCACTCAGCGCAGACTTGGCAGTCCCTGGTCATCGTCCTGATGTCCTCCAGGGAGTACGGCAGGTTCTGGGCTTTCACGAAATGGTAAAATTGGGTGACCCCCAGATGGCAAAGATGTGCATGAAGGGTGGATAGCTGGTCGAGCTGTGCGCTAGCACATGCTCCCCGGGATAGGGCATCAGGGGGCTCATTGAGTCTGCCAGGCCGGTACAGGATGTCAAAGTTATAGGTGGAGAGTTCTATTCTCCACCGCAAAATTTTATCATTTTTGATTTTGCCCCGCTGTTGGTTGCTGAACATGAACGCAACCGAGCGCTGGTCAGTCAGCAAGGTGAACCTTTTGCCAGCAAGATAGTGCCTCCAGTGCCTAATAGTCCCTATGTCCTGGGCTTCTTTCTCTACCGCGGAGTGCCGAATTTCAGAGCCTTGAAGGGTACGAGAAAAGAATGCTACTGGCCTTCCTGCCTGATTGAGGGTAGCAGCAAGTGCGAAATCAGAGGCGTCACTCTCTACTTGGAAGGGAATGGTCTCGTCCACTGCATACATCGTTGCTTTGGCAATGTCCCCTTTAATGCAGCTGAAGGCCAAGCGGGCCTCGGCAGAGATGGGAAATGTTGTAGACTTGACCGGGGGCGGGCCTTGTCTGCGTAATGGGGGACCCATTGGGCGTAATAGGAAAAAAACCCAGGCACCGTCTGAGGGCTTTGAGAGTGGTGGGAAGAGGGAGTTCTAACAGGGGGTGCATACGGTTGGGGTCAGGGCCAATGACCCCATTCTCCACGACATACCCAAGGTTAGCCAGTCGGGTAGTGCCGAACACACGCTTGTCCCTGTTATAAATAAGGTTCAGAGCTTCGGCCACTTCGAAAAATCGTTGGAGGTTGGCGTTGAGATCCAGCCAGTCGCAACAACAGATGGTGATGTTATCCAGATAGGGAAATGTGGCCTTCAGTTGGTACTGGTCCACCAACTGGTCCATTTCCCGCTGGAAGACCGAGACACCATTTGTGACACCAAATGGGACGCGCAGGAAGTGATAGAGCCTGCCGCCCGCCTCGAAGGTGGTGTAGGGGCGGTCCTCTGCGTGGATGGGGAGCTGATGGTAAGGGGATTTCAGATCTATTGTCGAGTACACCTTGTACTGAGCTATCTGGTTGACCATATCCGCGATACCCCGCGATGCGGGGTATGGGGTACGCGTCAAGCTGTGTGAACCTATTGATGGTTTGACTATAGTCCACAACCATCCTATTTTTCTGCCCAGTCCGAACAACAACCACCTGGGACCTCCAAGGGCTTGTGCTTGGCTCAATGATCCCCTCCCTGAGCAGCCGCTGCACCTCCGACTGAATGAAGGCCCTGTCCCCCGCGCTGTACCTCCTGCTTTTAGTTGCCACAGGTTTACAGTCGGGGGTCAGGATGGCGAACAGCGATGGGGGAGGGATCTTGAGGGTGGAGAGGCTGCAAGTGGTGTCAGTAGCGCAGCTGTCGGCATGGTGCTGGGCAGGACGTGTGGTTCGGTGTGTGTGCGTGTGGTCAGTAGCGGGGTATATGGCGAAGTCCCACCAAACTGAGGATTCCTGACAGTGAGTGGTGGGAGGGGCCCGTCATATGCCACACTCACACTTTCAAGATGGCTCTGGAAGTCCAGCCCCGATAGCACAGGTGCGCACAGTTAAGGCATGACCAGTAGCGCAAAGTTCCGATATTCTGTGCCCTGCACCACCAATGTCGCTACACAACCCACCCGGATGTCTGTGGAATGCGACCCAGAAGCCAAAGTGATCCTCTGATCACTTTACCGGCCGTGTCACGAGTCCACAGCGTTGCACTGTGTCCAGGACAATAAAACTCTCAGTGCTGCCCGTGTCAAACAGGCAACTAGTCCTGTGCCCCTCCACCAGGATGTCCATCACTGACCTTGCAAGCTGGTGTGGGGCGCTTTGGTCGAGGGTTACGGTGGCTAGAGTTGAGCCGTCTCGGTGCCCGGTAAACACCAGCGGGTCAGGGGCAGGGCATGCTGATGCCAACAAAGATGGCTGCCCACATCCGGGCATGCAAGATGGCGGCCCCCATGTCTCACATGGGTCGGAGGCGGGGCATGTTGACGCTGACAAAGATGACCGCCCACATCCGGGCATGCAAGATGGAAGCCCCCATGTCTCACAGGCTGCGCTGCCCAATCCCGCTCGTAGTTTAGATTTACAGACCTTGGCAAAATGGCCCTTCTTCCCACAGCTGGAGCAGGTCGCTTCTCGGGCCGGGCAGCGTTTTCGGGGGTGCTTTTCGAGTCTGCAGAAATAACACAGCTCAGGCTTTCGCCTGGCCACAGCCGTGGTCGGGTTCAGGGAGTTTGTGGAATCGTGACTGGCAGCGGCGTTGGCAAATTCTCTCGCTGGAACCGGCGGCGGCGGGGTCTGAGGCGTCCACGGAACCAGCGGGGGATCGCGCGACTGGACAGTGTCAGCGTTGTGCAGAGCAGCCTCCAGCATGTCGGCCGTCTCGATCGCCGAACGTAAGGTAAGATCGACATTTTCCAGCAACCGCTGACGCACGTACACTGACCTCAGTCCTGTAACAAAGGCGTCTCGCACCAGCAGCTCCGCATGCTGTTCCACCGTGAGCATTTTGCAGTCACAATTTCAGACGAGTGTCTGTAGGGCTCAGAGAAACTCGGCGCTTGACTCTCCAGGCAGCTGTTGTCGCGTAGCTAAGCGATGTCTTGCATAGACGGTGTTCACCTGCTGCAGGTACTGTCTTTTGAGGGTGTCCAGTGCCCCTTCGTAGGTCGGCAGGTCCCTGATAAATGAAGAAACTTTTGGGGTGACCCTCGAGAGGAGAATTCTGTGCATAACAGCGGGTTCAGTTGCACGAACCTCCTCCAAGTATGATTGGAAGCATGCAAGCCAGAGTTCAAAGGCAAGAGCTGCTTCAGGGTCTTGGGTGTCCAAATCCAATCTTTCTGGACATAAAACGGTTTCCATGTTTTAAAACTTTCAGTCAATAAAATTGATGCGCCATCAATAACTCACTCTGAGACGTAAAGGCGAGATATCGGCTTTTATTGACTGGAAGAAGGAACAAGCAGTGGTTGACCACCATACTACATCCTGGAGACTGAGAGGCAGGGCTCAGGCCTCAATCGCCTTTATACAGGGGTCAGTGGGAGGAGCCACAGGAGCAGTCAGCAGGGGGCGTGTCCAGTCAGGTATATGTAGTTCACCACAAATGCTGTTAAAGATTGACCTCAACTCTTCCTTTTTTAATTTTCCACTTCTTTTTAATCCAAGATTAAAAACCTTCTCTACTTGAACAAACATACTGAAAAGAGTTTAAAACCCAAGCGTCACTCATTCAACCCAACTTACTTAGTTTTGCAGGAACATTTTAATAAGTTCCATATATTTTTTCTGGAAGTCCTTCAAATCATGGTGTTCACTGGTTGATGTCAGTTGTTTGGCTAAATGTTGTAGAAATAAAAATTTTTATTTGACCCCAAGCTCTCAAGCACAGACTTCCCACACAGTGCAGATACAACAAAACCAGCCTTTGATTCACGCAGATGAACAACGCACTTCATAGGTCTGTGCACAGAACATTTCAAAAGAATGGGATTATACAAATACTCTGATTGATAATTTTAAATGTACAAAGTAATCAAATGTAAAAAGTTACTAAACATAACAGGGTCACAACTATTCAAAAAATGGCTTCTTTTTCTCTGCAAACTAATTTACAGACTGTAGTGCAAGCTTAAATGAATTCCGGAAGTAGACAACAATTAAGTTGCTCCACATGCATGAATGGATGAAATCAAGCTAAATCTCTTTAGATTCTAAATAGCATTCTGATCAGACCAATGTGTAAATACAAAAAGAAAAACAAAATAATAACAATAAATAAGTAATAAATAATTTTGAGAACAGGAGTTATAGAGCCCTTGAGTCCATAGGTTGTGGAATCACTTCGATGTTGGAGTGAGTGAAGTTATCCACTCTGGTTTAGGAGCCTAATAATTGAGGGGTATTAACAGTACCTGAACCTGGTGGTGTGGAACCTAAGGCTCCAGTGCCTCCTCCCCAACGGCAGCAGTGAGAAGAGAGCGTGGCTTGGATGATGGGGTCTTTGATGATGGGTGCTGCTTTCCTGCAACAGCACTCCTTGTAGATGTGCTCAATGTGGGGAGGTCTTTACCTGTGATGTTTCCACTACTTTTTGTAGATACTTCTGTTCAGGGACGTTGGTGTTTCCATACCCAGCCATGATGCAACCAGTCAGTATAGATTTCACTGTGCAATCTATAGATGTTTATTGAAGTTTTAGACGACATGCCGAATCTTTGCAAACTTCTAAAAAAGCAGAGGTGCTGCCTCTGCTGTCCTTGTAAAGCCAGTTCCATGCTGGACCCAGGACAGATCATCTGAAATAATAACAATGAGGAAGTTGAAGTTACCAAGCCTCTCCACCTCTGATCCACTGATGGGGTCTGACTCACAAACCTTCGCTCTCCTTTTCATTTCATTGCTGCTGTTCAACCTCATTCCATGATCCATATAGCTGGTTCACTCTCCTTCCCAAATTGAGGAATTTTCACAAATATGAAAGCATGTTGATATAATCTATTGGATCAATTCTTAACTTAATCACGAGTGAATGTATTTTATCTTCTTGCATTTATCCTTTAGATATAAATTCAATACAATTTTTAAGAATTGAAAAGTTCTGTGATTTCCTTTCTTACAACTAAGAAATCTGAAACTTTTTCTTACTGTAATAAAATTGATTAAAAATAGAATTTCTCCCACTGGCCACTTTTGATTTGTATTCACCCAATGGAATTCAAAATCTGTCCACTTCCTATTTTGCAGTGATAATACAAAAGCCTATTTAAGAAATATAGCTGCCGCCATCTTGATCTCCAAACCTTTTTAACATCCATAGGTGCTTTGAATGAAGTTATCAATTGGTCTTTCATTTTAAAAAAGCATGCCCACATTCTGTTAAGAAGTCAGGCTATGAGATTATTTCTGTGCTATTCATAGGTCTGCGATATGGTTGACAGCAGCTTGACAATCCCCTCTGACCTAAAATTCTTCATGCTTGAGTGTTCTGCTTTCAGCATGAATTATAATGGAAAATCCATTTTCCAAGTTTTCCAATTAATCCAAATAAATTTAAATGCATTAGTATCCATGCAATCTGAACTACGTAACTTAAACTGCTGTACTTTCAACTTAACACTTTGAAGATGTATCCAATCCAAAAAAAAATGCAGAGTTCGGTTCAAGTTATTTGTTTAATATCAGTTTTATAACATAGAAAGGTAGCTCAGCTGCTGCCGCACACCTCTAGTTGCCCAAGTTTAAACCTGACCTTTGGTGCTGAATGTGCAGAATTTGTGCGTTCTCCTTGTGGCTATGTGTGTTTTTTCCGGATACTCCAGATTCTAAAGGTGTGCTGGTTGGTAGGTAAATTGTGCCTAATTTATGGATAGATTAGGGAAGGAGAAGGGTTGTAATAGGAATGTGGGGAAACTAAACCATGGTACTCAACAATTTCAGATGCTGGAAGTCAAAAAATAAAAAACTGGAAGTACTGCAAATACTCAGGTTGCATTGGTGGGAAGAGAAATAAGTTTTAATTTCACACTGAAGTTACTGTGCTTCATTAGAACTAGGAAGGAAACAAATATTGCAGTGAGGGTTGGTGAGGGGGATGTCTGGATATAGTAAAACTGGGCTGGCCATCCGGACAATTGGTGAATTGGGGACAAACAAGCTTATCTGACCAGTAGGTGAAACTGAGTATTAGACGGTGAGAACAAAGACATAAAGGAATAGGAGCTCTGAAATGCAGAGGAGGAAGAACTGCCCCAGAGGCAGGTAAGACATGAGCCCCTCTCTGGCAGATAAAGAAGAAAAATGAAAATAAAGCACTGTCATAGCAAGGCCCAGCAGAAAGTGAGTATTATCAGCATTTTCAGTTTTTAAACTTGGATTAGTGTGGATGGGTGCTCTATTGTCAGCATGACAATGCTTGGCTGAATGCCTCGGTCGTGCTATATGATTCAATGATGGAGAAGGAGTCCATCCAGTCCATTGAAACTCTGCCAGATATCTGAACAATTCCCTCAATCTAAATTTCCCTCTTACTTCACTGCAAACTGTTCTTTCTTTCATCCCCAATTAGTCACCATTTGTCCATAAATAATAGAGGAGGTTTACAGGTACCGCTTAACCTCCCAACATCTTGAGAAGATGAATAAAGCAGAGCACCCAAGTGAAACCCATGCACACGCTGAGAGGGTGTGCAAAATCGACACACAGCACGGGTAGTCAGGATTGAACCCAGCTTCCACTGTGTCATCCTAAACCACCAGATTACCATAAGACCATAAAACATCGGAGCAAAATTAGGCTATTCGGCGCATCAAGTCTGTCCTGCCATCATGGTTGATTTATTATCTTTCATTCTCCTGCTTTCTCACCGTGATCTTTGACACCCTTACTGATAAACTTCTGCTTTAAATATGCCCAATGACAGATTCACCACCTCCTGGCTAAAGAAACCCCCCCCCCCTCATCTCTGTTCTAAAGGCATGTCCTTGTACCCTAAAGTCCTAGACCAGGGGTCGGCAACGTTTACCACTGAAAGAGCCAATATGGACCCATTTCCCACAGAAAAGAAAACACTGGGAGCCACAAAACCCATTTGACATTTAAAATGAAATAACACTGCATACAACGTTTTTTTTGCCTTTATGCTATGTATAAACAAACTATAATGTGTTGCATTTATGAAATTGATGAACTCCTGCAGAGAAAACGAAATTACATTTCTGCATGCAACAAAAACATTTTGAACTCCGAAAAAAAAGACGTTGGGTTGAAGGTTACTCCATAGGTAGCCTACCTTGGATCGAAGAATTAAAAGAAAGCGCGCACTGGCGGGTGTCAGGCATTGGCAGTGGTGATGTATATTAATAGCGATAAAAAACACATTGTAGTGGTGTAGCGCTGCACGCGGCGCTAAAATAAAGACACTGCAGTCAAAGGTAACTTTATTCGAACTAAACAGCCTTGATTTAAAGCCTCCCTCAACCCGTCCCCGTGGGCGCGGATGCTCCAAAAGACACGTACTCACAAACCCCCGTAGCCGGAACAGTGGCTAATTGTGAGCCAGTTCGGATGTGCCAGGAAATGGGGTCTCCACAACGTTTTTAGATTGTACAAGATCACCATAATCTTCAAATTTCGAATTACATTTCAAAAACTAACAAACCACGGGGAGCCGCAGCACAGAGATCAAAGAGCCGCATGCAGCTCCCGACCCGCGGGTTGCTGACCCTTGTCCTAGACTCTTCAACTATTGGAAACATCTTCTCTGTGTCCACTCTTTCTAGGCCTTTCAATATTCAATAGGTTTCCATTGTTGCCTGAACTTAAATCACACTGCTGTCAAGATGGTCTCTAGACTATTAGAACACGTGGGCTACTTACTTTATACCTTAAAACACTGTCCCCCTGTAACCTACTTATAGGAAATCATTCCTAAAAATTTTTGGTATTTGTCCAAAATTTGTCTTTTGCCAGTTATTCTACTCTCAATGTTCAATTTAACCAGAATCAGGCTCTGTTAAAACACTGTTTGGTTTGATCTTCACTTCCTCTGAAAGTTATTGTTATTTTGGCAACTCAGCTCAAGATTCTGCTGACTTTGTTAATTGGTTCTCCACACTGATTGGATGTGGTGTTTTGATGAAATTCTCCAAGGCAGACTGGTTTCCAGCAATCCAGCTGTGTCTGGATGCTCCATACAATGATCAAATAGGCTGGGATAATTCAATGGCTGGAAGTATGTGTAAGTGTTGTTGATGTTGGGTGCAGTGCTGCTTAGAGAAGGTAATTTGAGTTACAGAACACTACAGCACAGAAGAAGGCCCTTTGGCCCATCTAGTCTATGCCAAACTGTATTCTGCCTAGTCCCATCGACCAACACATAGACTATAGCCCTCCATACCCCTCCCATCCATGTTGCAATCAAACTTGCATCAACTATTTCCACTGGCATCTCATTCCACACTCACAACATCCTCTGAATTGAGCTCACCTTTCACCCTTAACCTATGGACCTCAGTGGGAAAAAGCCTAATTGCATTTACCATATGCATACCCTTCATAATTTTGTATACCTCTACCAAATCTTCCTCATTTTCCTAGGCTCCAGGAAATAAAGCCTGAACATATTCAACTTTTCCCTATAACTCAGGTCCTCAAGTCACAGTGAACTACGTACATGTAAGTTTTCTTTCTACTCTTTCAATCCTGTTGATCAAGACAGCAGCTGTACTTTATTAGGAGTTTGAAGAGATTTGGCATGACAACAAATACACTCAAAAACCTCTATAGGTGTACTGTGGAGAACATTCTGACAGGCTGCATCACTGTCTGGTAATGGATGCGCTACTGCACAGGACTGAAAAAAGCTGCAAAAGGTTGTAAATCTATTCAGCTCCACCTTGGGTAATAGCCTACAAAGTACCCAGGACATCTTTCGGGAGCGGTGTCTCAGAAAGGCAGCATCCCCTTTTCTCACTGTTACCATCAGGTAGGAGGTTCAGAAGTTTGAAGGCACACACTCAGTGATTCAGGAACAGCTTCTTCCCCTCTGCCATCCAATTCCTAAATGAACATTGAATCTTTGGACACTACCTCACCTTTTTTAATATACAGTATTGTTGTTCTTGCACATTTTTTAAACTATTCAATATATGTAATTAATTTACTTGTTTACTTATTATCATTTTTATTTTGTTTATTATTAATATTATTGTTATTTCTCTGCTAGATTATCTATTGCATTGAACTGCTGCTGCAAAGTTAACAAATTTCAATAAACCCGATTCTGATTCTCATTCCTCCTGTAGGTTGGCAACCAGAACTGCAACATAATATTCTAAATTTGGTCTCACCAACATCTTATACAGCTTCCAACATAACATCTCTGCTCCTGTACTCAATACTTTGATTTATGAAGGCCACTGTGCTCGAATATCTCCTTATTACCCTAACTGCTTGTGATGCCACTTTCAAGGAATTAGGGATATGTCTTCCTAGATTCCTTCGTTCTACCACACACCTCAGTACCTTAATGTTCACTGTGAAAGTCCTAACCTGGCTTACCTTCCCACAGTACAATACCTCACACTTGTCTGCATAAAATTCCAACTGCCATTCTTCAGCCAATTTTCCAGTTGGTCCAATACCAGCTGCAAGCTTTGATATCATTCCACACTGACAACTATTCTCCCAATCTTGGTGTGTTCTGCAAATGTTCTGATCCAATTTACCACATTATCATCCAGACTGTAAATATAGATTTTTTGCAATGCCATTTGCCATTTGCAATGACCTTGACTGTACCTTAGAGTTTATTAACTATGTCACAACATCAGACCACGTGATGGTGCATCACTGGTTGCATTGACCTTCCTGACCACTTCCTCCCAATTCCTCAGACTACCCAGACTACCCAGACTCCAGCTGCACAGGATTTCTCTCTGGACATTCATCTCTACCTCCAGGTCTTTTTACAATCACCTCAATCTGAAAAGCAACTTCTAGCAGCAGATATTGTGGTTAACCCTGCTTGGTGTGGACAAAAAAATCATGATGCACATTAATGTTGGTGGCTGTGGAGCACCACTGAAAGGACAGTACATGAATGAAAACATAACCCCAAACAGCAAGGTTTAACTGCAGCGATTTTTGCTTGAGAATTGTTATATCTGCAGGCAATTACATTTGTCATTTGGCTGTACAGCTAACTGAAGAATCCCTCCACCTTTATGCTCAGAATATGTAAGCTGAAAACGAGTCATACTCTTCATCATTACACACACTAAGTCCAATTAGTTAGGAAGTAAGGAAATTTTATTTTAAAGTTACGTCTTTTTAGTCAATGGGACTGGGAAATGTGCTGCAGGGAGTTTGAAATCTGCAGCTATCTATGCCTCCCCTGCCCAGCTCCCAACTAAAGGATAAAATTCACTTTATACACTAGAGATTCTGCAGATGCTGGAAATCCAGAGCAACCAACACACACACACACACACACACACACACACACACACACACACACACACACACACACACACACACAAAATGCTGAAAGAATTCAGTAGGTCAGGCATCATCTGTGGAGAGGAATAAACAGTCAATGTTTCAGGCCAAGAGCCTTCATCAGGACTGGAAAGGAAGGGGGCGGGGCCAGAATATGAAGAAATATCCTATGATGTTTGTTAATTTTGCTTAACTTGCAGGTTCACATGCTATAACTGCCTTTAAAATTTGTCTCTTATCTTACCCGGACTTCCATGATCTGTTTTATTTTGTTTTGCACCGAACCCCTTGTGGCAGAGCATGTGCAAAACTGACATCTCGTTCAGGGAGAGAAATCAATGTACTGACACAGAGGTCGACTATACTGAGGAGATTTCCTTGATGTAAAGGAAATGGTTGTGAAGGTGTTTTGGTGCTCAGATCATTGAGTGGTCTTGGGGAGGCAGTAGTGTACAAGGATTTCAAATAAGATATAATCAAAGTAGAAGAAGGAGAACCAGGGGAATGTTCCAAGATAGTGATAACATCCAATTGCCACTGCAAAAGTCTGGTGAAGGGAAATGTGAAAGCTTCATTTGAAGATAAAGTGTTAATCCTGTCTCAATGGGTGGGTGTTGGCCAGCAAGATCAGTACACACACATGCTCCAGTGTAGAGTTAATCACCTCACGGTTACAATTTAGTCATAGAAAGCAACATCTTAGCAAATATCTCCACTAACTAACACTTCTCCATAACATTCACATACTCCAAAATTCATACTTTCTCATTATAAGCAGCTATGAATTCCATCAACCATTAAGAGTTTAAGATACCAGAGTAATCATTCACAATAAGCAGAGCCAGAGGTAACCCCGTGACTAAGGGCTACAATGAAAACTGGATTCCCAACAGTCCAAGTTGAGATCATTGCCATTTTGAATTCTGTCATAATAAGCTTTGAAGGCATCACGCCACCTTTGATATCTGCCTAAAAATGTAGATGCCCTGCTCCGGAGGAGTGATGGCAACTCTGTGGAACATACACTGCCGTCCTCTTGCCCTGCAACATGACAGCATGTTACCACCACCATCATTCTGATTGAGTGATATCACCTGTCACTTAGCCCATACTTCTGACAAGACAAGGCTATTCAAAACTAAACCATCCATGACAAAAACTACTCCAGGTCATTTTTCATGGTATTCTACAATCTCCTGAATGGAGCTACCTTCCATGAATTTGATTTATTAATATATCAAAAAAGGACTGATTACAAGCAACAGATGCTGACTCCTTTGAAATGAGAAATATGTAGACATTATTTTCAAATAGCTGAATTTGTCCTTTAAAGTTATAACTTAGCCGCATTATGAGGTCAGTAAAAAATATAAGACACTTGCAAATCCTTTCCTTCAGCCAATCACAACATACTTTATTTTGCTGAGTCTGCAATCTTCTCCAACAGTGAAACTAGCTCACATTTTCTATTGCTCACTGACCTGAACTTTGTATAGTTACACTGATTAATATGCAGAGTCCTCTGATTGATTATGGGTATTCTATGGCTCCTTAAATAAGGAGAAAGTGATAATGGGTGAGTCGGTATATAAACTCAACTGACTTCTTGCTTCAGTTAATGTGAGTCTTGTATTCTAGAATCTAGAGCAACAAACAATCTGCTGGAAAAAATCAGGAGGACAATCAGCATCCATGGAGAAAGGAACCGTTGATATCAGGGAGAGAAATTTCACACTAGGACAATGTACTTTCCTTTATGTGCAGTTTAAGAAAAGTTTGTTTATAGTGACAACCCAGTAAAAAACTTTTCATTGGCATCTTACATGTAAGAATTTCTTTCTTCTAAGTTAAGTGTGTCTTTGTTTAAGATTAACTCCACATCTGGCCAATAACTCCATTAGCCTCTTGTTATTATCTCTCCCTTGAGGAAGTCAGCAATTATTTCATTTCCACTAATTTATTCTTGACATTAAATAAGCAATTCGTAAATTCTGTATGCGTTCCTTTTCGTTATTCATGTTACAAAAGGAAAAAAATCAGCTTTGTTGCCGATATTGGAATTCTAAAAGGCAAAAATTGTTTCCTTAACATTTGCATAGATGACGTGTTTTATAATTAAAAGTAGGGGTTTGTACTCTAGCAAGTAAATATCTTATTATCAATAGTCCAACCATGGATATCAGGATGAATTAAAGAGAACGTTCAATCTAAGGAAAAATGTTATAAAGTTGTCAGAAGGGTAGTAGACCTGAGAATTGGGAGCATTTAGAATTAAGAAGAGAGTGACATAGATGAAAGGAAAAGTTGTGTATGAAGGTAAGGCAGTTCAAAACACAAAACAAATTGCAAGGGTTCTATGGATATGTAGAAAGGAAAAGACTGAAGGCAAATGCAAGTCTCTTCCAGAGACAAGAGATTTTGTAATGGAGAATGAGGAAATGGCACAGGAATTAAACAAGTACTTTGTGCACTTTTCCATGGAGGAAGACACAAAAGTCATCCCACAGATATTGGAGCAACAAGGACCTAGTGCAAGTGAGGAAAGAAAATAAATAATACCAGTAAAGAACTATTACCAGAGATGTTAATGAGCTTGAAAATTAATAAATTACGCAGACCTTAAAGAACTGCATCCTGATGATCTGAACCTAAATAAGAACCTGAGTAGTGATAAAACAGGCTTCAAAAGGATATCTGTAAGTTGGGTGAAGAATGAAGTCCAAAGTAGAAAATGGAAATTCACCATCTTTGTAGAAAAATCAGAGATATTTTTCAAAATGGTATGGCAATATTGAGCTCTAAGGAATATAGATGTATTTCAATAAATAACTGAAGGCTAACTTTCCAGTGGAGTTGCTTATTAAGAACATATATACGGTATGTTAACTTTCTTTGCAAATTAAACTTTATTTTCAGATACTAGAATAAAGACGTCTTAACATTATTTTAAAGGGGAATGGAGTAGTTCATTCACATTTGGTTTCCCTTTGAATAAAATGATCTACTTGTTCAAAAGGGAGTCTTGCAATGAATCATCATTTGTTGTTTCCTGCCATGACAGTCTGTCATGAGGACAGATGGAGTCGGATAGGGATTTATTCTCAAGTAACAAGATAAATGGGAGGTAACCTTAATGAAACATGCAATGCTTATTAAAGGGTTCAGCAGAGTAGTGGTAAGGAGGATATTTCATTTGGTTGAGGAGTCGAGAACTTCGTGTCACAGTCTCAACATAAGGACATTAGAATTGCAAAAAGAAGAATTCCTTCATTCATAATGTGAATCATTAAGGCTCTAACATTACAGGTTTTAAAAACTCAAAACAGAAATTAGTAGATACCTGGATATTAAAGGAATGAAGGGACATGGGAATAGGGCAGGAAAGCGTTGTCTAAGGAAAAATATCAGCTTTGATCTTGTTGATTGGTAGTGCCGACTTAGGAGCAGAAGGCCCACCTCTATATCTATTTCTTAGATTTATTAAAGTAGTTCTCATCTTCACTATTCAAGTATGTGGAACCCATCAGATAATCATAAAATAGTTACGATACAAAAGAAGATTGTTCAGAGATTCAATGTAACTTATTAACGAAGTATGTGTGTAGTACACAACCCTGAGAGGCGTCTTCCCCACAGGCAGCCACAAAACAAAAAAAGCCAAAGAATACCATGGAACCCATTGAAAGAATGCACAACAAAAGCAACGACAACAAAAAAAAGAGCGAAGAAACACAGAATATGAAACACAAAATCGAAAGAGTCCAGGCCGATTCATTTCAGCTCAGCTCCATTTCTGTAGACCGCACTGAACAAAATTACCCAAATTAGCAACAAAAAAGAGCAACCGGAAGACAGAAATACATCATAACGTGAACTACAGAGTTCAGTCTGCAAAGCGCATTGAACCAACCTGCCCAAGACACAGAAACCCAGCACCATCCTTCGACAGTATCAGGGGAGAGAGCTCATTCAAACTCAGGGACCTTCCTTTGGTCATTAGGCCCATCAGTTCGATCTCAGCTACTACTGAAGGAATGACATCAATCCATTCTCCTATTCTTTTCTAGTGTCCAGAAAATTATTCTCCTGTCCATTTCCTCATTCTCTTTTTATCAGCCAGTGTATTTCAGATTCTATCAACTCATTTTGTAAAAAACCTTTTCCTCACATCTCCCTCGGTACCTTCCACACAAAAATTTAAATGTGTATCCTCTGGAACCATCTTCAAAAGAGAGCAGGTTTCTCTGTTTACCCTGTTTAAACTAATCATCAAAAACCAGAGGGATATGTTTCAGAAGAGACAAGTTTTAAAGAGAATCTGTGTTTTTTATTCCACAGAGTAAATATCTGTGCTGTCAGAGCAGGCAGTAGATTTGGTATTGGTTTTATTATTGTCACATGTACCAAGATACAGGGAAAATTTTGTCTTGTGTGCTGTTCATGCAGATCAAATTGTTGTTGAGGTATACTGAGGTGGAACAAGGCAAAACAATAACAATGCAGAATAAAGTGTAACAGTTTGGATGGATGGATGGAGCTATAGGTTGTTGAAGGTTACAAGAGGATATAGACAGGCTGCAGAGTTGGGCAGAAAAATGGCAGATGGTGTTCGATCCGGACAAGTGTGAGGTGATGCATTTTGGAATGACAGATCAGAAGACTGAGTACAGGATTAATGGTCAGTTACTTAAGAGTGTGGATGAGCAAAGGGACCTTGGGGTTCAAATCCATACATCCCTCAACGTCGCTGCACAGGTTGATAGGGTAGGTAAGAAGGCCTATGGGATGCTAGGCTTCATTAACAGGGGGATTGAGTTCAAGAGTAGAGAGGTCATGTTGCAACTCTACAGATCTCTGGTGAGACCCCACTTAGAGTACTGTGTTCATTTCTGGTCACCTCATTATTGGAAGGATGTGGAAGCTACAGAGAGGGTGCAGAGGAGATTTACCAGAATGTTGCCTGGTTTGGAGAACAAGTCATATGAAGCAAAGTTAGCAGAGCTGGGACTTTTCTCTTTGGAGTGTAGAAGAATGAGAGGGACTTGATAGAGGTCTACAAGTTTATGAGAGGCATAGATAGGGTGAATAGTCAGTACCTGTTTCCCAGGGCACCAATACCAAACACCAGAGGGCATATGTACAAAATTAAGGGAGGGAAATTTAGGGGAGATATCAGGGGTAAGTTTTTTACACAGAGGGTTGTGAGTGCCTGGAATGACTTGCCAGGGATGGTGGTCGAGACTAAAACATTAGAGGTATTTAAGAGCCTCTCGGACAAGCACATGGATGAAAGAAAAATGGAGGGTTATGGGGTAGTGTGGGTTTAGTACTTTTTTTTAAGGATTATATGGGTCAGCACAACATGGAGGGCTGAAGGGCCTGTACTGTGCTGTAGTGTTCTATGGCTCTATAGTTACAACGAAAGTGCGGTGCAGGTAAATAATGTAGAAAGATCATACCAAAGTAGATTGTGAGGTCAAGAGTCCATCTTATCATACTAGGAACTATTTAATAGTCTTATAACAAGGGGATAGAAGCTGTCCTTGAGCTTGGCGGTACATGCTGTCAGGCTTTTGTGCTTCCGCCCAGTGAAAGAGGGGAGAAGAGAGAATGTATGTGCTTTTGGGGAGAGGGGTCTTTGATTATGCTAGCTGGTTTACTGAGGTATACAGAAAGTCCATGGAGGGAAGGTTGCTTTCCATGATGTTCTGAGCTGTCTTCGCACACTACAGTTTCTGGCAGTCACATGCAGAGCAGTTCAAACTATTATGCATCCACTTATAATGCATTCTATGCTGCATCGATAAGAATTACTGAGTGCCAAATTTTCTACAGCCTATCTCAGTCTTCTTAGTTGGTTACGGCAGTAATTTATGCCATAATAAATTTATGTTGCCCATAATTACCACCACATACCTTGAAATATGACATTCCAAGTGACTGCTCACATTTTAATTATTATGTTAAATATGTTAATTATTATGTTAAATATTATTTATGTGGTAAATTTATTTCTGATCCCGAGATTGCAACCTGCATTTTGTACTACTGTAGATCAAGTCCACCTGCGTCGCTGTGCTTCTCTTCCAAGGTCTCGGATAAATATTAAATATTTTCTTTGAGCATAAGCTTTGTCTTTCTGGTTTGTTGCAATGTTTGTGATGGGGATAATTCAGAAGCAGCATATCTGAGCTGAGTAAAGCGTAGGAAGCTGTTATTACAAACTCCACAGGGTCTGAATGTAGTGGGAGCAGGGGGCAGTTCAGAATGTATTATGTTCTAACTGTAAGCTATTGCATGAAACAATTACATGATGTTACCACACTTCTGCCTCAACGTGCACACTTGTTATGTTTCTCATGTTTTAATGCATATATTACAATTCCCTTGATAATCAAATGGTAAACTGATTCACCTCGATGAAATAATTCAGGAAATGCCATTACCATGATAATTATGGTTTATCTGATCAGCAGCTTATACATGAAGCAGCTGTTATGTAATTGCCAAAGAATTTTGCAAAATGAAATGCAGAACATTTTCTGGATGACCATCATTAGCATTAATATTTTCATTTTCATGTCCAAGTTTACAATTGTTTATGTTACACACTGTTCTGCACATCTTCATTTTGCTTTCATCAGAAGAATGAACTATTGAAAATGCCACAAAATCATTTTGCATAGTTAAGCTATTGTGCTTTGTTGATACAGCTTTAGATAAGCTTGTACATCAGCATCTGTTCCATTGCATGACCATGGCTGAAGTTCACCAGCAAAAAGATGTTTCTTTTATTAAATGTCATTGGTAGCCAACACTGTTGCATATTCTTCCAGCTGAATCATTTTACTTATGGTATCACTTCTTTCACTAGTTAAAGGCCTTGAAAATAAATTGAATGGATATTATTTTGCATTTTATAACTGATGCCTCGTTAATGGATTTACTAATAAACTTGACCAAGACAGCTTTGCAATATAGTGTGTGACATTATTTAGTTTGTAATTCTATTTTGCATTTTGACTTTGATTTCACTGCTAATGAATTACCAGATAGCCCTAATCATCCCCTTCATGAAACACCACAGTTAAGTTTGAAGGATAAAACTTTTCAATTAACTTTTTACTTTACAAATGGTCTCCAATATTTCTTATTTGCTATTATTTTGTCACTTTGACCCAAATCATCTATAGTATTTTGTTCTTACTCTGGCCTGTACTAGCCCATCAGTTATAAGAGAATGAAATCTCTACCCTTTTTCTTGAAAGCAGAATGTTCATGCATTAAATTGTTTGCTAAAGATTACAAGACACCATTTCTCAACCTTTGAAGTAAGAGGTGCAGGTGCATCATTTAATTGTTTTTGTTGGTATGGTGCCAATTGACCACTTCGAAGATTAACGACTGAAATAAAATCCCAGCAGGATTTTAGTCAAGGTTTTAAATCAAGGGAATAGTTTGACATATTTTTATAAAATGATGAATCTACCTGATTGAAATCTTGAATCTTGAAATAAAGATCATGATCTGTGGCTGAGGAGAAAAATCATGCATTTGGTTAATATTGAATTTGGATATTTAGAGACAGTAGATGCTATGAGGAATGGGGAGAAAAGTCGGAGAGGCGTCAATGGTGCTGATTATACCAAGCAACACAGGTTCACAAAGCTCCAGAGATTAGGGTTATACAATATCTTCTTTATTTATGAGCTTTGGAAATGCCAAAGAAGCAGAAGAGTTTTATTAAAAAATAAAAATTTGCATTGACCAATGTTCATTCCATTAATATTTTGTTTGATGAGTTCTTTGTCATAAGATATAAAATTTGCTACACTTTCATGTAGAAAATTGGTGGAAGCTTAGGTTTGTCCTTTAGGCTCCAAGCCTGCAAACACAACTTTACCAAAATAGTGTCTGCTCAAGAGCAAAACAGTAACACAAGATAAGCCCACAGGATGACCCCTGCTGTCTTGGAGGGGAACAACTATCAAATATATGCAGATTAATTCATATATTATGTACATTACTAAATGCTTGATGTACCATTTGGTTCCAATGCCACAGGAACCAGATTATCATTATTAATATCTACCATTAATCATCAGCAATTCCCTCCATCCTCTTCCTGTTTGCTAGTTCAATGTGTATGAAAATTTAAATCATTTTGTTGGCATCAGTTAGTGTTAATTGGTGCCATCACTAAATAAGATAATTTAATTTTATAGTGTAATTAAACAAGAAAGAAACCCAAGAAATGTGTGAATAAAACAAAAGCAGGAAAACACTTTGACCAATGTGCCACTCTTTATATGATTGAGCTAAAAGTAAGCAATAAATTTAATGCAGACAAAAGCTAAACTCTGAGGTGTGACATGTGAGGTACACTAATGCAATAGTGTGAGATAGTCAGGACCAAAAGCTAGCTGTACCAGCTGAAAAGGTCTGCAAGGACGAGAAGAGTGTGGTTGAAGTAGAGGGAGTAGCCTTCATGTATGAGGTAAAAGAAAGAGAAGGCCTGGCCTGAAGACTGCCTGTCCATTCAGCATGATCACGCCTGATCCGGCACAGTTCTCAGCTGTTCCAGTTCCACGTTGGCCATGGTTCCACAATCCTTCAAAAAAAATGTGTCCACCTTTTGGTGGGCTCTGTGGTCAGCAGGAATGATTGAGCCAAAGGGCCTGTATCTGTGCTATTTTGCTCTTTGCTTTACGTACCCCAAAGTCATGAATCCATAGACTCACCACTAAGATATCTTCAACTAGTGGAAACATTTCAGCATCTCCACCATTATTCCTCTTCAGGGCCTTATATAAGCTATCATTCATACTTTTTACTCTAAAGGATATATATCTAATATTTGGAGCAGTTTGTGATAGGATACATCAGGAATCATGTAACTAAAATTGAAATTCATGGGATATCATATTATGCTTCAAAAACAATCAGTGCAGAATTATGGATTGAGTAAAAACTAGGAGAAATGTTAAAACAGTAGAATGGCTAGCTATGATGGCTGAGGGCAAGGATTAGACAATGGTATAGTAAAGACAGGGAGGCATCAATGGAGGATCTTAACACACATTAAACTTGTGAGAGGCTTGCCAGAAAGATAGATGGATTAAGTGAAGATACTTAAATTATTCTGCGCATTGTGTAATTCAATTTAATTGTAAAAGGGAAATTATAAAGAAAAACAAACCGTGAGATTTACTGTGCTCTCCACAAAATGTTTATTTTTCAGTTCCTCCATAATGAGATCATAATGGCAAAATGAACCTTGACCTGTACCTCCATGATAGTCACTGAATACTTACAACACCATTTTTCCTGAACCACATTATGCTCCTGCACCCTCCCATTCAACATTCTTAACCCCACTCCTGAATGGGGATCTCATTCCCACTCCTGAAAGATCACTCCAACACAATTTCTTAACACTTGAGTCTGACCCCTCACTTACCTCTTTCTTCATCATCAGCCCAATAACATGAATCTCTTGCCAAACTGATATCCCTTTACTATTTGGGTCCTCTATTCCCTAATATTTCCCTTCTTCTTGCAGTGCATACAGAGAAAAGGCTTTTAAGAAGGTAAATTTGATGATAGACTGCTGTGGGCTTCAGGATTTTGCACCAGAAGGTAAATAAAAGATAATGTTATTAGACAATTGTCAGTTTTTAGTAACAAGGGTCCCACATGCCAAAGTAAAAGTTCAGTATGAATAATTGAATGGTCAGGGGTTACAGAAGTTTTGCTTACTACTTAGGCAGCTTCTCAGAGTTTAGAACAAGCTATTTCCATTTCTAAACCTGGCATTTACTGGGATTTTGTATTCTTCCAAAATAATTCAACTGCTCACTATCTATTCAGATGCTTCTTCTCCGTGGAGCTTAGGAAAATAGAGGGCTATGGTTAAGTCTAGTAATTTCTAAGGTAAGGACATGTTCGTCACAACTTTGTGGGCCAAAGGGCTTGTATTGTGCTGTAGGTTTTCTATGTTTCTATGTTTCTTTTCCCCATCTTGAGTTGTCTTAAGTCTGGGATTGTCATATGTCATTGATCCAATATGTTCTTCCACTCAAACACACCTACTCCCTTTTCATACTTCCATTGATTCCTTTCTGTAGACCCATGTTACTTCCAAGTAAAGAAAAATTCTGTTGTACTATGATTACTCTTCCCAAACACCCTTGGCATCAAGGTAATCAATCAACTCTCACACATTATAAAAATCAAAATACCCTTTTCCCCCTTATTGATTTCTTAACATAAAACTAGCATTTTGCACACATCTTATATTTTCTCATTCTGTTTATTACAGTAAATTTAATTCATTCAGTCTACATCTAGACTAAAGTCTTCCACAATTATTATTTTACCCCTTGTAAATAACCACTAGTTTCCTGATTAATGGCATGCCTAATATTATAAATACTATTTGGTAACTCATAAGTAATTTTAGCAACATTGTCTGCCCTCTGCTATATTGGGCTTGATCCAAAATGATTCCATAAGACATTGGAGCAGAATTCGGCCATCTGGCCCATTGAGTCTGCTCTGCCATTCAATCATGGCTGATCTTTTATTTTTACTTCCTCTTCAACCTCAGTTCCCGGCTTTCTCCCCATAACCTTTGATGCCATGCTCAATCAAGAACCTATCAATCTCTGCCATAAATTTACCCAACTACCTAGCCTACACAGCTGCACATGGCAACAAATTCCATAAATTCACCACTCTTTGGCTGAAGAGATTTCTCCGGATCTCTGTTTTGAAAGAGCGCCCCTCTATCCTAACTTTTGCTCTCTTGTCTTAGACTCTCCCGCTATGTGAAACATCCTTTCCGCATCTACTCTGTCTAGGCCATTCGAAAGGTTTCAATGAGATTCCTACCTGCGCCCCCCCCCCCGCCATCCTTCTGAATTCCAGTGAGTACAGATCCTGAGCCATCAAATGTTCCTCGTATGATAGCCCTTTCATTCCTGGAATCATCCTTGTGAGCCTCCTCTGGACCCTCTCCAATGTCGGCACATCATCTCTAAGATGAGGAACCTAAAACTGTTTACAGCACTCAAGGCAAAGCCTCACCAGTGCCTTATAAAGCCTTAGCATCACATCTTTGCTCTTGTATTCTAGACCTCTTGAAATGAATGCTAACATGGCATTTGCCTTCCTCACCTGCAGCTCAACCTGCAAGTTAACCTTCAAGGTGTTCTGTTCAAGGACTCTCTAGTCCCTCTGAATCTCAGATTCCTGGATTTTTTCCCTGTTTAGAAAATAGTCCGCACATTTATTTCTACTCCCAAAGTGCATGACCATGCATTTTCTGACATTGTATTTCATTTGCCCCTTTCTTGCCCAGTCTCCTAATCTGTCTAAGTCCTGCATCCTACCTGTTTCCTCAACACTACCTGTCCCTCCACCAATCTTCATATCATCTTCAAACTTGGCAACAAAGCTATCTCTTCCATCATATAAATCATTTATATACACCATAAAAAGAAGTGGTCCTAACCAGCCTCTGTGGAACATCACTAGTCACTGGCAGGCAGCTGGAAAAGAACCCTTTTATTCCCACTCTTTGCCTCTTACCATTCAGCCAATGCTCTAACCATGTTACTAACTTTCCTGTAATACCACAGGCTCTTAACTTAGTAAGCAGCCTCATGTGTGGCACCTTGTCAAAGGCCTTCTGCAAGTCCAAATATACAACATCACATGCATCCCCTTTATCCATCCTTTGTGTAATCTCATCAAAGAATTCCAACAGGTTTGTCAGGCAGGATTTGAAGGAAACTATGCTGACTCTGTACTATCTATTCCTGTGTCACCAAGTACTCCAGCACCTCATCCTTAACAATTAATAGTTTCCCAACCACTGAAATCAAGCTAACTGATCTATAATTTCCTTTCTGTTGCCTTCCTCCTTTCTTAAAGAGTGGAATGATATTTTCAGTTTTCCAGTCCTCTGGCACCAAGCCAGAGTCCAATGATTTTTGAAAGATCATTTCTAATGCCACCATAATCTCTAGCACTACCTCTTTCAGAACCCTAGGGTGCAGTTCCTCTGGTCCGGGTGATTTATGTACCTTTAGGTCTTTCAGCTCTTTGAAAACCTTTTCTCTTGTAACAGTAACTGCACCCACTTCTCTTCCTTCACACACTACAACATCAGGCATACTACTAGTGTTTTCCACAGTGAAGACGGATGCAAAATACTCATTTAGTTTATCAGCCATCTCCTTGTCCCCTGTTGTTATTTCTCCTGCCTAATTTACTAGCAGTCCTATATCCACTCTCATTTCTCTTTTATTTTTAATACTCAAAAAAACTTCTACTATCCACCTTGATGTTATTTGCTAGCTTGCTTTCATATTTCATCTTTTCCCTTCTAATGATTTTTTTAGTTGATCTCTGTAGGTTTTTAAAAACTTCCCAATCGTCTATCTTCCCACTAATTTATGCTTTGTTGTATGCCCTTTCTTTTGCTTTTACAATGGCTTTGACTTCCCTTGTCAGCCACGGTTGTACTATTTTACCATTTGAGTATTTGTTCATTTTTGAAATACACATATCCTGCACCTTCTCATTTCTCCCAGAAACACACACCATTGCTGCTCTGCTGACATCCCTGCCAGCAGCTCCTTCCAATTTACTTTGGCCAACTCCTCTCTCATACCACTGTAATTTCCCTTACATCACTGAAATACTGATACATCAGATTTTACTTTCTCCCTATCAAAATTCAAGTTGATCACAATCATATTGTGATCACTGGTTCCTAAGGGTTCTTTTACCTTAAGCCCCCTCTTGTTCATTACATAACACCCAATCCAGTATAGATGATCCCCAAGTAGGCTCAACGACAAACTGCTCCAAAGAGGCATCTCTTAGGCATTCAACAAACTCACTCTCTTAAGGTCCATTACCAACCTGATTTTCCCAATCGACCTGCATGTTAAAATCTCCCATGACTACCATAACATTGCCCTTTTGACTCGCCTTTTCTATTTCCTTTTGTTACTTGTGGTCCACCTCCCAGCCACTGTTTGGAGGCCTGTATATAGTTGCCATCAATGTCCTTTTACCCTTGTAATTTCTAACTCAACCCACAAGGATTCAACATCTTCTGATCCTATGTCACATCTTTCAACTGATTTGATGCCATTCTTTACCAGTAGAGCCACACCAACCCCTCTGCCTACCTTCCTATCCCTCTGATACAATGTGTAACCTTGGACATTCAGCTCCCAACTACAGCCATGATTCACTGATGGCCACAACATCATACCTGGCAATCTGCAATATTGCAACAAGATCATCCACCTTATTTCTTATACTCAACGCATAGAGATACAACACCTTGAGCACCTTATTTGCAATCCTTTCTGATTCTGCACCCCTAATGATTTGATACTCAGCCTGTTGGCTGCAATTAAGTTCCATCACCTGCCTGCCCTTCCTGACTATCTGATTGCATACTATCTTTATTTTTTTAACATCTGTCCTATCCTGAGTCCATTCACTCCAGTCCCCACCCCTTGCCATGTTAGTTTAAACCCTCCCCAACAGTTCTAGCAAAGATGCCTGCGAGAACATTGGTCCCCCTCGTGTTCAGGTGCAATCTGTCACTTTTGAACAGGTCATACCTCCCCAAGAAAAGATCTCGATTATCCAAGAACCTGGAGCCCTGACCTTGCACCAGCTTCTTAGCCACACATTTTTCTGCCAAATAACCCTGTTTTTCCTCTCACTGGCATGTGGCACAGGCAGCAATCCAGAAATTACTACCTGAGAGGTCCTGCTTCACAGCTTCCTACCTTGCTCTCTAAATTCTCTGTCAGGACCTCATTGTTTTTCCTTCCTATCTCATTGGTACCAATATGTAGCAAAACATCTGGCTGCTCTCCCTCCCTCTCCAAAGTGTTGCGATCTAAGACATCCTTGACCCTGGCACCTGGGAGGAAACATACCATCTGGGTGTCTTACTCACGTCCACAGAATCTCCTGTCTGTTCCCCTCATCATCGCTCCCTTCTTCTCTCTCTTTCCCTTCTGCACCATGGACCCATGCTCAGTGCCTGTAACCTATTCGCTGTGGCATTCTCCCAGGAGGTCATTCCCTCACAAACGTATCCAAAGACTCATCCTTCTCATGACTAAGAAAAGTATCTTCACACGTGCCTTCTCCTCTCACTCTTCTAAACTTCAGAAACATTCCACCTTACCTGTTCACCTATTTCTCCCTATGAATACCAGCATTCAGATCTCAAAGTATTTTCTGAATTTCCATTCCTCCTATCAAAGTGAATAATCTCAGTTTTTATAGTATAATCCATTTGCTAATTATTTGGACACTAACTTAACACATCTATATCCCTTTGAAGACTTAATGTGAACTTTACAACTTACTTCTCCTTCCTTTCTTCCTCTTTCCCCTGTTCCATTAATTTCTTCAATAAATCGCTTCTTCTCGTCCACTATCATCAAGAAAAAGAAAAGCTTAGATTACAGTCATAGTGTCACAACACAGAAAAGGGTACCACTTGACCCACAGAGTCTAGATCAATCTATAATAATCCTACAAATATCCCATTTTATTCTCCTGTCTCCAATTAACCTAACAAGGCACAAGTCTTTGGAAAGAGGGAGGATACTGAAGAGCAAACTCCACACAGCAGCAGAGGTCAGAATTGACTCCAGTTTGTTGGGGCTGTGAAGAAGTGGGAGATCTATCTATTACACTGTGTTATCCATACAACCCAATATTGACCTTAATTCTTCCAGTGCAGATAATTTTTATAATGAAGATCCTGGCTGAGAGAATTCAACTTTAAATTAAGAAAAGCCAGAGCTCACAACCCTAGAAGGATACTTGAGTATATTTGCATATAATAGTGGACTATTTAGTAGATGTTTAATAAACAACTTGCAATTAAGCAGTGCCTTTCACACAAGATGATTAACAAAAAAAACCAAAACCCTACTTATTATCAGCATGCATTCACTTCACAACACAGATATTGGTACTTCCACAATAACGTATGCGTTAGTTTATTTCTTCAAGTTGCTTGAAAGAGTCTTTTATGTATGAACATGAATGATCTGAATTGAGGAATAGTATTCCTAAAAAATTGTACTTTGAGAATCAGTTGGAAAGTTCAAATATTTTGGATAAGATCACGGAAGTATCTAAAGGAAAGAAAAGAACAATAAATTAATAGAGTGCTGTCAGATAACATCAGCAGTAGTAGTACAAAAACTCCTTTTGACTTTCTACTATTTCTAACTAGAGATTGAGACAGTTTTAGAAGAAGGTATGTCATTTAACCTAAAAGAAATAAGGTCCAGGTTAGAATTGATCCATGTGTGCTTTGATCCCACACTAGAGAAAGAAGCATGATACTGCTTAATCCATTGCAAAAGTGTCAACAAGTAAAATCTATACATCTTTCAGAGGCCATCCATCACCCAGACTCAACTTGAGAGATCCGGTAGGTGTGAAAATTATATTTCAATGATCAAGGAATTGTGACGATCAACATATTAGTTTAACTCTGAATGTGTCTGCATTCTCCAAGATGAGCATATTACAAGAGCTTGTAATATGGCTGAATTTCTAAAAAGATCCCATGAAATTTAACACGATAATGCAGTTTTAATACAAGTCAATGCATCATTGAGTCATGACTGAAAGAAGATCATAGTTGGGAGCTTAACATCCAAGGATACACATTGTATCAAAAGGGCAGCCAACTAGGCAGAAAGGATGGAATGGCTTCATTGGTAAGAAATGAAATCAAATCCTTAGAAAGAGATGACACAGGATCGGAAGTTGTAGAAACCTTGTGGGCAGAGTTAAAAAAACTGCAAGGGTAAAAAGATTCTGATTGGAGTTACATAGGAGCCTCCTCATGACAGTAGCCATGATGTAGGGTATGAATTACAGCAGGAGACAGAAAAGGTGTGTGGAAAGTGTGACATTACGATTATCATGGGGGATTTTAATATGTAGGAAGATTGGGAAAATTAGGTTGGTGCTGAATCCCAGGAGAAAGTATTTGTAGAATGCCTATGAGATGGATTTTAAGAGTAGCTTACTAACAACCCACTAGTGAAAAGGGAATTCTGGATTGGGTGTTGTACGATGAAACAGATTTGATTAGGGAGCTTAAGGTAAGGGAACCCTTTGGAGCAAATGATCATAATATGATAGAATTCACTCTGCAGTTTGTGAGAGAGAAGCTAGGATCAGATGTATCAGTATTACAGTGGAGAGAAGGGAACTACAGAGGTATGAATGAGGAGCTAGCCAATTTGATTGGAAGGGTCACTCACAGGGATGAAGGCTGAACAACAATGGCTGGAGATTCTGGGAGCAATACAGAAGGCATAGGATAGATACATCCCAAAGAAGCAGAACGATCCTAAAGGGAGAATGAGGCAATAGTGGCTGACAGGGAAGTCAAAAACAACATAACAGCAAAAGAGAAATTAATGGGAAGTCAAAGGATTGTGAAGCAACTAAGAAAGCAATAAGGGGAGTAAAGATGAAATATGAAGGCAAGGTAGTCATGACTATTAATGGAGATACTAAAAGTTTTTTTCAGATATATAAGGAGTAAAATAGAGGCAAGAATGGACTACTGGAAAATTACTCTGGAGAGGTAGCAATAGGGAACAAAGAAATGGCCGATAAAGTCAATAAGTATTTTTTTCAATCTTGACTGTGGAAGACACCAACAGTATGCCTGAAATTTGAGTGTGTTGGAGAGAAGAAATGAGTACGATTACTATTGCTGAAGAGAAGGTGCATAGCATACTGAAAGATATGAAGATAGATAAGTCAGTTGGACAAGAAAGACTATATCCCAGGGTTCTGAAGGAGGTAGCTGAAGGGACTGTGGAAGCATTAGGAGTGATCTTTCAAGACTCACTAGATTCTGGAATAATTCCAGAGGACTTTAAAAGTTGCAAATGTCACTCCTCTCTTTATGAAGGGAGTGAAGCAAAAGATATTATTAGCCAGTTATCCTGACCTCAGTGGTTGGGGTGATTTTGTAGTCCATTATTAAGAGTGAGGTTTTGGGGTCCTTGCAGGCTGATGATAAAATAAGCCAAGATCTGCACGATCTCCTCAAGGAGAAATCTTGCCTGACAAATCTATTGGAAGGCTTTGAGGAAATAAAAGGCAGTTTGGACAAAGAAGAGTCTATGGATGTCATTTACTTGGATTTTCAGAAGGCCTTTGACAAGGTGCTGCACATGAAGCAGCTAAACAAGATAAGAGCCCATAGTATTACAGGAAAGATACTAGCATGGATAGAAAATTGGCTGACTGTTGGGAGGAAAAATGTGGAAATAAACAGGGCCTTTCTGGCTGACTGCCAGAAGCTAGTGGTGTTCTGGACCACTTCTTTTCACATCTTACATCAATGAATTGGAAGATGGAATTGATGCATTTGTGGCCAAGTTTCAGATGATATAAAGATAGGTGGAGCATGAGGTAGTGTTGGGGGAGCAGCGAGTCTGCAGAAGGACTTAGTCAGATTAGGAGAATGGCAAAGAAGTGGCAGATGGAATATATTGCAGTCTATAGTCATGCAATTTGGTGGAAGGAATAAAGGTATAGATTATTTTCTAAACAGGGAGAAAATTCAGAAATCAGAAATGCAAAGTGACTTGGGAGTCCTTGTGCAGGATTCCCTGAAGGGTAACTTGTAGGTTGAGTGGGCGGTGAAGAAGGAAATTCAATGTAAGCATTCATTTTGAGAGGACTAGAATATAAAGGTTATCATCTTGAGCTTTTTTAAGACATTAATCAGACCACAATGGAGTATAGTGAAAAATTTTGGGCCCCTTATCTAAGAAAGGATGTGCTAAGATTGAAGAAGATTAAGAGGAGATTCACAAGAATGATCCCAGGGAAAAAAACATTTAATGGCTCTGGTAGAATTAGAAGAATGGTGGTGATGTGGGGTGGGGGGGGGGGGGGGGAGAGAGTTCTCATTGAACCCATCGAATATTGAAAGGCCGAGATAAGATGGACATTGTATGGATTTTTCCTATGGCTGTGGCTCTAGGGCCAGAGGGCACAGCCTCAGAATAAAAGGACATCCCTTTTGAGCAGAGATGAGGAGGACATTGTTTAGTCAGAGGGTGGTGAAAATGTGGAATTCTTTGGTGCAGATAGTGGTGGAGGCCAAGTCATTGGGTGTATTTAAAGCAGAGTTAGTTAGGTTCTTGATTAGTAAGGGCTTCAAAGGATATGGGGAGAAGGAAGGAGACTGAGGTTAACAGACGTAATAAATCAGCCATGATTGAATGGCAGAATAGACTCAATGAGCTAAATGGCTGAATTCTCCTCCTGTGCCTTATGGTCTAAGAAACAGGACCATTATTTCTTGATCTACTAAATGTGTCTGAAGTGTTTAACATCGGCCGCACTTTCAATTTTTATTAGTGAGTATTGTGGAACAAATAATCAGGAAAAATGTTGCTCTTGAAAGCTAATGTTTGTGATTTTTTTCTCAGTTTTGATTGAAAATATTCAATACAATGAGATAGAGAGAGAGAGTGGCGGGTAGAGAGGGGGAGCAAGAAAGGGAGAAAGAGAGAGGCACAGGGAAGAGGGGGAGAGAGGAGGGAGGTGTTTGAGAGTGGGATAGAAAGGAGGTGAGAGATGGGGAGAGGTGGGAAGGGGAGGGGAAATAGGGGAGGGAGAGAGGAGAGGAGAGAGAGAGGAGGGGTATTGGGGAGAGGGGGAGAGGTGAGGAGGTAGTGGGGAGAGGGGGAGAGGTGAGGGGTAGTGGGGAGAGGGGAGGAGGAGAGGGGAGAGGACATGAGGGAGACTGGAGAGAGAATAAACAGGGGGAGATAGGGAATGGGGATGTGGGATGACGGGGAGAGTACAGAGAGTGGTGAGTGATGGGAGAGGAGAGAGGGGAGAGAGGGTGAGAGGACAGTGAGGGGGAATAGTGGGGATGATTGAGACTGGGATAGAGGAAGGCTTTTAAGGTCATTTTTTGATAATTGAATGAAAATGGAAGTATATAGTTATCCTTCATCTGTACTGATTTTCTAAGCTCATAGGAAGAAAGCAATCAAGATGATGAAGAGCAAGTAAAAGAGATAGTTCAGAATAAATGATATAAGAGAAAGACAGGGCAGCAATAAAAAAGACAGACGAGTGAGGTAAAAGGAAGCCGATGAAACATTTGAATGAATCAGAAATACTGATGGACAGGTGTGTGATAGCTGCAGCAGGAACTGTACCACTCAGAATTATCTCTAACAAGACCCATCAACTACCAATCACATTTAAATCAATGCTGGAAAATGAATACATGTGGTATAATCAGAGGAAACTGAAGGTAATGACCATAATTTTAGTATAAATCTACTCAGTCTGACGATTTAATCAAATCATTGATTGAGCAGTCTCAGGATTTTGCAAAACCTTCTATAATTAAGGAATAATGAACAAGAAGGCCATATTCGTCTCGAGTTTTAGCACACCAGAGATTGTTTTAACGTGATGCAAATTTGAACAGCAAAATGTACCCTTGTGAGTTAATACCTAGATTAGCAGACAGCTTTGTGTTCATTATGACTATAATGGACATATATTTTTAATACAATTTGTGAATTTATTATAGGCTCTCTGATTATCCTGACTTTAGAGAAGTAACCCTGGTTCAAATCAATGAAATTGTCAGTGGAGGTTGAAGAAAAATTTGGATCCACGCTAATTTTTCCCCTTAATCATGATTCAAATCTCATTCTGGCAATTCAAGTTGCCAACAGAGAGTCGGTTTTTTCAGATAGTCGATATTGTCACTATTTAAATTAAGACATCCTTTAGGATATTTAAACCACAGACCACCACACGTAAGAGTAGAATTATGCCGTTCAGCACTTAAGGAGCCTGCTCCAGGCAAATGTAAGATACTGCCCATGAAAAAGGCCAAATTACATTTTTACAAAATGTTTATTATCGAATTATTAGAGAAAAAGTTGCATTGGTAAAGAAGGAAACATTATGGCATGGGCTGAAAAGTTAGCTAAAGTAAAATGCACTTTCTTAAAAGAAGAAAGGAATGAAAAGAGACTGAGGAAGGGGATTCATAGCAAGGTGATTAGAGAACTGCATGTGATCACTAGTGAGGCAAGAGCGGCTTATCCATAAGGAATTATCCCTATAGCCAGATACGTAAATTTTGAGTGAGGATAAAGTTGCAAAGTAATTTCAATGCATGGATAAGATTGTTAAATATGAGACTTAAGACACAGTCAGCAGAATCCCCAATGAGTGTAAGATTTATGCAAGGAAGACAGTAACATTAGCATCAAACAAAGATCATCAGTTGTATGATAAACTCAAGTGATTCTGGAGCTGTTGGAAATTTTAAGCAACACACACAAAAGGCTGGAGGAAGTCAGCAAAATCAGGCAGTGACTATGGAGAGGAATGGACAGTGAACATCCTGGGCTGAAGCCCTTCATCAGGATTGGAAAGAAGGGAGAAGAAGCCAGACTAAGAAAGTGGGGGAGGGGAAGGTGGCAGGCGATAGGTTAAACCAAGTAAGGAGGAAGAGGAGATTGAAGTAAAAAGTTGCAAGATGATAGGTGGAAGAGCCAAAGGGCTGAAGAAGAAGGGATCTGATAGAACTGGATAGTGGACCATAGAAGAGAGAAAAGGGCAGTAGAGGGAAGTGTTTATTTCCTTCCATAGGTGCTACCTAACTTGTTAAGTTCATGCAGCATTTGTGTCCATTTCTCAGTTGTTGGATGATACTGTTCAGTAGGGATCAGAGCATGCTAACTTTCATGGTTCAGGAACAACCTTGAGACATGCCAGAGAGGATTTTGCCACATTTCTTCAGTGGTAAGAGCGTGGAAATGCAGTCAACACTTAAGGTATATAAGTTATATTCTCATATATTTGCCTTTAATTAACTACTTTGATTTATTTGGAGTTAAAGGAAAAGAAATAATAAAGATGATTTAAGTTACTTAGTATCTTCATAGGTTATTATAGAATGGGAAGAAGATAGTGAAGTATATTAGCAAAACAAGAATTGTTCCTTGTGTTATAGAGATAAAAAGCATGGGAACAGGTTCTTTGGTGAACCAAGTCAACAAAGGGCCTGTTAACAAAGGAAACCCATGTTCGTCAGGAATAATAGCTTCTTCCACCAGGCCATCAGACTGCTTAATTCATGCTGACACAACTGTATTTCTATGTTATATTGACTATCCTGCTGTACATAATATTTATTATAAATTACTATAAATTGCACATTGCACATTTAGATGGAGATGTAACATAAAGATTTCTACTCCTCGTGTATATGAAGGATGCAAATAATAAAGTCAATTCCATTCAATTCAAACTCCACACAGACCAGACCAGAAATTAAGATTAAACAAGGTCACTGGAGTTGTTTCTGAATCATTGGGTGTGGGGTTTGGGGTTTCTAAATGTCCTACCTGATGGTAGCAAAGAGAAAAGGGCATGTGCCAGATGGTGTAGATCCTTAGTGATGGATGCTGCCTTCTTGAAGCACTCTTGTTGTTCTTCTTAGCGGTGGACAAGGTTCTTCCCATGATGGAGCCTCCTGAATGGGTCAACAATCCTCTGCAAGCTTTTGTGTTCCATTGAACTGGAGCCTCCATACCAGGCTGTATCACAATCAGTCAGAAGTTCTCCATGTACATCCATAGAAATTTGTGAGTGTCTTTGGTGATATACCAAATCCCTCAATCTCCTAATAAAGTGGCATGCCTCTTTGTGAATATATCAATGTTATAACCATATAACAATTACAGCACAGAAACAGGCCATCTTGGCCCTTCTACTCCATGCCAAATGCTTACTCTCACCTAGTCCCACCTCCCTACACTCAGCCCATAACCCTCCATTCCTTTCCTGTCCATATCCCTATCCAATTTTTTTTAAATGACAAAATTGAACCTGCCTCTACCACTTCTACTGGAAGCTCATTCCACACAGCTACCACTCCCGGAGTAAAGAAGTTCCCCCTTGTGTTACCCCTAAAATTTTGCCCCTTAAATCTCAACTCATGTCCTCTAGTTTGCATCTCTCCTACTCTCAATGGAAAAAGCCTATCCACATCAACTCTATCTATCCCCCTCATAATTTTAAATAGCTCTATCGTCCCCCCTCAACCTTCTACGCTCCAAAGAATAAAGACCTAATTTGTTCAACCTCTGTAACTTAGATGCTGAAACCCAGGTAACATTCTAGTAAATCTCCTCTGTACTCTCTCTATTTTGTTGACATCTTTCCTATAATTCGGTGACCAGAACTGTACACAATACTCCAAATTTGGCCACACCAATGCCACGTGCAATGGCACACCAATTGCAAAGAGTGGGAATAAATGGGACTTTTTCAGAATGGCAGGCAGTGAATGGTGGGGTACCACAACGCTCAGTGCTGGGACCCCAGTTGTTTACAATATATATTAATGATTTAGACGAGGGAATTAAATGCAGCATCTCCAAGTTTGCAGATGACACGAAGCTGGGCGGCAGTGTTATCTGTGAGGAGGATGCTAAGAGGATGCAGGGTGACTTGGATAGGTTAGGTGAGTGGACAACTTCATGGCAGATGCAATTTAATGTGGATAAATGTGAGGTTATCCACTTTGGTGGCAAGAACAGGAAAACAAATTATTATCTGAAAGGTGGCCGATTAGGAAAAGGGGAGGTGCAATGAGACCTGGGTGTCATTGAAAGTGGGCATGCGGCGGATGTCACGTGATGATGTAGGATCAAGACGTGGAAATCCAGCTGTCCCGTAAAAAAACAGTAAAATAATGTTTAAGTAAAGAAAAGACAACTTGTTAACGAGAAGTTACAATATAATACACT
The DNA here is from genome assembly GCF_030144855.1 of Hypanus sabinus. Lineage (NCBI taxonomy): Eukaryota > Metazoa > Chordata > Chondrichthyes > Myliobatiformes > Dasyatidae > Hypanus > Hypanus sabinus. The sequence goes on from NC_082719.1 coordinate 77,895,880, forward strand.
TCAGACATACCGAACAGAAAAAGCAACTATGAGAACTCAACAGAGATATTATGAACTAGGTGAAAGATCACACAAGATTCATGCTTGGCAGTTAAAACAGACCAGGCTTCCAAAATGATAAATGCAATTAGAACAAGTGTAAATAAAATTACTTATAAACCTTTAGAAATTAATGAAACTTTTAAGAATTTTTATTCTGAACTGTATCAATCAGAATCACAAAATGATGATGTCAAGATAGAAAGGTTTTTATCGCAAGTAATTCTTCCAAAATTGAATTCGGAAGAACAGAAGGGATTAGATGTGCCTTTTACAGTAAAAGAGGTCGAAGAAGCTCTAGGATCACTTCAGAGTAATAAATCCCCAGGAGAGGATGGTTTTCCACCCGAATTTTATTAGAAGTTTAAAGATTTACTAATTCCTCCTTTTATGGAGTTAATATACCAAGTGGAAAGAACACAAAAACATCCAGAATCTTTTTCGACAGCTATTTTAATAGTATTGCCAAAAAAAGACAGAGATCTTTTAAAGCCAACATCATATAGACCTATTTCTTTGTTGAATACCAACTATAAAATAATAGCAAAAATTTTATCTAATAGATTATCTAAATACTTACCAAAATTAATACATATGGATCAAACAGGATTTCTCAAAAATAGACAATCGGCAGATGATGTAACTCAGTTACTTAGCATAATTCATTTGACACAAAAGAGGGAGGAAATGAGTGTGGCAGTTGCCTTAGATGCAGAAAAAGCATTTGATAGATTGGAATGGGATTTTTTACTTAAGGTATTGGAAAAATATGGATTAGGAGTATCTTTTATAAAATGGATTAAAACCTTAAATACTAATCCCAAAGCTAAAGTAGTGACAAATGGTCAAATTTCAACATAATTTCAGTTAACAAGGTCAACTAGACAAGGTTGTCCATTATCACCTGCTTTATTTGTGTTGGCGATAGAACCATTAGTGGAATTAATTAGAACGGACCCAAATACTATGGGTTTCAGAGTTAACCAGGAGGAATATAAGATTAATTTATTTGCTGATGATGTTTTGCTTTATTTAACAAACCCATTGTATTCGCTGCGTAAATTATCTTCTAGATTGGAAGAATATGGGAAAATATAAGGCTACAAAATAAATTGGGATAAAAGTGAAATTCTACCCCTTACTAAAGGAGATTATAGTCAATGTTGACTAATAACTCAATTTAGATGGCTGATAAATGGTATATTTAGGTATAAGAGTTAATAATGATATAAAGAATTTATATATTAAATTATTTACCATTATTGAAAAAAATTCAAGAAGATCTTGATAAATGGATTACATTACCAATAGCATTAGTAGGCAGAGTAAATGCTGTAAAAATGAATATATTCCCAGATTACAATATTTATTCCAAACACTACCAATACAATTACTGCAGAAGTTTTTCAAGAGTTAAATAAATGTGTGAGGAAGTTCCTTTGGAAAGGCAAGATGTCAAGAATATCGTTGGAAAAATTGACATGGAAATTTGACCTAGGAGGGTTACAACTTCCAAACTTTAAGAATTATTATAAAGCAAATCAACTTAAATTTATTGCACCTTTTTTTTGATGAAGATAAACCGGCATGGATTAGAATAGAATTAGATAAAATAGGAGAAAATATACCAGAAGATTTTATATATAAGTGGGAATCTAAATGGATACGGGAAAAGAATCTCTTATATTAAAACATTTGATTGATTTATGGGATAAGATAAATGCTGATGATGAGATAAAGAAATCTTTATTAGCAAAGAGACCTTTAATTCAAAATAAACTTATTCCTTTTACAATGGATAACCTTTTATACAATTGGTTTCAAAAAGGGATTAAATATATAGGAGATTGTTTTGAAGGAGGTATATTAATGTCATTTGATCAATTAAAGAATAAGTACAAAATATCAAACAACACTCTTTTTTGTTATTTCTAATTAAGGGCTTATTTAAGAGATAAATTGGGTCAAACAATGTCATTGCTGAAACCTAATGAAATAGAAACTTTAATTCAAAAAGGAAAAATTTTAAAAAATTATTTCTTGTATGTATAGTTTGATTCAAAAACAGGCAATTAAACAAGGAATTCATAAGTCAAGACAAAAATGGGAAACTGATTTGAATATTAAAATTGAAGAAACAAGTTGGTCAAGACTATGTCTTGACAGTATGACAAATACAACAAACGTCCGGTTAAGATTAGTGCAATTTAATTTTTTACATTAATTATATATTACACCACAAACAATAAATAAATTAAACCCAAATTTATCTGATCAATGTTTCCGATGTAATCAAAAAATTGATACTTTTTAACACTCTACTTGATCTTGTTTTAAAATTCAACCTTTTTGGACAAATTTAAGAATTTTATTGGAACACAACTTCCACATAATCCAACGTTATTTTTACTGGGCGACATTGAAGGGATAAAACCAAAATCCAAACTGAATAAATATCAGAAAGAATTCATAAAAATTGCAGTTACTTGGAAATTGGATTCACTCTTAAGTATAGATCATTGGAAGAATGAAATTTTCAGCTGCATTCCACTTGAACAAATTACTTATAATTTAAGAGATAAATATGAAATATTTCTGAAAATTTGACGCCCTTATTTACAAAAGATAAAATTATTGGTTATATTTGGAGAAAGAAATAAATATATATACTAAAGCTATTATGAACTCCATGGAGCATGTGGAGATCTTCCAATATCCAGGCATTCTTTCTTTCTTTTTTTTTCTCTCTTTTTTTTCTCTTTCTACAGGGATATGTTAGGTGGGAGGGGTTAAGGGGAGGGGGACAGGTTGATCATTTTTTTTCCTTCTGTAACCATTTGAAATTTCTATTTTAAAATTTATTTTAAAAAAAGTGGGCATGCGGGTACAGCAGGCAGTGAAAAAGGCGAATGGTATGTTGGCATTCATAGCAAGTTGGATTCTTGTACAGGAGCAGGGAGGTTGTACTGAAGTTCTACAAGGCCTTGGACCACACCTGGAGCACTGTGTGCAGTTTTGGTCCCCTAATCTGAGGAAAGACATTCTTGCCATAGAGGGAGTACAGAGAAGGTTCACCAGATTGATTCCTGGGATGGCAGGACTTTCATATGAAGAAAGACTGGATCAACTAGGCTTATACTCACTGGAATTTAGAAGATTGAGGGGGGATCTTATTGAAATGTTTAAAATTCTAAAGGGATTGGACAGGCTAGATGCAGGAAGATTGTTCCCGATGTTGGGTAAGTCCAGAGTGAGGGGTTACAGCTTAAGGATAAAGGGGAAGACTTTTAGGACTGAGATGAGGAAAAATTTCTTCACACAGAGAATGGTGAACCTGTGGAATTCTCTGCCACGGGAAACAGTTGAGGCCAGTTCATTGGCTATATTTAAGAGGGAGTTAGATATGGCCCTTGTGTCTAAAGGGGTCAGGGGGTATGGAGAGAAAGCAGGTACAGGGTTAAGAGTTGGATGATCAGCCATGATCATACTGAATGGCAGTGCAGGCTCGAAGGGCCAAATGGTCTACTCCTGCACCTATTTTCTATGTTTCTATGTACAATTTTAACATTACATTACAACTCCTATACTCAATGCTCTGATTTATAAAGGCCAGCATACCAAAAGCTTTCTTCACCACCCTATCCACATGAGATTCCACCTTCAGGGAACTATGCACTATTATTCCTAGATCACTCTGTTCTACTGCATTCCTCAATACCCTGCCATTTACCATGTATGTCCTATTTTGATTAGTCCTACCAAAATGTCGCACCTCACATTTATCAGCATTAAATTCCATCTGCCATCTTTCAGCCCACTCTTCTAACTGGCCTAAATATCTCTGCAAGTTTTGAAAACCTACATCATTATCCACAACGCCACCTATCTTAATATTGTTACGTACCCCATAACTGGGTCACTTACCAGCAAAGATAGAGAGGTTCGTTGAAGTCTGATAGTACTATTTTTAACAGTGTTTATTGATAAAAATACACAAAATTAATATCAATGCAAACATACAGCTAATATACGTCGTCAATACTAAATCTAAAAGCGTGGGTATAATAATAATCAATAAGAAATAGCTCTATCGTTGTCTAGGGGGTAATGTATTGTCCGATGGAAATATAAAAGTCACTCAAGTTCATGCAGGCTGCAGCCTTTGGTTGGAGAAAGACGGATTTTTAGAACTTGCCAGCTTTTCCTTTTTATGATGTCGATCCTTCGAAATGTCGTCGGTGGTGATCTCTTCTTTAGCTAAGCTATCTTCCGTGGTAAGGCCCCAATCCCAGGCAACGGGAAAGGATACATGTGGGCTCTCCACCGGCTGTCGCTATTAAACGCTGTCACGGGATTTCTAGCGTTTCTCCTGGTGCGTCTAAAGGGGTTGTTCCCCAGACCCTCTTTTATCCTTACTCACGGGGTCTCAGATGTCAATCAGGTTGGGAGGATGCCATCCCTCAACCAGCCCACATTGCTCATTCCTTGAGGGCTTCGATGAATAGCACCGTGCTCAATACACAATTCCATCTCCAAGAGACAATGGCCGTTTCCCGTGGCTTTGTATCGCTGAGGGGCCAGGACATTCCAAACCCCTTGTGGATTCTGAGTGTCTTTCTCTCATTTCCTGGGTCTCCTGACCTGAATTAATAGCAATCTTGCGATTCTCAAAAGGGAGGGGCTACTTTGTACCCTTTGGCCCCTCAGAGTTGGGGCACAGGCGTAACAGAATCATCTGCATACTCACTAATCCAATTTACCACACCATCATCCAGATCAATAATGTATATGACAAACAGCATTGGACCCAATACAGATCCCTGAGGCACACCGCTAGTCACCGGCCTCCAATCTGACAAACAGTTATCCACCACTAGTCTCTGGCATCTCCCATCCAGCCACTGTTGAATCCATTTTACTACTTCAATATTAATACTTAACGATTGAACCTTCCTAACTAACCTTCCATGTGGAACCTTGCCAAAGGCCTTACTGAAGTCCATATAGACAACATCCACTGCTTTACCCTCGTCAATTTTCCTAGTAACCTCTTCAAAAAATTCAATAAGATTTGTCAAACATGACCTCCCGCACACAAATCCATGTTGTTGTTCCTAATCAGATGCTGTCTATCCAGATAATTATATATACCATCTCTAAGAATACTTTCCATTACCCTCTACAAACGTCAAACTTACAGGCCAATAATTGCTAGGTCTACTCTTAGACCCCTTTTTAAACAATGGAATCACATGAGCAATACGCCAGTCCTCTGGCACTATCCCCATCTCTAATGACGTTTGAAATATTTCTGTCATAGCCCCTGCTATTTCTACACTAACTTCCCTCAAGGTCCTAGGGAATATCCTGTTAGGACCTGGAGATTTATCCACTTTTATATTCTTTAAAAGCACCAGTACTTACTCTTCTTTAATCATCATAGTTTCTATAACTACCCTACTTGTTTCCCTTACCTTACACTATTCAATATCCTTCTCCTTAGTGAATACCAAAGAAAAGAAATTGTTCAAAATCTCCTCCGTCTCTTTTGGCTTCACACATAGCTGTCCATTTTGATTCTCAAAGGAACCAGTTTTATCCCTCACTATCCTTTTGTTATTAATATAACTGTAGAAACCCTTTGGATTTATTTTCACTTTACTTGCCAAAGCAACCTCATTTGAAATAAATTTGATGGCGGCGCGACACAGCTTGCAGCGGCCACTCTGGAACTGATTATCTGTTATTTGTGAAGTGGGGTGCCGTGCACAATCATAATCGATTGAAAACATACGTGGAAGCACAGAAAAACATCGGGAAATTCCAGGAAGACCTTCTTTGTTGCTGCTGCTGCTGTGAGGTCAGGGACTCTGCTGGGAAGAACAGGCCCCCAGTCCTCGGGGTCGCATTGCTGATGGCAATTGGCGGGGCTGTCTTGATACGCTCAGCTGAGGATGATGCTCGGAGAAGCTGTGCCGGAGGGGATGGTCGTCGGCTCAGAGGTTCAACGGACTCAGGTCACTTTTGGCGTGTGCTGCGTCTGCGAGGCTGAATCGGGTGGCACCTTGGAAGTCCATAGCAGGGGTACTCCCTTCTGCCACCAGCATGGGATGGTGAGTCTGTTGGGACCGTGGGGACTTGTGGAAACTGTGGTGATTTCTTTTGAACTTACAGTCCTTTAACATCTTGGACTTTTTTTACTGTGCCCATAGTCTGCTTTTAATCAATTGTGCTATTGTTTGCACTGTTGTAACTATATGTTTTAATTATGTGGTTTTGTGCAGGTCTTGTACCTTTAGTTTTTGGTCTTGTTTTCGTCTGGTGGATTTGGAGCTCCTTTCCGGAGAACACGCTAAGACGGTAGCGCGATATTAATACGCAGCAGCCTCTCCGGACTCTGGATTGGGGATTGCCAAACGTTATGTGGATTTTCTGGTGTAGTCTGTTTTGTCATATGCTTTTGTGATATCATTCTGGGGGAACGTTGTCTCATTTTTTAACTGCATTGCATTTGTGGTTTCTAAATGACAATAAATTGAATATGAATCTGAATCTGAATAGCTTTTCTAATTTCTTTCTTAAGATTCTTTTTACATTCTTTTGGGCCAGGATCTTCCAAAATGTTGGCACTCAAGAACTTCAAGTTGCTTTCCATCACTGACTCCGTCAATAATGGCTGATGTGTTCACCAAACCTCCCCTTTCCTGAAGTCCATGATTAAATCTCTGTCGGCCAGGCAGAAATGTTATTACTTAAACACACTGACTGTGGTCTCCCAATAAAGAAGTCAAGGAGTTAGTTGTAGAGGAAAATACAGAAGCCTGAATTTTGAAGCTTGGCGATTAGTACTGATGATGGTGTTGAACCATAATCAATAAACAGCAATCTGACATACAGTAGATTTTGAAATGTTGAGAGCATTTCAAGAGAAGTGGCATTTATGTTGTATAGAATAATTAGTTATGGAGAAGAGCAAGAGCATTTTTGAATATAAAAATACTCAAGTCAAGGGCAGTTAACATTATTGATTGAGTTGAGATCAGGCCCAGGTTAATTGTAATTAAAAATGGTTAGATAGCATTGTAATAAAAGAGTCAATGGCTTGAAAATATGAGATGGCTCAAATACACTTGAGTTGCATTTCAAAAGTGGTCAAAGGAAGGACAGCAAAGTCCAGAGCTCAGGCTAAAATACAAAGTCAGGGTCAAGATCGTGTAAACGCAAACAAGACAGGCAAAATAAGCAAGCTGATGACAAATATAAAACAGGAATCTATTATTGAAATATTAATAGTTTAAATTATTGTCTGAGAAACTTATGGAGTTTTTTAGTAAGTTCCTAGGAAAATTGAACAAAGCAAGACAGTTAATGCTGTCTACCTGGACATTAGCAAGGCTTTTGACAAGATCCTCCATGGAAGGCTGGTCAAGAAGTTTCAGTCACTTGATATTAAGGATGAGGTAGTAAATTAGATTAGATATTAGCTTTGCAGGAGAAGCCAGAGAGTGTTAGTAAATGGTTGCCTTTCTGATTGGAGACCTGTGACCAGGCCTGTGCTGAAGGGATCAGTGCTGGGTCTGTTGTTGCTTGTTGTCTATATCAACAATCTAGATGATAATGTAATAAACCAGATCGGCACATTTGCAGATGACACCAAGATTGCTTAATGGACAGTGAGGAAGACTATCAAAGCTTGCAGCAGGATCAGGATCAGCTGGAAAAATGGCCTGAAAATGGCAGATGGAATGTAAGGCAGACAAATGTAAGGTTTTGCACTTTGGGAGGACAAACCAGGGTAGGACTTACACATTGAACAGTAAGTGCATGGAAGAGTAAGGTAGCACAGAGGTCTCTGGGAATGCGGATCCATAATTCCTTGAAAATGGCGTCACAGGTAGGTAGGGTTGTAAAGAGAGGTTATGGCACACTGACTTTTATTAATCAAGGTATTGATTATAGGAGTTGGGATGTTATGTTGAAATTGTTGAGATGTTGGTTAGACCTAAATTGAAATACGGTGTGCCGTTTTGGTCACCTACCTACAGGAAAGATGTCAATGGGATAGAAAGAGTGCAGACAATTGACAAGGATGTTGCCAGGACTTGAAAATCTAAATTACAGGGAATGGTTGAATTGGCTAGGACATTATACTCTGGAGTATAGGAGACTGAAGAGAGGTTTGATAGTATACAAAATTATGATGGGTATAGATAAGGTAAATACAAGCTGGCTTTTTCCACTGAGGTTGAATGAGACTAGAACTAGTAGTCATGGGTTAATGGTGAAAGGTGAAATGTTTAAGGGGAACATGAAGGGGAACCTCTTCAATTAGACGGTGGTAGGAGTGTGGAACAAACTGAGAGCAGAAGTGGATGTTTGGGTTTGATTTCAACATTTAAAGAAAACCTGGATAGGTACATGGATGGGAGGCATATGGAGCGCTGTGGTCCAGGTGCAGGTCAGTCACACTAGGCAGATTACTGGTTCAGCATGGACTAGAAGGGCCAAAGGGCCTTTTTCTGTGCTTTAGTGCTATATGCCTCCATGACTCTGACCAATGAAGATGGAAATTTATCAGAGACAGAAGCATATCTGCAGTACTATATTGGTGATTTGCACTATTGTTTAACAAGAATGTAGAAGCTGCTTGGATTCTGAATGTAATAAGATCTGGATAAACTGGCAGTGTTGGAAAATGCTGCGGATTTATCATGTGGTCCTGGTGGGAGAAGAAGATCACTTGGATTAGTCAGATTTAACTTGTGCTCCACTAGTTCTAATGGTTTTCTTTGATCAGATAATCTTTATTCAAAGGATTATCGGTGATAATAAATTTTGGAATCCTTGCTCCTCAATTAATATGAAATTAAGAACTTTGCAGATATTTAATCTTTTGTTCCCTTTTAAAATAAAGGAATGGCATTAGCAATGTTTTCATTAAATGGCAAGTCTCCCAAGAATTGGGATTAAGCAGCTCATGATGACTGAGCTTGCATTTATACATCTAAACATCAATTTGACTTTTACCCCAAAGCTGTTCTGCGTAGATCAATTGTAACACATGGAGCATACAAAGTAGAAAAAAGCTGATGCAATAGCAAAAGGAGTTTACAACAAAAAAAAACATGCTGAATTGGCAACAAGCCCTGAGCTGAGAATTATGATTAAGGCAACATCTTAAAGGGAATTTATTAAATGGGTCTTATTTCCAGCCTATCTTTGGATTTTTTCTGTTTTTGTTATTATATACTCAAATCCACTATTTATTTTCTGTGAAGACTTAAACCAGTTCTCCATATTTAACAAAATATTCTGAGGTAGCAGCAGGGCATCAATTTAAGATGACTTATTCTGTAGACGCGTCTAATACAACTTTGGCTGTATTACAGAAATGACTTTGGTGGTAAAGTTATATGCCTTTGAAGGGTAGGAGTCTTGTTCAGCAAATTCATTTTTAAATAAAGTTCCAGGCAGCTATAACTTTCTTTCTGTCCAAAATTACTCATCCTCTCAATGAAAACTGAAAATATTTGAAATGACCCAGCAGGTCAGACAGCATTTGAGAAGGGCAGAACAGGATCAATGTCCCAGGAATGTTCCAGAAATGGGGGGGGGGGGGGGGGGTTGTTGGACATCAAACAAGTTTAAAGTTGCAGAGGAAGATGGGAATAGGTGACGAGAAGAAAAGGTTTTGTGACAGGATGTTAACCAGGAATGTTTGTGGGGTGTCATCTGAAAGTTAAATAACAAAATATCAGGAGGAGCTGTAAATTGGAGATGAATGAAATCTGAAATACAGTAAGAAAAGATAAATATTTCAAGTATAAAAAAGATGCCAGGCAGTAGGGATTGGGGAGAGGTGGAACATAGAGCACAGAAATCTACAGCACATTACAGGCCCTTCAGCCCACAATGTTGTGCCATGTAACTTACTCTAGAAAATGCCCAGAATTTCCTTACCCCATAGCCCTCTATTGTTCTAAGTTCCATATACCTATCTAGGAGTCTCTTAAAAGAGCCTATTGTATCTGCTTGGAAGCAGATAAAGTAGAATTCATTACTATAGATGACTGTGGAGGCTGTCATTGGATATATTTAAAGTAAGTTCAATATATTCTTGATGAGTAAGGGTGTCAGAGGTACAAGGAAAAGACAGGAGAATGAGGTTGAGAGGGATAATTAATCAGCCATGAAAGGATGGGAGAGCAGACTCAATAGGCCAAATAGCCTAATTCTGCTCCTATGTTTTATAATATTATAATCTGAGACTGTCAGATTTAATGTTGAGTCCTTAAGGGTAACTTGCCAAGCTGGAAGATGAGACATTATGGGTTAGTGTAGGAGGCCAAAGACAGGGAGAACAGAATAGGAGCTGCATGGGTAATAGAAGTGACAGGCATTAAACAGAAACTCATCTCCATTGACTGAATGTGACGATCAGCAAAACAGTCCCTCTTGTTGACCTTTCAAATCCTGCAGCATTGGTAAGTTTTTCATCCATCTCTCTATCTGATGACTGGGGCTAGTTAAGCAAATCCTACAACCTTGAAAGTTGTGGGCTCTCCCACTGCCCTGCGATCAAGAGTTGGAAGTATTGGTTGTCCATGCAAAGGGCAGGCTGTGAAGCAACAAAAGTCCACAGCAAGGTTGTGAGGAGTGGCAGTGAGAAGTGAAATAAGTACCCTTGTTGCTTTTAATTAACTTAACAGACTTATTGGTTTTTTAAACAAAAAAATTCTTACAATTACCAGCCAGAGTTGTTGTATATTCTCTTTCAGGCTCTCTCCCAAAAATAATTTCCTGCAAATTCAATCCCTGACTAGTTTTGAGCATGTTATTTCTCTCCAGGATGTAAATAACTATTTCAAAGTTTCCCACATTAACTGACAAAACATTAGTTATATTGGTCCCAGTTCATAAAATGCATGAAAAATTAGTAAATTAGCTTTCTCCAATTCCCCTGAAGGTTTGTTTCTCTATAATAATTTATTTTATCTTTTGTTTTGTTTGGTGACTAGATATTTCTGCTTTCAGTGCCACTATGGTCAATCCATCTCTTAACCAAATGTTCTCATTCCTGACAAGTTGGGGTGGGTGCAAAGTCTCCTAGCTATGACCTCACAGCCCATTGTAATCCCTTGTTTCAACGTGCATACCAAATCTCAAAACAGAGGTATATCACAATGCAGGCAATTTTAACAAAACTTAACTATTCTCACATACAAGAAAACCATATAAAACAAAGCCAGAAGCAATGGTGGCTAGCATAAGGAATTTTGAACACGGACTGACAGATGCTGAAAAGTATTCCTTGAAGATCAGGTGTAACAACATTTGTAGCCCATGCAGAATTCTCTGTGAATGATGATTAGAACACAGTGAGGTAAATGAATGCCATGAAGGTTTTCAGCTCCAACTAGAAGAACCATTTGTCAATGGCAAGTTTTGTGTGCCAGACAGGTTGATTTGTGAGTTCTGCAGCTTCAACTGCATTGAAGTGATACTCCTGATACCCACTGTATGACAAAGATTTAGGCCCATACCATAAGACATAGGAGCAGAATTAGGCCATTCGGCCCACTGAGTCTGCTCCCCCATTTGATTATGACTCTTTCATTTTGCCCTCTCATTCCCATTCTCCTACCTACTCCCCCATGAACTTTGACACCTTTACCAATCAAGAACCTACTAACCTCCGCTTTAGAAATACCCAATGACTTGGTCTCCACAGCCATCCGTGACAATGAATTCTTTTAGTGTGGCATTGAGAAAAGCCCAACGGAAACTGATACCAAAAGCAAAACTTCACTTCAACATTTTTTCAGTTATTTTCTTCAGTGAAGATTATGTGGGTATGTCATTATAATATGGGGAAAATGAATTAGAAACTAATGGCATGCAACCTCTCTGGTCAACCATATCTTATCTGTTTGGTCAAAGCTCTGCTGTGCAGATGAGTGAGTCTCTATCCAATGTTAGGAGAGTTCATGAAAGTGAAGCAAGAAACAAAGGGCTGGAGGAACTTAACAGGTCAGGCAGCAACAGTTGAAGGAAATTGACATTCTTCTCCATGGATGCTGCCTGACTTGGTAAGTTCCTCCAGCAGTTTCACTGTTGCTCCAGATTCCAGCATCTGCAGTCACCTGCGTCTTTATGAAAGTGCTTGTTGTTTATCTGCAGAAACTTCAAAAGCGAATTTTCTGGGACTGAAGTACAATGCACGCATAGACAACCATGTTGTGTGCTAACATTTGCACTCACAAACAAATTCCTGCCAGTGATTTCATTGAGCAAGGAATGTTGTCAATGCTTATTAGCAATGCCCTGTATGAGAAAGCTACGAAAAGAACTTGCAGGTGCTGTTACATAATGTTGCTGCCTGCATTTCTTCCTTGCCAATATTTGTCTGGAGTCACTTGGGAGCTCATTTAAAGTGGTATGACGTTGCTCACAATTTAATGAGATGGAGACCATAACAGTGTGGGAGGAGGCAGACTATTGCCAGGAGGCTCCCTAACAGTATAATAATTTTAATATGTTACATTTATTTTTCATCTCCTGCCGAGTTCATTGAATTTTTTCTTGCATTGTTTCTATGCCATTTAGTCAAGACTCTTCATGTTTATAGCCTCTGACATTCTTTCCAAGCTCTGCACGATACAGCCATCAGAAGCCTGTATGTGTGACAGTGGGTTTCCTTCTTTGTTCCACGTTTTACAGCATTACACTTTCAATGCCTCATCAAAGCACAGTTCCCATATTGTATTAGCCCTTCTGCCTGATTTATTTATTTACTATTTATTGAGATGCAGTATGGAGCCACGCTGCCCAGCAATCCTCTGATTTAATCCTAGTCTAATCACAGGACAATTTACAATGACCAATTAACTTACCAACAGGTACATCATTGGACTGTGGGAGGAAACCAGAGCACCCAGAGGAAGCCCGTGTGGTCATGGGGAGAAGGTACAATCTCCTTACAGACAGCAGTGAGAATAGAACATAGAACATAGAATAGTACAGCACATTTCAGGCCCTTCGGCCCACAATGTTGAGCCGACCCTCAAACCCTGCCTCCCATATAACCCCCCCCCACCTTAAATTCCTCCATATACCTGTCTAGTAGTCTCTTAAATTTCACTAGTGTGTCTGCCTCCACCACTGACTCAGGCAATGCTTTCCATGTACCAACCACTCTCTGAGTAAAAAACATTCCTCTAATATCCCCCTTGAACTTTCCTCCCCTTACCTTAAAGCCATGTTCTCTTGTACTGAGCAGTGGTGCCCTGGGGAAGAGGTGCTGGCTGTCCACTCTGTTTATTCCTCTTAATATCTTGTACACCTCTATCATGTCTCCTCTCATCTTCCTTCTCTCTAAAAAGTAAAGCCCTAGCTCCCTTAATCTCTGATCATAATCTATACTCTCTAAACCAGGCAGCATCCAGGTAAATCTCCTCTGCACCCTTTCTAATGCTTCCACATCCTTCCTATAGTGAGGTGACCAGAACTGGACACAGTACTCCAAGTGTGGCATAACTAGAGTTTTATAGAGCTACATCATTACATTGCATCTCTTAAACTCTATACCTCTACTTATGAAAGCTAACACCCCATAAGCTTTCTTAACTACCCTATCTACCTGTGAGGCAACTTTCAGGGATCTGTGGACATGAACCCCCAGATTCCTCTTCTCCTCCACACTAGCAAGTATCCTGCCATTGACTTTGTACTCTGCCTTGGAGTCTGTCCTTCCAAAATGTACCACCTCACACTTCTCCGGGTTGAACTCCATCTGCCACTTCTCAGCCCACTTCTGCATCCTATCAATGTCTCTCTGCAATCTTCGACAATCCTCTACACTATCTACAACACCACCAACCTTTGTGTCATCTGCAAACCTGCCAACCCACCCTTCTACCCCCACATCCAGGTCATTAATAAAAATCATGAAAAGTAGAGGTCCCAGAACAGATCCTTGTGGGACACCACTAATCACTACCCTCCAATCTGAATGTACTCCCTCCACCACAACCCTCTGCCTTCTGCAGGCTAGCCAATTCTGAATCCACTTGGCCAAACTTCCCTGGATCCCATGCCTTCTGACTTTCTGAATAAGCCTACTGTGTGGAACCTTGTCAAATGCCTTACTAAAATCCATGTAGATCACATCCACTGCACTACCCTCATCTATATGCCTGGTCACCTCCTCAAAGAATTCTATCAGGCTTGTTAGGCACAATCAGCCCTTCACAAAGCCATGCTGACTGTCCCTGATCAGACCATGATTCTCTAAATGCCCATAGATCTTATCTCTAAGAAACTTTTCCAACAGCTTTCTCACCACAGATGTAAGGCTCACTGGTCTATAATTACCTGGACTATCCCTACTACCTGTTTTGAACAAGGGAACAACATTCACCTCCCTCCAATCCTCCGGACATAAAGATCCTAGCCAGATGTTCAGCAATCTCTTCCCTCACCTCGTGAAGTAGCCTGGGGAATATTCCGTCAGACCCCGGGGACTTATCCGTCCTAATGTATTTTAACAACTCCAACACCTCCTCTCCCTTAATATCAACATGCTCCAGAACATCAACCTCACTCATATTGTCCTCACCATCATCAAGTTCACTCTCAGTGGTGAATACCGAACAGAAGTGTTCATTGAGGGCCTCGGTCACTTCCACAGCCTCCAGGCACATCTTCCCACTTTTATCTCTAATCGGTCCTACCTTTACTCCTGTCATTCTCTTGTTCTTCACATAATTGAAGAATGCCTTGGGGTTTTCCTTTATCCTACTCACCAAGGCCTTCTCATGACCCCTTCTTGCTCTTCTCAGCCCCTTCTTAAGCTCCTTTCTTGCTACCCTATATTCCTCAATAGACCCATCTGATCCTTGCTTCCTAAACCTCATGTATGCTGCCTTCTTCCACCTGACTAGATTTTCCATTTCACTTGTCACCCATAGTTCCTTCATCCTACCATTCTTTATCTTTCTCACTGGGACAAATTTATCCCTAACATCCTGCAAGAGATCCTTAAACATCGTCCACATGTCCATAGTACATTTCCCTGCAACAACTTCATCCCAATTCACACCTGCAAGTTCTAGCCTTATAGCCTCATAATTTGCCCTTCCCCAATTAAAAATTTTCCTGTCCTCTCTGATTCTATCCTTTTCCATGATAATGTTAAAGGCCAGGGAGTGGTGATCACTGTCCCCCAGATGCTCACCCACTGACAGATCTGTGACCTGACCCAGTTCGTTACCTAATACTAGATCTAGTATGGCATTCTCCCTAGTGGGCCTGTCAACATACTGTGACAGGAATCCATCCTGGACACACTTAACAAACTCTGCCCCATCTAAACCCTTGGAACTAATCAAGTGCCAATCAATATTAGGGAAGTTAAAGTCACCCATGATAACAAGCCTGTAATTTTTGCACCTTTCCAAAATCTGCCTCCCAATCTGCTCCTCGGTATCTCTTCTGCTACCAGGGGGTCATAGTATGTAGTAGGAATGTAGCAATAATTTCCCTTAGACTATCGAAAGAAGAATTCTTCCTTCTTAGCACTTATTTGAAGAAAGGTGGACTACCGGTATTATGAAATGGGGCAAGATTCTCCAGGATAGTTTTCAGCAAATTACATATTCCCAGCAGATGAAAGCTCCTTCATTGTAGAACATTTACTTTGCAGTCCCTTTGAGAGACATGAGAAGGGCAGCAACAGGATACCAAAGTCTTCAGAGCAATGACCTCATCCCTTCCAACTGTAGCAGATCAGAGCTATCAGTGGCTGACTATGTTAGTCACTAACCTGGAAAATACTCTTGCTTGTGCTGTCGCTCCTCTGCATGGTGTCAAGAAAAACCAGTCTTTAGGCATTAGAGAAGTGGTATTAATTTAGGGAAGACAACATGGTTTAGACAGTCTGGGCTTATAATAAACTAATCATACTTAGTCAATCTTATTGAAATCCTTGAAAAAGGATAAAAAGTTCTACTGTTGTGCTTTACATGAATTTACAATAACAATTAATGGGAAAGCAAATTAGAACTAACGACACAAGAAATAAATTGGAAATAGCTACAGTGATAGGGAAAAAGTTTAGCCACAGAAAGAAAAGGATTAAATTGAAAGGATCTTTATTCAATTGGAAATTGATGAGGAGCATTTCCACAAATATTTGATTTTGCATCTTGAATCACAGAATATAAAACCAGAGAGATAATGTTGGACTGGCATACTATTGGGTGCATTTTCTCACATAACCATAATGGCCTTTTCGGCTTTGGGATATTTTAATAAATATGAATGAAGGACATAGGTAAAATGGAAGAGTTTGTTGAAGAATCAGAATCAAGTTTATTACACTGACATACTGTGTCATGAAACGTGTTGTTTTGCAGCAGCCAACCAGAACAAGACAAAAATTACTCTAAGTTACAAAATTAATTATTGCAAGAATGGGATGAATTTTTTATTCAACTAGGTTAAACTATGGTCAAGCCCAGGTCAAAACAGAACAGAGCAGTGACCTACTTAATACTCCTTTCTTCAGATGCGGTAGAAGGAAAATGGATGGCAGTTGCAGATTTCAATGACCCAGAGAGCTATGTTGACCAGAGTCAGGGCTTTATGTTTTGGCTGTTGGTAGGGTCACCCATGCCGAACAGGTGGAAGGAAAGAGATCAGACGAAGAATGGTCCACCAATCCTCCAGGTTTGGTGGTTCAGCTCAGGACTAACAACCCTGACTGGTCAAACAAAACTGCTATGGAGACAGCAATGGAGAATCCTGCTACAGAATTCCTGAGTCTCCACCCAGAACTTGCATGACTGACAGTAGTGAAAACCGAGAGGAAGCTACTGGCATGATGAAGGAAGCTCTGAACACCAACAGGGATGGAGGACTTTAATTAAGTAAGTAACGGTCTTTAAGTAAGTTATGTGCTTTCCAGGAATTTATTAGGAGGGGATGGGCTCAGCTTGACTGCAGTTTGAAATTGGTTTGGTTACTGATTATTTTTTCTCAAGAGCCTAAAATAAAATATTCCATAATTTCCCATCCGTAAGAATATTTTCCAATAATTTCCCTACCCGTGATGTACAGTTCATAAGACTAGTAGATTCCTGATTTCTCCCTTTTGCTCTTCGTAAACAAAGGAACAGCACTGGCTATTCCACAGTTATCTGGGATCTTGCCAATTGCTGACATCTTTAAGAGGTGGTGCCTGGTGCCACAAGAAGGCACCTTCCATCACTAAGAAGCCACACTATCTGGTACGCGCCCTCGATTCCTTTCTTCAGTTGGGGAGGAATTGAATTGAATCGAATTGACTTTATTTCTTACATCCTTCATATACATCAGGATAAAAATTCTTTATGTTACATCTCTGCCTAAATGTGCAATTTGTAGCAATTTATAATAAATAGTATGTACAACAGGACAATCGATATAACATAGAAATTGTATCAGCATGAATTAATCGGCCTGATGGTCTGGTGGAAGAAGTTGTCCCAGAGCCTGCTGGCCCTGGCTTTTATGTTACGGTACCATTTCCTGGATGGCAGCAGCTGGAACAATTTGTGGTTGGGGTGACTCAGGTCCCCAATGATCCTTCGGGCCCTTTTTACACACCTGTCTTTGTAAACGTCCTGAATAGTAGGAAGTTCACATCTACAGATGCACTGGGCTGTCCACACCACTCTCTGCAGAGCCCTGAGATTGAAGGGCCCTGAAGACCCACACGTGGTGATTCAGAAATAGCATCTTCCCTTCAGTCATCACACTTATGAATGTCCCATGAACCCCTCAACACTACCTCATTATTCCTTTATTTCCATTCTTTATATACTTCTGCAATTTTTATTAATTTCATGTCGTTGCACTGTACTACTACTGTGAAACAAGAAATTTCACCTCACCATATGCCAGTGTTAATAATTCTGATCCTGATGTAAAAATTTCTGTCAAGGCCCCAGCAATCTTCCTCCTTGCTTCCTTCAGTGTCCTCGGATAGATTCCATTAGGCCCTTAGGACATCCATCTAAATCCTTCTCAATACAAACATCTCCTACTTCTTAATGGCAGTATGTCTTAAGACATCAACACATTCCTCAGAATTAGAATCAGGTGTATTATCCCTGACATACATCATGAAATTTATTGTTTTATGACAGCAGTACACTACAGCGTGTAAAAATTTACTGTAACTTGCAAAAAGAAATATTAAAAAATAAATAAGTAATGTAAAAAGAGAGTAAAATTCCCTAATCTCACTAATATCTATATCCGTCCTCATTGAAATACTGCATTCATTAAGGATTTTGCCTACATCAGCTGGCACCATGCATAAGTTCCCATCTTTGACCTTTAAGGCACGTACCCTCTTCCTATCTACTCTCTTGTTCCTAATATACCTATAAGATGCCTTGGGATTCTCCTGAATTCTACTTGCCAAGGACATTTCATGACTGCTTTTCAAATTCTTAATTCTTTGTTTAAGTTATTCCCTTCTTCCTTTATATTCTCCCAGGGCCTCATCTAATTTCAGCATTATAATCTTTACATATGCTTCCATTTGGCTTTTTGCTAAACTTAACAACATTTCCTGTCACTTGAGGTTCCCCAGCCTTGTCATCTTTATCATTCATCTTCACAGTAACATGCTGGTTTAGAAATAGCTGACCTTCAAAAACTTATGCATATGAGATGTGGATTTGCTCACCCAATCTACTTTCAACAGTTCCTACTCAATACTTCCCCCAATTTCACACTTTCACCCAAACACCCATTGCCCAGATGCATGCTGGTCAAAAGCCTGGACTCTACAATTTATGTTCTTGATATTATTTATGTACTTTTATTAATTGTATGCTTTTTCTGCACATTGGTTGTTTGCCAATCTTTGTTGTTTACAGTTTTTTTTTGTTTTTCATAAATTCTATTGTATTTCATTATTTTCAAGTAAGTTCCTGCAAGAAAATGAATCTCACGGTACCATATGTGCATTTTGAATTTTAGTTTCATACTTCCAGAAGCTAAGTTGAGGTTTCCTGATCTCACTTCATCTAGGACACTTAAAGTTCAAAATTCCTCTGTATCCACATCCCAGGATGAGTTCTTCCCTACATCAGATGATGTAGGATGAAAGGATATTATGGCACTTTTATCCATATCCATAACTATCAGTGGGGGAATGGCACTGCCTGTGTGCCAGCATAGACTGGAATTATGGACTTTCATTAGTAGTGGTGCATAATGGCCCCCTCTACTTTAAGAGGGGTTGCATGACTTTAATTATGATAGGATACTTCCAACTAGTATAAGGGTTTCCTGAAGCTACCTCCTGTTACATTAATTCATAAACTGTGCAATTAGCATTGCTTCTACAAAAAATATATAATTGCATGAGATGTGCACATAAAGCCAGAACAAACATTTGCTGTCCAACACACGTTGACTTTCCAATTGCATTTCCAACTCCAAACACGTGACATGATTAATAATAAAAATATGCTACCACAAATATAATGAACAAATAAAAACAACTTTCTCCGGGTCGGATCTGCAATTCGATTCATAAAATGTTTCAGCAACATAGCACAAACATAACCTAATAATACACTTAAAAAGTAAATTGCACAATTCACACTGCTAATCTCCGCGGGTGAAAAAAACATCTATAATGAGTCATGGTGTTTCTATGGCAACATGATGTACAGTGCTATTTATGTATCAGAGCAGCCTTTAGTAATTGAGATTTTTGGATGTCCTAATATACCCTGTAAGAATTGGAGAGGACATAACTGCTTGGTGGAATGACTTATAATAGAAAATACTCCACTAACAATGGATGAGAAACTGTTCAATTATCAGTGTAAAGGAAAGTAAAATTATTGCCTGTAATATTAAATAAGGATTTTAAAGAAGCTTGTGTACTTCCTCATCTTTTAGCTGCTAACAGGGACTGCATGCTAGTTAGACAAAAATTACTAATCTTTTGCTCTGTTCCTCGAGTAGCTGTTACTCCTGCGTGGCTCAGAACGCGCACTATTTTAGCACCATTTTTTTACAGAAACTGCCACAAATGATTTCCAGTAGAATCGCTGAAAAGAAATTCAGGAACAAGACTTTTGGCCAGTTCTCCCCTTCCTGATGCCAGAGAATACCAAAGCCAATTCCTCTGGACAGCTGTGATTGCCAACAGCACAGATTGGAGATCCAAACTCAAGCCACATGGTCAGACATTCCTGAATGCATTTGTGCAATAGGTGTTTGGGCGATAAAGAAGTCCTTTGAGAAATTATTGCTGCCATTTCATGCTAGCTCATCACCTCATTTCATTTTCAGAGATCAATTGTATACAATAGGCAATAAGTGATGAATTTCCCAATAATCTACTGTGATAATACAAACTATTTTACTGCAAACATAAACCTCTAGATACTTTATCACAAAATTATGAATCGTCATTTCCCTGTGATAAAAAGCAATTTCCTAGTTTAAATGACAGAAAAACACTCATGCAATGAAATATTATGCTATCTGTGTGCATACATCTACTGATTTTTCTGGACACATCATCAGTGATGTTCCTGGAATCATCGGGTGTTTCGGGTCTTTCAACATCATACCCTCCTCCAGGTGACCCAGCCGGGGCTGATCAGACCCCAGCTTGTGTCCAGATGGCTGGCTACACATGACACCATGGCTCCCCTCTCTTGAGCCACAGCCATCTTGAAGCCCTCTCTGCTGCATCGGTGGTATTGCAGATGGCTCTCCTCTTCCTCTCTCACTCAATGCCCAAATTGCTGAAGGCTCTGGCTAAGGAATGGGCTGCGAATTCCCTACAAACAACCTCCACTGGGAGACACCTCGCTCTCCATCCAGCCTGCTGGCAGTTGCTGACCAGTCCTGCATACTTCAAGCTTCCTTTCAAAGGTCTCTTCCAAGTGATCTTCCTATGGGACTATGGGACTGTCAGCTCCAGCATCACCACCTGCTTGGTAGACTCAGACACAAGGACAATGTCTGGTCTCAGGGTGGCAGCTGCAATATGGCTGGGGAACTTTGCTGCCTTTTGAGGTCCACCAACAGCTGCCAGTCCCTTGCAGAGTTCAGGATACCTGAAGATATTCTTTTGGCGGGTATTGGCTGCTCCCCAGCTCTGACAAAGGCAATGGTCTGCTTGGAGGATCAGGACCACTTTGCTCACTCAAATCCTGCACTGATGGTCAGCAATGGTCTTCAGGACCTGTTCATGCCTCCATCGGTACCATCCATCACCAAGTGCCCTTGTGCAGCTGCTGAGATTGTGCTCCAGGGTTCCTCGTTTGGGACACAGTGGGCACACAGATGACTCTGCTTTGCACCATGGGTGCAGGCTTGATGGGCTTGGAAGCACATCATACACTGCCTGGATGAGAAATTGGATGTGGTGTGGCTCATCTTTCTAAAGCTCAGCACAGGTCACTTTCCTCTCCACCGCATTCACCCTAGTATAAAGTAAAATAAGGAAATTTGGGAGTTGAGAAATACAACATCATTTCATCTAAAAGATTTTGGACAGAATTCATCCTAGGCTCTCAGTAAAAGAAAAATTCTTTAAACTCTAAGGACTCCTGATGAAATGTGTTCAGGAAGTATCAGCTTAGCTGGAAGTGTGAACTTATAATTCAAAATTGCCCAAACTCTTAACACTAAATGGAAATCATTAAATGTTACTTCAAGGGGGTTGATATAAGAAAGATTAAATTAATATGGTGGGAAGTCATTTTAACCTGAGAAATTGACTATATTAAAACAGATTATCATTTTGACACATTAAAATAAACAGTACCTTACTTAATATGCTCCAAGATCAGTGTGAGTGAGCAGTTGATCAAACCATAACTAGCTTATCTTTATTAGAAATAAAAATAGTGGACATTGAGCTTGACTGCATACTGAATAATCTTAAAGTTTTACCTAATCATCTTTTGCTATGTACCCTCATTGTCTTTTTCCCAATTATTAATTCCTATTAATGCACAAGTACTAAATTATTCATTGGCAACTTCACAATGTAAAAACTGAATACAGGATCTACTATATAACTCTAGCAGTTCAGAAGTTAGAGGGATCCTGGTCAAAAACAGAAGCAGACTTACTTACATGTTATGCATAAACTAATCTTCAAAATCCTGAAATATTTTAATGATATATCTTTGTCAGGTAAGTACCATATAAGCTGCTAAAATCTCATAAATGTTTCACCTTCCTAACAAGACTTTTCATTGTTTCTATTTCGTCATTCCACAAAATTCAATTCATCTAACATTTCAGCTCCACCATTACATCTCTTCTCGTGAATTTAAACTCAATCTCAGTCTTATACAATTTATTATTTAAAGCTCTCATACACTTGCATATATCTTTAAGTTCAACACATATACAGGACACAAAACCTACCCAACTGGCTGAATGGGTTAATTCTATTCTTTATGTTCCATGTAAGCTTTCTCCATTAATTCTTGTTTAACTTCATGATACATCAACTCTTTATTTAATGACAACTGATATATTCATCTCTATGCCCAGAGTGGTCTAGCAAAGACGTTACATAACTGTATATGGCATCCTTGTTTTCAATTGTTTTCCTAAAAATCAATCCCATTGTTTTTTTTGTTTGATGTGTCTTTCTCTTAAACTTGTATCACAACTTTTATTGATGATCTCAGTATCAATATTTCCAGTCTGTTGGTTCCTGTACCAAATGCACACATTGCTTTTCCAGGGAATATGTTGCTTCCCTCTAAAATATGTGACTTCATACTTTCTTCAGTCCATCTACCAGTTAAACACATACATTCTCAAAGGTTATTATGTATACTACACTTCAATGACTTAAGTTTTGTTCCTCTGTAAGCACAGGAGATTCTTCAGATACTGGAAATCTTGAGAAACACACACAAAGTGCCGGATGAACTCAGCAGGTCAGGCAGCATCTACGGAGAGGAATAAACAATTCGTGATGATAGGACTCAGTGCAAGGCATCAACTGTTTATTCCTCTCCATAGAGATCCTCCAGCATATTGAGTGTGTTGCTTCTCTGTACTGAGTTTCTCGTGCATGTTTCCTTCACTCCACAACTATGTGCCTCCAACCCTTCAGGAATTTCCACCTCAAATCCCATGTTCTCCATTGTTCATTCCTCAAAGAATATCCTCCTTAAAATCTGCGCCTTTTGAACAAGCTTCTGGTGATCAGATCTTTCCTTCTTTGACTCAAAGTCTCCCTTTTCCATGTGGTATGCAATCAAAATATTGCAATGATATTTAAATGACTTTGCACTTTAAAAACAGTATGAAACCACACGATGTTACAATTCCAGAAGCAATCACTCATATTAATAAATCTGTCTGGTGTCACAATGCAGATGATCATTATAAATCATTATGACAATAATCTGACAGCTACAGATTATTTATGTCCCATATATTATAAAGAAGTGACTAAAAACATTTGATCATTCTTATTGTTTCTCTATTCCAAGGACTACTCCAATTCAGACATTTAGGGCAGCACGACAGCGTAACCCTATTACAGTGGGTTCAATTCTGCCACTGGCTGTAAGGATCTTGTATATTCTTCCTGTGACAGCGTGGAATTCCTCCATGTGCTCTGGTTTCCTCCCACATTCCAGAACACAAGTAAGGGTTAAAAGGGGGTAATTGGTTACATTGGGTGGCTTGGGTTTGTTTGGACAGAAGAGCCTGTTACAGTACTGTATCTCAAAATAAAAAAAATGAATAAAATAAAATAAATAAGAACTAAATGGTGGTCTCATCTCTGGCTAAGATAACTCTTGTACCAATCACACACCATTTTCAAATTGCAACAAAGAGCAATTCTACTCATGTGTAAGCAGACTGTAGACTGGAAATGTTTTATTATCAAATGACTTTATAGAAGATAATTATTCATGAAATAGCGTGTAAATGGAAAGGAAAGACTGACCAAAACACCATTGTCCATGAATTCATCAGTTCTGGTTTGAATGAGTATTGTTATACATCACTAATGTAATGATTGTTTAATAGGAGGTCGGAATGTTAGTTTAGGTATTATATGATATCCCAGAGCAAAGAATCAACATACAGAAAGACAGCTGATGAAATATACATTAGTTGGATTTAGACAAGATGCGCTGAATTGCTGTGCACTGTAGAATTCCAAAAAATGGCTGCAGAAGTGCCTGCTGCCTCAGTCTCAAATGTGAATACATTAGCATCTCAAAATGATCCAAATTTAAGGAGATACTGAACCTCCAGCTTCGACTTTAATTCTGTATTATTAACACTAATAATACAGACATTGCAGTTTTGTTCCAATATAATTTATAATTTTAGACTGTAGAAATTTAAACATAATTATAACTAGAATATAAATTTCAGTGTGCTTCATTTGTGATTGGGGAGCAACAGTGGACAAACTATAAAGTGTGAAATTCCTAGTATGTATTTAAATTTAATTGTTTCGGGGAAATGCTAAATATTAATTTGAAGATATTGATTTCCATCATCAACTAGTTGCTTCTGGATTGTACTTTTTGAATATAGAAACATTGGTTTACTTTTTCAATAATGCTGTACTTTGTTTTCAACAAGCACCCATTAAAAAGTCAGCTTAAATGCAAAAGTTATAAATTATTATAACTCTCCAGGACACTATGATTTGGATTTTAAATCTTTGAGGTGTACTTCAATACAATAACCTTCATGACAGAAACCTGCTGCCTTAACAACATTGGCTGCATATTCAGTTGCCTAGCAACTCACTGAAAATGTCTCAGTGGCTGTGCATTCAGTTTTTTTCCCACTTTTTGTTCTTGCCAAGCAATTTTTTTTACACCAATGAAAATGGCCAGAGAACATGTAATCCACAGTTTTAAAATTTTCCAATTAATAAATTTTAGAGTATTTATCAAGCTAGTTCTCTGCTGTTTGACATTATAAACTCCCAGCTCACTCACGTGTTTAAGACACACTTGGCACAGTCCCAGAGAGAGAGGAATTGCTGAAGCAACGGTCTAAAACCAAGATGAACACCCATTAAAGCTGCCATTCATAATAGGTCAGATCCTGCTCAATCTGACTTACACTCCCTGAACCGCACTCCGAAGCTCACCCTTGGTTGCCCCTCTCACTCGTGTCTCTGTGGTTCCAATCAGCCTTGTGGCTTCGCTGTCCTAATTATTAATAGCAGTCAGACCTCACATGGTGTACCCTTTAGGGACCAGCTCAACCCATTCTAATGATCTCTTGACTGCTCACAACCATCAAGGGTCTATGTGATATTTTTTAAATAGTTGTAATATTCAGAACCATTTAAACTCAGTCCAATAAGTTAAATATTGAAATAAATAACATTCAATATTTAAATATCGCTAACTACTTGAAATGAATTGAAAACAAGATACAAATAAAAGCATTTAGCTGCTCTTTTCTTTTAGTCTGGATTAGCCACTTCATTAAAATGAAAGGGACCAGGCTACCACACTTTCCTGGTGTAAAGCTGATCAGCCAGTTCTCTGCGTTCCTAACATATGAAGCTCTGACATGCCTCTGACTTCCATGTTACGATGTGTTGGTATGGAAGCGAGAAAAGGGCTGATCTGTGAGAAGGATGTTGCCAAGCAAGTTCTTAGACAACACTGTTGCAGCAGGACTGAGACAAATTGGAAGAAAGGGCAAAAGAGTGGCAGATGGAATACAGTGTTGGGAAATGTTTGATATTGCGTTTTGGTAAAAGGAACAATAGTGGGACTGTTATCTAAATAGGGAAAAGGTGCAAACTTCAGAGGTGCAGAGGGACTTAGGAGACCTCGTCCCAGAGGGTTAATTCACAGGTTGAGTCTGTGATAAAGAAGGCAAATACAATGTTGGCATTTATTTCAAGAGGAATAGAATATAATAGCAAGGAGATAATGCTGAGCCTTTATAAGACACTAGTCAGGCTGCACTTGGAGTATTGTCAACAGTTTCAGGCTCCTTATCCCAGAAGGATGTTTTGTCATTCGAGGAGTCCAGAGGAGGTTCATGAGGATGATTCTGGCACTGAAGGGGTTAAGAGATGAGGATTGTTTGGGAACTTTGGGCTTATACTCACTGGAATTTAGAAGATCATGGGGGGCTCTCACTAAGACATACCGAATGTTGAAAGGACTAGATGATGTGAATGTGGAGAGGATGTTTCCTCTGGTGGGGGTCTCCAGAACTAGAGGGCACAGCCTCAAAATTGACGTGCGACCTGTTAGAACAGAAGCAAGGAGGAATCGTTTTAGCCAAGGAATGGTGAATCTGTGGAATGCTCTGCCACAGACTGCAGTGGTGGCCAGGTCCATGGGTATATTTAAGACAGAAATTGATAGATTCCTGATTGTATGGGGCATCAAGGGATATGCTGAGGGGGCAGGTATATGGGGTTGAGTGGAATCTGGGATCAGCCATGATGAACTGGCAGAGCGGACTTGATGGGCTGAATGGACTAACTCTACTCCAGCCTCTTATGTTCTAAGCCATATGACATGCAGGGAGATTGACCTCAATTCAAAGGAAGAATTAATTAACACGAAAAAATGTTGTACTGTGGTCAGGACAGATGGGCCAAGTGAAGTGTTTTTGACTGTGAAGTTTGTGATATCCTCCTTGTTAATGTTAAGAAGTACATTTTGCCAAGTGGAAAAGAAAACTGAGGTAAAAAAGGATACTTCAATAATTTCAATAGAATTTTGTTGAAATTAACTCTCATAATTGTTCTTCCTTTACATGTTCACAACAGAGATATCATTTAATAAATGTGCTCAAGAGCAATATTTACCATCTCAGGAGAACTTATCACTAGTTTCTGGAAAGGTCCCTCTTTAAGGCACTTCAAATTAATTAGTAAGCTCCAACTCAATTAAGAAATAACCACAGGCAGGTCAGACTATAGAGTAATTTAATTGGTGGCATTAAAGAAGAAACACTCAGCAGTAATTTATTCCCATGTAGAGTTGCAGTGTAGAACTGAAAGTTAATTAAGTAAGTGCAGTGCAAACAATCTACATCTTTATCCATTCTGCAAGTACAAGGCATTATCAAACACACCCATTTTTTTTCAAATTGGTTAGTCTCTTTATTGCTGAATAGGCTGATTACAACAGATAAGTCGGAGCCATAAATGGATTAGCAATCCCAATGTTGGTACTGATGGCTGGGGAGAGGCAATTTATCTCAGGAGCATATCAACTGACCTCAATGAACTTGGGGCTAGGGAGAGAAAAATAATTACATAGAGCTCCAGTCACACTTTTTATCCAGCAATCCATGCTGGAGAAAACGTGTGTGAACTTTAGGTCGTAAAAGAAATAAGTGAGTCTTTGGAAGCCTCCAGTTTCAGAGATGAATTCTACATCTGTGAGTGAGTGAAGGAGATGCCTGAAAATACAGGCTAGCTACTTTTACACAGTAACTTATCAGCTCCTGCTTGGACTGTGTGCTGAATTGGATTTAGGCCTATTATCTTGATTACACATTTCCATGCTGTTATTTTTTGTAACTCCAAAGCATAAAACTAATTAAAAGGAATACACGTCAGTCCAAAATATGAGTTGAACTTCGAGTTTACTTTAAGCAAGGCATGTACGTATCACCATGACATATGCAATTCATGTATTTTACATATGATCGTAATAAATTATAAAAACAACAAAGAAACATTAATCAAACAACATATTTACAAGATTACTCAAATATTACTGAAATATTAAATACACCACACAGGTTAGTCAGCTGGTGGTGTAGTGGCATCACCGCTGGACTCCAGGGCAAGAGGTCCCGAGTTTGAATCCGGCCGGCTCCCCTGCACACTCTCCGTCCGTGCCTGGGTTGAGCGTACAGCTAGCAACTCAACTTCGTAAACAAAAAACCTGGAGAGGGATGGGCTCTGCCAGGTTTCAGATGCCCAAAACATGCCGTACAATGAGCAATCACCAAATGATGGTTCCCCGATGACTCTACCAGAAGTTAAGGGCACGCACGCACACACACACACACTTTTAGAAGGAAGCTTTGGAATGAAGCTTTTCCTGAACTTTATTATATTCTCCTGTAAGGTAAAGGAAAAGTAGCAGTAAATGGTAGTCATGATAGAAAAGCAGATGGGTATGTCTGTTCATGTTTGCTCCTTGTCTGTAACTGCGCTCAATTTATCTGTTGGATTTTGAAGGGACATCATGTTAATTAATGAGAGAAACATTGAATTTCCTCTGCATTCCTTCAAGACGTTTGGAAACATGGCTTGTGGAATTACTTTCCTGAGCAATACCGCCTTAACTAACTTATGTGTGGAAAAGAGGACATCAACAGCACCAGGGTAAACAATTGTTAACTGCAAATACAAAGCAGACTTACTACAGCTATTTTGAGAGCAGACAGATTTCCGGTCCCTTGTCTCCATGTGAAGTGTTGGGGTCTAAATTTAACATTGTTGTGCTCTTTTTATGGGCCCAAATCTCCTCCTAAAGGTACTGGTATAGCTGAGTTGAGGCACAAACCATATGGGGAATTCAGTACCACTGCTAAATGGTCAAAGTATTTTTGTTTCAGTCTGCTCTGGCAGTTGGTTTAAGGGAGCCTCATTTGATTTCATCTCATGATATTACATTAATACCAGATGTCACAGGCTGCAGCTAAGACCTTGCACATTGAAGACAGTTTCCCACCAAAGCTCTGCCCTTCTCTCCAAACCTATCAGCTGTCATCAGAGAGTAGCAGAGTTATATCAGAAAAAAAGCAACAATTATTATTAAAATTTAAATGTACAGCCCCAAAACTATCATTTAATTTTTGTGCACTTTTGGCCAAAAATGCAAATAAATGAATGATTCAAGGTAGCTCATCTTATTGGGAAAGGAAACAAACACAGGACTTACCAGCCATGGCCATGCTGTCCAGTTGAATTAAACAACAAACAATGCTTGAAACAATAGGGCAGAAAAATTCACCCTGAATTTTCAAAAATGTAATACTAGTAAGGTTATTTCCTGCATTGGTAACAGAAGGTAAATATTTAAATAGTGCTTAAAATATGGGTTACACCTTTGCAAAAAAATCTGCAATAAATATGAATAGCAGCTGTTTCCTCTGGGAAAGATGTGCCCATTTGAGAGTTAACTGATTGCTGTAAATTGCCCCTCCTGTATTTGGGTGACAAGAAAATTCAAAAGAGTGAATTAAATTAGTGGAGATGTGAGAGGGGAAATGGAATAGTGTAGTTGGGTTCTTGATGGTCAACCCATATACAATGGTCCATTGGCCCTGTTTCGGTGACTTTTTGATGCAACGACACTATGACTCATTCAATGATCCTTACTATTTATCCACACAGAATTGTTTCTTAAAACAATGCAAATGAACAATGCAAAAATTGTAAGTGCCAGCTGTTTTCGTCCTTTCCAGTAGCTTGACCCTTGCCTGTTTTGTGGCAAGTTAGTTTATTAGATAGTTAATATTTTGTGCAGTATGCTGTCTTCATATCATTGAAAGATCGTGTTAATACATACACTCAGTAGCTATTCCATTAAGTGACTCCTGTGGCTAATGAATTCATTGTCCTCTGCTGCTATAGCCCAGCCACTTTGTGATGTGTTGTGTATTCAGGTATGCTCCTCTTTACACTACTGTGGTATCACGTGGCTATAAAAACATAGAAACATAGAAAATAGGTGCAGGAGTAGGCCATTCAGCCCTTCGAGCCTGCACCACCATTCAGTATGATCATGGCTGATCATCCAACTCAGAACCCTGTACCTGCTTTCTCTCCATACCCCCGATCCCTTTAGCCACAAGGGCCATATCTAACTTCCTCTTAAATATAGCCAATGAACTGGCCTCAACTGTTTCCTGTGGCAGAGAATTCCACAGATTCACCACTCTCTGTGTGAAGAAGTTTTTCCTCATCTCGGTCCTAAAAGATTTCCCCTTTATCTTTAAACTGTGAACCCTCGTTCTGGACTTCCCCGACATCGGAAACAATCTTCCTGCATCTAGCCTGTCCAATCCCTTTAGAATTTTATACATTTCAATAAGATCCCCCCTCAATCTTCTAAATTCCAGTGAGTATAAGCCTAGTCGATCCAGTCTTTCTTCATATGAAAGTCCTGCCATCCCAGGAATCAATCTGGTGAACCTTCTCTGTACTCCCTCTATGGCAAGAATGTCTTTCCTCTGATTAGGGGACCAAAACTGCACACAATACTCCAGGTGTGGTCTCACCAAGGCCTGGTACAACTGCAGTAGAAGCTCCCTGCTCCTGTACTCAAATCCTTTTGCTTTGAATGCCAACATACCATTTGCCTTTTTCACCGCCTGCTGTACCTGCATGCCCACCTTCAATGACTGGTGTACAATGACGCCCAGGTCTCGTTGCACCTCCCCTTTTCCTAATCGGCCACCATTCAGATAATAATCTGTTTTCCTGTTCTTGCAACCAAAGTGGATAACCACATTAAATTGCATCTGCCATGAATTTGCCCACTCACCTAACCTATCCAAGTCACCCTGCATCCTCTTAGCATCCTCCCCACAGCTAACACCGACGCCTAGCTTCATGTCATCTGTAAACTTGGAGATGCTGCATTTAATTCCCTCGTCTAAATCATTAATATATATTGTAAACAACTGGGGTCCCAGCACTGAGCCTTGCGGTACCCCACTAGTCAACTGCCTGCCATTCTTAAAAAGTCCCGTTTACTCCCACTCTTTGCTTCCTGTCTGCCAGCCAATTCTCTATCCACATCAATACCATACCCCCAATACTGTGTGCTTTAAGTTTGCACACTAATCTCCTGTGTGGGACCTTGTCAAAAGCCTTTTGAAAATCTAAATATACCACATCCACTGGCTCTCTCCTATCCACTCTACTAGTTACATCTTCAAAAAATTCTATAAGATTCATCAGACATGATTTTCCTTTCACAAATCCATGCTGACTTTGTCTGATGATTTCACCTCTTTCCAAATGTGCTGTTTGTTATCACATCTTTGATAACTGACTCGAGCATTTTCCCCACCACCGATGTCAGACTAACTGGTCTATAATTCCCCGATTTTTCTCTCCCTCCTTTTTTAAAAAGTGCGGTTACATTAGCCACCCTCCAATCCTCAGGAACTAATCCAGAATCTAAGGAGTTTTGAAAAATTATCACTAATGCATCCACTATTTCTTGGGCTACTTCCTTAAGCACTCTGGGATGCAGACTATCTGGCCCTGGGGATTTATCTACCTTTAATCCCTTCACTGTTTAATCCTAACACCACTTCCCTACTAACATGTATTTCTCTCAATTCCTCCATCTCACTAGACCCTCGGTCCCTTACTATTTCCGGAAGATTATTTATGTCCTTCTTAGTGAAGACAGAACCAAAGTAATTATTCAATTGGTCTGCCATGTCTTTGTTCCCTATGATCAATTCACCTGTTTCTGACTGTAAAGGACCTACATTTGTCTTGACCAATCTTTTTCTTTTCAAGTATCTATAAAAGCTTTTACAGTCAGTTTTTATGTTCCCTGCCAGCTTTCTCTCATAATCTTTTTTCCCTTTCCTAATTAAGCCCTTTGTCCTCCTCTGCTGGTCTCTGAATTTCTCCCAGTCCTCAGGTTTGCCACTTTTTTTTTGCTAATTATATATTTTTGCTATATAATTATATATAATTTTGCTAATTTATATGTTTCTTCTTTGGACTTGATCCCTAATTTCCCTTGTCAGCCACGGGTGCACTACCTTCCCTGGTTTATTCTTTTGCCAAACTGGGATGAACAATTGTTGTAGTTCATCCATTGCAATCTTTAAATGCTTGCCATTGCATATCCACCGTCAACCCTTTAAGTATCATTTGCCAGTCTATCTTAGCTAATTCATGTCTCATACCTTCAAAGTTACCCTTCTTTAAGTTCAGAACTTTTGTTTCTGAATTAACTATGTCACTCTCCAGCTTAATGAAGAATTCCACCATATTATGGTCACTCTTACTCAAGGGGCCTCGCACGACAAGATTGCTAACTAACGCTTCTTCATTGCTCAATACCCAATCTAGAATGGCCTGCTCTCTAGTTGGTTCTTCAACATGTTGGTTCAGAAAACTATCCCACGGACATTCCAAGAAATCCTCTTCCTCAGCACCCTTACCAATTTGGTTCACCCAATCTATATGTAGATTGACCATTATAACAACTGTTCCTTTATTGCACGCATTTCTAATTTTCTGTTTAATGCCATCCCCAACCTCACTACTACTGTTAGGTGGCCTGTACACAACTCCCACCAGCGTTTTCTGCCCCTTAGTGTTATGCAGCTCTACCCATATCGATTCCACATCCTCCAGGCTAATGTCCTTCCTTTCTATTGCGTTAATCTCCTCTCTAACCAGCAATGCTACCCCACCTCCTTTTCTTTCCTGTCTATCCCTCCTGAATATTGAATATCCCTGGATGTTGAGCTCCCATCCTTGGTCACCCTGGAGCCATGTCTCTGTGATCCCAACTATATAATATTCATTAATAACTATCTGCACATTCAATTCATCCACCTTGTTACGAATGCTCCTCACATTGACACACAAAGCCTTCAGGCTTGTTTTTACAACACTCTTAGCCCTTATACAATTATGTTGAAAAGTGGCCCTTTTTGCTTTTTGCCCTGGATTTGCCTGCCTGCCACTTTTACTTTTCACCTTACTACTTTTTGCTTCTACCCTCATTTTACACCCCCCTGTCTCTCTGCACTTGTTCCCATCCCCCTGCCACATTAGTTTAAATTCTCCTGAACAGTAGTAGCAAACACTCCCCCTAGGACAGGGGTCAGCAACCTTTACCACTGAAAGAGCCACTTGGACCCGTTTCCCACAGAAAAGAAAACACTGGGAGCCGCAAAACCCGTTTGACATTTAAAATGAAATAACACTGCATACAACGTTTTGTTTTGCCTTTATGCTATGTATAAATAAACTATAATGTGTTGCATTTATGAAATTGATGAACTCCTGCAGAGAAAACGAAATTACATTTCTGCATGCAACAAAAACATTTTGAACTCCGAAAAAAAGACGTTGGGTTGAAGGTTACTTTTAAGTAAAATACTCAACGTCTATTTGAGTCCTTCTTGTATTTATGAAAAACGCCAAACTTAAATTTGCCGCCAGCAGCAAACCAAAAATAACGTCAGCCAGCTGTCAACCTGAAAAATAAAAGGACTATTTCACTGAACAATGAAAACATATGAATATACGTAAAATAATACGCAATTAAAATATTTATCATACTTCTTCAGGTTGACTCACACCTGACAATGCAGTCGTATTCAGTAGGGATGGATCGATGCTTAGGGGAGTGACCGGGAAGGATAATGTGTTTTTTACCTCTCTGAACTCACAGAAGCGTTTCCCAAACGATGTTTGCATTGCGATGATTGCAGAATGTAAATACTCCGAATTTATCATGTCGTGACATTGTTTGAACTCTCTCAAATTGGGGAAGTGAGACAATGTGCCTTTCTGTAAATCTCTGGCAAGCAACGTCAACTTGCGCTCGAATGCAAAACATCCTCCAACATGTGCAGGGCTGTACGTCCTTACCCCGTTGAAGAGCTGTGTTCAGTGTGTTCAGGTGCGCTGTCATGTCTACCATGAAGTGTAGCTTTTCCAGCCACTCTGGCTGTTCAGGAAAGTTGAGCCCTTTGCTGCCCAGGAAAGTTTTCACTTCTTCCAGACGCGCGACAAAGCGTTTCAGCACCTCCCCTCTGGACAGCCAGCGATAAAAACACGTTGTAGCGGTTGCTACACGCAGTCAGTAAACTGCAGTCAAAGATAGCTTTATTCGAACTAAACAGCCTTGCTTTTAAGCCTCCCTCAACCCGCCCCCCATGGGCGCGGATGCTGCAAAAGACACGTACTCACAAACCCCCGTAGGCTATCTCCCTTAGCCTGAACGCTGGCTAATTGTGAGCCGGTTCGGATGTGTCAGGAAATGGGTCGCCACAACGTCTTATTTAGATTGTACAAGATCACCATAATCTTCAAATTTAGATTTACATTTCAAAAACTAACAAACTAACATAAAATACATATTAATTAAATACTGACCATGTAGCGGTGTGCTACACGCAGCGCTAAAATTACGACACGGAGTCGGTAACTGCAGTCGAAGGAAAAAAACTTTATTCGAAATCTTCAGCCTCACTTTTAAGCCTCCCTCAACCTGCCCCCCCCCCCATGGCGCAGCGGCTCCAAAGCTCTGTGCTCGCAAACCCCCGTAGGCTATCTTATTGTGAGTCGGTTCGGATGTGCCAGGAAAAGGGTCGCCACAACCAATTATTTCCCAAAGCAACAGGGAGCCGCAGCACAGACGTAAAAGAGCCACATGTGGCTCCAGAGCCGCGGGTTGCCGACCCCCGCCCTAGGACATTGGTTCCAGTCCAGCCCAGGTGCAGACCATCCTGTTTATACCAGTCCCACTTCCCCCAGAACTGGTTCCAATGCCCCAGAAATTTGAATCCCTCCCCCTTGCACCATTTTTCAAGCCACGTATTTATCTGAAATATCCTCCTATTTCTACTCTGACTAGCATGTGACGCTGGTAGTAATCCAAAGGTTATTACCTTTGTGGTCCTAATTTATCTCCTAACTCCCTAAATTCACCTTGTAGGACCTTATCCCATTTTTTACCCATATCGTTGGTACCTATGTGCATCACGACCACTGACTGTTCACCCTCCCATTCCAGAATGTCCTGCAGCCACTCAGAGACATCCTTGACCCTTGCACCAGGGAGGCAACATACCATCCTGGAGTCTCATTTGTGGCTGCAGAAATGCCTATCTATTCCCCTTACAATCGAATCCCCTATCACTATAGCTCTCCCACTCCTTTTCCTTCCCTCCTGTGCCACAGAGCAATGAACTCTGTTCATGGTGCAATGAATTCGGTTGCTGCTGCCTTCCCCTGATGAGACATCTGCCCCAACAGTATCCAAAACAGTATATCTGTTTAGGAGGGAGATGACCTCAGGGGACTCCTGCACTACCTGCCTACTGCTACGCTGTCTAGTGGCCACCCCTTCCCTTTCTGCCTGTGCAGCCTTTACCTGCGGTGTGGCCAGCTCACTGAACGTGCTATTCACGACTTTCTCAGCATCGTGGATGCTCCAGTATGAATCCAATCACAGCTCCAGATGCTCAATGCGGCCTTCCAGAAGCTGCAGCTGGACACACTTTCTGCAC
Source organism: Hypanus sabinus (assembly GCF_030144855.1). Lineage (NCBI taxonomy): Eukaryota > Metazoa > Chordata > Chondrichthyes > Myliobatiformes > Dasyatidae > Hypanus > Hypanus sabinus. Next base: position 77,931,229 of record NC_082719.1, read on the forward strand.
ACATAGTCGTCAGGGACACTGGAAGTATCCCTGATCTCCCACATGCTGCAGGATGAACAAATCACGGGGCCGATCTCATCTATCTGAGTTACGGTCACTCTCCTGTCAGCTTGAACCAGTCTGGGCATTCTCCTCTGGCGTCTCTCATTAACAAGCTGTTTTTGCCCACATAACTGCCGCTCACTGGATGTTTTAATTTTTTTTTTATCCCATTCTCTGCAAACACTAGAGACTACTGTGTATGAAAATCCCAGGAGATACTCAAACCACCCAACCTGACACCAACAATGGTCAAAACCACTTATATCACATTTCTTGCCCCTTGTAATGTTTGGTCTGAACGACAACTGAACTTCTTGAGCATGTCTACATTTATACATTGAGTTGCTGCCACATGTTTGGCTGATTAAATATTTGTATTAACGAGCAGGTGTGTCTTATAAAATGTCCATTGAGTGTGTCTCTCTATGGAGGTTAAAAGTCGTCTGTGTTTTTTCCTTTCGATGTTTCCATTGGCAAAATCTTCTGACCATATGATCCCAAAAAATTCAAGGGTACATGAGTACAGGAGATGGTTCAAGTGAATGGGCAATAAGTTTAGATGAGATTAACAGCAGAACCATGTTTAAAATAGCTTTCTTTTATTCCCTGCCTGCTGACTAACCAGCTGCCGAGCACCGTGTTCCAGAACAGTCATGATATTTAGGGGGAATCTAAAGGAAAATTTCTTCACTCAAGAGGGTGGCATGAGTGTGGAATGAGTCTCCAGTGGAAGTGCTAGGTACAGATTCAGTTGAAACATTTACGAGAGGTTTGGATAGGTGAATGGATGAGAGGGGTATGGAGGGCTTTGGTCCAAGTACAGGCAGAAAACTAGATCATTATGACCTAGATGGGCCGAATGCTTCTGTACCATAGTACTTTGACTCTATAAGCTGAGATCAGGAGCTGTCAGTTTCCCCAATATTTCTGAATCCTTACTTACATATGTAGAAAATATCCTTGAACCGTACGACTAGAATGCTCATCACTTGCAAAATGACACCAAGTCTGTATATGGTTCATTGCAAACTCTCATGGTTCATTGCAAACTCTCATGACTTTTTTACACCCCACCCTTGCTGTGCCAACTGCCCAACAATAGCACCCATCCTGACCAACCCACTTAACATCATCAATAGGTTTTGGTATCAAGGCTTTGCAAGTAGTTAGATACCCTTTACCGCTCTGGCTTGTCAGGGCATTGATTACAGAATGTCCGTGAAATCCGCATGCTGGTTCACAGTCCAGTCCATGTTCCTTATTCCAGGTTTTCCCGTTTTCCCCAGTTTCTATTGAAGCAGCTGATTCTCATTTGGGCTGCCTTCATAAATAGCTTCAGGATTCAGCCTCCAGCTGCTGGATTGTTCCTGTCTGTATCCTTTCCCTTCACATAACTCCTGGAGCCTTCCCTCGCCTTCACTGCTGTCAAGTTCAACCACTGGAGCAAGATAAGGAACTGTCTTTTGTTGTTTTGAACTGTCTCTGTGTCCATGCCTTTGTAGGTAGGTCTGGCTGTTTGCTGCTACCTTGTGTTGAGAACCATCTTGTTGTATTCTGCATTCTGTGTAATGAGTCTTGGCCCTATGTCCTGTACCCAAGGAGGGGTCCCAGCTCTGTGTTCCATGTTCCTGTCTCTCCCTCAACCAACTCTGTGTTCCTGTCTCTCCCTTGACCAAGTTGAGGTTTTGGGGTCTTATGCAGTCCTAGCCACATCCAAGAACCTTGTCCTGTCCAAGCCATGGCTTTGTGTTCTCGTCTTATCCATGTGCCTCACTCAGCCCAGGAGTACCTTGCCCAGCCCGGTACTGAATTTCCCTCGTCCTCTGCTGGGGTTCCCTTGTCCTGTCCAGGAGTCTCACGTCTCGTCCTGTTGCCTCTCCTTGTCCTGTAGCCATGTCTTGTCCTCGCCTGGTTCTGGAGTCTGAGCTCGAGTTAAGACCCACATTCTGGGTCCTTGTCCAGTCTCTGGCTTGGAGTCCAAGCCCAGGCTCCTAGTTCTCAGTTCCATGTCCTGGTTCCCTATCCTAGTCAGGCCTTAGCCCAGGCCTGGAGTCCTTGTCTCATGCAGGGCCTGTGTTGTGTCCAGTGTTGTTTCTTCCCCAATTCCCTTGCTTCCTTCTTGATACACCTCGTCCTCTCCCTGGTAGTTCAGTGTCTGTGTCTTGCATTTGGGTCTGTTCCCAATGCCCTCTTCTGACACAGAAGTTGGTGTGGTTTATAGGATGCTGCTGAGGCTGCACTTCGGATCGTTCATCTACAGAAATGATACTGTTAAACTACCTCCTGATTCATTTTTTACAGGCATTTACAGGAAAAAAAGAAATTGAACAGAATTTTATGAAAAACTGTACATAAACATAAAAAGACTGACAAGCACCAATGGCAAAAAAAGATGAACTGTGTAAATAAAAATAACACTGAGAACCTGACTTGGAAAGGATCCTTGAAAATGAGTCTGTAGGTGGCTGAATCAATTCAGAGTAGTGATAAACAAAGTTATTGACGCTGGTTCAGGAGCCTGATGATTGTAGGGTAGTAACTGTCCCTGAACCTGGTGTTGTGGGGCCTAAGGCTTTTATACCTCCCACCTGATGGTAGTAGCAAGAAGAGGGCATGACCTGTGTTTTGGAAGTTTGGCTAGACCTTGGAAGTCTAGGCTGAGGTTTTCCATGGTTAGTTGATGGCCAGTGACAAACCAACAGTGAATTTTTGCAAATCATTAAAGCATGAATGAAAATAAAATTCAAACAGGAAACATTAACATTATAATCTGCAGACTTTATTTTTCTTGAATAATAATTCCTTTACTCAGAAGCAGCTGCAGTAAAAGATCAACAAATTTTCCATTATTTGATAAAATTGTCTGTACGTCAGAACACCAATATGTCAATTAGCCATGTTCTAATGATGGTTCTGTACATATTAGCAATCACTACTCGTTGCACTGGTTTTAGGATCTTATTAATTCAGCTTGTACCATTGAGTTTAAAAACTACTCCCACTGTGCATCTGAAGTACAATTGCTTACAGCAGCAACTCTACTTTATTCCTTTCATGATATCAGGGCCTCAGTACATTTAATAAATGTAAACCATATGTTGCCAACATTTATCTTGTAACTGAGTGTCTGCAGTAAATTTTATTTATGAATATATATTGTACTCTTGATTAATTCTGTATGTTCCTAGTTGGATTTGCCCAAGTTTCTGTTTTCATCTTGTCATTTTCTCTCCTAACTTTGTGCCCAAGTGGAGGATTAACTTGTTCCTATTTGTTGTAAACCAATAGTTTTCACATCCAGGACCAAGAAGAATTAGATGCATCATAGTTAATTATGAGTACACTGACTTGGGATAGCATTACTAATGCGTTTCGATGCTACCTACAAAGCCAGAAAGAAGCTGGCCAAAGTTTTTAAATGCACGGCAACTCAGAAAAATTTCTTGTCATACAGCATCATGGAGTCTGGCAAGACACATCTGCAAGGCATGGTAGTATAGCAGTTAGCGTCACGCAATTCCCACCACTATCTGTAAGGAGTTTGTATGTTTTCCCCATGACTGTGTATTTTCTCCAGGTGCTCCAGCTTCCTCCCACATATGGGTTACTGGGCTAATTGGTCACATGGGTGTAACATGGTGGCCTGGGCTCATTGGGCCTGAAGAGACTGTCACCATGCTGTATCTCGAAATAAAAAGGCCCTGTCTGTGAAAGCCTTTTTATTCTGTCCCACTGAAAATATTTCCCCTTTTTCATTAATCTGCAGCATTCAAACTGGTGAATTCATATCAACACTTACCAAATGATTATTTTACCAATCATCCTATTTATGCAGCACTTCTTGAAAAAAATTCTTGTCATGCCTTTTTCCATTCTTCTTGAAAGTGTTGTATTGGCTGAATGTCTGTATCTTCAATTACTGCTTCAAGTTGCTGTACCTGTCGAATTGAATTATTGCCAGCTATTTTTTGAGGTTATTTGATATCTCTTTTGCAGGAAGGAAAGAATGGAATAGAGGAATAATGATGGAGAGTGAATGGTTGTTCCGTGGATATATTCCACTTCCACACTTAAAGTTTTGCTAATAATTGGGTAAATATTTATTTCCCAATCTCTCATTGAACATCAGCAAAACCAGAGAGCTGATTATCAATTACAGAAGGAAGAAGCCATAGGTCCACGAGCCAGAGGACTGGAGGTAAGGAGGATCAGTAGCTTTAAATTCCTGTACGTTATTATATCAGAGAATCTGTCCTGTGCCCAGCACACACAGAAGTGCCATCACAAAGAAGGCACAACAATGCCTCTACCTTCTTAGAAATTTGCGTAGATTTGGCATGACATAGATGCACAGTAGATGGTATCCTGGCTAGTTGTGTCATGCCCACGTAAGGAAACACTAATCCCCAGGTAAGTTTACAGAAGGTGGAGGATACAGCCCAGTTCATCACAGGCAAAGCCCTCCCCACCACTGAGCACACTCACGAGGAGCACTGTCTCAGCAAAACAGGATCCCCACCATCCAGGCCATGCTCCCTTCTCGGTACTTGTGGTGAACTATGTGCCTGTCGGGACACGACCCCTGCTGACTGCTCCTGTGGCTCCTCCCACAGGCCCCTGTATAAAAGCGATCTGAGGCCTGACGCTCGGCCTCAGTCTCCAAGACCTTGTATGATAGACACTCACTCCTGGTTCCTTCTTCCAGTCAATAAAAGCCGATATCTCGCCTTGCGTCTCAGTGTGAGTTATTGATGGTGCATCAGTACTATCATCAAGTACAAGGACAAAGCCTTAGGTCTCACACTATCAAGTTCAGGAACAGTTATTACTGTTCTGGTGCTGGTTGAAGCATATCAGCTCCTGTCTGAGCAGTGACTTGGACCCGCTCCAGTTTGCCTACTGAAGCAACAGGTCTACAGCTGATGCTATCCCATTGGGTCTTCACACAACCCTGGAACATCTGGACAGAAAAGATACATACAGCAGGATGCTCTTTATCAATTACAGCTCAGCATTTAACCCCATCATCCCCTCAAAACTAATCAGTAAACTCCAAGACATGGTCCTTAATACCCCTTTATGCAATTGGATCCTGGATTTCTTTACTTGTAGACCTCAGTCAATTCGGATTGGCAAAAACGTCTCCACAATCTCCATCAGCACTGGAGGACAACAGGGATCTGTACACAGCCCCCCTGCTCTACTTGCTCTACTCCTGTGATTATGTGAGTAAGTACAGCTCCAACACCATATTCAAGTTTGCTGATGACACCACTGTTGTGGGCTGTATCAAAGGCGGTGATGAATCAGTATACAGGAGGGAGATTGAAAACAGATGAGCGGTGTAATAACAACCTCTCAATCAAAGTCAATAAGACCAAGAAACTGATTGTAGACTTCAGGAGAGGTAAACCAAAGATCCAGTACTCATTAGAAGATCCGAGGTGGAGAAGGTCAGTAACTTTAAGTTCCTGAGTGGCACCACCTCTCATGACCTGTCCTGGACACATTGTATAACCATAATTGTGAAGAAAACATGACAGTGCCTCTACTTCCTCAGGAGTCTGCATGTCATCGAAAACTTTGTCAAACTTCTATAGACGCACAGTGGAAAGTGTGCTGACTGGCTGCATTACAGCCTGGTATGGAACACTAATATCTTTGAGTGGAAAATCCTTTAAAAGGTAGTGGGTTTAGCCCAAGTACATCATGAGTAAACCCTCCCAACCATTGAGAACATCTACATGAAACGTTGCCATATAAAAGCAGCATCCATCATCAAAGATCCCCACCAACTCTTTTCTCACTATTGCTATTGGGTAGAAGGTACTAGTGCCTCAGGACTTGCACCACCAGGTTCAAAGACAGTTACTACCCCTCAACCATCAGGCTCTTGAACAAAAGTGGATAACTACATTTAAGTACTCTTTTTCTCTTGTTATTTTATGCTCATTAGTTATTGCTGTTTATTTATATCTACATTTGCACAGCTTGTCCATTGTTTACAGTTACTGTTCTATAGACTTGCTACTTATGCCCGCAGAAAAAGAATCTCAGGGTTGTTTGTGGTGACATGTATGTACTCTTCAAAGTAAAATTTATTATCACTTTGAACTACTCTATTGCCAACAGACCCCTGAACAAGTGGATAACTTCACTCACCGCAATACAACACAACTCAAGCTACAGACTTTCCAGGACTTTTTAGTGTTCCGTCCGTAGCCCCCTCCTTTGTGAGAATTGCAAGATCACTGTTGGGTTGGGTCACGGGGCCCAGGAAATGGGAGAAGAGATGTGCAGACTGTCTCGTTTCCCCAGCGATGTAAAGCTACGGGACATGGCCATTGTCTCTTGGAGACAAATTTGTGGATTGAGATACTATGCTACGTGAACGCCCTCAGGCAAAGTGGGCTGGTTGAGGGAAAGAGTGCACACCCCCAACCTGATTGACATCTATGACCCTGCGAGTCAGGATAAAAGAGGGTCTGTAGGAACAGCCCTCAGACGCACCAGAAGAAACGTTAAGCGACCACGTAACAGCAGGAAGTCATCTGAAGGAGGCCACGTGTGTTCAATTCCGTGGCTGGAACCACGGAAAACAGCTTATAGCTAACAACGGGGGAATCCGCTCTCCTGACCCAACAGATTGGCATCATAAAAGACCAGGGCAAGTTTAAACCGCATCGCTCTTAAACCCAACTCTTAAACGCTGCAGCTTGAACGAACTGATAGTGACTGTTATCTTTCCATCGGACAATACAGTAACTCCTCGACAACGATAGAGCTATTTCCTATTGGTTATTATTATACCCGCGCTTTAGATTTAGTATTGACGACATATATTATCTGTACATTTGCATTAATCTTATTTTTGTGCCCTTTATCAATAAATACTTTTAAAAATAGTACCATCAGACTTCAACAGACCTCTCTATCTTTGTTGGCAAGTGATCCAGTTATGGGATTTCGTAACGTTAACAACTTGTTCTCGGCAATTTTTATTTGTACATTTTGTCTTGTTTTGCCTATTACTTGTTAGTCAATCCTTATTCATGTATAGTTTTTCATAATTTCTATGGTAATTCTTTATTTCCCTATAAATGCCTGTAAGGAAGTGAACCTCAATGCAGTGGTATATATTAACATGCAGTATATATACTTTGATAATAAGTTTTGAAATATTTATATATGGCAACAACAAGTATGTTAAACCATTCAAAGGTGACGATAAATAGAAGCAAGAGAACAATTGTGCTTAGGATGATCATTAGCTGTGTTCTTTTAAATTTGAATACAATATATTTGAAGTTAACTGGGAGCAATTATTATTTCATGCATGTTTGATTGTACAACTATTCTAGGATCAATATATAGAAAATTATCTGCAATAATAATAGTGAATTTTTTAATAAGAATATCACTTAAAAACCTTCATTATTGGTGCTAAACCTTGAAAAGATACTAAATTGATAGCATAGTTATTTTTGAAGTGTCTCCATGAATGGTTGTAACCAACCTTCTCCAACAAAATATCAACCAAGATTGTTCATTCCTCAGGAATAAATAGGTGACTACACCACACAGAAGAATTCAACAATCTTCTTGGATCCTTTTAACAATCCAAGACCAGCTATATCAAAATTAGCCATTCTCTTAGCTAAACAGTTCTGGTGCAACTTCAGTACTGACATCGTAGCATCAATGTACAAAATTGCCAGTGAATGTCACAATCACAAAACACAGTGGAAGGCTAAGTTGGCCAATTGCTACAATCTCTTCCCAGCACCAGTAAAGGAGTTTTTATCTCTGTCATGAAGTGATATCTGTTCAATAATAACCTCAGTTCAGGTTTTGCCAGAACTACTTGGATCTTGTCTACAGAAGTTTTGTGATCAAATCGATTCAAAAAGTATTAATCGTTATATTTATATAGAACTGTTAACATGGTAAAGTATGGCGACCCTTGGAGGTCCCATTAAATTCAATGATCCAGAATGAGAAGAACACGGGGAACTTGAAGCATTACAAAGTTAGTGAGTAGCAAGGTCAGGAAAAAGTTTGAAAACAGAATCTGAATTTGAAGATGGATGTGCTGCTTACCATGGAGCCACTTAATTCAATGTTTATGTGAATGATAAGAGAAGAACATTGTGTGCCTCACTGTAAAGTCAACCAGAAGGTTATTAATATGGTAATAAAGGTATGAGGGTTTTAGCAGAGTTGAGACAACATTAGCACAATTCAACCTCAATATTTATATAGAATTCCAGACATCAGTCATGCCCATTAAATTAATGGGAGGAAAATCGTAATCAACATTCAAGTTATTCCATAGGATGCACGCAGAAAATCCATAAATGAATGACAGGAGGACCACCCTGAGAAGGTTCCCTACCGAGGACCATTTGATTTAATCCACAAAGGTATCTCTCAGCCAAGCTATCCTCATTTGATCACAAGCAAAGAAAACTCATAAACTGTACCATAAGACTTGATTGTATGTAGAATCTCTATTGACGAGTATCAAGTAATGTTGAGTATTGTTTAACACTGGAAGACCTTAGATCTGTGACACCCTGGAGTTGTTGCTTTTAAGTGGTAGGTATTCATTGTTGTTTTTCACACAAAGTGTATCAGACTTTATGGTCAGTTTATAGTTTTTCACTCCATGGGTTAAGCAAATCTGTTGCAGGATAGACTAGGGTTGGTTCTCAGAATCGGGTTTATTATCAACAGGCTATGCCATGGAATTTGATGTTTGCAGGCAGAGTGCAAAGACTTTTTCTAATATTAATTAAAAAATAAGTAAATTGTGAATAAATGTATTAATGAGGGAGTGATCATGGACCATTTAGAAATGTGATAGCAGAGAGGAAGAAGTGGTTTCTAAATTGAGCGTTGGTCTTTAGGCTTCTGTGCCTCCTTCCTAATGGTAGTACAGAATGGGAAGAGAGCATGTCCTGAATGGTGCATGTCCTTGTTGATGTGTACTTGCTTCTAGAGGAATCACCACTAGAAGATGTCCTTGTTGGTATGGAGGATGGTGCTCATGATGGGCTTGGCTGAGTTGACAGAACTGTGAAGCAGCTTGTGATCCTGTGCACTTGAGCCTCCATACCAGGCTGCGATCCAACCAGTCAGAATGTGCTATATATCGATAGAATTGTTATGTCACCAAATATCTTCAAGCTTCTAATGAAGTAGAGCAACTGATATGCTTTCCTTCATGATTACATCAATGTGTTGGGCCCAGGATAAATCCTCTGCGATGCTGAGAGCCCAAAACTTTCCACTATTGACCTCTCAGTGAGGGTTGACGTGTGTTCTCCTGACTTCTCCCTGAAATCCACAGACACTTCTTTGGTCTTGACATTGACTGCGAGGTTGTTGTTGTTGTGACACCAACCTTGAAATTGAATCACATAATGTCTAAGGAAATGGGTTAATGGGTTCTATGTGGTCCACCAGTTTTGGTCAGAGATTTCACGGGTGAAATGATGTCAGATGTCTCATTTTCCTATCTCGCTTGAGATAATGGAGACAAACAAGACAGCAGATGTAGTAACCTGTAGCAAATAAAAACGGCTGGTACAAATTCAGTAAGTTGAGTAACATAGGTGGAGCAAAATGAACATCGGTGTTTTGGGTTGAGACCCAGAATCTGAGGTGTCATGAGATGATGCTATTTACTCACATCACAATCCTTTCTATTTTTACCATTTGAAATACAAATAGTCAATTACAGCAAAAAGCTCCAACAATGACTATTCATGGAACATAGTCTCAGTAGAACCAGAATCGCATCAAAAATACTTTTGCTTCTGTTGCTGTTTAAAGAGAAACTCTGGTAAAGTTGTGAATTCAGACTCAACAGTATTACAATTCATTAGTTGCTGCAGAGCATGTTTAAATTAAAACAAGTGCTTTAGTTCTCACGACATCTAGCCTCGGTGATCACAATGCTGGCAACAGTACAATACTGGAGACATTATTATGGCCATGGCCACGTCTGACCACTCAGCTTGGACTGGGAACTGTGGGGCTGGAGGTAATGATCTGCCCATCTGCCCCCTTGTTAGGGACTGTACATCCAAACTGGAGCAATACATTTGCAGCCAAAAAATAGAAAATGCTGGAAATGTTCTCCGTCTGCGGCAAAAGAAACAGTTAACATTTCAGGATAAAGACTTATCTCATTTTTGTCTCAGATTTTTAGCACCTGCAGTTTTTTTTAAAATTTGAATGACTTCACAGTCTGAAGTTTTCAAAGGTTGTTATTACAGAGATGCAAAGGAAGGCCTTCAACCATACTCTGATACTAGGGCAGATCACTCTGAGATCAGATCCCGCCGACTCTCAAATTGCCCAGCACAGGATCATTTTAAGAGGCTTCACCTGATTTCTGCTACAATTCCTCTTTACCGCTAGTATCAGAGAGATCAAAGGGCTCTATACTCGCAGAGAAATGATTCCACTTTAGTGAGGAGCAGGTGAATTTAGGGATTGTGGTAAACTATGTATACCTGTCTGGACACACCCCTCTACTGTCTGCTCCTGTGGCTTCTCCCACAGACCCCTGTATAAAGGGGGCACAGCTCCTCCCTCAGTCTTCAACATGCTGTGCTCCCTTTTCACTGTTAATAAAAGCCTATCGTTCACTTCCAGTCTCCTAGAGTTATTGATGGTGCATCAGGGATTATCCAAAATTGCTGGTTCCCAACAAGCGCAGCAGTCGGTGAATGCCTACTAGGCCCAAAGGGATGCCCTGGGGCACCTTATTATGCACCACAAGGAGAATTTATCATATTCTTTGCCATATTTCTTAGAATCATGAATAATTTTGTCATTCTGAGGTGCTCAGCACATTTTCTAGCAGATAGCACTACCTAGGAGGCACCAAGATGACGCAGTAGCTCAACAGTTAGCACAACACTTTACAGTGTCACTGTAAGAGCAGGTTCAATTCCTGCCACGGCTTGTAAGGAGTTTGTACCTTCCCCCTATAAACACAGAGGTGTCCACCAGATTCTCTGGTTTTGTCACACATCCCAAAGAGGTACGGGTTAGTGCTGGTAAGATGTGGGCATACTACTTTAGTGCTGGAAGCATGGCGACACTTGGCGACAGTCCTCCCCAGCACATCTTCAGACCATGATGGTTGATGATTGGATAGGTATATGGACAGGAAAGGAATGGAGGGTTATGGGCTGCGTGCAGGTCGGTGGGACTAGGTGAGAGTAAATGTTCGGCACGGACTAGAAGGGCTGAGATGGCCTGTTTCAGTGTTGTAATTGTTATATGCTTATATGATGTAAATGATGCATTTCTCTGTATGTGACAAATAAAGCTAATCTTGATTGATGAACACTGGTTTCAGCTGGCTGCGTCCTGCCTTCTCCTTCCCTGGTTCCTCACAGCACGGTTTTCTCTCCAACTACATATTCTACATGTAGGTAGAAGAGCCTCACAAATGACCAGGACGGTAATGGGAACCTCCATTGTTCTTCTCAAGAAAATTGGAAGTTCACACCAAAGTTCACACTGGGGTTGAGTTCCTCGACATAAACAACACCGAGGATCTCACCTGTCTGTACATACTGGCTGTGCGATGAAAAAGGCACAACACTGCCTCTTTCACCTCAGACAGTTGAAGAGGTTTGATATAGGCCGCCCAATCCGTAGAACTTTCTATAGGGGCACAATTGACTGGTATGGCAACTGTACTTCCCTCAATCGCAGGACTCTGCAGAGAGTGGTGCGGTCTGCCCAGAGCATCTGTAGATTTGAACTTCCCAGTGTTCAGGACATTTACAAAGCCAGGTGTGTAAAAAGGGCTCAAAGGATCACTGGGGACCCGAGTCACCCCAACCACGAACTGTTCCAGCTGCTACCATCCGGGAAACAGTACGGAGCATGAAAGACAAGACCAACAGGCTCCGGGACAGCTTCTTCCACCAGGCCATCAGACCACTTAATTCATGCTGATACAACTGTATTTTTATGTTATACTGACAGTTCATATTTAACCATCTGGTGTACATACTATTTAATATAAATTACTATAAATTGCACATTTAGATGGAGATGATACAAAGATTTTTACTCCTCATGTATATGAAGGATGTAAGTAATAAAGTCAATTCAATTTGATTCAAACAACTGGGAAAACTTTACCATCTCTCTTTGCAGATTATATACTGTAATTTTGCAGACAGGGAGCAGTCAGTCCGAGAGGAAGTGCACCAACCAGATGAAATAGGTGCTCGAAAATGGTTTTGATGTTGACAGGTACTTGATTGGCAGTTTGGACAAAGTGGGTTGGATAGGCCTGCTGTGTCTCTATGACTGGTCCAGATCCTGAGGGTCTTGAGAAAGCCTGAAAAGTAACAGGAGCAAGAGAAGAAGTAGACTCCTGCTCAGCCTGTGCAGTCTCATCTCCTGGACGCACATGGGAGGCAGGTATCGGCCAGATGAGTTGGACAGACAAACTTTCATTACCAAGCTGGAAATTAAACCCTCCTAATAAAACCAAGCCACACATCCCCTCTGCACTACAGCAGTGGATACTAACATAGCCCATTAATAATGATCCATATGAGGTGACCCTGAATTTCATGAATGAATCAGCCCCTGCTCCATTTGGTTTAATGACTTGTATAGTTCCCAATAGGAGGTGCTTCACCTACACAACACAGACCTCTATATATAATGTATTTTTCTACGAAGATCTCTCTGCAGGTGTAAAGAGTCATGTAACTTACTGTGATGCAGTTGTGGAAGACAGCATTGCTTTCAGCATCGTTTCATTGTACAGAGGCATCTACAGCCGCCTGTTGCCAGGCATGTCTTATCATGGGCCTAGTGTGTCTTTTCCCACAACCCCTCTCTCCCCGCCACATCCTCCTGGCATGTACCAAGCTGGGAACAAGAACATAAGGAATGGAAACAACAGGAGATAATTTTATCCTTGTCAAAACACACAGAATGCTGGAGGAACTCAGCAGGTCAGGCAGCATCTATGGAAAAGAATAAACAGTCAACATTTCAGGCTGAGACACTTATTCAGGACTAATAAGGAAGGGGGAAGATGCCAGAATAAAAAGGTGGTGGGAAGGGAGAGGTTAGTTGGAAGGGGATAGGTGAAGCCAGGTGGGTGGGAAAGGTCTCGGGTTGCAGAAGAAAGAATCTTCTCCTTGTGCTTTTTTGATCATCATACCAGACATACGATCTCAGTCCCATTTACGTGCATTAGCCCTATATTCCTGATGCTAGATGCCTGAGCATGGGAAACAACATTCTTTCATCCATTCCGTCAATCCTGTAAGTATTCTATCCATTTCAAGATTTCTTCCCATTTTCCCTAAACTCAGTAGTATCAGAAGAACATAAGAAATAGGACCAGGAGCACCAAGCCTGCTCTGCCATTCAGTAAGATCATGGTTGAACTGGCCATTGACTTATCTCCCCCTAACTGCCTTTTCCCCTAACCGTTAGCTCCCCAACTATGCAAAAAATCTATCCAACCTTGTCTTAAATATATTGACTGAGGTAGCCCCCACTGCTTCATTGGGCAGAGAATTCCACAGATTCACCACTCTCTGGGAAAAGCAGTTCCTCCTCACCTTCAGCCTAAATCTACTCCCCCAAATCTTGAAGCTGTGTCCCCTAGTTCTAGTCTCAACTACCAGTGGAAACAACTTTCCTGCCTTTATCTTATCTATCCTTTTCACAATTTTATATGTTTCTATAAAATCTCTTCACATTCTTCTGCATTCCAGTGAGTGCAGTCTCTCTTCATAGTCATATCCCCTCATCTCTGGAATCAACCTGGTGAACCTCCTCTGCACCACCTCCAAAGCCAGTATATCATTCCTCAAGTAAGGAGACCAGAACTTCATGCAGTACTCCAGGTGCGGCCTCACTAGTACCCTGTACAGTTGCAGCATAACCTTCCTGCTCTTAAATTCAATCTCTCTAGCAATGAAGGCCAACATTCCATTTGCCTTCTTGATAGCCAGCTGCAACTGCGAACCAACCTTTTGTGATTCATGCACAAGCACTCCCAAGTCCCTCTGCACAGCAGCATGCTGGGGTTTTTCACCATTTAAATAATAATCTGCTCTTTCATTTTTCCTTTCAACGTGGATGGCCTCACATTTACCAACATTGTACTCCATCTGCCAGACCCTTGCCCACTCAGTTAACCTATCTATATCTCACTGCAGACTCTCCGTATCTTCTCCACAATTTGCTTTTCCACTCAATTTTGATTCACCAACAAATTTAGATACACTACACTCGGTCCCCTCTTCCAGATCATTAATGTATATCATGAACAGGTGTGGGCCCAGCACCGACCCCTGTGGCACCCCGCTCACCACTGATTGTCAGCCAGAGCAACACCCATTTTCTATTAGTTAACCAATCCTCTATCCAAGCTAATACATCACTCTCAACTCTATACATCTTAATCTTATGGATAAGTCTTTTATGTGGCACCTTATCAAACACTTTCTGGAATTCCAAGTAAATAAAGGCCATCTGTTCCCCTCTATCCACTGCACTCATTATGTCTTCAAAGAACTCCAGTAAGTTTGTCAAACAGGACATGCTTTTGACGTTTCTTTCCAGATGCCTAGCTATATCTTAGAGATATAGAAAACCTACAGCACAATACTTCAGCCCACAATGCTGTGCCAAACATGTAATTACTTTAGAAATTACCTAGGGTTACCCATAGCCCTCTCTTTTTCTAAGCTCCATGTACCAAATCTTCTTTAATGGTAGCTTCAAGCATTTTCCCAAGTACAGATCTGAAACTAACTAATCTATAGTTACCTGCCTTTTGCCTACATCCTTTTTTGAACAATGCTGTGACATTCGCCATCTTCCAATCCACCAGAACCTGCCCAGACTCCAGAGAATTTTGGTAAATCATTTCCAAAGCCTCTACTGTAACTTCTGCTATTTCGTTCAGTACCATGGGATGCATTCCATCAGGAACAAGGAACTTGTCTATCTTCAGGTTCACAAGATTGCTCAGCACTACCTCTTTAGTGATAGTTAGCGTATCGAGGTTCTTACCTCTCATCACATCCATAACATCTCTCTTTGGCTTATTAGATATGTCCTCCACCATGAAGACCCAGACGAAATAGTCATTCAAAGCCTCAGCCATTTCTTCATTACCAAATATCAATTCCCCCTTCTTGTCCTCCAAGGGACGTACATTAACTTTAGCCACCCTTTTCTACTTTATATAATTATAAAAACTTTTACTATCCATTTTTATATTTTGTGCTAGTTTATTTTCATAATCTAGCTTCCCTTTCTTTATTACCCACTTAGTGGTTTTTTTGTTGCTTTTTAACATTTTCCCAGTCTTCCAGTTTCCCACTACTCTTGGCAACCCTGTATGCACGAGATTTTAGTTTCATGCCTTCTTTTATTTCCTTAGTTATCCAAGGCTGGCTCTCCTTGCTTTTAATGTCCTTGCTGTCCTTGGAATATACTGAAATATATTTTTGTTGAGCACCATGAAAAATCTCTTTGAAAGTTTTCCACCGTTACTCAACTGTGCCACCATATAGCCTGTGTTCCCAGTCTACACTAGCCAAATCCTTCTTCATCCCATTGTAGTCTCCATTGTTTAGGCATAACACACTGGTTTCAGATTGAACTATTGCACCCTCCATTTGTGTGAGGAAATTCAATCATACTGTGATCACTCTTTCCAAGAGGATTCCTAACTACAAGTTCATTAGTTTTACCTGTCTCATTGCACAGGACCAGATCCAAGATAGCACATTCCCCTGTAGGTTCAGTAGTATGCTGTTCAAGAAAATTATCATGAATGCATTCTATGAAGTCCTCCTTAAGACTGCCCCGACCAACTTGATTCACCCAATCTATGTACAAATTAAAGTTCCCCATGATAACTGCTATTCCATTCTTACATGCCTCAGATATTTCTCGGTTTATTGCCTGTGCCACTGTAATGTTATTATTTGGTGGCCTATAGACAACTCCCACCAGTGATTTTTTTCCCTTTACCATTCCTAACCTCTACCGAGATGGATGCAACATTCTGCTCCTTAGATCTTATATCATCTCTCAATATTGCCCTGGTCTCATCTTTAATTAAGAGCGCTACTCCAGCTCTCTTACCTTCCTGCCCATCCTTCCGTATTACCTGATATCCTTGGATATTTAATTCCCAATCCTCTCCACATTGCAACCACATCACTGTATTAGCCATTAAATCATACCTCTTTGTACTGATTTGAGCAACGTTCTATATAACCATCTATAATCTCTCCTGATGAGGTAAACCTCCTGCCCCCAGCCAAGGATCAGCATCTGAACTGAGCTCAATTTCTCTCCTCTGCTTCCTCTGTTTCCTCCATGGCAATGAACGTATGTGTTGCTGCTGTCCACCTGTCATCCAGAGTATTCCTTTAGGGGCTGTCAGTCTTTCCTGAATTCGGCAACAGTGTCGGGAGATACTCAGTAATGGGCAAAGTCACGTTGGGAGTCAGGTGCGTGCCGTTTTAACAGTAAATGAAAATCAAGGACTTATAAAAGGGCCCAGGACTTGAATTACCAACATTTTCTCTTGCCTCAGTTGCTGCCTGACTTGCTGAATGTTTCCTGTTTTTATTTGTTTCAGGTTCTGTTTTAGCCATTTGTTTCTGATTTCAATCCATTCCTATGTTGATTCAATCTGGATTTTGATCAACTTTATGATTTATTTTTGTGGTAAATTTGATCAAGCATTAGTGCTGAATGCAGTGATATTTCAGTGTATCCAAAATGGTTGCGATCCAGTTTTTGTGTTTTTCTGAATCGTTTGCCTGGCTCCTTCCTTTCCATTTTCTGAACTGTTAACATTTCTGTTGTAGTATCCAAGACAAATATTTATTGTTCCTGACTGAAATGTTCCGACCTATGTTTGCCAGCAATGTTTTGAGAAGTCAATCAGTACTTTTTTTGATAACGCCATATAAACACACATCAAACCCCTAGAAATAGTAAATGCTTCAGACATATTGACCAACATCAAAATTGGCAAGCAAGTGAGGTTGTAGTTGATTTCAGACGAAGCTCAAATGTGCATAATTCACATGTTGAAGTGGCCTCAGATCCCAGAAAGTCAAGCCAAAGAAACATATCCTCAGTCCCTAGGGACTGCTTAGAAGAGAATTGTTACTCCAGAATTTTGAAAGATTAACTAAAATTAAATAATAATCTTTAGTAAAAACATAAATATACCACATCCACTCCCTCCACCACCATCAAGTCATGCAGGATTTAGAATGTGCCATGAAGTTTCTCCCAGGGTATTCTAACAACACTTTCCAAGCCCATAGTCTATGACATTAAGAACACAGGCAGCAAATGCTTGGGAACATCAGCAGCTACAAGTTCCTCTCTTCGGCATAGGTCTGTTTTGTGGTCATGATGGAATATGGGGTCAACATTAGAGTTATACAGCACCAAAAGAGGCCTCTTGGTCCACATGGTCCATAGTCCAAGATTTCCATCTAAGCTAGTACCTTTTGCCTGCATTTAGCCCATATCCTTCTAAACCAGGTGATCCCAGCCTTGGGTCCACGGACCCCTTAGTTATTGGGAAGGCTCCATAGCATTAAAAAGGTTGGGAATCTCTGCTCTAAACTTTTCCATAAGACACAGTATCAGAATCAGGCCATTCAGTCCATCGAGTCTGTTCTGCCATTTCTTCATTGCTGATTCATTAACCCTCTTGACCACATCTTCCTGCCTTCTGACCTACCATTTACCTGTCCAAGTCACTTTTACAAAATGGGTCCAGTTCACTAAGCATGCAGTTTCTATTTCATTCTTTCTGATATTCTTTTTACTCCTCTTCTTACTTCTTCCTATGTCTATAGTTAAATAAAAATAAATTTGCCAGTGATGGAAAATAATTCAGACTGTTAAAGATCAGACTGGGTCTATAATAGCCTCTTGACATCAGCTGAAAGTTAAGAAAGTCTGGTGTGTGATGCATGTTCCTTCAGTTTAATTTTATTATATACAGTTTAATTCAGTTACAAAGAAGAGAAAATCTGCAGATGCTGGAAATCCAAATAACACACACAAAATGCCAGAGGAACTCAGTAGGACAGGCAGCATCAATGGAAAAGAGTACCTTTGACCTTTCAGGCCAAACCCTTCAGCAGGACTGGCAAGAAAAAGATGAGGAGTAGATATAAAAGGTGGGGGAGGGGAGAGAGAAACACAAGGTGATAGGTGAAACCTGGAGGGGGAAGGGTGAGGTAAAGAGCTGGGAAATTGATTGGTGAAAGAGATACAGGGCTGGAGAAGGGGGTGTCTGATAGGAGAGGACAGAAGGCCATGGAAGAAAGAAAAGTGCGAGGTGCACCAGACGGAGGCAATAATAAGGTGAGAGAGGAAAAAGGGGATGGGAAATGGTGAAGGGGAGCCGGGGAGGGGGCATTATCAAAGTTCGAGAAATCAATGTTTGTGCCTTCAGATTGGAGGCTACCCAAATGGAATATAAGGTGTTGTTCCTTAAACCTGAACGTGGCCTCGTTGTGACAGTAGCGGAGGCCATGGATTGATATACTGGAATGGAATAGGAAGTGGAAGTGGAATTAAAATGGGTGGCCACTGGGAGATCTCAAGCAGTGTCCCAATCTACGATGGGTCTCACTGATATACAGGAGGCCACACCAGGAGCACTGAACACAGAATATGACCCCAACAGACTCACAGGTGAAGTGTCACCTCACCTGGAAGGGCTGTTTGGGGCCCTGAATGGTAGTGAGGGAGGAGGTGTAGGGCAGGTGTAGTACTTGTTCCACTTGCAAGCATAAGTGCCAGGAGGGAGATCAGCAGGGAGGGATGAATGGACAAGGGAGTTGCACAGGGAGTAATCCTTGTGGAAATCAGAAAGTGGGGGGGTTGGTGGGGGAAGATGTGCTTGGTGGTGGGATCCCATTGGAGATGGTGGAAGTTGTGGAGAATTATGAGCAGGATGCAGAGGCTGGTGGATTGATAGGCAAGGACAAGAGGAGCCCTATCCCTGTAGGGTGACGGGAGGATGGGGTAAGAGCAGCCCTGTGTGAAATGGAAGAGATGCGGTTGAGGGCAGCATTGTTGGTGAAGGAAGGGAAACCTCTTTCTTTGAAAAAGGAGGGCATCTTTGTTCTAGAATGAAAAGCCTCATCCTGACAGCAGATGTGGTGGAGAAGGAGGAATTAAGAGAAGGGGTGCTGTTTTTACAAGTAACAGGATGGGTTGAGGTGTAGTCTAGGTAGTTGTGAGAGTCAGTGGGTTTATAACTGACATCTGTAGACAAGCTGCCTCCAGAGATAGAGACAGTGGTATTGAGAAGGGGAAGGGAGGTGTTGGAAATGGACCAAGTAAACTTGAGGGCAGGATGGAAGTTGGAGGCAAAGTGGATGAAGTTGATGAGCTCGGCGTGGGTGCAGGAAGCAGCACCAATACAGTCGTCAATGTAGCGTAGGAAGAGTGGAGGACAGACACCAGTGTAGGCTTGGAACATAGACTGTTCCACGTAGCCGACAAACAGGCAGGCATAGCTGGGACCAGTGTGAATGCCCATGGCTACAGCTTTTGTTTGAAGGAAGTGGAAGGAGCCAAAGGAGAAATTATTAAGAGTGAGGACAAGTTCTGCTAGATGGAGGAGAGTGGTGGTGGAGGGGAACTAGTTGGGTCTGGTGTCCAGAAGGAAACGGAGAGCTTTGAGATCTTCCTGTTGGGGGATGGAGGTGTACAGGGACTGAACATCCATAGTGAAAATAAGATGATGGGGGCCGGAGAACAAAATCATTGAAAAGATCCAGAGCATCTGAAGTGTCATGGACGTAGGTGGGAAGGGCCTGAGCTAGGGGGAATAAAACAGAGTCAAAGTATGCAGATAGGAGTTCAGTCGGGCAGGAACAACCAAGAACAATGGATCCTCCTGGACAAGCGGGTTTGTGGATCTTGGATAGGGGGTAGGAACGGGAGGTGTGGCGTGTAGAAACTATGAGGTTGGTGGCAGTGCATGGGAGATCTCAAGACCTAATATGGTCAGTGATGGTGTTGGGGACAATGGCCTGGTGCTCCTTAGTGGGATCCTGTTCAAGGGGTAAGTAAGAGGAAGTGTCTGAGAGTTGTTGCCGTGCCTCAGCAAAGTAGAGGCCAGACTACTACGGCACCCCCTTTATCTGTGGGTTTGATGGTGAGGGGGGGGGGATTAGTGCGAAGAGCAGGGAGTTCGGAATGGGTGAGGTTGGAATCAGAGAGAGGAGTGTTGAAGTCAAGACGGTTGATGTCTTGTCAGCAGCTGGCAATGAAATGGCCCAGAGCAGGCAGAAGAGGAGAAGGGATGAAAATGGGAGGAGAGCTGAAGGCAGGAGCAGGGGTCATGGGTGCTGGGTGGAGAGGTCTCGCCAAAGAAGTAGGCTTGGAGTCAGAGGTGACAGAAGAAAAGCTCAACACAATGACGAGAGCAGAACTCGCTGAGGTGTGGGCGCAGGGGGACAAAGTTGAGGCCCTTACTGAGGACAGAACATCCTGCCTCAGAGAGGGGAAGTTTGGAGGAAATGCTGAAAACCCGGCACAGATGAGAGCTGGGATTGGAGGGTTGGTGGTTTCTGAGGAGAAGGGAGGTTTTGGGTGTTCAGGGATGGTGGGGGTCAGAGGAAAATGGAGTCTCCGAGGACCCAAGAGCTGGTGGTCGCATCTGAGAGAGATGGGACTGCAGAGTGATAGTGGGGGAAGGGGAAATGGGGTGTGTTGCTTACACATTCAGATATCTATTTTATCCTACCTGGAGGCTGGTTAATTTTAAGAGGAAATTATTACTAGAAAAAGAATGTACTTTATAAACTTTGTTTAAACTCAAACAAAATCATGTAAAAAGCTTTGGACTCAAAGATCTGCACAGTTAACATATTCACCTTAAAGTTCTCCTTTAACTAATATTTTGAAACCAGACATTATTTTAGCCAACTTGTGCTCAGTAGTTGAGCAATAAAATTTTCCAAAAGAATGTTGGCTTGCACTCATGAATAGATGGGTGCTATTTCCAAGCCAAAGTTCTGTGGAAAATTTGTTTAACTTTTATAAGTATATCTACAGAGCCTAACCATAATGACACAGTCCTACCCATAATACTCTGCACAACGGCATCAAGGAAAACATCTGGCGGTGAAATACTGTGATTGTCCAAACTGGGTTCTTCCACTGCCTGGCAGTAAATAGTTTCTAACACTTCAATCAAGATTCTTATCATTAAAAATGTTTGCCATTTTAAGAGTGATCTATTATTAGATTACTCATAGTAATTGAACTGATAATATTTTACTTTAAAGTACTGATGACAGTAAAAACTGGATAATCCACTCTGGAACACCAAATGGCACACAGTGAAAAATTCCGCTGTTCAGATGTGCCAAAGTCTCTGTTAAAAGCAACCACCCTGCATGAAAATTTTCATTCAAGCAAAATTATTTGGAAGAGCACAGAATGAAGTTCAAGGTCTTATTTTGACGTTTTCAATGTATAATTAAGGAAGTAGACTTTAGAGCAGTGTAGCTTTCTTATTATATCAAGAGCATTTGGAAACTTTAATTATAGACTTTGATGCCACTTACATTACTGAGCTATAAGCAAATTAAAACAAAGGCTTTGTTAATGTGTGCCCAGGCTACAAATAACATGGTATTATGTTTTTCCTCAATGTTTTTAATCTCAAGGGTTTGATTTAGCAAATCTCCACTGTATTTATTCCAGTGTACCTCCTGATAACAAAGAACTCATTTTCTATTATATTCTGCAAACACTTGTAATGGATTGCAGTGTATGGTCTAGCAAATAGAAGCAGTATATAAAGATACAACCACAAATATATTTGATCTGTGCAGACCTGGTCACCATTATCATTACTTGTGGTTTGTGGCAAAGACTATCTCTCAGATTTTTACAGCCATAACTAAATATGAATGGTCCCCTAAGAAGTGAATGAAAATTATTTATGAAAAGGAAGATCATGAAAGGCTTGACAAACCCACAAGCAGTGTCCCTGGAGTCTTTCCTTTATTCTACTCTGTTCATTCTAGAACCTCTTAGAAACTAATTAGACAGTTGGATTCCAGAAGATTACAGGTTAAGTTTTTGGGGATAATTATAAATATAAGTCCATATAAACCAATCCAGAACAAGAAGCAAGTTCCAATTCATGATTTTTCCTTGTAGTTACTATTTTACTTTGTCTTATAATAGTACCAAATAGCTGTTGGTTTTGCAATTTTAGACGAGCGAGCCAGGCTTACCTTAGACGGTCAAATTGATCCAAGCTGACATTAGTGCACAGAAATTTCAGGCAGGACTGAGCTTACAGAAATCATGACTGAATTTCCTGATGGAAATCAATTTGCAAAGTAAAATAATTCTGCTCAGGATTTCGTCCTCCCGGGATCACCATTATAGTTTCATTGACTTAAAGTCAAGTCTTCACCTAGAAATTGGATCCAATTTCACATGTGCTAATCATTCATAACAGTGATTATACCTGCGATGAATTGCACTAGTGATTATTTTCATGTTAAATCATCTCTATCAGGAAATTAACCTGGGCAGTTCTGTGTAGAATCAACTTTAATGTGGCTGACATTTTCTCGGCAATAACACTGGAGCCTTGCATTGCTTCTTTCACCAGACTGTCAGCATAAGTTGAAGCTTTTGGCTACAACCTACATTGTTTATCGATCTGTCACAGAAAAATAAAGAGCATATCACTCAAGGATTGACAATGAGACATCAATTAAAAGGTCTGCACTGTTAGATTGATGCCTTGTGCACCGAACCTGCCAACTCCAGTTTTCAGTGGAGAAAAACCCCAACACCGATGTTTCCTCCAGTGTTTGCATTACAGTATTCATACCAGGCTCTCCTCGAAGCTCTCACTCCCTGCTCCATCAATTCACCATTGCTGCAGTTTGAACTATCCAACAGTGCACTCTAACAACCCATCAAGTCTTTATCAACAGTCTTTAAAACCTGTAACCTCCATTATGTAGAAATATAAAAGTAGGTACATTACCATTTGCAAGATCCCCTCCAAGTTGCATTTTATCTTAATTTGCTGTGCTTTCTATGTAGCTTGGTCTAAATCCTAGATCTTCCCCCAGCAACACACCCAAAATGCCTTTATCTCAGCCAGAATTATTGACTGTTCATTTCCCTCCGTCAAAAATGCCTGTCCTGTTGAGTTCCCTCAGCATTTTGTGTGTGTTCCTCAGGAATTCCAGCCTCTTGTGTCTTCCCCGTGCAGCAGCAGCAGCAGCAGCATGCAAGTACTTACCTACAGTTCTAGAAAACTTCTCTAGATAACTTAAGGATGATTGGAGGATGACCTTCAAATGGGCTAGCTGAAGATATCCAGAGCACCGGTCCTTTCCATGTATTAACACCTGCTGGCCAGTGTGCAGCACGATTGCTCATAACAGAAAGCAGAGACTCTATGACTTCCCCCTTCATCAGTTCGGCTGCAAATATCCATGGACAAAAAGATTGGCATAGATGTGATGAGTTGAAGGGCCTGTTTTTTGGCCGTACAAATCTGACTCTGTGAAACAGTTTTCTCGACCGTAAGTTTTACTCTTGTGATGTGGTTTATGGCTGCCACCTGTTCTCAGTACACAGAATGTTAATCTTTATCTTCCACTTTTCTGCCAGTCATACCAGAAATTGGCCTGATTTGGCACCTATGGTAGACTATATGCCATGATCTCAATAACGTGTAAGCATTCTTTTGTAACTTTTATGACCAAATATTCTTAATATCCTGAGTTATGCTTGCTTTCTGACCTCAATATGCACCATGCTAAACTTTGTAAGTCAGAACTTTACTTAATATTCTGTTCCAGACAATGTCACAACTAACTCCTGTGGCAGCACCCTGTGTTATGCTAGTGTTCCTTCTACTTCTGTTTTTGTAAGTGCTCTCCATGCCTCTTTTTCAGGTCAGCTGAGATCATGCACAACCGTGGACTTACTGAACACCATTCAGTTGTCATTGAAGCCCTCGGCATCCTGGCTGCTGCTGTCTTTGATATCTGATACGCAGTCCGGGGAGAACAGGCACAACTGAACTCTTCTTCTGTTCTCGTAACTAGCAGGTGGATTAGGACATGAACTCTTAGGAATGTTTATTTGAGTTCCACCTCAGAAGAACAGACATGGTGAACCTGTCTGATAACCCAAAAAGCTTATACTTGAAACAAAAGTACTCAGCTCAGCCTCTACAAAACAAATAAGTTTGATGTTTCAAACACGCCTATTTCAATTAAGAATTCTTTGTTGTTGACTACTTTAATGAAGTAACCTCGTGTATGTTTACATTTCCCTGCTATCACAAAGAGTGCATATTTGACAGCAACTTTGTTTTCATTTTTGGATTTGATCTTGGTGTGTTCTGCATATTTTGTTGCAATTAATTAAAAAAACATTAGAAGGGTACTCTAAAATTGTGAAAATGCTTCAGTCTTGAATTTTGTAGTATGCTAATATGAAGATGGACAAAAAGATTGCCTTGTATTGATGGGCTGAAGGGCCTTTTTCTCTGCCGTAAAACTCTGACTTTTGTGAGTTTTACTCTTTTGAGATGGTTTATTGCTGCTGCCTGTTCTGAACACACAGAATATTAATCTCTGTTTTCCACCTTCCTGCCAGTTGTTTGACCTTTCTTCAGATGCTGAATTTGTAAAAGCAGAGGGACTGGCAACCTTTAGGCAGCTGTCTCCTCTCTTTAAAGATTGAGCACAAAATAAAAGAAATCTGATGAAAACAGTTTAATGCAAAACTTCTTTTGAGAAATCAGTTTACTCTATACAAATTCAGGTCTTTTCCCAAGTTTATTTTTCTAATTATTTGCAGTATAATTAAAATAGTAGTAATGTACAAATATTAAACCATATTAAACCTCATTTGAAAATACACTAGAACTCATGAAATTATAATAAAGTCATTTTGGCAAATACAGATGAAGTTCAGGAAACTTTAAAGGAAGCTTATCAGCATTCTTCTGAAAAGTAACCATTGTGGATGCAAGTTACAAATCCTGGAAAATAGTCTTTATTCTTGTCATTATTGTGGGAAATATTGGACAAGTCAATCATGGTTTTCTTAGAGAAATCTAGGGCAGATGTTTCTCAACACCCCAGTCTGGCAGCCACCAATGTAAAAGGGTCATCACACCAGCCGGACCATTCTGAGTCAGGACACCAGTCTGTTTAACATGCAAATGACTGACAGCTTTGGCATTTCAGGGGAAAGCATGGCAGGGTCCACAGTTGCAGAGCTTATAAAAGAAAATGAACAGGTGCAGGTTGAGGGCTGTATTTTATTGGATCACCAATTATTAAAATTAGTAAGTAGAAGACTTTAAATGAAAATAATTATTAATTAATTATAATTAATAAGTTGTTTATATTTAATTGTGTGGAGTAGGCCAGTGATGAGAGTAAAAGCGACAGGCTTTGGCGTGTTCGGCTTCGGCAAGGGAAGAGGGTAAGTGGACTTCGATTTTGGTTTTTCTTTGCTCTTTTTTGAGGAATAGAGAGCACATCTGTAGGGTTAGTATTTTGCTCTGGGTGTCAGACGTGGGAATCCTGGGAATCTTCCAGTTTCCAGAAGGCCACATCTGCGCCAGATGCACCGAGAAGCAGCTCCTGAGAGACCGTGTTAGGGATCTGGAGCTGCAGCCGGATAACCTACAGCTTAGTAGGGAGAGTGAACAGGAGACAGAGAGGAACTACAGGGAATTAGTCACCCCAAGGCTGCATGAGTTAGATAAGTGGGTGATGGTCAGGGAAGGGATGGGAAGAGCTCGGTTAGGAGAGAGCATCCCTGTTGCCATCCCCCTCAGTAATCATTATCTCATTTTGGATGCAGTTGAGGGGTGACCTGACAGAGGACGACCACGGCGATCGGGTCTCTGGCACTGAGCCTGGTTCCGCGGTGCAGAAGGGAAAGAGGAAGATGAGGAATACGGTAGTCATAGGGAATTCCATAGTGAGGGGAAAAGACGGGACGTTCTGTCAGCCTGATAGAGATACCCACATGGTGAGTTGCCTCCCAGGTGCCAGGGTTTGGGATGTCTCCGATCGGGTGCAGAGTATTCTGAAGGGAGAAGGTGAACAGCCAGAAGTCTTGGTACACGCTGGTATCGATGACATAGGTAGAAAAAGGGAGGAGGTTCTGAAGAGAGAATTCAGGGAGTTGGGTAGGACCTCTAGGATAGTAATCTCAGGATTGCTGCCTGCGCCACATGCTAGCCAGCGCAAGAATAGCATGATCAGGCATATTAATGTGTGGCTGAAAGACTGGTGTAGGGGGCAGGGCTTCAGGTTCCTGGATCTTTGGGACATCTTCTGGGTGAGGTATGACCTGTACAAAAATGACAGGTTAAATGTGAAACCAAAGGGGTCCAATATCCTAGCAGGCAGGTTTAATAGAGCTGTTAGGGAAGGTTTAAACTAATTTGGCAGGGGGATAGGAACCGAAGTGATAGGGCTGAGGAAGGGGGAAACAGGAATAAATCAAAGATAGCGTGCAACAGAGATGATAGAAAGGATAGGCAGGAGATGAGGCATAATCACAGCCAGTGGGATGAGTTACAGGGCAATAGAGGTGTGGTGCAGTTAAAACAGAAAGCAATAAATACTGGACTGAAGGTGTTATATTTGAATACACGCAGCATAAGGAATAAAATGGATGATATTGAAATTCATCTACAGTTTGGCAAATAAGATGTTGTGGGCATCTCTGAAACTTGGCTAAAGGATGGCTGCTATTGGGAGCTGATCTTCCAAGGTATATGCTGTATCAGGAAGATAGGTTAGTAGGCAGAGGGGGTGGTGTGGCTCTGTGTATAAGAAATAATATTAAATCATTACAAAGTGATGACATAGAATCGGAAGATGCAGAGTCTCTATGGATTGAGTTAAGAAATGGCAAGGGTAAAAGGACCCTAATGGCAGCTGTATACAGGCCTCCAAATAGCAGCCGGGATGTGGATTACAAATTACAGCAGGAGATAGAAAAGGTGTGTCAGAAGGGCAATGTTATGATAACCATTGGGGACTTTAACAAGAAAGTGGATTGGGAAAACCAGGCCAGTACTGGACCTCAAGAGAGAGAATTTGTAGAATGTCTAAGGGATGGCTTTTTAGAACAGTTTGTTGTTGAGTCCACTAGGGGATTGGCTGTGCTGGATCGGGTGTTGTGCAATAATCTGGAGGTGATAAGAGAGCTTAAGGGTAAGGAACCCTTAGGGAACAGTGATCACAATATAATCGAGTTCACTTTGAAATCTGAGAGGGAAAAAATAAAATCCAATGTGTCGGTATTTCAGTGGAATAAAGGAAATTACAATGGCATGAGAGGGGAACTGGGCAAAGTTGACTGGAAAGAGACATTTGCAGGAAGGACAGTAGAGCAGCAGTGGCTGGAGTTATGTGAAAAATGAGGGAAGTGCAAGACAGATATATTCCAAATAAGAAGAAATTTTCAAAGGGGAAAAGGACACTACCGTGACTGACAAGTGAAGTCAGGGCCAAATTAAAAGCAAAAGAGAAGGCATACAAGGAAGCCAGAGTTAATGGGAAGGTAGAGGATTGGGAAACTTTTAAAAACTTGCAGAAGGAAACTAAGAAGGTCATTAGGAAGGAAAAGATGAATTATGAAAGGAAGCTGGTGACTAATATCAAAGAAGATACTAAAAGCTTTTTTTAAGTATATAAAGGGTAAAAGAGAGTCGAGGGTAGATATAGTAGGTTAGTAGTCCTTCAGATTCGAAGAAGACACGCTGTTGTGCAGTTCATCTGTGGATACGGAGGTGGCTCTGTAGTCCCAGTCTGGAAGCACAGAGTCTAGCACAGTGGGAGCACTGGAAGTCCGTTGTTGTAATAATTGTGGCTGCTGTTCTGTGACACCGCTCATGGTTTTCCATCAGTTTTTGGCAGCGCCTGTCTTTTAAGCTGGTGTGGGCTTCATAGCACAGGACTTCGCAGTGGGTTCTGTCAGCAGCCGCAGCTTCGTTCCCTTGGCTGGAGATCACAGTAGCGTAGGGTTTCCTTCACAGCGCCTTTGTAGCGTTTGCGTGGACGACCTTGAGGTCTCTTTCTGGTCTCCAGTTCACCATAGAGCAGCTGCCGAGACATAAGGTGGTCGTCCATTCTGATGACGTGTCCCACCCACCGCATCTGGGCTCTGATGATCGGGGACTGGATGCTGGTGGACTCCACGCAATCCAAGACCTCCAGGTTGGAGACATGGTCTTGCCAAGGATGGAGTGGAGGACGCGCATGGGAAATTTGACCAATATAAAATGACACTGGAGATATTGCAATGAAAGAAGCAGAGATGGCAGAGGAACTGAATGTATATTTCACATCACATTCTTCACAGTGGAAGACACCTGCAATATACCGAACATTCAAGAGTGTCAGGGAAGTGAAGTTTGTGCAGTGAAAATTACGATTGAGATGGTGCTCAGGAAGCTAATGGTCTGAGGGTGGATAAATCTCCTGGACCTGATGGAATGTACCCTCAGGTTCTGAAGGAAGTCGCTGGAGAGATTGCAGAAGCATTAACGATGATCTTTTAAGAATCGATAGATTCTGGCATTATACCAGATGACTGGAAAATTACAAATGTCATTCTGCTATTTAAGAAGGGTGGGAGGCAGCAGAAAGGAAACTACAGACCTGTTAGCCTGACATCAGTGGTTGGGAAGTTGTTGGAATCGATTGTTAGGGATGAGATTACGGAGTACCTGGAGGCTCATGACAAGATAGGCCAAAGCTAGCCTGACTAATCTACTACAATTCTTTGAGGAAATTACAAGCAGGGTTGATAAAGGAGATGCAGTATGATGTATGTCAATGATTTGGACTACGGCAAAAATGGATTTATAGCTAAATTTGCCAATGATACAAAGATAGGTGGAGGAGCAGGTAGTGTTGAGGAAACAGAGAGCTTGCAAACAGACTTAGTTTAGGGGAAAAGGGCAAAGAAGTGGCAAATGAAATACAATGTTGGAAAGTGTATGGTCATGCTCTTTTGTGGAAGGAATAAATGGGAAGACTGTTATTTAGATGGGGAGAGAATTCAAAATGCAGAGATGCAAAGGGACTTTGGAGCACTTGTGCAAGATGCCCTAAAGATTAACCTCCAGGTTGAGTCAGTTGTGAAGAAGGTGAATGCAATGTTGGCATACATTTCTAAAGGTATAGAATAAAAGAGCAGATGTTGAGGCTCTATAAGGCACTCGTGAGACACTTGGAGTACTGTGTTGAGTTTTGGGCTCCTTACTTTAGAAAGGATATACTGACATTGGAGAGGGTTCAGAGAAGATTCACGAGAATGATTCCAGGAATGAAAGGGTTATCGTATGAGAACATCTGGCAGCTCTTGGGCTGTATTCCCTGGAGTTCAGGAGAATGAGGGGGGATCTCATAGAAACATTCCGAATGTTAAAAGGCCTGAACAGATTAGATACGGCAACGTTATTTCCCATGGGGAGGGGATTCTAGGACAAGAGAGCACAACTTCAGGATTGAAGGAAGTCCATTCAGAACTGAGATGCAGAGAAATTACTTTAGTCAAAGGAGGTAAATCTGTGGAATTTGTTGCCACGAGTGGCTCTGGAGGCCAAGTCACTGGGTGCATTTAAGGCAGAGATAGATAGGTTCTTGATTAGCCAGGGCATCAAAGGGTATGGGGTGAAAGCAGGGTATTGGGGATGATTGGAAGAATTGGATCAGCCCATGATTGAATGGCGGAGCAGACTCAATGGGCCTAATGGCCTACTTCTGCTCCTATATCTTATGGTCTTAATTGTATATTCCGGTAATATAGGAAAAAATAAACAATTGATGTTATTTATTTGATTTCAGTCACAAAGTTAACAAGTTATATTTTGATTTCTGATTCTTTTGACTAATTTTCTGTGGCTCCATTTTCCAGCTAAACTCCGAACAGTTTTTTGGAAGAAAATGCCAAAGCAACAAATGTAATCTTCTTGAATATTGATCTTTATTACACAGTAAGCCACACCAAACTTTCCTACCCAATTCAAACATCATTAATCACATTTCTTGTGATATTTTCATCACCCACTAACTTGCATGCTACAGTGAGTCAATTAATTCACAATAGGCAGTATTTATCCATGGACCGTGGGTGCAATTTTTAAAATTGCAGTCAGTAGGAAAGTGGTCAAATCAATGGAAATCTTCAATAAAGATTTTTTTATGTGTAACATTCAGCAATATAAAAAAAGACTTTCAAATGAACAGCCAGAAAAGATCTTGCCTAAAAAACTGCAATGCAGCATTCAGTAACCCATCTGGGGATTTCACTTTATTTTTAGAACTGTCAAAAGGCTGAGAACAAAGATGTCTTTTCTTTTCACAGGGCTTCCTTCAGAAAAAAAGTACACTTCCGAGAGGCATCTAGAGCCAAATTTAGAAGAAGGTTTGTTTAAGTTGCTTGGTTATCAGCACGTTTTTCAGATCACTCTAGCTTTAAACCTTGCGCAGCACCACCCACCGAATAATGATGGTTTACCATCCTTGTTGCTGCTTTAAGGAAAAGAGCGGCTTGTCAAACAGTATGATTTTGTTCTCTTGCCTGTCTCTGATGTATTTATTGTACTTTTCATCTTATTTTCTCTTTCCTGACTTCGCATTTTGCCTGTTCTTTCTCTCTATTTTAGTTGGGACCAATGGATGATATCATGGGGAAGGTCACTACAAACTGCATTAAAGGCAGGGTTGGGGAGGAACTAAAGCACCAGCACCTTCTTCCCTTAACCTCTCTGCTAAGGTGTATTTCCATCCTCCACTTGTTCTTAACATCCTCCTGACCCTTTCAATTTCTTACCATCTCAGGCCTTCTTATCAGACCTCTTTCAAAGTATAATACAATTCCACCAACTTTGGGTGTAAGTCATAAAATACAAATGAGGAAGTTTTTAAAGCAAAAAGTAGAGAAGCCTATCAGGGAAGACTGTACTGGATCTTGTATGAGAGGACCAAGTGTTGGAGGTGACCATGGAGGAAACCTTTTGAAACAGTGACCATGGTTTGCTAAGTTTGAAGGTAGTCACGGGCAAAGAGAACTTTGTGTTATATTTCACTGTTAAGTATTAGGAATGATATTTTCCAATTGTCAGCAAAGCCCAGTTAAATAATTAATTAACAATTTAAACATATGATTTCTTAAAAATTTAACCTTGGCAGACAGCCATTCCTCCAAAGGCTATTCAGGGAGTAATTGTTTTAACACAGCCTTAGTGAGAAACAATTTGGGAGAGTCATCGGTGCTACTGCAAAGTCATTCTCCCACAGGGAAACACCACACAGCAAAACTTGTCAAGGTTAGCTCTGGCTTGAACTAGATCCTAAAGGGTTCCAATTGCTTCTTGTCCAACTATTGTGTGATCACAAGCAGTAAAATCATTAAGATCAATTCCAGTATCCTGACAAGAATCTGGATGCCTGCATTGTGCACAGTCCATAGTGCTAGCTTCATTTGCTTCTGTATGCACAACCACGGGTGGCCATTTCACAAAGTAGCAAGAGCTCACCATTTGTGAGTTGGATAATATATCACTTCAGTGGCTACTTTTAAGGCAAGCAGCATACACAGGTGTGCTACATGAGTACAGGGAAAATCATGAAGGTATTAGAAATATGATAGTCCAGAACATTGCTTCACAGAAACAAGAGTTTTTCTGCTTTTAGGAAAGGAAGGGAAGAGAATTTAAGAATGGCAATCAGTTCAACTGATATCATTATCTTGGAATCTATTTATATGGAAGCACTAACAGAATAAATAGGAATTTTTACATTGTTAGGCAGGATTTAGATGGATTGATGAAAGAAAAATCTTGTTTGATGTTTGACAACTCATGAGAGGTTTTGAGGTAGCAGCTAGCAGACTGGATAGGACTAATCAGTTAACATGCAAAATGCAATTGAACAAAGAACTACATCACACTATGGGCCATTCAGCCTACAATGTTGTGCCAAACTTTTAACCTACTCAAAGATTAATCTAACCCTCCCTCCCTCATAGCCTTCCAATATTCTATCATGCCTATCTAAGAGTCTCTTTAATGCTCCAATGATTCTGCCTCCACCATCATTCATTACGGGATTTTTCATACAGCCATTACTCCATGTGTTAAAAAAAATCTTGCCTCTGATATCACCCCCCCCCCCACCATACTTAGCTCCAACCACCTTAAAGTTATATCCCCCTCCCCCCATTATTAACCATTTCTGCCCTGGGGAAAAAGTCTACAGTTGTCCACATAATCTATGCCTCACATCACCTTGTACTAAAGGGGTGGGGGAGGGCACAGTTCTCTGGTATTGAGTCCAGTGCTATGGCTTAGAAGAGCAGAAAGGTGAAGAGGACTGCAGTGTTGACAGGAGATTTTCCTTAGAGGAACAGAGATGAGGTTCTGTGTGTGTGACAGAGATACCTGGATGGCACGTTGCCTCCCTGATGCCAGGATCAGTGATCTCTTGGATCAGGATCTCAAGGATGAGGGTGAGCAGCCAGAAGTCAGTGCATATTAGCACCAATGACAAGGAGAGGAGGTCCTGAAGAGAGATTTTAGGGAGTGGTGTAGAAAGTTGAGAAACAGTACCTCCAGGGTAACAATCTCTGGATTGCAGTCTGTGCCACGTGCCAGTGAGGGCAAGAATAGGATGATTTGACAGGTGAATGCGTGGCTGAGGAACTGGTGCAGGGTCAGATTTATAGATCATTGGAATCTCTTCTGTGGAAGCTATGACCAGTACAAGAGGGACTGATTACACCTGAACTTGAGGAGTTGCCCAGAAATGATTGGAAAAGAACACTGGAAGGTATGATGGCAGAGCAGCAATGGTTGGAATTTCTGGAAGTAAGTTGGAAGGCATAGAATATATACATCTCCAAGAAGAAGTATTCGAAAGGAAAGATGACACAACCATGACTAAAAGAGAAGTCAAAGTCAACATAAAAGCCAAAGAGAGGGCATATAATAGTGCAAAAATTAGAGGAAAGTTAGAGGATTGGGAAGCTTTCAAACACTAACAGAAGGCAACTAAAAAAATCATTAAGAGGATAAAAATGGAATACAAAAGTAAGCTAGCCAATAATATTAAAGAGGATACCAAACTTTCTTCGGATACATAAAGTGTACTAGAGAGGCAAGAGTGAATATCAGACCACTGGAAAATAATGCTGGGAGAGTAGTAATAGGAAACAATGAAATGGCGAACAAACTGAATAAGCATTTTGCATCAGTCTTCACTGTGGAAGACACTAGCAGTTTGGTGGAAGTTCAAGGAGTCAGTGTCATTAAGTGGGTGAAGTTACCATTACTAGAGAGAAGGTTCTTTGGAAACTGAAAGGTATGAAGGTAGATAAGTCACCTGGACCAGACGGTGTACACCCCAGGTTCTGAAAGAGGTGTTTGAAGAGATTGTGGAGACATTAGTAATGATCCTTTAAGAACCACAAGATCTGGAATGCTTCCGAAAACTGGAAAATTACAAATATCACTCCTCTCTTCAAGAGGGAGAGAGACAGAAGAAAGAAAACTATAGGCCAGTTAGTCTGACCTCAGTGGTTGGGAAGATATTGGAGTTGATTGTTAAGGATGAGGTCTCAGGATACAATAGACCATAGTCAGCATGGTTTCCTCAAGGGGAAATCTTGCCTAACAAATCTTTGAACAAGTAACAAACCCTTTAACAAGGTGCCACAAATAAGGCTACTTAACATGCTATGAGCCCATAGTAGCACAGGAAAGATTCTAGCACAGATAAAGCAGTGGGTGATTGGCAGGAGGCAAAGAATGGGAATAAAGGGAGCCTTTTCTGGTTGACTGCCAGTGACTAGTGGTGTTCCACTGGGATCTGTGTTGGAACCGCTTCTTTTTACATGATATGTCAATAATTTGGATGATGGAATTCATGGCTTTGTTACAAAGTTGGCAGATGATATGAAGATAGGCGGAGAGGCAG
The DNA here is from genome assembly GCF_030144855.1 of Hypanus sabinus. Taxonomy (NCBI): domain Eukaryota; kingdom Metazoa; phylum Chordata; class Chondrichthyes; order Myliobatiformes; family Dasyatidae; genus Hypanus; species Hypanus sabinus. The sequence goes on from NC_082719.1 coordinate 77,965,359, forward strand.
TAGTTTTAAGGAAGTTGAGAGGCTGCAGAAGGACTTAGACAGATTAGAAGAATTGTCAAAGTGACAGATGGAATACAATGTCAGGAAGTGTATGGTCATGCAATTTAGCAGAATAAATAAAAGTGTTGATTATTTTCTAAATGAAGAGAAAATTCATAAAATCTGAGGTGCAAGGGGACTTGGGAGTGTTCCTTAAAGATTAATATGCAGGTTGAGTTTGTGGTGAGAAAGGCAAATGCAATGTTAACATTCATTTTAAGTAGACTAGGAATTAAAAGCAATGATGTAATGTTGAGAGATTGTAAAGCACTAGTGTGGTCTACTTTGGAGTATTGTGGTCTAATTTGGGCCCATTATCTTAGAAATGGTGTGCTAAAACTGGAGGGGGTTCAAAGGAGGTTCACAAAAATGACTGTAGGATTGAATAGCTTGTCATATGAAGGGCATTTGATAGCTCTGGGCTGTATTCACTAGAATTCAAAAGATTAAGGGATGACCTCATTGAAACCTATTGAATGGTTAAAGGCCTTGACAGAGCGGATATGGAGAGGATATTTCCTATGGTGGGAGAGTCTAAGACCAGCAGACGCAACCTTGAAAAGAGGGGTGTCCTTTTCAAACAGAGATGAGGGGGAATGAGTTTAGCCAGAGAGTGGTGAATCTGTGGAATTCTTTGCCAATGGCAGCTGAGGAGGCTAAGTTTGTATGTATGCTTAATGCAGAGGTTGATAGATTCTTTACTGGTCAGGTCCTGAGGGGATACAGGGAGAAGGCAGGAGATTGGACCTGAGAGGAAGAATGGATCAGCCATGATGAAATGGCTGAGCAGACTGGATGGGCCAAATAGCCTCTTTCTTCTATGCCTTATGGTCTTAAGTTCTATCAAGTTACTTCTTATCCTCCTTTGATGAAATGTTAACAAACAAGATGAGAGTGCAAAGTTTTGAGGATATCGTACTGGCATGGTTGACAAACAGAAAGTAATAGAAATAAACAGGTTTTTTCCATGTCGAGACTTTGTGATCACTGGGGTGCTACAGGGATTGGTGCCAAAGCCTCAGCTGTTCACCATCTATATCAATGATGTGCATGAGGGGCTCCAGGATATTATTCTTTCTGAGATCTGATTGTAACTGGCAAAGGCAGCATTGATTACCCATCCTTAATTGCCCTAAGGATGATGGTGATCAGCTTTCTTGATCTACAGCTGCCTTTCTGGGTGAAGGCACTTCCACAGCGCCATTAGGCAGAGAGTTCCACGATTCAAGCCCAGCGATAACGAAGGACTGGCGATGGATGTCCAAAGCAGGCCAGAATATGACTTCAAATGGAAACTGAGAGGAGGTCCTGTTTCCATGTGCCCTTTTCTTTGGTAGTAGAGGTCAGAGGTTTGATATGCACTGTCAGGGGAGGCTGGGTGAGGAACAGTAGTGTTTTTTTGCAGAGGATACACACTGCGCAACCAGTAACAATATGAAGGATGTTTATGGTACTGAATGAACTGTCAGTCAAGAAGATTGATTTGTTCTAAACAGTATGAAAATTCTTGAGATTTGCTGGGATGGGAAGCAAAGGAAATTCCAGCATTTCATTCTACTGTTCATGGCATCTTACAAGGAAGTGGGGAATCACTCTGCTCGGCAGGAGAGGTTTGTGGCTGTGAAACAATCTCAGGTTCTAGGGCCTCCTCTGCTGTAGTTCTAGGGGCGACTCTGGACTGCAGGAAATTGTTCTGACAGCCCTTGCCACCTTTCTTCTCTAACAATTGCTTGTGCCTACCTCAATGGATCGAAGTGTCACCTCCAGATAATATCAGATGTGATCTCCACTGTGTAGAAGGAGTAGTCCAGTTTTATCCTTAATCTTCCAGAGAACCCACTTTTGATCGCCTCTGTAGTCCCTTGCCAGGACTGTTTGCCCAGGAGTGAAACATTGAACCTTCTTGTTTGAGGAGCCTTTAATTTGTCTCAGCTGTTTGTCCTGTATACTCCTCCTGAGACTGGGTTTGAGGAGATCCAAGCATGAGTACAAGGGATGAACCAGAAACAGCATGTCTGGAGAGTTGTTGGTCATGGAGTGTTTTGTATTGTGATATGCAAGGAGGAAGTTGGTGAGTTTCTGATACAGTGTCAGTGTAGTGTGTTCCACTGACATTGCCCACAGTGCATTCATTTGACTCTGGACGAACCTTTTCGCCAAGCCATTTGTAACTGGATAGTACGGTGCAGATGAATAATTCCATTCATTTTTAGGAATGACTAAAACTGTTCCTTAACAAACGGAGGGCCATTGTCACTAACTAAGTGTCCAGGAGCACCAGCACTTGAGAAAAGGTTCTCAACACATCAACCATGTGTAAGGTTGTAGTGGAGGCTATAGAAAACACTTCTGGCCACTTTGTAGCTTCATCCACTGCTACCAAGAAATGTGCCCATGAATGTCCAGCAAAATCCACATGAATCCTCCACCAGGACAATACAGGGATGGAGAAGTGCTGCTCTTGGTATCTCCTGGATATGATGGCATCCCAAACAGTGCCTGGTTAGCTGCTCGATCTGTTGATCTATCCCAGGCCATTGGAAAAACTTTGAGCCAACACTTTCTTTTTGATCATACGTAGATGACTGGCATGTAGCTCCTCCGACACTTTAATTGTTAACTTGCATTGTATGTCAACTCTCAATCCCAACATAAGGCAACCTTCGCCACGGGCAAGTTCATACTGGCACAGGTAAAAATGGGAGAGCTTGGACATTACAGCCATTTTGAGTGGCCACATAGACCTGAGACTGTGTGGAGCTTTTTCTGGTTTCCCTTTGGATCATCTCTGCTGTAACAGGGAGACTTTCAATTTGCGTTAGGGAGAATAGGTCAAGAGGAGTGTCCTTTTTTTTGTAAATTTTCCAGGTATTTCCTTTTTCCAAGGGTCAATGGGACAATCCATCAGCATTTCCATGATTAGTTATCCTGTTGAATTCAATCTTGTAATTGTGTCCTCCGAATAAACAAAATCTATCTCAGCATTTGTGGTACTGCTGTTAGTGGATGCAATTTTTTACATAAACCCCATGATTAATTACTTAAATGAATGAGAACTCTTAATTCAACAATGTATTAACAATATTACCCGAACTTTTCAGAAATATTAAATATACAACACAGGGTTCCATTCCAGTGAACTGTTTGTAACCCAGATAGCTGGAAATATGGACCAGAACTACATTGCACTCACAGTAGAAGATACCTGTAGCCTCAAAGCAGATGACTATTCCAACCTGCCAGGCTCCTAAATGCTCATTTGTTATATATGAGGTGTGCATAAGTTGGCTGTTGTCAAACATAGGGAGGACAACTGTGGCTTGTTTTGGTCAAGGGCGGAGGGTCATCCCTTGGAGAACATATGAACAGAAAATGCTAGAAATGCTTAGCAGGCCAGGCTGTAGGAAGAGAAATGAGTTACTATTTTAGTTCAGTTCCAACGAAGGATCGTTGATTCTCACATTTTAACTGCTACCTGACTTGCTGTTTTTCTTGTCTTTGCTTTTTATTTCTGATTTCCAGCATCAGCACTTTGATTTTGATTTTCTATCCACGACATACTGGGCTCATCTGAAACTGCACCTTTTCAATCTGGGTTTGAATGTTGTGGTTCGTATGTTTGCAGGTAACACGAAATTTGGTGGTGAGATGGATAAAGAGGAAGGTTGTCTAAGGCTACAGCAGGGCGGGCATTAACAGATGGAATTTACTAAAACAAGTGTGGGTTGTTGCATTTTGGGAGGTGAACTTGGGGTAAATGATAGGGGCTAAGGAATGTTGATGAACAGAGGGATTGGGTCTCAAATTCATAGATTCCTGAAAGTGGCAACACACAGGGTAGAGGTGAAGGTATATGGCATGCTTGTCTTTACAGGTTGGAACATAGAAAGTTGGGACATTAAGTTGCAATGTTACAAACCACAGTTTAGACCCTATTTCAAGTATTGTGTGCAATTCTCTTCACCACACTACAAGGAACACATGCTTGCACTGGAGAGATTGGAACAAAGATTCACCAATATATTGACTAGATTGGAGGACTTTAGTTATGGGATGAGATTGGGATAGACAATAAAGTCAATAACCACCTCGCATTTTTTGCTGACTTTAAGGGAAATTGTTGTTATGACACCATGCCACTAAGCTCTCTATCTTCTTCCTGTACTCTGATTCATCATTATTTGAGATGCGCCCACTCAGGTGATATCATCGGCAAATTTGTAGAGCAGAACCTGTCCACACAGTCAAGAGTGCACAGGGAGTAGACGAGTGAGCCAAGGGCTCAGCCTTGTGAGGCATCATTACTGAGGATAATCATGGTGGAGGTGTTGCTGCCTGTGCTTGCTGATTGTGGTTTGTTGGTCAGGTGAGGATCCAGATGCAGAGAGATGTTGAATCCCAGATCTAGGAGTTTGGAGATCGGTTTGCCTGGAATAATATCTTTGAAGGTAGAGCTGTAGTCTATAAACAATAGTCTAATGTAGGAATCAGTACACAAACAATTAATAAACTTTGGAGAGCCACAATTTGTTCATAACAGCTCTGTGGTATGAATTAAAATAATCAATTCAAATAATTAACTACATTAATAAACACATTACATATCATAATAGAAAATGACCTTTACTAGTAAAAACATCTTCCATTAAACTTGCATTTTCATAGAAACATAGAAAACCTACAGCACAATACAGGCTCTTCGGCCCACAAAACTGTGCCAAACATGTACTTACTTTAGAAATTACCTAGGGTTACCCATAGCGCTCTATTTTCTAAGCATATATCTATCCAGGTGTCTCTTAAAAGACCCTATTGTATCGGCCTCCACTATTGTCTCTGGCAGGCCGTTCCATGCACTCACCACTCTCTGCATAAAAAACTTACCCATGATGTCTTCTCTGTACCTACTTCCAAGCACCTTAAAACTGTGCCCTCTCATGTTAGCCATTTCAGCCCTGGGAAGAAGACTCTGACTATCCATATGGTCAACACCTCTCATCATCTTGTACACCTCTATCAGGTCACCTCTCATCTTCCGCCACTCCAAAGAGAAAGGGCTGAGTTCACTCAACCTTTCCTCATAAGGCATTCATTATGTAGTAACTCCTGTTTTTAAGGAGAACCTGGACTGATTATAACATTAAGCAAAAATTATTTGCTTTACAAAAGGAACAAATAATGACAAAACAATTTGGGTCTTCAGTGCAGTTCAAATAAGAACTGTACGCAAGAGGTATAAGAGAATTTCAGTAGTTGAATTTGATTTGATTCTCAATACAAACACTGAAATCTCATTTGTGCCTGTGGACCAGCACTCTATGGTTTGAATCCTTGCACAGTTAGCAGGATGAGAGACATCTTCTTTTGCATGCACAGCTATTGCCTAAGTGCCTAAAGACCCATATTCAATAATTCAGAAATTCCCTTCTGCCATCTGATTTCTAATGTTCCACAAAACCATGAACACTATCACATTTACAGTGCCTATAAAAATTATTCACCCCCTTGGAAATGTTCATGTTTTATTGTTTTACAACATTGAATCACAATGGATTTAATTTGGCATTTTTGACACTGATCAACAGAAAAAAGACCTGTGTCAAAGCGAAAACAGATCTCTACAAAGTGATCTAAATTAATTACAAATCTAAAACACAAAATAATTGATGGCATAAGTATTCACCCCTCTTTAATATGACACACCAAATCATCACTGGTATACCCGATTGGTTTTAGAAATCACATAATTAGTTAAATGGAGATCTGTTTTTGGAGACCTGTGTGCAGTCAAGGTGTTTCAATTGATTCCAGTAAAAATACACCTGTTTCTGGAAGGTCCAACTGCTGGTGAGTCAGTATCCTGGCAAAAACTACACCATGAAGACAAAAGAGCACTCCAAGCAATTCTGCGAAAAGGTTATTGAAAATCACAAGTCAGGATCTGGGTAGAAATAAATTTCCAAGTCACTGAATATTCCTTAGAGTACAGTTAAGTCAATCATCAAGAAATGGGAAGAATATGGCACAGCTGTAAATCTCCCTAGAGCAGGCTGTCCTCAAAAACTGAGTGACCGTGCAAGAAGGGGACTAGTGAGGGATGCCACCAAAGGACCTGTGACAACTCTGGAGGAGTTACAAGTTTTGGTGGCTGAGATGGGAGAGGTTAAGCATACAACTGTTGTTGCCCGAGTGCTTCATCAGTTGCAGCTTTATGAGAGTGGCAAAGAGAAAGCCACTGTTGACTTATCCATACTCTCTCAAGGCTGAGATTGCTGCCAAAGGTGTATCTACTAAATACTGACTTGAAGGAGATGAGCACTTACACAATCAATTATTTTGTGTTTTGTATTTGTAATTAATTGAAAACTCCTTGTAGAGATCTGTTTTCACTTTGACACGAAAGTGTCTTTTTTTTGTTGATCAGTGTCAAAAAAGCCAAGTTAAATCCATTGTGATTCAATATTGTAAAACAATAAAACAGGTCAACTTCTAAAGGAGGTGAATATTTATTATAGACACTGTAAGACCGTGATAATAAACCTGATTTGGATTCTGAGAAATGGTGTCCAGGAAATGATAGCCTGTTTCTAGCTGGGTGCTTACTTACATTAGTGTGTCAGAAAATGAAAAAGGAAAACAACAGAGTATAATCTGTATGGTATACAGTTTAAGATAGTCAAGAAATTGAATTGAAGAGTATTGTCCCACAAAATAGAATATTGAAACCAGGGAGCCATGTCTTAATGCAACCTAGTCTTTCAACTGTTCACTTGCATCAGTGGGAGTCAAGGTTGCAGTCCAAGTGCATATCAAGGTATGACCTGACCAGTTTTTGCAATTTCATTGATAGAAGTATTGTTGACTTTCTTACTGCCCTTTACCTTGCTGGCGTTTAGGGCAGCAATGAAGGTCCTCCATCTTTGTCTGTCCATACAGTCACACACAGATACAGAGGGAACCTTCATTGCTGTTTCTGTAACAATTCTGTTTTACCAGTCAGGGTTGTTAGCCCTGAGCTGAATTTCCAAACCTGGGGGATCGGTGGACCACTCTTAGGCTGGCATCTACCCTTTTCCCTTTTTGGCATGGGTGACTCGACCAGGAGCTAAAGCAGAAGGTCCTGACTCCAGCCAACACAGCTCTGCAGGCCATTGAGGCACGCAAGCCTCCAAACCCTACAACAAGGTTGTAGTCCTCTTGGAGGATAGAAATATTGTTCTTGTCAATAGTACTTAGCTTATTGGGGTAATTGATATTTAGTAATTGCTAATTGTGTAATCTTAGAAATTTATAGCAGGGTGAGAGGCCATTAATTCATTGTGTTGATGTTGACTGGAAAAGGGTTACACCTCTTTCCAGCTGTTGGTACGTGGGCATTGAGGTTACAGCACCTCAAGTGCATTTCCATGCACTCCCTAAACATGATGGGTTTCTGCTTCTAGCACTCTTTCAGGCAGTGAGTTCCGCTGCTCTATCAAATAAATCTCCTCAACCTCTCACAGATCCTTGTACCAATTATTATAAATCTACACCTCAGTGTTATTGATCTCACTGTGAGGGGAAATAGATCCTTCCTGTCCACTTTCCCAAAGCTCATAATAAATCCTTGTAGCTCACTTAATTCTCACTTTAGTCTCCTCTGTTCCAAGCATGTTCATAGCCTATCCATTCTTCCTCACAGCTAAAGTTCTTCAGTCCTGGCAGAACTGTAGTAAACCTCTAGTTTCACCAGTGCAATCATGTCCTTCCAGTAACATGATGGCACAATGGTCCTGATGTGTACTTTATTCTTTACATCCCTGCTCTTATATTCCATGCCAATGCTAGGTATCCCATATCTTATTCACCTACCTCTCTCAATATGCCTCAATTTCCTTCAAAGTTTGCAAAGATTTGACATTGCATCTAAAACACTGACAAATTTCTATAGATGTGAGGTAGAGAATAGATTGGCTATCTGTATCACAGTCCAGTATGAAATTACCACTGCCCTTCAAAGTAAAGTCCAACAAAAAGTAATTGATACAAGTAAAGCCCACCCCACCATTGAGCACATTCACATGAAATGTTGTTGTGGGAAAGCAGCATCCATCATCAGAGACCCCTGCCACCCAGGGCATTCCCACTACTGCCATCAGGAATAAGGTACAGGAGCCTCAAGACTCACAGTACCAGGTTCAGGAATAGTTATTACCTCTCATCCATCAAGCTCTTGAACCAAAGGGGATAGCCAGAAAGCTGATGAAGGCAAGCAAGTCAGTGGTTGGTGTCTACATGTAAGGCATTTGATAAGGTCCCACATGTGAGGTCAAGAAGGTTCAGTCACTTTGCATTCAAGATGAGATAGTAAATTGGATTAGACATTGGCTTTGTGGGAGAAGCCAGAGAGTGTAGTAAATGGTTGCCTCTCTGACTGGATGGTTGTGACTAGTGGAGTGTTGTGAGGATTGGTGCTGTGTACATTGTGGATTGTCATCTATATCAGTGATCTGGATGATAAAGTGGCTAAATGAATAGTAAATTTATGGATGACACCACGATTGGGTGTGCAGTGAACAGTGAGGAATACTAACATGATCTATCCAGAAGATCTCGATTGAAGGAGAATTGTACAGAGGTGCCACCTTGACCCTGAACCTTGACCCTTGAATCTGAGGGAGGCTGAAACATCAAAGCAAATGCAGAAGGTGGGTGCTGGCTGACTGCCTTTTGATCGCTTGTGAGATCACTTTGCTATGGAGAGGGGAGGCTGCCTTTGATCATTGGAAAATGACTATCGGCTTCTTTTCCATCTTATTGTCTTTATAATATTCTGTGATTCTCACCTGATCTTTCTCATTATTTTTCGTGTGTGGGGGAAGGAGATTTGCGGCTCGATGATTGTGCTGCCATTCTTTTCTTTCTTGGTTTCCCGGCTATCTGGGGGAAGAATTTCCACGTTCTGTACTTGGATAATAAATGAAATTTTGAACTACCAGAGCTTGCAGGGGATCTGGACCAGCTGGAAAATTGTTTGAATCATTGCAGGTGGAATTTAAAGCAGTCAAGTGCAAGGTGTTGCTCCTCGGTAGGACCAACCAGGGTAGATTTTATATAGTGAACGGTGGGGCACTGAGGAGTGCCCTAGAACAAAGGGATCTGGAAATAAAGGTCCATTATTCACTGAAAGTGGTGGCAAAGATAGATAGGGCTGTAACTAAAGCTTTTGGTGCATTGGTCTTCAAAAATCTAAGTATTGAGTACAGGAGAAGGGATGTTATGTTGAAATTGTGTAAGATGTTGGTGAGGCCTAAATTGGAATATTGTGTGCAGTTTTGGTCACCTACCTCAAGGAAAGATGTAAATAAGGTTGAAAGAGTACAGATAAAACTTACAAGGACGTTGCTGTGTTTTCCCCCCAGCTGTCAGTCTGTGGTTTTGTATTGCCATGTGCTCCTGTCCCCGCTCCTGCTCTACTCCAGCCCCTGTATCACTGAGTACTCCGCCTCTCATCTGTTTCTCATTATTACCGGTATTGCTGCCACTTCTGTCTCATTGTGCTCCACCTACCATCTACCTCTCTGTTTATTACTCAGTGTATTTCAAGTCCCGTGTTATCACCTGTTTGTTGTCAGTTTGTGCCAGTGAATTTTCCTGAGCCCCTCCAGCATCCGCATCCACACTCTGTCGGTCTGAATATCGACTCTGCCTGTTTGCTGATTCTGGTTTTTGGATTTCTCTGGATGTTTTGATCTCTGCCTGAACTTTGACACTGACCTTGTTTGCATTTTGGGATTTGTTACTCAATTCATATCACTGTGTGCACAGTACTGGGTCTGTGATTGGATCCCTGCTCCAGCGACCTGACATCTAAGTAGACTGAAGGACTTGTTTCTCTGCTGTACTTTTCTATGACTCTAAATTCATTCAACTTCATTTCATCATTGAAATGTTCCTGCAAGCCATGGACTCCCTTTCAAGGGCTCTTCTTCTCATGTTCTCAATATTTATTGCTTATTATTATTATCATTTCTTTTTGTACTTGCATAGTTTGTGTCCTTTGTACACTTGTGAAGTACCCAAGTTGGTGTGGTCCTTAACTCTGTTATGGATTTATTGAGTATGCCCACAAGAAAATAGGTCTCAGGGTTGTATCTGGTGACATAGGTACTTTGATAATAAATTAAATTTGTACTTTTGAACTTTGTTTAGCATTCTTTGTTAAAGAAATCCAAGGCCTTTTACACTTATCAATTTACTTCAATTTATTTTGAATTCCTTTGTCTTCTGTAGCTGCATCTTGGGACATCTTCCAAGGATACTCTATTTAAACTGATGTCCCTGATCTAACTCACTGCCATCTCTTTTCACTTTTCCATTATCTCTAAATTGTCAGACTGTGGGTCCAGGATTAGATGACGGATACTGCTTCAAACTAAGTATTGCAAAGAGCAATTGCCTCTGATTTCTGTCACAAAATCTTGACACCTCCAACTCAGCCATCCATATCCCAGGTAAATGTCCGAGACAATTCTAAACCTTGGTGTCACATTAGATCGTGAAGTAAACTGTCAGCCCAGTTGAGAAAGAGGCTTGATAGAGGTAGTTAAAATCATGAAGGACGCAGACAGCAGATAGCAAGAGAAATGGTCCCTATTGACAGAAGGATCAAGAGCCAGGGGATATTGAATGAAGGTGACTGGTCAGAAACACCAACAACAGGAAAGTCTACAGTATTTTGCATAGTGGACTTCAGGAATGATACTGGAGTTAGATTCAAATACAATATTCAAAAGAGAACTGGAAATGTTTCTGAAAGAGTTTGCAGGGTCTTGGTAGGACTTGCTATACTGAGTTCCGCCAGCATTTTGCGAGTGTTGCTCAAGGTTTCCAGCATCTGCAGAATCTCTTTGTTCTCTAATATTGAATCAAAAAAGGTCCCAATGAACGAAAAGGTTTCTGGTTTATAAATATTCTGTGATTTTGGTTTTAAAATTCTTATCCCTTCAATGAAATGATCCCATGAGCCAAACCCTCCTTATCTTCTCCAAGGCTACAACCATCTGGGTGACCAGCACTTCTCCACTTCTGACCTCTTGCACATCCTTGGTTTGATTTGTTTCATGTTGATGTACTCTACATACTTCAGCTACCCAGACCCTCAACTGAGGAATCAGTCTCAAATTATTCTGTTATACTTCAAATGGCTCAGGTTCTAATTCTGGTTGGTGATCCTGTGGATCATTTTAGGATATTTTACCATGTTAATGGCAATTATATAAATATAAGCTTTTAACATTGAGGTTATGTTAGGAGAAGATATGTGTTTTAACAGTTACCTCTTTCTCAAAGTGAAGAGTTAATGTTGCCAATTTAAAGTGAGAATGGGATTTGTACGGGAAAAGTTGCATCAACCTAAGACTTTCAAATTTTTTAGAGAAGTTTGGATAGTAGGGGTCTGGAGGGCTATGGTCCTTCTGCAGGTCGATGGGAGTAGGCAGTTTAAATGGTTCGGCATGGACTAGATGGACCAAAGTGCCTGTTTCTTTGCTGTACTCTTCAATAACTCTCTGACTCTATTTTCTGCATGCATTACTTTACACATCTGGCTAATTGAGCACACCTTCAGTCCCAGCGGAGAGTAACACTTCTCTGTGAAGAAACAAAGTTTCAGCGTTGCTCCTCTTTCTCACAGTTGCATTGAGTTTGATTGCAGATTCCCATGAGACATGTGAGCCCACACTGATCTCAAAACAGCAAAACAAAATGGCTGGACTGGTGCTGCAGCAGATTGTATATCACATTGGAAGACGGATCAATCAAACGAGCCACAGTTCTTCGAGCTCTCTGTTTCTAAGAAGTTTCCTTGTGTGGGCAACACACACAAAATGCCAAGACCCTTCGCCAGGACGTCGACAGTGCTTCTCCTATAGATGCTGCCTGGCCTGCTGTGTTCCACCAGCATTTTGTGTGTGTTGTTTGAATTTCCAGCATCTGCAGATTTCCTCATGTTTGCTCCTTGTGTGGGCACTTGGATGATGAGAGGTTTGCCCTGGATGCTGCTACAAAAAGATAACATTGATTGTCCAGTTTCATGCGTAAAGACATGTTTGTCAAATGGTACCCAATCAGCACTGGCAGAAGAGGAAAAGAAATTTAAAGAGATGACTCCTCATTATTCATGGAAAAGGTTGCATCAACTAACTTTAATTTCTACCCAGTGACTCCAGGGTAGTGAATCTGGTCAGCAGCAGTTCCTTGGAGAGAGGCGAATGTAGTAAATCAGTGTAGGGGCAATAAGTCTCTGGATTGATTCCAAACGCATAACACTTGCCTACCACTCCATTAACTTTCATTGCCACCTTTCTAAGGTCATATTGCAGGTGATGCTACTCACTGCACCATTTTATAGACACATCATCAATAAAAGCCAGGCCTCAAGTGTTTCTGTGGTGGGAATAAACAATTTCAGGTAATAACATTTGACAGAAAAATAATATTATTCTTGTCAAGGGAGTAAGTGCCTTAACTGGAGAGATTCACTTGACAGAACATCTCAACATGAACATATTTGAGATAAAACCAAATAGTAAGTAGCCAGCAGATGAAGGATACCATGCATATCCTCAGTTTCATTCCAAAACCTGTCATCTTAATTCAGGTAGGAACAAAATTCAGATTATTTTATTTCTTTCTGTATTATTTTTACAGAGAGGGTGGTCTGGAATAATAACTGTTGATGTGCATCCTGAATGATGTCAATTTACAGCTCAATTTCCCAGATATTTTCAGATTTTGTCAGATTATACAGATTTCCATGAATAAGTAGCAATTAGGAGAAAGAACTAGAGCCCCGGGAAAACACAAAACATACACTATGGGTAACTAAACAGAATAGTCCTGAAATCAGATACGGAGATTGAGTGGGAGGAAGGGAGGAAAGGGGCCTGTTTTTCCATTGTTGTTCTCTTGCTGCTATCGGAGCTTGTGGTGTTCTACTGAACATTGTGGGCATTCTATGTTGGCGCCAGAATGTGTGGTCACACTTGTGGGCTGCCACCAGCACATCCCTGGGCTGTGTTGGTTGTTTACGTAAATGACACATTTCACTGTATGTTTCGATGTACATGTGATAAATAAATGAATCTGAATCTAATTGACCTGTGCTCACTCTTCGCAATGCCAGTCGTGTGCTACTACAGCAAGAGGTAACCACACTGTTAGCTGACTACGGCTCTTTGCGATGGACTGGTGCCACGCAGAAAGGTCAGCACCTGATGTGAAGCTGCGCTATTTCATTTTGGCTGGCAAGCCAGCTTCCTATCTTCTAAGCTGTAGCACAGCAGCCATTGGTGCAGAGTATGAGAGGACACCCAATGTAGTCTGAAGATAAAAGGGACATGGAGCTGACTCTACAACCTACAGACTCACTCTCAAGGACTCTACAACTCATGTTCTAGGTATTATTCATTACTTTATTTTTTATTATTTACATGATTTGTATTCTTTTGCACATTGGTTGTTTTTCAGTCTTTGTTACGCATAATTTTTCATAAATTCTACTTTCTTTGTTTTCCTATAAATGCCTGCAAGAAAATGAATCTCAAGGCAGTACATGGTGATATGTACAACCCTTGATGCTAAATTTACCTTGAACTGTAAAATACATTCAAAGAATCAAGATAAAAAGTACATCTATTAGAGATATGTGTGCAGTATACGACCATGAGATTCGTCCTCCCACATACAACCACAAAACAAGGAAAACCATCAAACCCATTCAAAGAAAAACAGCAAACCCCCATGTGCAAAAAGAAAGCAAATTGCGCAAATGGCAAAAAAGCCAGTTAAAAACACAGGATATAAAAGATCAGACAATGTTTGCTGTCTCTGAGGGAAATGTTTAGTTTCAGTAAAGTTCAACTTAACTCTGTGTTGTTCATTGACTGCAGGCCACAGAGGCAGACTGCCCCGAGCAAAGTCGTACAAAATAGCAACAGAGAAAGCCGCAACCCAAACTCATCATATCGTGAACTGCAGAGTCCTGTCCGCAAACGGCATTGATAAAACCTTGCCCAGGACCCAAGACTCCAGCACAAATGAGCAAGAGGGAGAGAGATAGACTGATCAAACGCAGGTACCTTCCTCCAGGAGCAGCAAGTGTGAACAAGAGAGAGACTTAATACTCGCCTGCCGCTCTCTACCTTGATGATTTCAATTTTCCTTGATGCTTTAATCCGCAAGATCAATGAGAAATGGAGTTGATCATGGGTCTGCACCCTGTCTCTAGGCGCCTTGACCTCCAGGTTGCCCAGTTCACTCATTGAACTCCCTCAGAGACAGCAAAGCACAAGATCGTAAAGTCAGCTCAAAAACACACCATGAGATAGTAGATCATAGTCTTCAATAGTAACTGAATCATATTTGAAAGAAGAAAAAGAAGTAAAGGAAGTAAATTTATGAACTGTCTGAAGGTTGTCTCCTTTGGTCACATTGTTTGCTGGTGCCATCTTCTCCGTGGTCCTTTGCCAGCTTTTGGGCCCAAAGGACAACTGGGTCCTTGCCCTCAGATGAGGATGCAGTTGGCTGGAGCAGGTGGCTGAATTCAATAGTAACATCCTTACAGGTATCTCCAACAATAGAACACAGAAAACATTACAAAATTTAAGAGAAATTTGGATAGGTATATGGGTAGGAGAGGTATGGAGTGCTATGGTCTGGGTGCAGGTCAATGGGACTAGGCAGATTAATAGTTTGGTAAATACTAGATGGGCCAAATGCCCTGTTTCTCTGCTGTAACGTTCTATGATTCTATGACTGTAAAATGGTGGAAGTGCTCAACAGGTCAGATAGTATCTATAGCACTGGAACCATAACAATTTGTCCACTCAGCCCTTTAAGTCTGCTCCACCATTTGATTATGGCTGATTTATTTTCACTCTCAACCCCATTCCCTTGCCTTCCCATAACCTTTGATGCCCTCACTAATCGAGAACTTGTCAACCTCCACTTTAAATATACCCAATGACTTGACCTCCAACAGCTGCCTGTGGCAAGGAATTCCACAGATTCACCACCCTCTGGCTAAAGAAATTCCTGTCATCTCTGTTTGAAAAGGACATCCTTCTACACTGAGGCTATGCCTTAGAAATTATGGAAGAGATAAGAGAGATTCACGATCACCCTTACCCTGTGGATCACCACAGCATGTTTCTGAGGAACGAGCTGAGCACAATACTACCTCCAGCACTATTTGTCTGACAGAAGTCCCAGCACAAGTTTTGCATGCACAGCTAAGACACCACTTTGCCATCAAACAGCCAGGTCACCCCAGAGGCAGATGCTACTGAGTCCAATTTCATGGCCTATATATTCTGTCAAATTTTGAGTAAAAGCTAGTCGCTGAGCTTTACAATGTTTATTCAAAATGCAGCTGTGGAAGCTTGCATGTTTTTACTTTTGCGCTGATAATGAGGTGAAATCAGAAATTACAGCACGAGGTTAAATTTTAAAATATCACCATAGAGTTTCAGAAACACACTTCACTTCCCCGCGGCCATGATTTTAAACGTGCAAAGCCATTATAATTGCAGGTTCAATACATATTTAACCTGCAGAAATCGGTATTATAATTAGCTCATATGCTCTCTGGCTGGACAATCAATAGATAGGCTGCAAGAATGAACAAACCTGGTGCATGATCCCAACTTTCCTCTATCTTTCATGCAGGGTAGTTATTTCATTCCCTCATTTCTTCTGTCTCTAGGTACAAATTTCATCCCATTACCTCCAATATGTGAAAGTAACTTTCAAAATGATTGAGCTATAGCAGCCATGCTATGACAGTAAGTGTTGCAGTAAATTTGTCTGCAGAGCAGCAAAAGCCTGACAGAGACATGCTGTTTCTGCTAAGTGAAGTCCAGTATTATGTTGTCAGTGATTCATGGGGATGTACTTAGCAGAGGTCATCTAGAATGACGATCAGCATCACAAAGCATATTGCAAATTTTCTGTACAGTTACCCTGACATTTACAGCTCCCTGTAGGTCATTGGCCAGGCTAGAAAGAGTAAAAATACCACTGCCTGTTAACTCTAGGAACATTTTAATTCTGGCACGGTGTTATCAACCCTGGTCTGCTGGTGCAAAGCCTTTAAGTAATTTATCCTTCTTGGGCTTTTCTGGAATGATTTTGGCTGGAACTTTAAGATGCAATGTTTGCATAACATGTAAATAAATCTGTGGAATAACATCTCAGGTGGGGCATGTAACAAAATACAAAAGAGTGTCTTGTCTAAAACTGACAATACTTAAATAAATGTGAAACAGAGAGCACTTTGAAATCTGCACATGCAAATGTTAGCGGCCACTAAATAAAACCAAAAATCCCAAACAAAAAACTGTTGGCAGTGATAAAAATCTGGGTCTGAGTTGTTTGCATACAGGAGATCCAGCTACGGGGAGGGAAATGTGGTTTCAAATGTACATCTTACTTTTGCCTCTTCTATTCTATTTCTTCCTGTTTTGTGTTTCACGCTTCATTTTCATCTTCCCAGTTACTTCTTGTCCCCCCCCTACTTTTCTTCACTTACATATTCATTTCCTCTCACTGTCATTATTGCACCACTCATTCTGACAGCCACACAAATCCCTGCAGCTGATCTTTTTGCATATTATTCACCTCATTATTTCATCACTCTTACTGTCTCCAACCCACCAACAAATTAGTGAGAATAAACGGCTGCTGTTTCCCTGATTTATTCTTTGTTATAAAGTCACCGTCACAATTCCACATGTAAACTGTGTTACAGGCCATTAGACTGTGATGTTAAAAGTTATTGACTGGCTATGATTAAATCTGCGCAGCAGAAGAAAATTGCGTAAAATCTCAACAAAATTGACATTTAAGTACAGCATTACTCTGGCACTCAGTATATCATCACTACATGAAAGGAATATAGCTCTTTATACTGTTATTTTCATTTCCTTCCTAGTGTTTTGCTTTTCTTAGTTTTACAGTTTTCTTCTAGCTACAATTTCCTATTCAACTCCTATTTTATTCTCAGTTTATTTATCACTACTGGTACCAAACTGTATCGGTCTTTGTTGTTCCTCTGGGTCCTTCAGATGAGTGGCAAGGGGGAGCTTGCTATATGAGCAACAGCTTGCTCTCCATATTGTACTGCCCAGGCTTGCATATCTAGACAGCTAGGACGCAACATCCATGGTCAACCCTGCCTGACGTAGGCCTTACTCACTTATTTATCACTGGATACCTTGATTTTTGTTCAGATATCTTCACTTTACTCCATTGGGAATCGCTGAGAAATAACAAAAGTACCTTCAGCTTTTATTTTAACCTGTAAATATGTCAACAATGTCAAACCTGATTTTTACAAATGTTGTCAAGTTTGCATCCCCTCCAAACAATCAGGTCATAAATTAACCTGGGCATCAGAAATCATCATTTGAAAAGCCTCGCTCTTAAGGTCAGTAGTTAAACAACTTGAACTATCTATGAGTTCCACCTGTGTGCTGGATTACCACCTTTTGTGAGGCCCCAGAGTCACAACTGTCAGACCAAAGCGACTCTTACCATCTCCGTTAATGCAAGTTTGATTCTGATATGGGTTTAGCAAGGATGATAGTTTTATATATCTGATGTGACAGTGATATACTAACACATCCCACAATGTAGGTCTGAAATAATTGTGCCTCTGAATCAGATCGTTAAGGTTTTAAGAATTTAAATATGCAATCTAGGCTGTTTTTTTCTTTGTAGTAATAGAACATGCATAGAACACAGAAGAGGACAGCACAGGAACAGGTTCTTCCACACACAATGTCTGTGCCGCATATGAAGCCAGACCAAACTAAGCCTCTTATGCCTACACATGATCTATATCCCTCCATTCCTTGAATATTCCCGTGTCTATTTAAAAGCTTCTCAAGTGCCACTGTTGTATCTGATTCCACCATTAGTCCTGGCAGCTGATTCCAGGCACCCATCATTCTCTCTGTGAAACTAAGCTTCCCACACACAACTTCTTTAAATTTTCTCCCCTCTCACCTTAAATGCATGTCCTGCAGTATTTAATATTTCAACTCTGAGACAAAAGACTCTGCCTATCCTATCTCTGATGCTCTTTAACTGTCTACCCTATGTAGGCATCTCAAAAACTTCCCCATAGCCTTCCATACCACTCCCAACCATGTACTTATCCAAATTTCTCTTATACGTTGAAATTGAACACATCCACTACTTCTGTCGGCAGATGATTAAGGTTTCCCTTAAACATTTCACTTTTCACTCTTAACCTGTGACCTCTCATTCTAGTTCTAGTCTCACCTAATTTCAGTGGAAAAAGACCGTTTTTGGCTCAGTGAATTTCACATTATGAAATAATAATCTAGAAAACATATGCGTGATATGATCTTCCATTACCTAGTTCACATCTTGCCCAAAGAGCTATCTTTTATCTCTGGATGTAGGGAGTGAGAGCATGTAGTCCATTCAGCCATTTATAAGAGTTATTGAAACAGTGAAAAGGGGAAATTGACTAATCCTTTGCATAAACATTCCATGTTTAGACATGAAATAGAATCTCCATAAAACAGGAGAATGCATAAGAAAACTTCCTCTGCAGGGGCTGAGTTTCAAAAAGAATCATTTGCTGACTTGTGGAAAGAATGTGGTGAATTCTGGTTGGTCAAATCATGATGATAAAATTTTGTGTTATAAATTGGAGTAAATGTTGCTTGGTAACAGGAGACAGAGATTAATGGTGGAGAGTTGTTTTTGTGATTCGAAGCCTGAGACCACTGGTGTACCACAAGGATACATACTAGGGCGATTGCTGTTTATTATATACTTTAATGATTTAGATGTGAATGTAGATGATATGATAAATCAGTTTGCAGATGATACAAAAATTGCTGGTGATGATAGTGAGGTGGATAATATTTAGGTTATGAAACAATACTGATCAACTGGCAAATTGGGCAGATCAACAGAAATGTAGTTTAACCCTGATAAGTGCAAGATGCTGTATTTTGGTGAATCTGATAAGGATACCATAAATGGTAAGGTCTCAGTGAGTGTTGAGGAGTGCAGTGACCTTGGCATACAAGCCTATAGATCCCTAAAAGTGACAAAACAGGTAAATAAGGGGATGAAAAAGCATCCTCTGAGACCACGTTGGGTTATCTCTGGGTGCTATAGTTTTCTCCCAAAGCCATTGAGGTTGCTATGTTAATTGGCCAATGTAAATTTCCCCTGGAGAGTCAGAATCTGAGGGAGAATAAAACAGGATTAGCGTGTGTGGGTAATTGAAGAGCCAAAAGGCTCTTGAGTGCTGTATGGCCCTATAACTCTACGATTCATCTATAGGATAAAGTGCAAATGTGTTAGATAATTATTTAAAGCATCAAACAATCTGCTGGGAGAGCTCAATAGATTGAACACTTGTAGGATAAATGGTGTTGACATTTTGTAACAAAACCCTGCAACAGGACTGGGTCTACAGAAGAACAATAAACTTTAGGTAATAGTGGAGCCATTAAGTCATACTGGGCAAAGACACGGTTGGAGCATCAACCCATCTTCAAATTCATCGCTCAGTTGAATTTAACTGTTGAACTACTGGGCCCAAATGAAGTTCTATGGTAGCCCGTCAGCCACTATCTTTAGGCAACTGATTTCCAGTGAATATTGCTGTGGTTTAGTTTAGGAACAGATCCTTGCCTGGTGGAATGGAAGCAAAGACGGTGCAAGATAGAATAATAACATTTCACTGTAGCATTCTTGAACTTCCAGATTTAGGTAAGAATCTCATGTTGTATCCTTGGCTATGGTACTCAGTGTGATAGCCATATGGAGGATCTAAGCCTGGTCCCAAATTGGTCTCCCGCAGAGGGCCAGCCAAAGAAATAAGCTAAGGTCGCAAACAAACACAGTACATGAAAAAATACTGCCAGATAAATTAATGGAAAACTCAAATAAGTATGGTAAGAAAATGAAGTGGAAAGATGCTACATGTGGAAAGGGATCACTTTAGAGGAGAACAAAATGAAATACGTTTCTTCCGTTTTCCAGGAAGACATTGGTTAGTAATATTATCTTGGTGACAGCAATAACGATTACTGATATTGTCATTCAAAGGAAGTGCAAAATATTGAATAGAATAACATAGGAAAGACATTATTGATAACTCCAGAGTCTAGGACAGCAGATGAGTCATCAGGCCCAAATGTACTGATGAACAAGGATAGGTGTGATGGTCAGACGTTCTGACTATCACATTTCAATCCTCTCTCATTAAGGATGAGATACTGAAGGAAAGAGCTTGGGGCCTTTTGGGACATTTTAGTGAGGCAGTGCAAGGTATAAAGTTAGCTCAGGACCTTTTGGGACTTTAAGGCAGGCTGCAATAATATCAGGCACTCAGCAGGGGTCACTAAGAAGAAGCAAAGTGTATGCGGAGCAGCTATTGTGTGAATGGACGGTGTTAGAGTGGTCAGCCTTTCCCTCAACTGGCTTAGGCAAGAAAAGATTCGGGTGAGCCAGGCAGAGATTCTAATTAAGTTTCCAATGAGTTGTTTTTCTCTCCGTTAGTACATAGCTATTGCACTGATAGTGAATTCAGAACTAGTGATGTGTTCTTTGTGTGAGGTGTGGGAATACTGGGAGATCTCCAGTCTCCCTAGTAACAGCAGCTGCTTGAAGTGTATTGAACTGCAGCCCCTTAGAGACTGTGTGGAACTGGAGCTGCAGCTGGATGACCTTCGGCTCATATAGGAGAATGAGGTAGGAAAAGGGAGGAGGTCTTGAAGAGAGAATATAGGAAGTTAGGTAGAAAGATGAAAAGAAGGACCTAAGGATGAACAATAAGTACTTTGCATCAGTCTTCACTGTGGAAAACACGAGCAGAATACCAGAAATGTGAGAGTATCAGGAGGCATAAGTGAGTGTCATTGCGGTTACTAAGAAGCTGCTTGGGAAGCTGTAAAGCCGGAAGGTAGATAAGTCACCTGAACCAGATGGACTACACACCAGGGTTCTAAAAGAAGTGGCTAAAGAGATTGTGGAGGCATTAGTAATGACTGTTGTCTCTGCTCTAACTGTAAATGTGCTAATTTTTCATCAATATTTTCCAGAATGGTTGAATTTGGTAACCTAACAGAAACAATGTTGGATTTAGAATGAAAGTCAGATGAATCATCTATCATGTTCCTAGTTAAATCAAACTCATTCTCACTAACCACAACAGTCACAGTATCAGACTGTTTCTCAAAATATGGTTTCAACATATTTATATGGCAAAGTTGTGTTGACCTTCTACGATCTGGAGTTTTTACAATGATCTTTTAAGAATCACTAGATTTGGAGTGGTTTGGGAGGACTGGAAAATTGCAAATGTCACTCTACCCTTTAATTGAGGCAGAAGAAAGGAGATTATATGTTAGTTAGTCTGACTTCAGTAGTTGGAAAGATGTATAAGTCTATTATTAAGGAGGAGGTTGTGGGGTACTTGGAGGCACATGACAAAATAGGCCAAAGTCAGCATGGTTTCCTTAAGGGTAAATCTAGCTTAACAAACCTGTTGGAATTTGTTGAGAAAGTAACAGGTAGGATAGACAAAGGAAGTTGGTGGATATTGTTTATTTGGATTTTCAGAAGACCTTTGACAAGGTGCCACACATGAGGCTGCTTAACAAGATAGGAGCCCATGATATTACTAGAAAGATACTAGCATGAATAGAAGATTGGCTGTGGCAAGAGACAAAGAGTGGGAATATAGGAGGCCTTTTCTGGTTGACTACCAGCGACTAGTGGTGTGCCACAGGGATCAGTGTTGGGATGCTTCTTTTCACATTATATGTCAATGATTTGGATCAAGTCAAGTCATTTTTTATTGTCATTTCGACCCTAACTACTGGTACAGTACATAGTAAAAATGAGACGTTTTTTCAGGACCATGGTGTTACATGACACAGTACAAAAACTATGTAAAAAAAAAACACAGAAAAAAAAACACTAGACTACAGACTTACCCAGGACTGCATAAAGTGCACAAAACAGTGCAGGCATTACAATAAATAATAAACAGGACAATAGGGTGGTAAGGTGTCGATCCAGACTCTGGGTATTGAGGAGTCTGATAGTTTGGGGGAAGAAACTGTTACACAGTCTGGTCGTGAGAGCCTGAATGCTTCGATGCCTTTTCCCAGATGGCAGGAGGGAGAAGAGATTGTATGAGGGGTGCGTGGGATCCTTCAAAATGCTGCTTGCTTTGCGGATGCAATGTGTAGTGTAAATGTTCGTAATGGTGGGAGGAAAGACCCCGATGATCTTCTCAGCTGACCTCACTATCCACTGCAGGGTCTTGCAATCCGAGACGGTGCAATTTTCAAACCAGGCAGTGATGCAGATGAAGGAATTGATGATTTGCAGTCAAGTTTGCAGATGATACAAAGATAGGTGGAGGGATAGGTAATGTTGAGGAAGCAGGGTGTTTGCAGAAGTACTTTGGAGAATGGGCAAAAAGTGGTAGATGGAATATGGTGTATGCACGGTCATGCATTTTGGTAGAAGGAATAAAAGTGTAGACTATTTTCTAAATGGGAGAAAATACAAAAAGTTAGAGTTCCAAAGGGACTTGGGAGTCCTCGTACAGGATTCTCTAAAGGTTAACAGGCAGGTTGACTCAGTGTTCAGGTAGGCAAATGCAATGTTAGCATTCATTCCAAGAAGATTAGAATAGAAAGGATGTATTCAAAGGTTTTATAAGTGATTGGTCAGACCGCACGTAGCATTGTGAGCAGTTTTAGGTGCCTTATCCAAGAAAAGATGTGCTGGCATTGGAGACGGTCCAAAGGAGGTTCACGAGAATTATGTCAGGAATAAAAGGGTTAAGATATGAGGAGCGTTTGAAGCTCTGGGCCAGCACACAATGGAGTATAGAAGAATGAGGGAGGATCTCATTAAGTATTGAAAGGGCTAGATAGAGTGCATGTGGAGAGGATGTTCCTTATCATGGGGGAGTTTAGGACCAGAGAAGACAGCCTCAGAATGGAGAGACATCCATTTAGAACAGCGATGAGGAAAAATTTCTTTAGCCAGATGATGGTGAATTCATGGAATTCATTGCCACAAATAGCTGTGCAGGCCAAGTCACTGGGTATATTTAAGGCAGAGTTTGATAAGTTCTCAATTAATCAGGGCATCAGAAGTTATGGGGAGAAGGCAGCAGAATGTAATAAATCGGCCATGATAGAATGGCAGAGCAGACTCCATGGGCTGAGTTGTACTCTATGCCTTATGGACTGCGAATGTTGCATCATTAATGTAAAAACAGTGAGATGGAAAGACTGAGTAATTACAGGCTATACAAACTATCATTGGTGGAGGGGAAATGATTGCAAAGATTTTGAGGGGGAACATTAATTAGCATTTAGAAAGGCACTGATTATTCAAGTGCAGAATACGTGCAATATTTTGTTCTCTGTTGGGAAGAAAGACAATATATTTGTTTAACATCTTTAGCATTTCCTTATTCACCATTCTCATTTCTTCTCACTGGGATGCATATGCTTTTATTAACTTTTACTATGCAAAAGTTTCTATGAAGTATATATATTGTATATTTATTCTTGTTTGCTCACATGATTT
Organism: Hypanus sabinus; assembly: GCF_030144855.1. NCBI lineage: Eukaryota > Metazoa > Chordata > Chondrichthyes > Myliobatiformes > Dasyatidae > Hypanus > Hypanus sabinus. The sequence goes on from NC_082719.1 coordinate 77,989,047, forward strand.
ATTTTCCCTGCCTTTGTTGACTTATTTGTTTCCAGATGATGATATCTCAAATTGTGCTTACCCTTGGTGTTAGTAAAGCTTTTTTTAAAAAAATTAACATTGTAGTATACTTCATTTCTGTGTTTGTATTAAACTACTGATCATATTCTTTCAACATTAGAAGATTTGATCTGGTTCATCATTTTGTCCGATCTCTTATCTTCAATTTTCTCTCCAGAATAATAAAGATATCACACTGTTAGTCCTTTAAGCTATTGTCTCATCTCCATCACTTTTTTCTCCACATATGCTTTCATCATTCAACTCCAGGTGCAATATTTATGAACTCAAGGTCCGATTTCTGCCTCATAAGGTACTGAAATGGATCTGATGTAGCTGTAACAAACTTTGTCATGCATCTTCAGATTTCTTCCCTTTAATTCCATTGACCACCCTTTTCTTCTCCAATATTTCTTCACCATTGTTTTTTGGGAGGAACCAAATTACTGGAGCCCAGTATTAACTATGTATTACATGTAAGGTCACCTAGAATGGGGTCTCGTTTGATTACAATGCTATTTGCTTGGATATCCTTTGAGAAATTATCGCTGGTCCCCTTCTACTTCTAATCTACAATCTACCCCTTGGTGACAAGCAGGCTGAAACATATCAATTTTTCTTTAATTCACATGTTTGACAAAGGAATTCTAGTGAGAAGGATTAAATAACATTGTTATTTCAGTATGGTGTTTGAATCAATTGAGTTCCATGCATCTACTGTTCATGTCTGTACATGCAAGTGATGTAACTGAGCCTATTTCATTCTCTTACAACCTCTCTACCAAGTTTCAGTTGTCAGACTTCTTGTCCAAGATCAGCGCGGAATGTGAAAGATGGATTTCCACCCAAACATTGCAAAATGAAAAAAACAAACTGCAGACATTTCAAGCCGAAACCTTTAATCAGTCTCCGCCCAAAATGTTGAATGTTTATTCCCCTTGGTAGAGGCTGCCTGACTTGTTTTTTTTCCTAGCATTTAAGACATCTACAGTATCTCTTGTATTTCGGAAAATAAAATTGTACTCAATCTTCAGCTCAAAATTTGTCCTCAAATCATCTTTTTTTCCCATAAAATGTCTGAAGATGACTGTTTGCAGCTTTGGTGTCACACTTAAAATAATGATGACCTATTGACTATAAATGCATGGCATCAGAAAGACTGGCTTATTCTCCCTCGGAAAATATCCCCTGATGGCTCTACCTCAGTGCAACTGGTACTGAAACCCTTGCTCAGGACATTGGTACCTCTGAACTTGACCAGTCCAACACACTCTAGGTGCATTGTTTTAATCTATGCAAACTGACTTTATTTAAATCTTGCTGTCCATGCTCTTACCCTTGCACCATCTCTTTAATCCTTTCACCCCTGAACTTGCTGACTAACTTTACTTCCTGGTTAAATGGTGCATGATTTTAAGCACATTTGGAAATCCGTTCATGGTCTCCCAGCTGCTTACTTCTGCAATTAACAGCCATATAATCCTTTGTAAAAAATGAGGTCCTCTAGTTCTGATCTCTCTTTATCTCCTTTAAAATCCTTATTAAAACCAAAGTAATTGATCAAGGTCGTGTGAAGCATTTTTGAACATCTTAGTATTTTAAATGTACATAGTGAAATTATATTTTATACTTTTATGTCAATCCAAGACAATTCTTAATTTTTATTTATCTAGAGATACAATGCGGAACAGGCCCTGCCAGCCCAACAAACTGCACCACCAGCAACCCACCTAGTTAACACTAGCCTAATCACAGGACAATTTACAATAACTGATTAGCTCACTAACTGGTGTGTCTTTGGACTGTGGGAGGAAACCCGAACACCAGGAGCAAATGCACGTTGTTCACGAGGAGAACACACAAACTCCTTACAGAAGGCACCAGAATTGAACTAACTCCAGAACGCCAAGCTGTCATGGTGTCAGGTGAACCATTCCGTTGCCATGGTACCCACCACACTACAGTTTTCTTGCTATTCATGGCCTTAGCATGTTTACAAGGGGAAGAATATTAGCAAAGAATTCATGAAATGTTTGTCTCCTCATGTCTTTTCACTTAATTTCACTTTATTTTTGAGGATGTGACTATACACTTTGATGAAGGAAGAGCAGTAGATGTAGTGTATATGGATTTCAGCAAGGCATTTGATAAGGTACACCATGCAAGGCTTATTGAGAAAGTAAGGAGGCATGGGATCCAGGGGGACATTGCTCAGTGGATCCAGAACTGGCTTGCCCACAGAAGGCAAAGAGTGGTTGTAGACGGGTCATATTTTGCATGGAGGTCAGTCGCCAGTGGAGTGCCTCAGGGATCTGTTCTGGGACCCTTACTCTTAGTGATTTTTATAAATGACCTGGATGTGGAAGTGGAGGGATGAGTTAGTAAGTTTGCTGATGACATAAAAGGTTGGGGGTAGTATGGAAGGCTGGCAGAGGTTACAGCGGGACATTGATAGGATGTAAAACTGGGCTGAGAAGTGGCAGATGGAGTTCAACCCAGATAAATGTGAGGTGGTTCATTTTGGAAGGTCAAATATGATGGCAGAATATAGTATTAATGGTAAAACTCTTGGCAGTGTGGAGGATCAGCAGGATCTTGGAGTCCAAGTCCATAGGATACTCAAGGCACTGTGGTTAAGAAGGCATATGGTGTATTGGCCTTCATCAATAGTGGAATTGAATTTAGGAGCTGAAAGGTAATGTTGCAGCTATATAGGACCCTGGTCAGACCCCATTTGGAGTACTGTGCTCAGTTCTGGTTGCCTCACTACAGGAAGGGTACGGATGCCTTAGAAAGGGTGCAGAGGAGATTTACAAGGATGTTGTCTGGATTGTGGAGCACGCCTTATGAGAATAGATTGAGTGAACTCGGCCTTTTCTCCTTGGAACGATGGAGGATGAGAGGTGACCTGATAGAGGTGTATAAGATGATGAGAGGTATTGATCATGTGGATAGTCAGGGGCTTTTTCTTAGGGCTGAAATGGTTTCCACAAGAGGACACAGGTTTAAGGTGCTGGGGAGTTGGTACAGAGGAGATGTCAGGGGTAAGTTTTTTTTACTCAGAGGGTGGTGAGTGCATGGAATGGGCTGCCGGCAACAGTGGTGGAGGCGGATAAGATAGGGTCTTTTAAGAGACTTTTGGATAGGTACATTGAGCTTAGGAAAAGAGGGCTATGGGTAAGCCTAGTAATTTCTAAGGGAGGGACATGTTTGACACAACTCTGTGGGCCAAAGAGCCTGTATTGTGCTGTAGGTTTTCTATGTTTCTATGTTTAATGCTAAATCTAACAGATTTAAGGAGATCAGTTGTAATCTTGCATCTATATAGTGCCTTTCATCTGGCTTTTGGAATGGGCTAAATGCTTAACTACAAATGAAATACTGCATGATGATTTGTACACATTTTCACTCACAGAAAATACTAAATGATGTTTCTGTGAGATTGGATCAGAGGTAAACATTGAACTGGACAATGGGGATAGTTTAAGAAAAGGTATTATGACCGTATGAAACAAAATTTTTATATTCAATTCTGAAAGAGAGCATTGTCTCATTACACAATACCAGAGCTAAACATAAACACCAGATACTCACAGATGCTGGAAATCTTGAGTAACTCACACAAAAGGGCGGAGGAACTCAACAAGTCAGGCAGCATCTGTAGAGGGAATGAACAAGCCAATGTTTCTGGCAGGAAGAAAAGAGGTGCAAAGTTCGAAGTAAATTTTATCATCAACCCTGAGATTCATTTTCTTGTGGGCATACTCAAAAATTCCATAGATTAGCAACTATAACAGAATCAATGAATGACCACCAAATTAAGGTTTCAACCAGAGTGCAGAAGACAACAAACTGTGTGAATGCAAAAAGAAGCAGCAATTTGTAAGTACGCAATAAATATTGAGAATAGGAGATGAAGAGTCCTTGAAAGTGAGCCCATTGGTTGTAGGAACATTTCAATGAGGTGGCAAGTAAAGCCAAGTGAAGTTATCCCCTTTGTTCAAGAGCCTAACGGTTGAGGGGTATTAACAATTCCTAAGCCTGGTGGTACAAGTCCTAAGGCCTGAATAAGAAGGAGTACAAGCTAGCAGGTGTTCGGTGAGACTAGGCAAGGGGAAAGGTGGGTGTTGGTGGAGGAGGGGATAGGTGGAAGAGGTAAAAGGCTAAAGAAAAAGTAATCGATGTGGAGAGACAGTGACTTTGGAAGAAAGGGAAGGAGGAAGGGAGCCAGAGGGAGCTGATGGGCAGGTGAGGAGAAGTGAAGGGGTGAGAGGGTAACCGGAATGGGGAGTGGAAAAAGAAAGAGGGGAGGGGAAGTAATTATCGGCAGTTAGAGAAATCAATATTCATGCCATCAGATTGGAGGCTACCCAGATGAAATATAAAGAGATGCTTCTCCATGCTGCATGTGGTCTCATTTTGGCAGCAAAGGAGGACATGCACAGATATGTCAGAATGGGAATGCCTGCAGTGGGAAGTGCTTCTCAGCCTTGGTCTTATCCTCACCTAGCCATCACCTCCCTTTGGTTCACCTCCTTGCTCCTTTTCTTCTATGATTCACTGTCCTTTCCTACTAGATTTCTTCTTCAACCGTTTTCCTCTTCCATCTAACCTCTCAGTTTACTACTTCAAGCCCCCCTCCCCCACCAACCCATTTTTGTTTCACCTATCACCTGCAAGCTTGTACTCTTTCCATGCCCCCCTTCCCCCAGCCTCCTTTTTCTGGTTTCTGCTCCTTCCTTTCCAGTCTCGATGATGGGTCTTGGCCCAAAACATCGACTGTTTATCCCCCTCCATAGATGCTGCTGACCTGCTGAATTCCTCCAGGATTTTGTGTTTGTTATACCAGAGCTAAAGTAGCCTTTTTCCTAGCTGGGGTCTTGACAGAGAGCAGTCTTCAATCTGCAACCAAGCTTATTTTGAAGCTCAAATTTGTACTAACAGAGATTTGGCAGAAATTTACAATGTCCCAAGGGCCTCATAGCCACTGAGTATTTCTGAAATGTACTTACTGTTGTAATTTGCCTCATATCCTGATCTTTGAAATGTGTTTAATCTCACTGTGATACATTGGGTTAAGTTTGGAGAAAATGCCATAAGAAAGCTGGTTTGTTTATGTTGCCTGGGCTGGGCTCGGGATGGATAGCTAATCCTCAGAGTAGAGAACGACATGCTAGTTTTTACAGGATTACAGCAGTAATTTGAAATGTCACGAACTTCTCAAGTGGGTGACTCGGTACAGGAAATTTCAGGTTCCATTTATCAGCTGTACAGTCTGACCGATTTTCAGCAGTGCCCTGAAATACCATAGAATTAGATGCTCCAGGCATGAGATAACTCAAACCAGTTCTAAAGAATGCCATTTAAGAGTCATTGACACCAGATATTCTTGCTTCAACTGCCCAAGATTGCTATAAAGATAAAATGCTAGAATGTACAAGTAGCTTTTTCCAGCATTGAGTAAAATGCCAAATCAAATGTACAGTATGCAATTAAAGACCTGACTGGGAAAATGGGTCCACTTCAGCCCTAAAGGTTCTGCATAAGCTTTCTGAAATGAGTGACTTTCTTTACAGTGATGACTGTATTCTTCTGCTGACTTCTTTCAATGAGACTGTCAGATCCAATTCAGATCTATCCATCCATCAGGTTGGGATGAGCAAGTTATCTGTCTGCTGTTTTATCAGTGACAGGTAAGCCATTTATGGTTTGTGACAGGAAATAAATGTCTTTCTGGTCTGATATTACTTATATCTTCGTAATATACATTTATTGTGACCTGTACTACTGTTTGTTTGTGTGAACACTACCTGAAAAATGATAGGTGAAGAATTTTCCTTCTGAAGTATTTAAAATTATATTTTCTTATGAGACATACCAGAGTAGCAGCTGCAGCTGTCTGCCTGAGTGTGCAAGTTTGCTTATGTTAGCCCCTTTTGCCATAGTTATTAAGGTTTATTTTTAATTTTGTCCTACCATGTTAAATATCTTCAGCTTTTCACATTCCTCCTTTTCCAAGAATCTATTAACTACCAATATCATGGGCAACATTTAAGCCTCAACCATAACCATTTCAGCAAACTGGTAATTTGAAACAAATGCAGAAGTATTAACTCAGTTTCTCTCTTCAGGGACACTACCAGATCTTATAATACCACACAACCAAGAGTGGAGCTGGAGGAGTGAGGGTGAATAATACAGGAAGACAAGTGTAAGATTTACTAAGTCAATGTTCTGTGTCTATTTGAGTTAATAGAGACATATGGAAAACCCTCCCTGGTCAATATGCTGGTCAGTATGGACACGATGGGCCAAGGTGCCTGGTTCTCTGCTCCATGGTACTATGACTTGAACAGTGTCCTGACCACACTCACCCACTTTCACTGAGGGTGGGACATTCTATATTCACAGCTGACACTAGACTCCCTAAGCCAGGGCTCTGCTCTAAAATCGATTATGACAAATGTTATTTAGGAGGAGAGGAAAAAGTGCTTCAAGAATGTCCTCAACTTCCTCTCAAGAAAATGGGACATCTCGTTAAGTTATAGGTCATAGTTATGCAATTGGAATTGGTTTATTTACCCCACATGTACAGCACTGTGCAAAAGTCTTAGGCACATATATGTAGCTAGGGTGCCTAATACTTTTACACAGTATTGTAATTTTATGTATTGCACTGTACAGCTGCAAAAAAAAAGAAACAAATTTCATGACATATGTGAGTGATGATAAGCCTGATTCTGATATGGGTGTCTCTTGTGGAATGAGAGTGGGAAGGGGGCAGGAAGAGGGGTATCATGGTTGGGAAAAGGGGAAGGGAGAGGGGAGGAAGTGGAAAGCATCATAAATACATTCTTTTATGATCAATAGACCCATCGTCTGTATTCAAATCGCCTTGCCTGGTATCTCAGGGCTGGGTGCTTCTGCACCTGTGCCAACACTACCCCTCCTTCTTTGCCACTTGTCCACCCTTGCCATTTCCAATGTGTTTTGCTGCCACCAGCTTTACAAATTCACTCTCCACTTCACATTGACAAATACTCAAAAACTGCCTTGTATAACCTACACAAACACGAGGAAATCTGCTGATGCTGGAGATCCAAGCAACACAGAAAAAGTGCTGGAGGAACTCAACAAGCCAGGCACATCTATGGAAAAGAGTACAGTTGATGTTTCGGGCCAAGACCCTTCAGCAGGAACTACAGACCAGATCATTGCACAATGCATTGAAGTAGAAGGAGTTAAAAAATAGCAATACATAATAAACTGAACTGATACAGAGGAAGTGCAGTGCAGGCAAGTTGTCTGTAAACAGGCTAACCTATTTGCCCATCTACACTAGTCCCATTTGCCTCCAATGTGACCACATTCTTCTCTACCTTTGCTTATTATGTGCCTATCTAAATATTTCTTAAATGTAGTGATTGTATATATCTGTGTCTCCTCTAATTTTATACTGTACACACATCTTCGAAAGGTCATCCCTCAACCTCCTTTGCTCCAGGGATAATAAGCCCAGTTCATCCAATCTGTCCCCGAAACTGAAGTCCTCCAATACGGACACTCGCTCCAGTGTAATCACATCCTTCCTTTAGTTTGGTGATCAGAGCAGCACATAACGCTCCAAGTGGCATTAACCAGTGATTTGTAAAATTGTAATATTAATTCCCCAACTATTCTATCCTCTGCCATAACATATGAAGGAAAGCATGCCATTGCTTTCTTCACCTACCCCCATCGTCCCTAGACAATGTCCACTCAACGATGAGAAGGAGCATCAGGATGGCTTCTGGGATCTCCACAACAGGAGCAGGTGGAGGCCCTGCACCAATTGTGGAAGGAGAGAACAACATTTACCAAACCAATCCATCCGGTACTATCTGTCCTATCGGACTACAATTGCAACAATAAAAGAAACAAGGTTTTAGTGCAGTGGTCATTACTAGAGTTGGCAGGCTTTGGCTCAAGTGGCTTAGACAAGAAAGGGTGGAGATTCTAAGTTTATAATAAGTTTTCTTGTTTTTTCTTTCTTTGTCTATCAGTACATAGCTAATGTGGTGAGCATAGATCCAGGGTTAGAGGCATATTCTTTGGGTAAGATGTGGGATTACTGGGAGAGCTCCAGTCCCCCTGATAACTACATCTGCAGAAAGCGCATCAAGTGGCAGCTCTTTAGAGATCATGTTAAGGAACTGGAACTGCAGTCTTATCACCTTTCTCACATATGGAAGAATAAAGTGGTGATAGATAGGAACCACAGGAGGTAGTTAACTTAAGTTGTAGGAAACAGTTACCTGGTGACTGTCAAGAGAGGGAAAGAGAATAGTCAGCCAGTGCAGAGTACCCCTGTGGCCGCTCCCCTCAATAATAAATATAGCAGTTTGGATACTGTTGGGGGGGGGGGTGGAGAGATGACCAACCAAGTGGAAGCAGCAGTGACTGGGTTTCTTGCTCTGAGTCTGGCTCTATGGTTCATAATAGAAGGGGAGGGGGGAGATGAGAAGAGGAGTGCAATGGTGAAAGGGGATTCCATAGTTAGAGAAGCAGACAGGAGATTATGTAGATGAGAAAGAGTCAACTTTATAGTATATTGCCTCCCATGTGCCAGGGTCAGAGACTTTAAAGTTTGGGTCTAAAATATTCTAAAGGGGGAGAGTGAGCAGCTGGAAGCTGTGGTACATATTGGTATCAATGACATTGGTAGGGAAAGGAAGGAAGGAAGTCCTGAAGAGAGGATACAGGGATTGGCTAGAAAGCTGAAAAGCAGGACCTCCAGTGTGGTAATCTCTGGATTTCTGTCTGTGCCATGCACTAGTGAGGGTGGTTTGGTGTATGAATACATGGTTGAGGAATGGGTTTCAGAATTTTGGATCACTCTTCTGGGGAAAGTACGACTTGTACCTAAGGGACTACACCTGAATCTGAGGGGGACCAAAGTCCTTGTGGGCATGTTTGCTGGAGCTGTTGGGGAGGCTAAAACAAAAATGACAGAGGGATGGGAACTGGAGTGAGAGGGCTGAAGATGGAGCAGTTGGTATACAGTACAAGCAGATGCAATGAGACTGTGAGGAAGGACAGACAGATGATAGAAAAAATTTCAGTGAGTGGGATGAGTTGAAGTGTAACATGAGGAGAACATTGAAAAGGGAAATGAACATGGGACTGAAAGTGATATATTTGAAAGCACACAGTATATGGAATAAGGTAGGATAAGGAACATAATATGCAAAATCTTACAGGGTAGTTAGAGATTGGTAGGTATGATGTTGTGGGCATCCACTGAGTTGTGGCTGACAAATCATAGTTGGGGGCTTAATATCAACTGTATCAAGAGTATGGGCAGGTAGGCAGAGGGGACGGGGAGGCTTTCTTGTTAAAAAAAAAGGAAATCAGATCTTCTGTGGTCAAGTTTGCCAATGCTACTTAGACAGATAGAGGGGCAGGTGATGGGAGGAAGCAGAGAATCTGCCGAAGGACCAAGACAGATTGGGAGAATTGGCAAAAAATTGCAGATGGATACAATATAATGTAGTAAATGTGGAGAAAATCCAAAAAACTGGTATGTAAATAAACCTGGGAGCCCTTGTGCAGGATTTCCTAAAGGTTAACTTGCAGGGGGAATAGATGGTAAGGAAAGCAAATTCAATGTTAGCATTAATTTTAGGTGGACTAGAATATAAAAGCACAGATGTGATATCGAGGCTTTATAAGGTATTGGTCAGACTGCACTTGCAGTATTGTGAGCAAATTTGGACCCCTTATCAAAGAAAAGATGTACTGGCATTGGAGAGGATTCAGAGGAGGTCAATCAGAATGATTCTGAGAATGAAAGGGTCAACATATGAGCAACGTTTAATAGCTCTGTCCTGTACTCACTGGAGCTGAGAAGAATGAAGACGGGGTCTCATTGAAACCTATTGAATATTGAATGGCTTAGAAAGAATGGATGTGGAGAGGATGTTTCCTATTATAAGGGGAACTCTCGGACTAGAGGGCACAGCATCAGAATAGAGGAATGCCCATTTAGAACAGAGATGAGGAGGAATTGCTTTAGCCAGAAGGTAGTGAATCTATGGAATTCATTGCCACAGAATGAGACCAAGTCATTTGGGTATATTTAAAGCAAAATCTGATAAGCTCTTGATTAGTCAGAATGTCAAATGTGACCGGGAGAAGGCAGAAGAGTGTGGTTGAGGTTTCTCTCTCTTTTTTTCCCTCACTTTTCTTGCTTAGTAGGGTTTTTTTAATTCACAAAAATTTTCAATCTTTAAGATAATCTTTAAAAAATTTTTTGAGGCATTGTAAGTGTTGTTACTTCGATGTACCTGTGTATTTTTGAACAATAATAATAAAAAGATTTGAAAAGAGAGTGTGGTTGAGGTTAATAAATCAACTATGGTGGAATGGCAGAACAGACCCAATGGCCCAAATGGACAAATTTTTCTCCTGTGTCACGGTTTTCTGGTGTCTTAATCTCTTCATTGTGAATGCATATCAGCAATACTTCACTATAGTCCTTATCCTAAACCTTCTGCAACTTCAGACAACAGGTTTAAGTGCAATGACTCATCATGTGCAGATCTTCTCCAAAGCCAATATCCAAAACACATTACATCAGTTCCTGAATTGCTGGCAGGTGGTAGAGAATTAAGCGATGGTGTTGTTCTTAATGGAGATTGCCTCTCCCTCTCTCACTAAGTGTCCCAGTTGATGGCTTCATCTATCAGAGTTACTGGATTGTGTAAATAGGGCTCTCTCTTTTCCTAACACAGTCACCTTTCACTTTGGTGGATTGGCCTCTTGCATCATTTAGAAACAGAATGCATCCATCTTTTGAAACTTCTAAACCTGGGCTCAGCTATCACTGTGGAATTGTCCAAATACTGTCACACACCACAGAAACTGAGGAGCATTTATTAGTGTGAAATTTTATTAGTTCCTGTTGCTCACATGGTCTTGACCCAAGATTCACGGCGTCTTCCTGACGTATCTTCTCTATTGTAAGTGGTAAGAGATGAGAGATTCTCCCGAGACAAGGAGGAAGTCATATTTTTTTAATATAGTGTTTGAGCATTTGTTGGAAATTTAGCACTCTATGTTTTGGTGGTATTTTTCAGAAGTGGCAGATGGAGTTCAATCTGGAAAAGTGTGAAGTGATTCACTTTCAGAGATCAAACTTGAAGGAAGAGCACAGGGTTAATGGCAGGATTCTTAGCACTGTGGAGGAAAAGAAGGATAGAGTCATGGAGAACTACAGGACAGAAACAGGCCCTTAGTCCATGCTGAACCATTTAAACTCCATAGTCCCATTGACCTCCACCCGAACCATAGCCCTCCATACCCCTCTCATCCATGTACCTATCCAAATTTCTCAAATACTGAAATCAAAAATCACATCCACCACTCGCACTGGCAGCTTGTTCTGCTCTCTGAGTGAAGCAGTTTTCCTTCATGTTCCCCTTAAACATTTCACCTTTCACCCTTATCATATGACATCTAGTTGTAGTCTCACCCAACCTCAGTGGAAAAAGCCTGTTGCATTTACCCTATAGATACCCTTAATAATTTTGTATATCTCTATCAAATCTCCCTTCAATCTTCTATGCTCTAGGGAATTAAGTTCTAACCTATTTAAAATTCCCATATAACTCAGGTCCTTCAGTCCTTTTAAAATTTCTCTGTGTTCTTTCAATCTTATTTACATATTTCCTGTAGGTAGGTGACCAAAACTACACACAGTACTCCAAATTAGACCTCATCAATGTCTGATACAACTTCAGCATAACATCCCAACTCTTGAACTCAATACTTTGATTGAGGAAGGCCACTGCGCCAAAAGCTTTATTTACACCTGTATCTACCTGTGATGCCACTTTCAATGGATTATGGATTTGTATTCACAGATGCCTTTGTTCTACTGCACTCTTCAATGGCCTGCCACTCACTGTGTAAGGCCTAGCCTGGTTGGTCATCCCAAAGTGCAACACCAGACAGTTGTCTACAATAAATTCTACCTGTTGATTTTCAGCCCATTTTCCCACTGCTCCTGATCCTGCTGCATGTTTTGATCGTCCTCCTTGCTGTCCCCTGCACCCCAATCTTGGAGTGGTCTGCAAATTTGCTGATCCACTTAACCACATTATCACCCACATAGTTGATAAACAATGGATGACAAATATCAATGGACCCAACACTAGTCACAGATCTCCAGTCAGAGAGGCAACCATCTACTACCACTCTCTGGCTTTTCGCACAAAGCCAATTTCTAATCGAATTTCCGACCTTATCTTGAATGCCAAGCTTCTGAATCTTCTTGACCAACCTCCCATGCGGGACCTTGTCAAATGCTTTGCTGAAGTCCGAGTAGACAACATCCGCTGCCTTGCTTTCATCAATTTTCCTGGTAACTTCCTTGAAAAACACTGAAGAATTGGTTAGGCATGACCTATCACACACAAAGCTATGTTGACTATCCTTAATCAATCCATGTCTATCCAAATACTTATATGTCCAGTCCCTTAGAATACTTTTCAATAAGCCAATAACTTTCCTGCTACTGATAACAGGATCACTGGCCTATAATTTCCTGGTTTATTTTTAGAGCCTTCCTTGAATGGCAGAACAACATTAGCTATCCTCTAATCCTTTGGTTGTAACCAAGGATGATTTAAATATCTCTTCTAGAGCACCTGCAGCTTCTGTGCCTGCCTCCTACAGGGTCTGAAGAAACATCTTGTCAGGCCCTGGGGATTTGACAACTCTAATTTGCCTCAGGACAGTAAACAACTCCTCCTCTGTAATCTGTCTAGGGCAGGGGTCGGCAACCTTTACCACTGAAAGAGCCATTTGGACCCGTTTCCCACAGAAAAGAAAACACTGGGAGCCAAAAAACCCGTTTGACATTTAAAATGATAAATGAAATAACACTGCATACAATGTTTTTTTTGCCTTTATGCTATGTATAAACAGATTATAATGTGTTGCATTTATGAAATTGATGAACTCCTGCAGAGAAAGCGAAATTACATTTCTGCATGCAACAAAAACCTGTTGAACAAAAAAAAGATGTTGGGTTGAAGGTTACATTAAAGTAAAATACTCAATGTCTATTTGAGTCCTTCCTGTATTTATGAAAAACGCCGAACATAAATTGTCCGCCAGCAGCAAACCAAAAATAACGTCAGCCAGCTGTCAACCTGAAAAATAAAAGGACTATTTCACTGAACAATGAAAAAATATGAATATACGTAAAATAATAGGCAATTAAAATATTTATCATTCTTGGTTAATGGCTGTGCATCCTTTCCCCTGAAGAGCTGTGTTCAGCGTGTTCAGGTGCGCTGTCATGTCTACCATGAAGTGTAGCTTTTCCAGCCACTCTGGCTGTTCCAGCTCAGGAAAGGAGAGCCCTTAGCTGCCCAGAAAAGTTTTCACTTCTTCCAGACACGCGACAAAGCATTTCAGCACCTCCCCTCTGGACATCCATGTGACTTTGCTGTGCAGCAGGAGATCAGAATATGCGCTTTCCAGCTCGTCCTGTAACAAACGGAATTGACGGTGATTTAAACTTTTTGCCATTATTTTATTGACAATCTGAATGACAACATCTGTGCATTCCGGAGGAAATGTTTGAGTGCACAGTGCCTCTTGGTGCAAGATGCAGTGAAAAGTCAGCAGCTTTCTGTCCAGCGACTTCTGCAGTAAAGCCACAAATCCCTTGTGCACTCCTGTCATACTTGGTGCCCCATCAGTAGCTACTGACACCAGGTGGGTGGTCTTTATTCCTTTGGCTCTTAAACAATTCAAGACAGCCTCACAGATGTACTCCCCCCATGTTTGGCCTTTTAGAAGTATCAACTCAATCATTTCTTCCTGTGGCCCGGCAGAGTTTACATACCGGCAGAACAGCGCTATGTGTTCAATATCACCTTTGTTGTTAGACTCATCACAGGCAATCGAGTAGGCCACAGCTGAATTGATGTCTTTAATTTGCTGTCTTCTGATGTCTTCTGCCATTTTTATGGTTCTTTCTTTGACAGTCTGTGCAGAGAGGGGCATATCCCTGATTTTCTGCACAATTTCACTCTTGATTTAAAGTCCGTGAATAGATGTTCTCAAATCATAATGAAAGATTCTTTTATATATTCACCATCTGTAAACTGCTTCAGTGCCTGACTACTTCCTGAGCAGCAACAAAACTAGCATACGTAGTTGATTTTCCAGACTTCATCCACTTCTTGAAATGATTTTTGCTCAGATCAACCTTCTGCATCAATTCCGAAACGGCTTTTTTTCTCTCATCTCCAACCGGATATTTTTGAGCAAAGGCTGCGTGTTTATTCTGGAAATGTCTTGCGACATTTGACTTTTTGTTGTTTGCTAGTTTCTCATTGCATATTAAGCATACCGGTAAACCAGTCTTGTCAGCAGTGAAAGCAAATGAATCTGCCCACGTATCATTAAACATTCCGTTTTCTTCAGTCACTTTTCTTTTTTTAGAATTCTCCATAGTTAGCCTACCTTGGATCGAAAAATTAAAGAAATCACGCACTGGCGGGTGTCAGGCGTTGGCAGTGGTGACGTATATTAATAGCGACAAAAACACATTTTATTTAGATTGTACAAGATCACCATAATCTTCAAATTTAGAATTACATTTCAAAAACTAACAAACTAACATAAAGTACATTTTAATTAAATGTTCATCATTTATTTTCCAAAGCCACAGGGAGCCGCAGCACAGAGATGAAAGAGTCACATGCGGCTCCGGAGCCACGGGTTGCCGACCCCTGGTCTAGGGTCTATGAAGTTGACGCTGCTTTACCTCACTCCTATAGACTCTATGTCCATCTCTTGAGTAAATAAAATGCAAAAAATCAATTTAAGATCTCTTTCGTCTCTACGCAAGTTACCATTCTGATCTTTCAGAGGACCAAATTTGCCCCTTGCAATCAATTTTCTCTTAGCACATCCCAGCCGAGGACCAGACCTAACCTTTTCCATAACTACCTTGAAACAATGGCATCATGGTCACTACATGCAAAGTCTTGCCCTATACAATTTCTGTCACCTGACCTGTCTTTCTCCCTAATAGGCAATCAACTATTGCACACATTCTCACTGGGACTTCTATGTATTGATTAAGGGAACTTTCCTGAACACATTTGACAAACTCTATCTCAGCTAGTCATTTTACAGCACAGGATTTCCGGTCAATATGTGGAAGTTAAAATCAGCTATTATCACAACCTTGCGCTTCTGGCAAAAATCTGCAATCTCTGTTCAAATTTGTTCCTCTAAATCCTGCAGACTGGTGGGTTGTCTTTAGTATAGCCCCATTAATGTGGTCATACCTTTCTTATTCTTCAGTTCCAACCATAAAAGCCCCACTGGCCGAGTTTCCTGTCTGTCCTGATTAAGCACTGCTGTGACATTTTCCCTGACTAGTAACGCCACCCCTCTCCCTTTAATCACTTTAATGCTCTGTCACATCTAAAACAGTGGAAGTCCAGAGGTTTGAGCTGCCAGCCTGCCACTCCTGCAACCAAGTATCACTAATGGCCATAATATCATAATTCCGTGTGTTGATCCAGGCCCTGAGCTCATCTGCCTTGCCTATACAGTAATACTTCTTGCACTGAAATATATGTAACTGAGATATTAGTCCCACCATGCTCAACCTTTTGATTCCTAACTTTGTCTGAGGTTTAACAACATCTGTCTCCACCATCTGTTCTGGCACTCTGCTTTCCATCCCCCTGCAACTCTACTTTAAACTCTGTCCCCTCACCATGCAGTACTAGCTAACCTTCCTGCTAGGATATTAGTTCCCCCTCCAGTTTAGGTGCAAAGCATCTCTTCTGCACAGGTCCCACCTTCCCTGGAAGAGAGCCCAAAGATCCTAAGATCTTATGCCCTTTCTTCCTACACCAACTCCTTAGCCAAGTGTTAAAGTGTATTCCTATTTTTTGCTTCACTAGCATGGGGCCCACTTAGCAGGCCTGAGATCACAACCCTGGAGGTCCTGCCCTTAGCACCTAACTCCCAGTACTCATTTTGCAGAACCCTGTCCCTCTTCTGATTTACGTAATTGGTAGCTGTATGGACCATGACCTCTAGCTGCTCGCCCTCCCACTTTAAGAATGCTAAGGACTCAGTCCGCAATGTTCCAGACCCTGGCATCCGGGAGATAACATACCATCCAGGAATCTCAATCTCATCCACGGATCTTCTTTCTGTTCCTCTAACTAATGAATCTAATCTAATGAATTAATGGCCCTTGTGGCTAAAGGGATCAGGGGTATGGAGAGAAAGCAGGTACAGGGTTCTGAGTTGGAATATCAGCCATGATCATACTGAATGTCAGTGCAGGCTTGAAGGGCCAAATGGCCTACTCCTGCACCTATTTTCTATGTGTCTATGTTTTTCTATGAATTGCCTATCATCACAGCTTGCTTCTTTTCCCTCCTTCCCAACCAAGTCACAGAGCCAGAGATCTGACCGCTGTGACCTTCCTCTGCTAGGTCACACCCCCAAAAGTGTATAACTGTTGTTAATGGGAATGGCTACAGGGGTACTCTGCACTGGCTGTTTAACCCCTTTCACCCTCCTGTCAACCAGATTCCTGTGTTCTACACTGTAGGGGCAATTACCTCTCTATATGTCCTGTCTATCACTCCTCAGCCTCCCGAATGATCCAGAGTTCATCCAGTTCCAGTTCCAGCTCCAACCCCTTAACACAGAGTGTTAGAACCTGCAGCTGGACCATTTCCTACAGGTGAAGTCATCGTGAATAGAGGTCGTCTCCCTGCTTTCCCACATCCTGCAAGAGGAATATTCAGCTATCCTTCTTGGTTCCAACTATGCAATTATAAAGAAGGAAACAATAAATCAACGAACAAAAAAGATCTACCTACAGCTTTCCATCTCCTCTCACTCAAGCCCATTTACTGAAGCCTCAAAGAGCTACAGCCTCAAATCCCCACTCTTAACACTGAACACTCCAACTGGCCCACATGCCCCTGCCTTATTTTATTTGCTCTTTGTTAAATAACCCTGACCTCTAGTTGCTGCTCAAATTCCGAAACTCCTGCTTTTTAATGCACACTTGCTGATCGGCGTGAGTTACCTCTTCTCTCGCTCCTGATTTCTGACTAGCTGCTGTTGAAACTGGTCTTGGGGTCAACGCCCATAGGTCCTAGGTTGCCCTGCAAGTTGATACGAGGGGTTAAGAAGATATATGGTGTGTTGGCCGAAGGATTGAGTTCAAGAGCTGTGAGGTAATGCAGCATTTCTATCAAACTCTGGTTAGATCACACTTGGAATATTGTGTTCAGTTCTAGTCCCCTCATAAAGGAAGGATACGGAAGCTTCAGAAAGGATGCAGAGGAGATTTGCCAGGATGCTGCCTGGATTAGAGGGTGTGTTTTATAAGGTTAGTTTGAGTGAGCCAGGGTTTTTCTCTTTGGAGCAAAGGAAGATTTGAGATAACTTGATAGAGTTATGTAACATGAAAAGAGGTGGAGATAGAGTAGGTAGCCAGAGACTTTTTCCCAGTGTGGCAATGGATAATAATAGAGGCCATAATTTTACTTTACTTTATTGTCACCAAACAATTGATACTAGAGAGTACAATCATCACAGCAATATTTGATTCTGCGCTTCGTGCTCCCTGGAGTACAAATCAAAGTAAATATAATTTAATAATTTAAATTATCAATTATAATTAGAAAATAGAAAAGGGAAAGTAAGGTAGTGCAAAAAGAAACCGAGAGACAGGTCCAGATATTTGGAAGATACGGCCCAGATCTGGGTCAGGATCCCTTCAGCAGTCTTATCAGAGTTGGAAAGAAGCTGTTCCCAAATCTGGCCGTATGAGTCTTCAAGCTCCTGAACCTTCTCCCGGAGGGAAGAGGGACAAAAAGTGTGTTGGCTGGGTGGGTCGTGTCCTTGATTATCCTGGCAGCACTGCTCCAACAGCGTGTGGTGTAAAGTGAGTCCAAGGATGGAAGATTGGTTTGTGCGATGTGCTGGGCTAGGTTCACGATCTTCTGCAGCTTCTTCCGGTCTTGGACAGGACAACTTCCATACCAGGTTGTGATGGAAGAATGCTTACTATAGTGCACCTATAAAAATCAGTGAGGGTTTTAGGGGACAGGCCAAATTTCTTCAGCTTTCTCTGAAGTAAAGGCGCTGGTGGGCCTTGTTGGCAGTGGACTCTGCTTGCTTAGACCAAGTCATTTGTGATATTCACCATGAGGAACTTAAAGCTTTTGACCTGTTCCACCTGCGCACCACCGATGTAGATGAGGTCGTGCGGTCCACTACTCCTTCTGAAGTCAACAACCAATTCCTTCGTCTTGCTGATGTTGAGGGATAGGATATTGTCTTTGCACCATGCCACCAGGTTCTCTCTCTGTACTCAGACTCATCATTACCCAAGATACGGCCTACAATTGTGGTGTCATCAGCAAACTTATATATTGAGTTTGATGGAAACTTGGCTATGCAATCAAGGGTGTACAGTGAGTACAGCAGGGGGCTGGGTACACAGCCATGTGGGGCACCGGTGCTCAGAGTGATTGTAGAGGAGAGCTTGTCCCCTGTTTTTACAGCCTGGGTCCTGTCTGTGAGGAAGTTGAAGATCCAGTTGCAGATCTGAGTGCTAAGACCCAGGTTCCAGAGCTTAGGAATCAGTTTATTTGGAATGATGGTTTTAAAGTAATTGGAGGAAATTATGGGGAGGGGGACAGGGGCAAGATGTCAAAAATATATTTTTTTTTACAGAGGGAGTGGTGGGTTTGTGGAGCATTACTGGGATGGTGGTAGAGGCAGATACATTGGGGACATTTAAGAGACTGTTAGATAGGCATATGGATGAAAGAAAAGTGGAGGGCTATAATGGGAGAGAACATTAGACGGGCCTTAGAGTAGGTTAAAAAGTCGGCAAAACATCTTGGGCTGAAGAGCCAGTACTGTGCTATACTGTTCTATGTTCCATAACATTGGAAGTTTCTCTGATGTAAAACTCCCTCGAATGACATCGACTATACTGCAAGGGCAAAGTTTATCAAGCTCAGTGAATGGAAAAATGAAAAATGCTTCTTTAGCCACAAAACAAACAATCCTTTGCTCAATTTGTTTGCCTAGATCGGGGGTCGGCAACCCACGGCTCCGGAGCCGCATGTGGCTCTTTTACGTCTGTGCTGCGGCTCCCTGTTGCTTTGGGAAATAATTGGTTGTGGCGACCCTTTTCCTGGCACATCCGAACCGACTCACAATTAGATAGCCTACGGGGGTTTGCGAGCACAGAGCTTTGGAGCCTCTGCGCCATGGGGGGCAGGTTGAGGGAGGCTTAAAAGTGAGGCTGAAGATTTCGAATAAAGTTTTTTCCTTCGACTGCAGTTACCGACTCCGTGTCGTAATTTTAGCGCTGCGTGTAGCACACCGCTACATGGTCAGTATTTAATTAAAATGTATTTTATGTTAGTTTGTTAGTTTTTGAAATGTAAATCTAAATTTGAAGATTATGGTGATCTTGTACAATCTAAATAAGACTTTGTGGCGACCCATTTCCTGACACATCCGAACCGGCTCACAATTAGCCAGCGTTCAGGCTAAGGGAGATAGCCTACGGGGGTTTGTGAGTACGTGTCTTTTGCAGCATCCGCGCCCATGGGGGGCGGGTTGAGGGAGGCTTAAAAGCAAGGCTGTTTAGTTCGAATAAAGCTATCTTTGACTGCAGTTTACTGACTGCGTGTAGCAACCGCTACAACGTGTTTTTATCGCTGGCTGTCCAGAGGGGAGGTGCTGAAACGCTTTGTCGCGTGTCTGGAAGAAGTGAAAACTTTCCTGGGCAGCAAAGGGCTCACCTTTCCTGAGCTGGAACAGCCAGAGTGGCTGGAAAAGCTACACTTCATGGTAGACATAACAGCGCACCTGAACACGCTGAACACAGCTCTTCAACGGGGTAAGGACGTACAGCCCTGCACATGTTGGAGGATGTTTTGGCATTCGAGCACAAGTTGACGTTGCTTGCCAGAGATTTACAGAAAGGCACATTGTCTCACTTCCCCAATTTGAGAGAGTTCAAAAAAGGTCACGACATGATAAATTCGGAGTATTTACATTGGGCAATCATCGCAATGCAAACATCGTTTGGGAAACGCTTCTGTGAGTTCAGAGAGGAAAAAAACACATTATCCTTCCTGGTCACTCCCCTAAGCATCGATCCATCCCTACTGAATACGACTGCATTGTCAGGTGTGAGTCAACCTGAACAAGGATGATAAATATTTTAATTGCCTATTATTTTACGTATATTCATATGCTTTCATTGTTCAGTGAAATAGTCCTTTTATTTTTCAGGTTGACAGCTGGCTGACGTTATTTTTGGTTTGCTGCTGGCGGCAAATTTAAGTTTGGCGTTTTTCATAAATACAAGAAGGACTCAAATAGACGTTGAGTATTTTACTTAAAAGTAACCTTCAACCCAACGTCTTTTTTTCGGAGGTCAACATGTTTTTGTTGCATGCAGAAATGTAATTTCGTTTTCTCTGCAGGAGTTCATCAATTTCATAAATGCAACACATTATAGTTTGTTTATACATAGCATAAAGGCAAAACAAAACGTTGTATGCAGTGTTATTTCATTTTAAATGTCAAACGGGTTTTGCGGCTCCCAGTGTTTTCTTTTCTGTGGGAAACGGGTCCAAGTGGCTCTTTCAGTGGTAAAGGTTGCTGACCCCTGGCCTAGATCCTTGCTCTTCAAAAGGCTGACAAAGTGAATTCTTTGTCCCCACAGAAATCTGTAGTATCCTCCAATCACATACACAGCCTATATTTTTACCTTAACTATTTTGCACAGAGGTTAGGGTCATTTTTCCAAGCCATAGTTTCCTGCTACCGATTTCTCTGTTTGACGCTCCCTGGTGCATCTGGGAAACACTCAAACTCGATGCACAAGGACAGAAAGCCTCCACTGCTTTTCCCTCAGGTTGCAGGAGCAGATGGTCCAAGCTCAGGAAGCTGGTAGAACCACAGTCTTTCCCACTGTGTGCATTTCTGGTCTACAATCACGTATTGAATTCTGAGGAGTCTGGAAACAAGCTGCAGGCCAGGGTGAATCTGTGAAAAGGGAAACAATTAGAGTTTCAAGTTAGAACTGGAAAAGAGAGAAAACAAGTTAGATAGTGTGGGAGGGGTGAATAGAAGAAAGAGAGTGAGAGTAAGATGCTAATTTGGACATTCAAAGTTTGTTTCTGAGGAAGAGTCTCGGCCTGAAGCATCGACTGTTTATTCCTTTCCATAGATGCTGCCTAACCTATTAAGTTCCTCCAGGATTTTGTAGTTATTTAGCTTTCTTAGCAGCTACAGAGTTTCTTGCGAGTATTGTGTTTGTTTGTGTGTTAATGGCAGGATTGTTGTACATACTTTGCAGGTCAGGCTATATTAATAGAGTAAGGAAACTTACTCTAAACTGGGAGAAATGGCTTGATTTTACTTCAGACTTTTACCATAAGACATAGTAGCAGTATTAGGACAATTGGACTATCAGTTCCGCTCTGCCATTCGATCATGGTTAATTTATTATCCCTCTCAACCCCACTCTCTTGCCTTATTCCTGTAATCTTTGATACACTTACTGATCAAGAACCTATCAACCTTTGAAAAAGGATCTGGTGCTTTCCTGGCACATCTGACAAGTAAATTCAAGCCAACTTGAAGCCCAAGAAGAGTTCACTCCGATCAACTTTTGCTTTAACTGTACTCAATGACTAGGCCTCCACAGATTCACCGCCATCTAGCTAAAGAAATTTCTCATTTCTATTCTAAAGGGACATCCTTCTACTCTGTGGCTGAGCTAGACTTCCCCACTACTGAAAACATCCTTTCCAAGTTCTCCCTATCCAGGAATTTCAATATTTGCTATGTTTCAATGAGGTTCCCCAAACCCAGCCCACCCTATCATTCTAAACTTCAGGTTGAGCCATCACATGCTTCTCACATGTTAACACTTTTATTAACCATTTAACAATCACAGCACAGAAACAGACCTTCTTGGCCCTTCTAGTCCGTGCCGAACGCTTACTCTCACTTAGTCCCACCGACCTGCAGCCAGCCCATAAACCTCCATTCCTTTATTCCCAGGATTATTCTTGTAAATGACTCTTCAACGCCATCATATCCTTCCTTAGATAATGGGCCCGAAACTGCTCACAATGCTCCAAATGTGGTCTGACCAATGGCTTGGCATTAGCATTATTTCCAGCAAATGCACTTTTCTTGTTATTCCCAACAGGGACCTTTACAGTTCCTGCCAGCAGTTTACATTTACTGTCCTGGCCACCTAGCACAAACACCATTCCTTACTGCAGGGACAGTTTTGTTCAGCTAACTAGCCCGTGAGACCTGCAAGGAAAACTCTCCCAGCAATGTGGCACCTGTTCTCCAAACAGCACCACTCACTAGATGCTTAGGAAAGCCTTGTGTATTTTACTGTTTCTGTCCTTTTATGGACTGACTCCCAAGGTTGCAGCAGCTCCACTAAGTACTAGATTCAGCAAGGACTTCCCATAGATCAACAGAGTTGCATGCACTGATTTCTGGCAGTGAGAAATTATACAAAGAATCATGTCAACACCGTCCTGGGGTTCTTACAAATGATATCTCAATGTATAGGATTTCTCTAAACATGGTTATGGTGACATACAATGCTGCTTTTAAATCATTAAAATGCAAAGGCCAGATCCAAGCTTAGTTACCTCTCCTGAAAATTCATTAACACTAGTTTATGAATCTTTCATCATCAATGATCACAGATTAACCAGTTACTGAACTGGATTGGTTGCATCAAAACTTTGTCTCAAATAGTCAGGGGTTTCATATTCCTGCTTTTATCAGTCTATCTTTACTATTTTTAACCACTGATTTAACTTTTACCAATTTACAGTGCTGTAAACGAAGACAGTTCTCCTCATCTCAGGCCTATATGACCAGTCCCTTATCTTCAGACTGCAGTCCCTGGATCTACACACTAGTCAGAAGAAGCAATTTCTCAGTGAGTACTGTCAAGCCCTCTCACCATCTTACGTATTTTTATGAGATCACCTTTCATTCTCCCAAATGTCACTGAGTAAAGGCACACGCCACTCATAGTTGTCCAATTGCTTCTCCATCCTGGGGTTGGTTTTAACAGCTAAGCTGCACCTGCTCCAGCGTATAACATAAAGGTGATGTACAAGTCAAGCGAAAGATTAAATACGCTCAACAAAACGAATGCAGCTTTAAAACTTTCAGATATTCTGTACGATGTAACGTAGAACAGTACAGCACAGATCCTTTGGCCTACAAAGTTGTGCCCGCCTTTTAACCTACTCCAATATCAATCTCATCCTTCCCTCCCACAGAGCCCTCTGTTTCATTTCATTCAATGTACAGCATAGTACAGGCCCTATGGCTCATGATGTTTGCTGACCCTTTAAACTCCTCTACGAGTAACCCAACTTCCCACCCCACCTCCATTTAACTTGTAGTAAGTTTAAAGAAATCCAGAAATGGGCCTAGTAAGTCTAAAATATGATTAACATATCCCTGTGAGCCAGATGTTGAAACAATAGGAGTTCTGAACAAATGAAAAGCAAGTAATTTGTTATCTTTGGAACAGAAGAAGCAGAGAAGGATCTTTAAAAATCGGAGTCCTGGAGAAATGGGTGGGAAGGATTTAAATTTCCTATACACTAGAGCACTCTAATCTGGGGCAGCATGGTTAGGGTAACCTTATTACAACACTGGTGACCAGAGTGCAGTACTAGCTGGAGCGCACCCAGCACATCTTTAAGAAAAAAGTCGAAATAAACAAGCTAATTAATTAGGTGCCACCCAGGGTGATTTGAGTATCTCAGAAACTGCTGATCTGCTGGGACTTTTACGCACAACAGACTCTGGAGTTTACAAAGAATGGTGCTAAAGACAAAAAAACATCCAGCGAGCGGCTGTTCTGTGAGCAAAAACATCTTGTTGAATCCACTCGCTGGATTTTTTTTTTGTTTTTGGCACCATTCTTTGTAAACTCCAAGGTCTGTTGTGCGTAAAAATCCCAGGAGATCAGCAGTTTCTGAGATACTCAAATCATCCAGGCCAGCACCTAATTAATTAGCTTGTTTAATTCAGCTTTTTCCTTAAAGATGCGCTGGACGCACTCTGGCTAGCACTGCACCACTGCTGGTGACCCGGGTTCAACTCCATTACTGCCTGTAAGGAGTTTGCATATTTTCCTTGTCACCATGTGGTTTTCACCTGGGTGCCCTGGTTTCCTCCCACATTCCAACAATATACGAGTTAGTAGATTAATTGTGCACATGGACGTAACTGGGTGGTATGGGCTTGTTGGGCTGAAAGGGGCTGTTACCATGCCGTATCTCTAAATAAATCGTGAGTTGGGGGATTATGGAATGACTACAGAGGAAGTGGAAGAAGTTTCTCACTCAGTAGCTGACGGAGATCTGGACCTATCACCTGCAAGGGTGGCAGAGACTGTAGTCCTCAACACATTTCAGTTACCTGGAGGAGCCCATATGAAAATTAGAGGCTGTGATCTGGAACTAGTATCACTCCGGAAAACACTTTTGGATGATGTGGACAACACAGGCTAGATGCCCTGTTAGATTCATTTGGTTCTACCTGTTGTTTAACAAGCTGCTAAAATGGTAGGCTATTCTAATGATTTTGGTAATCAAAATTATCAAGAAGCTGTCATTTCCGGTATCCCATTTAAACCCAGCAGTCACATTCCAGGTTGCTTTTTAAATGAAGATAAAAACAAAATCAAAATGTTTTAGAAGATTTGCTCAATCCAAATCTGTTAACATTAAGCAGCAATTGATGACTGGTTAGTTATAAACTTCACATTATTATGTAACCAAATAAGATACTTTTCAAATATATTAATTTCTCAAGATTATAAAATGTATTTAGAAAATCCAGAAACATATTCAAGTAAGAACGATTTTATTACCCTCTTTTGTAAACCTCACATACTGTTCAACAGATAGAATTTTATACAGTTTTCTTTTGTAGATATCAGTTCAGCTGCAATTATTCTGTCCTGTAAACATTTAAAGGAATGAAAGGTTCTATTAGATTACTGACCTGTGTTCACTTGAAGTAAACAAGCCACCACGATATTCTTGGATTGTTCTGAAGTTATAACATAGCATGGGTCAAAATCTCTCCGATCATTCTTCCTCTATATTTCCTCTATATTTCATAAGTGGATATAGTATCCTGGAATTTTTAAGAAGTTGCATTTCTGGGGGCAGTATCCATAAATGTGGAGAAGTCAATCTTACCAAGTGCACGAGCATATTCTCAACAATTCAGTCCTGAATGCAGTGTGGTATTAAGGATGATGAAAATATTTCCGTGTGTAACTTAAAAAAAAATGCATTAAAAAAATAATTAAGCAAGCCTTTGACATAAATCAATGTTTGTCCTGACGCTCAGTATATTTGTTGGCTGTTCCTATAATAAATTGGATAGATTGGCATAGATGTGATACAGAAGACATTTCATTTATTGAAATGGGACTGAGGATATTACTTTATTTACTTGTACTGTAGCAAGAGATGACCAGTTAGTTGGTCCTTTATGTGTAAAAAGAGCTGGGGGTTCTTCCAGGAGACGTAGCAACTTTTCCATAATGTGCAAAAGCAAATCAAGCCATATAGACAAAGATGACATTTTCAGTACTGGTTGTTGGTTTTGATTAAGTTTCTTTATTTTCACACAATGAATAACATATGAACAGATTACTTTTCAGTAAGTGCTCTATTGCTAACCTGATTTCGGCAGCAAAACAATGAGCTTCTCTCGGAAAAAAAGTTTTAAAAACCAACAACTATATGTAGAAGCATGACAATCAGCATGCCAAATACATCAGCGCCAATCAACAGCAGTTCATATCTATTCAATGTACAAAAATGCTTCATGAATAAAAACCGTTACAAAAAACATTTCAAACAACAATGTACAAGTTTGCTCTATGTTTAATTAGAATACAAATATAATATTTGTCTAAAATATGTGTACATACAGTCAAGTATAATAACATGCAAATACACTCTAAAAAAGGTTTAAAAACACTATGAATACAGACTAAAATAAGCCAGCACTATGTAAAAGGATCTTGTGCCCCATGTTTAAAGGTACATTTTTTTTTGTAACTTCATTTGTAGTCTTATCAACTTTCGGCAAAAAATTGCTCTTCTTCCTAAATAAAAGCCAGAGTAAAAACAAAACACTGGGATTTGACTAGGACACCCGTGTAGAACATTTGGCAGTTCTTTCAATGTCTCTGTATTGTTTTAGTGTTGCAACCTTGGCAGGCTTTTCACTAGATATGCTACAATACATTATTTCACATCAGCACAATACCGTGCTATATCAGACCCAAAATTTACTGTACCTCCATGCTGATAAAATTTTGTCAATGCTGTGGTCCATTTTAAACAATTATGTCATTGTCATTTTAATGGTTTTGCTTCTGTGACACCAAGTACCAAATTTTAAAGGCAAGGGTTACTTTTAAAACTTGTATATTGTAGAATATATGAATTTCATCCCTCCCCACCCCCTCCACCCCCAACTTCAATTAGCCCCATTCCCAAACCCCAGATGCATTAAAACAATTGTTTGGCATCAAAATCAATGGTTAAAGTTGATTGAAAAACAGTTAAAATGACAATTACACAGACAAGATGATTCAGACAGTTTGAACCCATGCAGGTCAAAGATGTGTAATTACATTATATACAACAGGTTATTGTTTTTGACTGAATTAAGGCTGTCATGATATAAACATTTTGCCTAAATATTAACTGCAGTCACAATTATTCATTTTTAAAAATAATTGAAAATATGTTTTGGATTATCATCATAAGAACACTTAATTTCTTTTTGCATAAGGGGAAATTAAATACAGAAATTCAAAAGCTTAAGGTTAGTTTTTCATCCAGTTTTCATAAAGAAATATAAAAAAACACGATTACCAGGATACAAGACAACCGTTACTCTGGGGATAAGCATCCATTTCTTTGATATTAAGTATCTGATTATTTGCATACAATAATTTAGGAAATTGTGATTTACACTGACACTGTTAACTAGGACATGATTAAAAGAAATGTCCCTTTGCAGCAGAATATTTTCTTCACTAGTGATTGATTTTGAAAGGACAACTGGCGGATGGGGATTACCATTTGCTAAGAATGAACAGGTAAAAACGATATCTATGATATCCATTGTATAGATTTCAGCTGGTGACAGTTCTGTTTGTTATGGAAAATATTCAACATGTTCTTTGTGTATTTTGGATGTTTCTATTTTGTGTGTTCAGAGGTGAGAGTTAATTTTAAAGTAATATTGTGGGCAAATCAGGGACATTTTATAATTTTGGAGAACAGTCTCTTAAATATTGCATGAATAAATTTGATGTGAAACTTAGATAATTGCAGAAAAAATATATTTTAATTTTTTTTGTTAACATCTATTTACTTTGGAAAACTGTAAGGCCATACAAGAGGGCACACAATGTTATACTTTTAAATGATCTAGATTACAACATCAATTCCTACCTTTACAGAAAGTCACTTGTGAAAATAATTGCTCAAAGATTTTAGGGGCAAGTGCGAGAGTCGGAAATCAATTATTTCTTTGGGGGGAGGGATCAGATACAAATCTCTCTATTGAAAGAATATTTTGAATTTGTTTTCACTGTTAAAAGGTTGGCACAACATCATGGGCCGAATGGCCTGTACTGTGCTGCACTGTTCTATGTTCACTGCTTTGTATGATATTGCTTCTCAAAGGAAGAGCCCAGTGATAAAAGTCTAGGTGGCAATAATAGATCCAGCAAATCCCTTGAGAAGTTCAGGCTGAATCTATTTTGTGCTATGGACCTCTTTTAGATTCTGATTAATGTCACTTTTTGACAGGGTTGTCCATCAAGGCAGGGACATTTATTTTCAACACGTAAAAAAACTTGGGACATTTATTGATTGGAAATTCCTTTATGACTTTTCTTTTATTTCTGCTGAGTTTTCAAGAGCATATGTTGAACTGACGCAGAAAGTGCTTTACATGGATAACACTTTTGCATTTAAGGCTCTGTGAGTACAGTATTGCCTGAATGTCGGCAAGAATATTTTAAAATTTCTTTCTTTCTCCTTTAATCAACTAGCATATATTGATTATAAATCCAGTATATAAGAAACACAGTTGCAAGCGTAATGTTATTTTTGCCTGCCTTCCCAAGGAACATTTCATTAATACATTCTTCTAAAAGGCTGCCAAAAGTACTGTACTTGCACTAGCTTACCCTTTAAAACACCATTACACGTTGCTCACTTTGCAAATAATGGGTCCGTGGATAGAGCGCGGTAAACAGGGAGAAGGAATGTTTGTACAAAATAGTGAAACTGAACTGACATATCGAAACACCAGATGTTGACAGTGGAGTCTGGTATTTATAAAGAACGCAGTGAATGCTGGAAGAGGCCATCCCTTTCATACGGTGGATTGTGTGAGAAAATGGTTATCATTTAAAAATTTTCCAATATCTGAATCTTAGTCATTCCCTTCTCATTCACCAAGTAATATTAAAGTGCAGGAAGGTTTCAGTGATTGATGGCTGTTGACTGGTAGCTGGTGGCAGAGATGTTCAAACTGTTGTACCTTTTAGAACTTGTGGTGATTGCCTCTTTTTCAGTTTCTTTGGACTTTCTATGTCTCTTCACATTTTGCCCAATTTCCTCTTTCTGCTTTCTTTTGGTGCCTTTATCTGACTTCGGCTGCTGTTGCTGTGCCATGCATATTACAGCTTCAATTGTGTCCTTGATTGTGTCCTGACTGGCTGCAGCCAGCATTTCAGGGGCTAAATTGTACCTCAGACCTCGTTTACTGGGAAGATCCACACACTTCTCCAGTACTGGCATCTGGTCTGTTAAGTCTTCATCAAGCGGCAAAGGGTGCTTCCTCGGACGGCCTCTCCTCTTTTTTACTATGTTATTGCCAGTTTTTGACTGTCTTTGCAATCTTTTGGCTTTCAGGATCTTGTTGACATGGTCCAAGTTCTTTTTCGTTGCAAGAATTTTGTCATAATTGCACATCTTCCTGACCTCACATTGAATAGCTTCAATTTCCCTCCTCTTCAGCTTTCTCCTGGGTGAAGAAGTAGGACTTTGAACTAAATGGAGAGATCACAGGGAATCATTATAATCACCAGATGTAGACAATAATTTAATTACCAGCATGGAATTATACACCGTTCAATGCTACATTAGTGTTAAAATGATTTAAAGATACATTTAACAGCCAGTACCAGTGCACAATATGTACTATAATAAATCATACATGTATCCTGATGCAAAGATGCAGTATTACATTGAGTTAAGTCAATTATAGGGCATTTTACAAAACACCTTCATTAGCAAATATTAATTCCTGGCCTTAGATAATATGCCACATTTATTGCAAATATATTTGAAAATGTTTAATTATTTTCAATGATAGTACTAATATTCTATCTCTTTTATTTTAATATTAAAACTTAATCTTCATTTGGAAATTAGTTGTTGTTAAACCTGCTGATAGCCTGAACAATGATACCTGTATTAAAACAATGCCTTCGTAAAATAATACCCAAGTAAAGATTCTCCATAGTTGTTCATCACAGCGCACAGTGTTTGTAGTGAGATGTTCTATCGGTCAGTTGTGGAGAGCGCGCTCTTCTTTGTGGTGGCGTGCTGGGGAGGCAGCATTAAGAAGAGGGACGCCTCACGTCTTAATAAGCTGGTAAGGAAGGCGGGCTCTGTCGTGGGCACAGAACTGGAGAGTATGACATCGGTGGCAGAGCAGAGGGCGCTGAGTAGGCTACGGTCAATCATGGAAAACCCTGAACATCCTCTGCACAGCACCATCCAGAGACAGAGAAGCAGCTTCAGCGGCAGGTTGCTGTCAATGCAATGCTCCTCAGACAGGATGAAGAGATCATTACTCCCCAACGCCATTCGGCTCTACAATTCAACCACCAGGGGCAAGACATGTTAAAGTGCCGGGGTTAGGACTGAGCTTAAGTTACCACTCAATGCACTTTAGTAAACTATTTAAGAACTTTTTAAAAGCTATTTATTAATGCTTTTTGGGAGGGTGATTTTAGATGCATATCACATTTATACTGAATTAAATACTGTAGGTAATTAGTTTTGCTACAATAAGTGTATGGGACACTGGAAAAACGTTTGAATTTCCCCTTGGGGATGAATAAAGTATCTATCTATCTATCTATCTATCATTACATTGCCCAAATATACCTTGCAGTGTCTCTAAAAGAATTAAGGGGAAAGATGCCATCATTTTAAGATTGTTATGGACATAAGATGCCATTCCACAACACGGTCATTGCAAGCAGAAAAATCCTACCATATCAACATTTACATAAATAACTCATAATCTTTCATTATTTTATCTGGAAACCTATTTCAAACGACAAACTGCGTACAGGTGAGTGATCTCACTGAGAGCACGATCAAAATGAGTAAATAGTTTTGATAAGCCAATCTGAAATTTGAATAAGTGTAATGTAGGTTTAGAATAGTTATCAGGATAAATCACATTTTAATCAAAGTTATGGTAACTGATTTAAATATTTTATCAGAAAGAGCTGTAAAGTCAAAATTATATTGCTATTCAAAATGCAGTTGAATCCCTTAATTGCAAAGTTTAGGATGGATGATACAAACAGTATTGCTTGCCTATCTTTATATAGTATTTATTCAAACTGAAATGCTGAGAACTTAAATTCAAGTGCTCTGCATAATTGCTAGGTGGTCATAAAGCAATGGAGTAATTTTATGACTAGTCATTTAGATCAGTTAGTATTACAGTTACTTCTGATGATGCTAAAATGCTTCCAGTAGAAAATCTGTGTATGTTGCAATGATCAATGTTACTTTATAAAACACACACTTTTTCATATGTGTGGGTGGTAAAAAATGGGTCTTCAAGAACCATACGTCTTTAAGGCACTGTCAAAAAAATTTGTTTTAAATGCATGCATAAAAATCTCAAAGAACTAATATTGCAAGATTTCTTTACAACGATAATTAAATAATATTTTCAGAAAGTTGTAAGGATCGCTTTCAGCATATATATCATTTGAAAATACAGGAATGCAGTCACTTTAGTCTAAAGCAGGTCATGTTTCAGTCCCGCTTAATTGCTATTATTAAAGTCTAAGAATGCCTTCGGAGACCCACCGACACTGCAAGTTTCACTGAACAGCTGGGTTCACTTGTAGATCCTTTTCCTTCCGCAAAAAAAAAGATTCTTTTTGAACAAAAAAAAGGCTCCTTTTTCAAAGGAGCCTTTTACTAATGACAGGAAATTCTCAGAAGCTTTCCATTTTCTCTTTTAGACATTTTCTTGAGTTTTATGTTTATTATTTTGACACATGGATTGCAGAGGAATGGTTTGGACAGGAATTCTGTAATTCAAATGAAACCATCTTTCACAGATCTAAATGCAAGAACACTGAACATCGAACCTGAAGGCTAAAGTACACACTTGGTAGCCTGCCTAGGGAATACGGAGGCATCATTTTGAAAGTCTCAAGGGAACAGACAAGCTTACATGTCAACATTTTTAAAATCTGAAAATAAAAGCTTTGCTTTTTAAATGCACCATGGAATTTCATCCATAAACAAATATGCCATCAGATGTTTGAGACCCTCTGATCTTTTTTTTTAGGAAGTAAAAGCCAGTCTCTCATGACATCACCCATGGTGAGGCAAATGTAATTTTACATGAAGCATGATTAAAGAGAACAGATAATTGAACTAGGATGTGTTTATTCACACCCCATTTCAAATTTCCTATATTCTGATCACATTTTTGTTAATATTAAAATTCTCGTGTCTGTGCATATATCCTGACATCTCCATTAAAAAAACCCTGCCCCTTTATTTAAAAAAAGACATATTAATTATCCATGCTGTAAAATGAGCTGAGGGCTTGCTCTACATTTTTCTGATACTAGTGGAGTTCAGTCATTAGACTCAGGCTTCATTTGCACTGTTGTAGAAACAAATTTAGCGAGAATCTTAAAAAAAAAACTTGATTCTCTGTTCAACGCTGATACCTCAGTTAATATGATACTTTCCTGCAATTTTTGTGTAGATCTGTGTACAAATGGAACACCATGTTTTCTAAATTTGTAATACTAAACACACACCATTGGTTCGGACGTGCTTGGTAGTCCAGAATTTACGAAAACTCTATCAATAAAAGATTTCTATTTAATCAAATTTCAAAACATGGCTGGAATATTCTATTAAAAAATCTACAGACTATTTAAATCCCACCATGTTCATTTAACTGAGACTGGAGAAGAACTATTTACCCCATTCAGTCTATTAAGTGCAAGGGCTTGCACTGACTTGATACAAAAATGGATTGAATGAAATGATTAACAGTTTCATGGGGCACATTGGACCTTGATAGCTTTTGGGTAAACAATGGTGTTGAAGGAGAAGGAGCTTGTTGATCCATGAACTAGAAAGAGCGAACAGTATCTATTTATGGAAAAGAGTACAGTCAACCTTTCAGGTCTAGACCCTTGGCCCAAAACATCAACTGTATTCTTTTCCATAGATGCAGCCTGGCCTGCTGACCTCCTCCAGCATTTTCTGTGTGTTACTTGGAATTCCAGCCTCTGCAGTTTTCTCTTGTTAGCATCTATCCAGTCTACAGGGCTCTGTTAGTCAATACAAAATAGTATGGTTGGGGGAATATCCCACGAGAAATATTTCACACTAATATTGTCCCAGTACATGTTCTTAAAAGGAATACATGAAATAAGATTCAGAAACTTTGTATTGCTGAAAGCACCATGACATTGGTATGAAGTGGTATTGGGCTTGATTTTAGGATTAATGAGCCAAGTAGTCACACGTCACCATAGAAATATCAGGTGCACTATGGACATCAATAACCTGGATAGGCAATGAAAAATAGATTCCCGTGCCATTTCTAAGGTACACGTATGAAACTGCCACCCTTTACAATATATGGAGAAATTTAGGAGGCATAAACCAAGTCCAAAGCAAATGAACCTAATCACTCAACCAATATTGAAAATGAGAAGCAGCACTCATTTTGTTCAGCTGTAAATTTTTAGAGTTGCTCTTAGTCAAGATAGGTGCACCACAAGAATGTGTGATTAGCCCGCTGCTCTGCTCTTTACACTCGTGCCTGTGTGGCTAGTCGTTGCACAAACACCATCTAGAAATTTAAAGATGACATCACTGTTGCTGGCAAAATCTTAGACAGCAGTGGGGAGGTGTAGAGGACTGAGATAGATTGGTTGGTTGAATGGTGTCACAACAACTTTGCACTCAGTAAAGCCAAGGAATTGATTGTGTGGACTTTAGAGGCAGTCGAAAGAGCACACACCAATCCTCAGTTGAGGTGTCAGTAGGCTTGAGTAGGTGTCAAAGGGTGATGAGCTTCAGGTTCTTAGACATCAACACTACAGAGCATCCATCCTGGGCCCAACACACTGATACAATCGGAAACAGGCACACAGGCAGCTCTGCTTCATTAAGAGTTTGAGATTCGGTGTGTCACCAAAGACCAGCAAATTTCTAAAGATGTACAGTGGAGAGCATTCTGACTGGTTTTATCACAGCCTGATACAAAGGCTCCAAAGCACAAGATCATAAAAGGCTGCAAGGGTTGTAACTCAGCCAGCTCCATCAGGAGCACAAAACTCCCACCACTGAGGACATCTTGAAGAGGCACTGTCTGAAGATCGCGATATCAACGCTTTAACCATCCAGAACATACCTCTCGTATTTATCTCTCTTAATCTATGTGGAAAGAGCCTATTCGCATTTACTCTGTCTATACCACTCATAATTTTATATACCTCTATCAAATCCTTCCTCATTCTTCTATGCTCCAAGGAATAAAGTCCTAACCTGTTCAATCTTTCCCTGTAACTCAACTCCTGAAGACCCGGCAACATCCTAGTAGGGTCATGTTTCTTGACTTCTCCAGTGCGTTCAGCACCATCCACCCTGCTCTGCGGGGTGAGAAGCTGACAGTGATGCAGGTGGATGCTTCCCTGGTGTCATGGATTATTGATTACCTGACTGGCAGACCACAGTACGTGCACTTGCAACACTGTGTGTCAGACAGAGTGGTCAGCAGCACTGGGGTTCCACAGGGGACTGTCCTGTCTCCCTTTCTCTTCACCATCTACACCTCGGACTTCAACTACAACACAGAGTCTTGCCATCTTCAGAAGTTTTCTGATGACTCTGCCATAGTTGGATGCATCAGCAAGGGAGATGAGGCTGAGTATAGGGCTACGGTGGGAAACTTTGTCACATGGTGCGAGCAGAATCATCTGCAGCTTAATGTAAAAAGACTAAGGAGCTGGTGGTGGGCCTGAGGAGGGCTAAGGCACCGGTGACCCCTGATTCCATCCAAGGGGTCAGTGTG
The DNA here is from genome assembly GCF_030144855.1 of Hypanus sabinus. Classification (NCBI taxonomy): domain Eukaryota; kingdom Metazoa; phylum Chordata; class Chondrichthyes; order Myliobatiformes; family Dasyatidae; genus Hypanus; species Hypanus sabinus. The sequence goes on from NC_082719.1 coordinate 78,023,646, forward strand.
GACATGTTGGAGGATTACAAATACCTGGGATTACGAATTGACAATAAACTGGACTGGTCAAAGAACACTGAGGCTGTCTACAAGAAGGGTCAGAGCCGTCTCTACTTCCTGAGGAGACTGAAGTCCTTTAACATCTGCTGAATGATGCTGAGGATGTTCTACGAGTCTGTGGTGGCCAGTGCTATCATGTTTGCTGTTGTGTGCTGGGGCAGCAGGCTGAGGGTAGCAGACACCAACAGAATGAACAAACTCATTCGTAAAGCCAGTGATGTTGTGGGGGTGGAACTGGACTCTCTGACGGTGGTGTCTGAAAAGAGGATGCTGTCCGAGTTGCATGCCATCTTGGACAATGAATCCCATCTACTCCATAACGTACTCGTTAGGCACAGGAGTACATTCAGAAAGAGACTCATTCCACTGAGATGTAACACTGAGCATCATAGGAAGTCATTCCTGCCTGTGGCCATCAAACTTTACAACTCCTCCCTCAGAGTGTCAGACGCCCTGAGCCAATAGGCTGGTCCTGGACTTATTTCCACTTGGCATAATTAACTTATTATTATTTAATTATTTATGGTTTTATATTGCTATACTTCTACACTATTCTTGGTTGGTGCAGCTGTAACAAAACCCAATTTCCCTCGGGATCAATACAGTATGTCTGTCTTCTCTGCACTCTTTCAATTTTACTGATATCCTTCCTATAGTTAGGTGTCCAGAACTGCACACAATACTCCAAATGTGGCCTCACCAATGTCTTATACAACCTCACCATAACATCCCAACTCCTATACTCAATTCTTTGATTAATGAATGCCAGGATGCCAAAAGCTTTCTTTACAACCCTGTCTACCTGTGACGCCACTTTCAGGGAATTATGCATCTGAACTCCCAGATCCCTTTGTTCTTCTGCACTCCTCAGTGCCCTACCATTTACTGTGTATGTCCTACCTTGATTTGTCATTCCAAAATGCAAAATTTCACACTTGCCTGCATTAAATTCCATCTGCCATTTTCTGGCCTATTTTTCCAGTTGGTCCAGATCCCTCTGCAAGCTTTGAAAGCCTTCCTCGCTGTCCATAACACCTCCAATCTTAGTGTTATCAGCAAATTGCTGATCCAATTTACCACATTATCATCTCGATCATTGATACAGACAACAAACAACAATGGACCCAGCACAGATCCCTGAGGCACACCACTAGTCACAGGCCTCCAGTCTGAGAAGCAATCATCCACTACCACTCTCTGTCTTCTCCCATACAGCCAATTTTGAATCTAGTTTATAACCTCTCCATGGATACCTAGTGTCTGAACCTTCTGAACGAACCTCTCATGTGGGACCTTGTCAAAAATCCCTGGACTGACACCTTGCCCTACGGTCCTGTTTATTATTTATTGTAAATGCCTGCACTGTTTTTGTCCATTTTATGCAGTCCTGTGTAGGTCTGTAGTCTAGTGTAGCTTTCTCTGTGTTTTTTTTAATTACGTAGTTCAGTCTAGTTTTTTGTACTGTGTCATGTAACACCATGATCCTGAAAAACGTCGTCTCATTTTTACTATGCACTGTACCAGCAGTTATAGTCAAAATTAAAAGTGACTTGACTTGACATGCATATTAATATTAGCAACTAACCTGATTCACACGATGGAGATGGTGAAGGTGAGGAAGATGATGACTGAGCTGATACAGTAACACTTTCAGTTGAAATTGCTTTCTTTCTGGTTACACTGGAAAGGCCACGATCATGTTTGTGCAACATCATTTGATCCAGCTTGGAGTGTGAGTTTATTAAACCTAACAGTAGGAAAAGAAACAAATGACAAAATGCATTATTTACAAAGCCAAGTAAGCCAGGCAAAGTAATCCTCATCACCAAGGCTTGAATTCATGAGCTTCTGTGGTAAATAATTAGTTAGATCAGTCTGATATAGAATTAAATCATACTGACTAGGAAGGCCTGATATTGACCTCTAGACCATGCAGAGTTTATTAGTTCATTTGGAATGATCAACTTGGTATTACAATTGTCCTTTAGGATCCTTTCCTTAGGAGACGGGAGAGATTAAAGAAAAATCAGTTGGGTTTCACTTTCAGGGGACTGAGCTGGAAAACAAACAAGAGTGGTTCTCATGCAAGAACAGGATTAGACTCAATCGTAGTCTCTGCCACCGTCAAACAGTTTGCTGGAAGTCACGATGTCATAGAAAGAAAATTGGTGACTAGTGTTCCACAGCAATTGGTGGTAGGGCCACTAATTTTCACGTTAGATGTTAATGATGCGCATGACTGAAATGAGGTTTTGTGGCCAAGTTTATTGATGATACAAAGATAGGTGGAGGGACAGGTAGTGTTGAGCAAACAGAGTCTGCAGGAGGACTCAAACAGGTTAGGAGAATGGGCAAAGAAGTAGCAGGTGGAATATAGTGTCACAAAGGAATAAAGGTGATGAGTACTTTTGAAATGGGATGCCCAAAAGGTTGCAGCTCGAGTCTGTAGTAAGGAAGGCAAGTGCACTGTTAGCATTGATTTCAAGATGACAAGAACATAAAGTTAAGGATGTAATGCTGAGACTTTATAAGGCATTGGTCAGATTGCATTAAGAGTATTATAAGCAATCTTGGGTCCATAGCTAAGAAAGGATATGCTGGCAATGGAGAAGGTTCAGATGAGGTTCAGGAGAATGATCCTGGGAGTGAAAGGGTTAATTTATAAGCAGCGTTTAATGGTCTGGACCTGGACTCGCAAGAGTTTAGAAGAATTGGGTGGGGGGGGGGGGGAAATCTTATTGAAATCTGCCAAATATTGAAAGGCCTAGGGAGAGTGGATGTTGAGAGGATGTTTCCTATAGTTAGAAAGACTAGGACCAGCCTCAGTATATAACAAAGCCCTTTAGACTGAAGATGAAGACAAACTTCTTTAGCTAGAGGGTGGTGAATATGTGGAATTCATTGCCACAGATTGTTTTGGAGATTAAGCCACTGGGCATATTTAAAGCAGGGGTTGAAAGGTACTTAATTGGTAAGGGTGTCAAAGGTTATGAGAAGGCAGGCCTATGAAGTTAAGAGGAAAAATAGCCATGATTGAACGGTAGAGCAGACTCAGTGGGCTGAATGGTTTACTTCTGCTCTTATGATTTTACGGAGTCAGATTTTAAACATAACAGAATAGGTTAAATTGGGCAATCCCAGAAAGAGTGCTTGTAATGCACAATTAATTCACACTTGTGGCTTCCAATGCTGAGAACACAATAAAGTCATGCTGTCTGCTTGTTGTAATGATTTTGCAATAAAGCTGACACAAAACCTGTCTGACTGTGTTAACAGATGCCCAGCCGTATTTTATAAGCGGCCAGTTTCAATTAAAATTCATCTTCATTAGTTAAAGCCAATCTGCAACTTTTAAAAGGGAATCACTTTGAGAGGCTGGTCATGACACACATTAATTCCAGCCTCCCAGATTGCCCTGATACACTGCAAATTGCCTACTGTGAAATAGGTCTCTGGCAGACACCATCTCCCTGGTCTTACACTCCTCACTGGAGAACCTGGACAGTAAAGCCAATTACTGTTACTAATTGGCTGCTGCTCCGCTTTCAAAATTTTAATTCCAAGCAAATTCATCAACAATTCTCTGAGATCTGGGAGTCAACACCTTCCCTCTTCAACTGAATCCTTGACTTCCTGACCAACAGACCACAATCAGTAAGGACAGGCAGCCACACCTCTGGCACGATTATTTTAAACACCGGTGGTCCACAAGGTTGCTTCCACAGCACCCTACTTATTACCCTGAATGTTCATGACTGTGTGACAGCTTCTACTCTAATTCTGTTTACAAGTTTTCAGATAGAGGGCTTGGTAACAATCTTTCCCTCAACGTTAACAGAAGAGCTGGTCATTGTCTTCAGGAAGGGGGCAGTGCACATGCTCCTGTCTGAATTAACAGTGCTGACAGCTTCAAGTTCATAGGAGTGAACAGTACCAACCGCCTGTGCTGGTCCAACCACTTATATACCACGGTCAAGAAAACTCACCAATGCCTTTACTTCTTCAAGAGGCTAAAGGAATTTGTTATGTCCCTTGTTGACCCTTACCAATTTTTAACTGATTAACATCTTAGCTAGAGGCATCATTGCTTGGTATTGCAACTGTTCTGCACACGACCACAAGAAACAGCAGTGTGTGTACACAGCTAAGGACAACATGGAAACCAGTCTTCCCTCCACGGACTTCTTCTATGCTTCTCGGTAGTCAGTACATTCAAAGATACTGCCAGATCCAACTCAACCAGATTGAACTTTTATACAAAATTATTTGTTTTGGAAAATAACCAAATAATTAATTGGCCTGGTAAATTAAGTAACAACAACCCCAGACTAACTGCTGAGGAGTTCCTTTTAATTTTTGACACACTTTAGATACAGAACCTTGTTATACAAAAGCAGTAATATATTGACCATAGACTCCTCTAGTCCATTCCCTATCTCCAATTCATCTTTGAATAAACTTTCATCCACTTCCCTGGAACAACTTTTAATCTTTATACAGGAGTTTGTGCTTTCCGTTCCACAGTCTCTGCTGGTAAACAGTTTCATAATTTCATTGCTACAAAAAAATAAATCGCCTATATTTCCTGTTTCTTTTGACAAAATATATCTACTGTTGGTTAAATCTCATGCTCTGCAGAAAACCTTACTTGGATTAAAATTATCTGTTAGTTTTGAAATATCGGCTCATCACAATGGAAAAGAATAGTTAGGTGACACGGTCAAGGGCAATCTTTCTTGTCTCATCTAATATATATTTCAATGCAGACCTAGATTATAATTTCCACTTTTTAAAGATGCAAATTTAAAAAAAAATGAAGCTGCACCTTGGTAATCAAATGTAAAGAGACAGTACACTGTTAAAGGCAAAATCTTAAAAGTGATGAGGAGCAGAGGGATTTTGGGGTCCAAGTTCACAGGTTGATAGGGTGGTTAAGAAGGTATATAACATGCTTGTCTTTATTAGTTGAGGCATTGAGTTCAAAAGTCAACTCCTTACGTTGCAGCTTTATAAAACTCTTGTTAGGCTACATCTGGTGTATTGCATACATTTATGGTGGCCCCATTATAGAAAGGAGAGGGTGCAAAGGAGGTTTACTAGCATGCTGCCTGGATGTGCTATAATGAGTGGAAGGGCAAATTTGGGTTGTTTTCTCTGGAGCGGTGGAGGCTGAGGGGAGATCTGATAGAGGTTTATAAGATTATGGGAGATATAGAGTAGACAGACAGTATATTTTATAGAGGGTTGAAATGCCTTAAAATAGAGGGCACGTATTTAAGGTGAGAGGAGGTAATTTCAAAGGAGGTGTGAGTGACAGGTTGTTTTTGCACAGAGAGTGGTGGGTGCCTGGAATGCACTGGAAGCAGCAGAAACATTTGAGACTTTTAAGAAGTGTTCAGAAAGGTGTATGATTGTGAGGAAAATGTAAGCATATGGACGGTGCAGGTAGAGGAGATTACTTTAGTTACCCATTCGATTACAATTTATTTGGTTCTGTATAACATTGCGGGCCAAAGTGTCTGTTCCAGTGCTGTACTATTCTATGCTCTACGTTCTAACTGAAATTGTAACTTGAAATCACCAATGACATCATAATTCTAAATGACAATAATACATTCCGTGGCCACTTTATAGGTACTTCCCAAATGTGTGTGCTCATGGATTTTTGCTGCTGTAGCTCATCCACTTCAAGGTTTGATGTGTTGCGTATTCAGAGAAGCTATTCTGCATACCATTATTGTAATGTGTGGTTATTTGAGTTACTATCACCCTCCTGTCAGCTTGAACCAGTCTGGCCAATTCTCCTCCGACCTCTCTCATTAAAAGGCGTTTTTGCCCACCCAACTGCAGCTCACTCAATATTCTTATTGTTTCTTGCACCATTCTGTAGCGACTGTCGTGTGTAAAGATTCCAGGAGATCAGCAGTTTCTAAGATACTCGAGCCACTTTGTCTGGCATCAACCAGGTTCAAGTTCCATGATATTCCATGGTCCAAGCTACTTAGATCACATATCTTCCCCATTCTGATGTTTGGTCTGGACAACAACTGAACCTCTTGAGCATATCTGTATGCAATATAATTGTGGCTGCTTAGCCATTTGGATTAACGAAGTGTACAGATGTACTTAATAAAGTGAGTATACAATGTACAGTATGTTCATTTTAACGCTTTCCTTCAAAGCACCTCAGACCTTGTTTCTGCAAGACTTGAGAAATATCCTCTCTGTGAGCAATAAAATTGTATTAAAATATCAAATTGACATTTAAAGATACAACTATTCAGCCATTAGACTCAATTGTCACCTGTAATCCTGTGGTACAAAAGAGTACTTCACCAAGTTTTGGGCATTCAATCAAGCTCTCATTGTTCACAGTATTGTTACTTAAAACCCACTGTTTCATTAACAATGCATTTTATATTTTTGTTTGGAAGATATTGTGGAATTGAAATAGATGGAGATATTTTTGATTTATGTTTTATTCAGACATGAGGAATAAAGAAAGATGCTTAACTTCATGCAATGACATTGAAAAAAAGGAATATTTTCTTTTGTATGTTGACATGAAGATGTAGTATGCCTATAACATTAGTTGGTCAAAGAGTTAACAATCAAAATAGAGACCATTCAACCTCTTTTAGCCACTTAAGAGTTTTTCTGAAATATGGTGCAAAAATAGCTAGCCATCATTTCCCAAAGCCAGCTATCACAAGCCTTTTATCTACAAATATATGCATACACAGAATGATTGCATTAGTTGTTTTATTTAGAGCTACTTCTTGGAAAGGACAGTCACACCTGTTGTTACATTACTCTACCCTCAACTCACTCTTAAACCATTCCGAGATCAAATCTGAGATTAAAGCTAGTGTATACCCAGCTAAAAAACGGCACGTATATAATCAAAGCATCAGGAGATTTTCAGTGCACCATTGATGGCCATTTTAAACAACCATTCAGCATTCACAACATAGCACGGAATGACACTGGAATATACTTCCTGCTCTTCCTTGAACAATTCTAAACATCGATGTACATCACAGGAACAGGCAAGTTCACAGTTTACACTATCATCCAAAGTAGTGTCTTTGGTAACACTCTACTCCTCCAGTTAAGGACAGCAGTGTGTATTTTGAATATACACCCAAATCCACAGCCTTCAGATTCAGAGCTAATTCTGTTACAACAGACAAAGCTAACTATGAAAGTGTGAACTGACACTTTTAAAGTCATTATACCACTCTTAAGATCCTTCATTCTTTATTTTACATTTATTTTAAAATACTCTTTATTACATGTGGTGGTGTTTTCACGGATCTCTGCTCAAATTTTCCATTTACATTGGCTCACTTTTCTGCCCAATTCGTCTGTTTGTTGTAACTCTTCAGTCTTTAAAGTTGTCTTCTCATCTCTAATATCACTCTTTACACTTGCACAACCACCATGTAGACTTTGGACTGCTTTGATTAGTCCAAGATAAAACAGTTTACTTTTCACCAAAGAATGCCATGCTCTTAACTTCAATTCCCACCTGCAGCACTTTATATAAACTATACGTGCTTGTTAATTTCTTCTAATTTCTCATCAGATGCCTTCAGTGGTCATTTTAAAAAGTCAGGTTATAGCTTTGGTTTAACATGATAGATTCCATCAATGTTATTCCATACTAAGATAAAATTACACTCAGTGCAATACATATACACTCCATGGCCACTTCATTATGTACACCAAAAGACCATAAAACATAGGAGCAGAATTAGGCCATTCAGTCCATTGAGTCTGCTCTGCCATTCAATCATGGCTGATCCTTTTGCTCTATCCCCTCCTCAACCCCAGTTCCCGGACTTCTCCCCATAATCTTTGATGCCATGTCCAATCAAAAACCTATCAATCTCTACTTTAAATACCCCCAATGACCTGGCCTCCACAGCTGTAAGTGGCAACAAAATCTACAAATTCATCACCTTTGGCTCAAGAAATGTCTCCGCATCTCTGTCCTGAGACTGTGCCCTCTTGTCCTAGACTCTCTCACCATGGGAAACATCCTTTCCACATCCACTGTGTCTAGGCCTTTCAACATTCAAAAGGTTTCAATGAGATTCCTACTCCACTATCCTCCTGAATTCCAAGAAGTACATACCCAGAGCCATCAAACGTTGCTTTCCTGGAATCATCCTTGTGAAGCCTCAGCATCACATGCCTGCTCTTATATTCTAGACCTCTTGAAATGAATGTTAACAAAGCAGTTGCCTTCCTCAATTCTGATTCAGTCTGCAAGTTAACCTTCAGGGTGTTCTGCACAAGGACTCCCAAGTCCCTTTGCATCTCAGATTTTTGGGTTCTCTCCCTGTTTAGAAAATAGTCAGCACATTTATTTCTTCTATCAAAGTGCATGACCATGCATTTTCCAACACTGTATTTCATTTGCCACTTTCTTGCCGATCCTCCTCATCTGTCTAAGTCCTTCTGCATTCCACTTGTTTCCTCAACACTACCTGCCTCTCCACCAATCTCCATATCAAATGCAAACTTGGCAACAAAGACATCTATTCCATCATCTAAATTATTTATATACAGCATAATAAGAAGTGGTCCCAGCACCGACCCCTGAGGAACACCACTAGTCACTGGCAGCCAACCAGAAAAGGATCCTTTTATTCCCATTCAGTGCTTCCTACCAATCAGCTAATGGTCTAACCATGTTAGTAACTTTCCTGTAATATCATGGGCTCTTAAGTTGGTAAACAGCCTCAAGTGTGGCACTTTGTCAAAGGGTTTCTGAAAGTCCAAATATACAACATCCACTGCATCCCCTTTATCTATCCTACTTGTAATCTCCTCAAAAGAATTCCACAGGTTCATCAGGCAGGATTTTCCCTGAAGGAAACCATGCTGACTTTGTACTATCTTGTCCTGTTTCATCAAGTACTCCATCACCTCATCCTGAACAATTGACTCCAACATATTCCCAACCACTGAGGTCAGGCTAACTTGTCTATAAATTCCTTTCTGCTGCCTTCCTCCTTTCTTAAAGAGTGGAGTGACAATTGCAAATTTCCAATCCTCTGGCACCATGCCACAGTCCAATGATTTTTAAAAGATCATTTCTAATGTCACCACAATCTCTAACCACAAAACTACCTCTTACAGACCTCTAGGATGCAATTCCTCTGGTCCGGGTGACTTCAGTACCTTTCACTCTTACAGTTGTTGAGCACCTTCTCTCTTGTAGCAGTAACTGCACCCACTTCTCTTCTTTCACACACTACAACTCCACAGTGAAGACTGACGCAAACTACTCATTTAGTTCATCAGCCATCTCCTTGCCCCCAGTATTATTTCTCCTGCCTCATTTTCTAGTGGTCCTATATACACTCATTTCTCCATTATTTTTAACATACTTGAAAAGCTTTTACTATCCACTTCGATATTATTTGCTGGTTTGCTTTCATATTTCATCTTTTCCCTTCTGATAATTGTTTATTTGCTCTTTGTAGATTTTTTTAAAACTTCCCAATCTTCCCACTAAATTTTGCTTTGTTGTATGCCCTTTCTTTTGCTTTTACAATAACTTTGACTTCCCTTGTCAGCTACGGTTGTACTACTTTACCATTTGAATATTTCTTCATTTTTAGAGTACACATGTCCTGCACCTTCTTCATTTTCTCCAGAAACGCACACCATCGCTGTTCTGCTGACATCCCTATCAGCAGCTCCTTCCAATTTACTTTGGCCAACTCCTCTCTCATACCACTGTAATTTCCCTTACTCCACTGAAATACTGCTACATCAGACTTTACTTTCTCCCTATCAAATTCCAAGTTGAACACAATCATATTGTGATCACTGGTTCCTAAGGGTTCTTTTACGTTAAGCTCCCTAATCGCTCTGGTTCATAACTTAATACCCAAAAGGGTATCGCTGATCTCCTAGTAGGCTCAGCGACAAACTGTTCTAAAAAGTTATCTCTTGGGCATTCAATAAACTCCCAATCAACCTGCGTGTTAAAATTTCCCATGACTACCATAACATTGCCTTTTTGACTTGCCTTTTCTATTTCCTGTTGTAACCTGTGGTCCACATCCCAGCCACTGTTGGGAGGCCTGTATATAACAGCCATTAATGTCCTTTTACCCTTGCAATTTCTTAACTCAACCCACAAGGATTCAACATCTTCTGATCCTATGTCACATCTTTCTACCGATTTGATGCCATACTTTAACAGTAGTGCCGCACCACACCCTCTGCCTACCTTCCTATCCCTCCAATATTATGTGTAACTTTGGACATTCAGCTCCCAACTACAACCATCCTGCAGCCACGATTCATTCAGTAATGGCCACAACATTATATCAGGCAATCTGCATTATTGTAACAAGATCACCCACCTTATTTCTTATACTATGCACATTTAGATACAACACCTTGAGTACTGTATTTTCTGTCCTTTCTGACTCTGCATCGCTAATGATTTGATACTCAGCCTGTTGGCTGCAACTGTCCCATCACCTGCCTGCCCTTCCTGACAGTCTAAATGCACACTATCTTTACTTTTTTATCATCCGTCCTTTCCTGAGTCCCTTCACTCCGGTTCCCACCCCCCTGCCATGTTAGTTTAAACCCACCCCAACAGCTCTAACAAACCTGCCTGTCAGAATATTGGTCCCCCTTGGGTTCAGGTGCAACCCTTCACTTCTGAATAGGTCATACCTTCCCCAAACAGATCCCAATTATCCAAGAACCTGAAGCACTGCCCCCTGCACCAGCTTCTCAGTCACTCATTTATCTGTCACTAATGTAATATCTAATCAGCCCGCCATGTGACAGCAACTCAAAATCATAAAAGCTTGCAGATGTGATCAAGAGGTTCAGATGTTGTTCAGACCAAACGTCAGAATGGTAAAGAAATGCGATCCAAGAGACTTTGACTGTGAAATGATTGTTGGTGCCAGATGGGGTGATTTCAATATCTCATAAACTGCTGATCTCTTGTGAATTTCAGTCTGTAGAGTTTAGAAAAACAAAATATATCCAGTAAGCAGTAGTCCTGCAGGAAAAAACACCTTGTTACTGAGGAGGTCAGAGGAGAATGGCCAGACTAGTTCAAGTTGACAGGAAGGTGACAGTAACTTAAATAACCACATGTTACAACAGTGGGCTTGCAGAAGAGCATCTCTGAATGCACAACATGTCAAACCCTGAGGTAGATGGACTCCAGCAGCAGAAGACCATGAACATGCATACACTCAATGCCCATCAACAGTGGCCACTGAGTTTATATTCCTTTTTAAAATGTTTTTAAAAATTATTTTGCCTAACCTGAATACAACAGCTTTCAATTTATTTAGCGTGAGGAGTTCCCTCGGTCATAATCACACCTCCTCCAACCTAACTCTTTGTTACTTCTTCTAGGAACATGTGTTCAAGAAGGAATTTGATTATATGTTGGTAAGTAGCAGCAAATACTATGATTGGAACATGGTAAGCACGGCCCCTAATACAAGACTGAAGAACAGCTCCCTGAAACCAGCAAAATTAATATGGGTGGCAAGAGCAGCAAACGAACAGGACCAGGATAAAATAATTTCTTTACTCCTTACATTAGCTCTCCTTTAAGGATTAACTTCTACAGCTAGTTTGAAATAAAACCATTTTGACAGTCTGTCATTTTCATATTTCTCTTGGTTAAATTTTTGGTTTGTTTACTTGTGTTGAGGCTGCAGCAATGAAATCAGCCTCCTCCAATTTACTGCAGTAGTTTTTAATAAACAGTTTAGACATATTGTGGCGTTACATTATGATAGGTGTAGATGCAAAGCAGAATAAATAATTGCTTAAGTATTAATTCTAATCCTTGTAAGAAGAGTCACATTTCACCTCATGGTGAATCACACAGTATGAGAAAAATAGACTGGCTGCATGTATCGAGTGAAATCTAAGCTGTTGCAAAAATGTACAATTGTAGCGGTGTGCTACACGCAGCGCTAAAATTACGACACGGAGTCGGTAACTGCATTCGAAGGAAAAAACTTTATTCGAAATCTTCAGCCTCACTTTTAAGCCTCCCTCAACCTGCCCCCCATGGCGCAGAGGCTCCAAAGCTCTGTGCTCGCAAACCCCCGTAGGCTATCTAATTATGAGTCGGTTCGGATGTGCCAGGAAATGGGTTTCCACATAACCCCCCCCCCAGAACCGGCAATACACCTCTGCGCCAAGGTGCCGGAAACTCGGCCGGTTGCGCCAGGTCCACATGGGCCGGTTTGAGGCGGTCCACCGTGAAAACCTCCTCTTTCCCCCCAACGTCCAGCACGAACGTGGACCCGTTGTTCCGGAGCACCATAAACGGCCCCTCGTATGGCCGCTGCAGCGGTGGCCGATGCCCGCCCCTTCGTACAAACACAAGCTTACAGTTCTGTAGGTCTTTGGGTACGCAGGTCGGGTGCCGCCCATGCTGTGAAGTGGGTATGGGGGCCAGGTTACCGAGCTTCTCGCGTAGTCTGCCCAGGAATGCTGCGGGATCTTCCTCTTGCCCCCTTGGGGCTGGTAGGAACTCCCCGGGGACGACCAGGGGCGCGCCGTATACCAACTCGGCCGACGAGGCGTGCAGGTCGTCCTTGGGCGCTGTGCGGATGCCGAGTAGGACCCAGGGAAGCTCGTCCGCCCAGTTGGCTCCTCACAGGCGGGCCATGAGGGCCGACTTCAGGTGACGGTGGAAACACTCCACTAGCCCGTTTCGACTGTGGGTGGTAGGCAGTGGTGTGGTGCAGCTGAGTCCCCAAAAGGCTGGCCATAGCTGACCACAGGCTGGAGGTGAACTGGGCGCCTCTGTCGGAGGTAATGTGGACTGGTACACCAAAGCGAAATATCCAGGTGGTGATCAGGGCTCAGGCGCAAGATTCGGAGGTGGTGTCGGTGAGCGGGACCGCCTCTGGCCATCTTGTGAACCGGTCCACGATAGTCAGGAGGTAACGCGCTCCGCGCGACACTGGCAGGGGGCCCACGATATCCACATGAATGTGGTCGAAACGCTGGTGGGCGGGATGGAACTGCTGCGGTGGGGCTTTGGTGTGCCGCTGCACCTTGGCCATCTGGCAGTGCATGCACGTTTTGGCCCATTCACTGACCTGTTTGCGGAGTCCGTGCCAAACGAACCTGCTGGAAACCATCCGGACAGTTGTCCGGATGGAGGGATGCGCCAAGTTATGAATGGAGTCGAAAACGCGGCGCTGCCAGGCTGTCGGGACGACGGGACGGGGCTGGCCGGTGGCGATGTCACAGAGTAGGGTCCTCTCACCCGGGCCCACGGGGAGGTCCTGGAGCTGCAAACCGGAGACTGCGGTCCTGTAACTCGGAATCTCCTCATCCGCCTGCTGCGCCTCTGCCAGTGCCTCAAAGTCTACCCCTAGGGAAAGGGCATGAACGGTAGGGCGAGAGAGCGCATCCGCCACGACATTGTCCTTACCGGAGACGTGCCGGACATCCGTCGTGTATTCAGAGATGTAGGACAGGTGGCGTTGCTGGCGGGACGACCAGGGGTCGGACGCTTTCGTAAACGCGAAGGTAAGCGGTTTGTGGTCCGTGAACGCGGTGAAGGGCCGACCTTCTAGGAAGTACCTGAAATGCCGGATTGCCAGGTAGAGTGCCAACAGTTCCCGGTCGAAAGCACTGTATTTGAGCTCGGGTGGTCGCAGGTGTTTGCTGAAAAACGCCAGGGGTTGCCAGCGACCTGCGATGAGTTGCTCCAGCACCCCACCGACTGCCATGTTTGATGCGTTCACTGTGAGGGCAGTAGGGGCGTCCATTCTGGGATGTACTAGCATCGCGGCGTTCGCCAAAGCTTCCTTCGTTTGAACGAAAGCGGCGGCGGACTCCTCGTCCCAGGTAATGTCCTTGCTCGGACCCGACATCAGGGCGAACAGGGGGTGCATGATCCGGGCAGCTGAAGGGAGGAAGCGGCGGTAGAAATTGACCATCCCTACAAATTCCTGAAGGCCTTTGATCGTGTGGGTTGGGGAAAGAGGCGGACAGAGGGGTTGCCCCATCTTTAGTAATCCTGTGGCCCAGGAAGTCAATGGTATCGAGTCCGAACTGGCATTTGGCGGGGTTGATTGTAAGACCGTACTCACTCAGTCAGGCGCAGAGTTGACGGAGGTGGGACAGATGCTCCTGATGACTGCTGCTGGCTATGAGGATGTCATCCAAATAGATGAACGCGAAGTCCAGGTCCTGTCCCACCGTGTCCATTAACCGCTGGAACGTTTGTGCGGCATTCTTCAGGCCGAACGGCATGCGGAGGAACTCGAAAAGGCCAAACGGGGTGATGAGAGCCGTTTTGGGGACGTCGTCAGGATGCATCGGGATTTGATGGTACCCTCGGACGAGGTCTACCTTGGAGAAGATTTGTGCGCCGTGCAGGTTTGCTGCAAAGTCCTGAATGTGCGGCACAGGGTAGCGGTCCGGTGTGGTAGCCTTGTTCAGCCTGCGGTAGTCACTGCACGGTCTCCAGCCCCCCGTCGCTTTGGGCACCATGTGCAGGGGGGAGGCCCATGGGCTGTTGGACCGCCGGATGATCCCCAATTCCTCCATCCTCTGGAACTCCTCCTTCGCCAGTTGGAGCTTGTCCGGGGGAAGCCGCCGAGCGCGGGCGTGGAGGGGTGGTCCCTGGGTTGGGATGTGGTGCTGTACGCCGTGCCTGGGCATGGCCGCTGTGAACTGCGGTGCCAGAACCGATGGGAAATCCGCCAGGACCCTGGTGAAGTCGTTGTCGGACAGCGTGATGGAGCCGAGGTGAGGGGCTGGCAACTGGGCTGCACCCAGGGAGAACGTCTGAAAGGTCTCGGCGTGTACCAGTCTCTTCCTGGGCAGGTCGACCAGTAGGCTGTGAGCCCGCAAAAAATCCGCACCCAGAAGCGGTTGGGCTACGGCGGCCAGTGTGAAGTCCCACGTGAACTGGCTGGAGCCGAACTGTAGCTGCACCTGACGGGTGCCATAGGTCCTTACTGTGCTGCCATTCACTGCCCTCAGGGGGGCACCCGGTGCCCTGCTGCGGGTGTCGTAACTCGTCGGGGGTAAAACGCTGATCTCAGCCCCAGTATCGACCAAAAACCGGCGTCCCGACCTTCTATCCCACACATACAGGAGGCTATCCCGATGGCCAGCCGCCGTAGCCATCAGCGGCGGCTGGCCCTGGCGTTTCCCGGGAACTTGCAGGGTGGGCGACAACGGCGGGCTTCTGCGCCCCACCGCTGGTGGTAGAAGCACCAGTGTTCATTGGGCTGGGGGTTGGCGGGCTCTGCGGCCGGGCCTGGACTGGTTTGCTGCCGGGAGCGTGGCTGGGAGATCTGTGCGATGGACGCCCCGCTCACCTTTTTGGCGTTCCACAGCAAGTCCGCCCGGGCTGCTACCTTCCGGGGGGCACTGAAATCCACGTCGGACAGCAGCAGGCGTATGTCCTCGGGCAGCTGCTCCAGGAATGCCTGCTCAAACATGAGGCAGGGTGTGTGTTCGTCGGCGAGAGACAACATCTCATTCATTAAAGCCGATGGAGGTCTGTCGCCCAAGCCATCCAGGTGCAGTAAACGGGCAGCCCGCTTGCGCCGTGAGAGTCCGAAAGTCCTGAGGAGCAGGGCTTTGAATTCTGTGTACTTGCCGTCTGCCGGGGGTGACTGTACGAACTCCGCGACCTGGGCCGCTGTGTCCTGGTCGAGGGAGCTCACCACGTAGTAGTAGCAGGAGTCTTCTGAGGTGATCTGGCGAACGTGGAATTGGGCTTCGGCTTGCTGGAACCATAGGTTCGGGCGCTGTGTCCAGAAACCCGACAGTTTCAACGAAACCGCATGAACAGAGGCGGCGTCGGTCATTTCTGGTCCAAAAATCGTTTGGACTGTCGGGGTCATCAATTGTAGCGGTGTGCTACACGCAGCGCTAAAATTACGACACGGAGTCGGTAACTGCAGTCGAAGGAAAAAACTTTATTCGAAATCTTCAGCCTCACTTTTAAGCCTCCCTCAACCTGCCCCCCGTGGCGCAGAGGCTCCAAAGCTCTGTGCTCGCAAACCCCCGTAGGCTATCTAATTGTGAGTCGGTTCGGATGTGCCAGGAAATGGGTCGCCACACAATTTCCTTTTCATATAATTACTCGTTTGGAAAACTGCAATTCTGAAAAGCTAAATTAAAAATCAGAAATTGCTGGGAAAAAAACACTCAACTGTACAAACCACATCTGTGAGCAGAGAAACAAAGCAAATGTTTCAGGTTGGATACCCTCTGTCAACGTGCCTTTGACCA
This sequence comes from Hypanus sabinus, assembly GCF_030144855.1. Taxonomy (NCBI): domain Eukaryota; kingdom Metazoa; phylum Chordata; class Chondrichthyes; order Myliobatiformes; family Dasyatidae; genus Hypanus; species Hypanus sabinus. The sequence goes on from NC_082719.1 coordinate 78,039,984, forward strand.
GTATCCACATGAAACTGAAGGTTACAGAAAATAAATTTAAACAGGTGTTTGAACCTGAAGTTAGTCTCATGTGTTTTCATAACGTAATTGATAATAAGGTGCAACAATAGCTCAAGAAACAACATTAATAATTAATCTGGGAATTTTCAGCCTTTCAGGCTCCATTTTGAATCCCACAATTTCAGGTAACTCATTTTGTCTGTGTCAGGATCATCCTTCTCTGCTGTAAGTTATCTATCGCTGCAATTGACTTAGTTATTCTTTCTGTATTTCTACAGATCTGTACTTCACCTCTTTTAGATTTCTTTTCTCTTGCTCTGCACTGACCTCATTTCATAGCTTTTGTTCATTTATTCTAACTAAACCCATTTACTTTTCAACTGCATGGCATCCTCAACTCATTCCAGTAGCAGTTCTGCTCACACCATTGTTCAATTTGCCAATCCATCCCTCCCCTCATCGTCTGTGGCGTAAAAAGCAAGCTAGTTTTTATCTCTTCTCTCGTTCTGATGGTCTCCACCCAGTAGCATCAAGTTGCTTCTCTTTCAACAGATACTGATTGGACTGCTGTACATTCCTGTATTTTGTTTTTATTTCAGATCTCCAGTGCCTGCAGGTTGTATTCATTAACTAACTTCTCTATCTCTCAAAGGTATATTAAAGCTTGCAAAGTTACTGTATGAATCTGTAATATTACTGTTGTGATTAGATAGGACTAGAGTATAGCCAATGGTTCCGGTGAAACCAGGCACATAAAGGGAGCAGTTATTTTAGTTTCACACACAACCTGCTGGAAGAACTCAGTGGGTAAAGTGGTATCAGTGGGAGGAAAGATATTGTCAGAACCTTTGCTTTGGCTTTTTGATTCATGTCACTGATTTGTCAGATCGAGACTTAACCCTCAAAATTTTGCGGCATTTTCAATTTGAAAAAAACATGTTGAGAAACATACTTGGCTTACCTAACAGCCTTAGGATATTGAAAAATTGAAATAAGTATTAAATATTCCAAAGCAGCAGAAGGATCCTTTCATTGGTACAAATGGTTTCCTGGTTTAGTTAGAGGTGATAATACATAATTGCGAAAAAAAAAAATTAACAGAGTTTGGATTTACAGTGCCTTGGAAAAGTATTCAGCCCCCACAACTGTTTTCACATTTTACTGATTCATTTTCTAAATTTAAAATGTATTGAAGTAAGACTTTTGAGCTAATCTACAAAACACTGTGCACCATGTCACATCCAAAGAAACATTCCAAAACCCGTCAACAATTTACTAAAAATTAAAAACCAAAATTGTAGGGCTGAAAAATTATTGAACCCCTTTGTAATTACTATGCTAACTTTCCTTGGGTGCAATACGGTATATTACTTTACCACCTCACTCAATTTCTTGATGCAGAAAATTGGAGGGTCTCCTGAATAAAAGACTCCTCACTCTGTAAGGGCCAACAGTATGGTACAGTTTTAACAGACCTAACCAAAATGAAGACTAAAGAGTCAGGGGAATGATAATAGAGAAGCACAAGTCTGGGGAAGGGTACAACACCATCTTAAAAACACTGAACATACCTCAGAGCTACCATAACTACACCGCTTAGGTTAGGATGTCCCTATAAACTTAGTCACTGGAAAAGAACGGCACTTGTAAGAGAAGCTACTGGACACCAACAGTCACTCTGAGTGACCTGCAGAACTCAGTAGCTGCAACTAGAGATGAAGTTCATGGCTCCACAATCTCTAAGGCCTAGGATAAAAGGATTATTTATGGAAGAGTGACAAGGAAGAAAAAATATCATTTCCTGTAAAGTCTTTGGAAAGTGTCACTTACAGCAGAAGGTCTTGTGGTCAGGTAACACTAAAATGGAACTTATAGGCCTCAACTCTAAACGTACCGAGTGGCGTAAATCTAATACTGTGCATCAGCCAGGTAACACCATCCCTACTGTAGAGTGTTCTGGTGATGCTTTTCAGCAGCTTGGCCTGGAAATCTGGTCATAATTGACCAGAAGATGAATGTTGCTAATTACAGAGAGATCCTGTGCAAAAACCTGCTAACCTCTGCCAAAAAACTTAAAACTGGGGAGTTCTTCATGCTTTATAATTTTCACTATTTTTGGGGCTCTACAGTGGGAAAAAAAGGAGCATGTGATTAAGAAATAAAACTTCTCAGTTCAATTGACCAAAATCCCTGGTTGTAATACTCATTTATGTGAACAAAGGGTTGGGAAGAATACTTTTAAAAGGCACTGTAATTTTAATTGTGCCACATAAGGAATGAAAGTGATTGCATTTATTTTGCATCTTCCATGATTTCATAAAGTCATAATTCATTTTATAACACAGTGTGTTTATCATTACAATATTCCTAAGTAAAAATTCTATGTCTACTTGAGAGGATGCTGGATATTAGAGATAAAATCTTGTCCACAAGACATACTTCAACTGCAGCAACGCTCCTTTCGCTTTGCAAGAAAGTATCACCTAGAATTTTTTAGTCAGAAGCCAGGTATTGCTTCAGGGGGAATAACTGATGAAAGTTATGATACAGCAGTGAGAATTCAGAGATATGTAGAAAGATAATCTCAGATACAATTCTGATTTTTCCACTATGCTTTAGCTGTAGAAAATAATCATGCAGTTTTATCACCCAAAATGTGTTGCTGTGGAGCGGGGGAGGGGACGACAAAAAATGCTTCTGGTGATGGAATCCTATTTAAACATGTAGAAAATGCAAAGGATGACCCATTAAGCACTGAGACTGTGGGGTGCTGGTTAAGTAGTCTTTCCTGTACCAATTTAGCGATCAATATACAATAAAGAGTGCTTAATCTTGCACACCAGTCTAAATTGTTCAGCTATGATAGTCTGAGCTCAATTAATTCAGTGTGAACAGTTATTATGATATTATTACAGTTATAGGGCATATTGGAAATATTTAACCTTGAGGTTCATGTGATATAACACTTTTTTTAATATTCTATTTCTGTTTTCCAAAATGTGCTGGCTATCATCATAGACAGACTTTCATCAAAAGCTGACATCATTGTACTGGTAATTCAGTGTGATGGTTCTTAAGGTCATGCCTGTGTCTTTCTGTCTTTATGGCAGTAAAAAACAATTTAACTTTGCAAAAGAAATCAAATCCATTGCTGGATAATGCTGTGGAATGGTACTACTTAGTAGTACAGTAGTAGTCAGGTTGGGGATGGCATTAAACAGGAAATTAGAAATGCGTGCAAAAAAGGAACAGTAGAGGAAGTTAGATATGGCCCTTGTGGCTAAAGGGATCAGGGGGTATGGAGAGAAAGCAGGTTCTGAGTTGGATGATCGGCCACGATCATACTGAATGGTGGTGCAGGCCCGAAGGGCTGAATGGCCTACTCCTGCACCTATTTTCTGTGTTTCTATGTTTCTACTTGTAGGACAACTGTTAGAATTTAAAACAGTTTTACTTTATGACAATTTCACGTTTATTTGCAACTGCAGCTGTCTTCAATAGATGACTCTAGGGAGCGATACCTTATTTGACTCTACAGGCTGATTGGTTCCAAGTTGGGATAATTACAGACCATCCATTACTGCTGCACAAACCTTGTGTATTGCTTCACTTTCCCCATCAAGGACCTACCATTTCAGGTCATCGCACGACAGTCACAAGACCCAACATGAATTAGGTCCCAGCTGTACATGGAGATCCAAAATGGTCACTCTCTAGAGGAAGGAGAAATTTAAAGTGATCTACAAGTATTTATGATTAGTTAGTTAATCAGGATACCAGGAGATATATTTGCAAGTTTTGATACTATTCGTACTTAAAGGGTACTTCAAATCCATTTTCCCAACACTTATCCTTGTGCCAAGGTCTATGTGAATGACTAGAACTTCCGATAAGATGGCTGTACGTTTGGACACAGTGGTTTCTACAAGGTGAACACGATTACGATTGCAGACCCTGCTGGACATTAAGAACTTAAAGTACTGCAGGTCGACCCCATCAGTGAGTTGCTTGTTGGTGGAGAATCTGAAGGGGCTGGATTTGGTGTGGACTGTGATGCTGCCTGTGACAGAGAGGCACTGGTGTGCAAAGCAGCAGTGCAGTCTAACAGCAAGTGGCCATCTTGGTCAGTTTTCTAGTAACTACAAGACCCCTTTTGCCCATTTGATGCCGTGGAATGTTGCAAGTCCAACTGATTGGTTCACGGACGAATGGCGGGGGAGCTGTATGGCCTCGGTTGTAGCAAGGACTAGGCCCCAAGTCACAGGGGCATCTGTTTGCAGCTGCCCAGAGGGAGGTGTCAGAGTCCGGCACTCTGCCACAGTGCTGGAGGCAGTGTGACGTGCTGCCCATGCTCGAGTTACTGCTGCCCTCCAGTGTTCTCTAGAAGATAAGCTGTATTGTGTTTGACTGCAGACTGCTGCAACATCGATGGACTCAGGGACTTGAACAATATTTTTTCTATGACTGTATTTTACTGCTATCTTACATGTGCTTTCTACCTTATATATGCTAAATATGCCTTGTGCTGTTTAGACTGTTGATACAGTGCTTTGCACCTTGGCCCCAGAGTAACACTATTTTCTTTGGCTGTATTCGTGAACAAAAAGTAAACTCGAACTTGAATTGGTTTTCTTCTGCATCTGAGAATTGTATATTAGCTATACAGTAGCTGCTGTAGTATGGACTTTTACCCACTAGTTGTCACTGTGATGCTTTGGAAATTTATACCAAAGTCTAAAGTTGTCCAACTGTGAAGGTTGAACCCTGGTAACTTGCCATAAAGCCCAAGCAAATCCTGTTCTATTTGTGTTTATATTTACAATTTCATGGGTTTAAAATTAAACATTCCCAGAAAGGGCTGAAGCTTACAAGGCCAACAGTTCTGCCTCCTGAGAGAGTCTGAACTATCTTCCTGAAATGTCACAGTCCATATAGTGCTGGATCTTGCATCATACTGCATGAGGAATTCAAGGGTTTTCAGATAAATGAAGGAATAATGTTTTACTGCTAATCCAGAAAGGTGTGCAACAGTATGGTGAGGGTGTTCTCAATCGTCTAATGCCTGTGTCGTTTTGGTCAGCAAAGAAATAGCAACTGGAACTGGCAACTATGCAATCACCTGAAGGAGCAAAGATAGCCGACAGCCACAGCCTATGGAGGATCAAACAAATCGGGTGTGAATATACCTACAGCATGGCTTTGCAAGGTACTGCACCCCTCTGAACTGCATGTACTTGAGCAATAGAAAATTTCATCTGACTCTAGCTATATCCGTCACACATGACACAGCAGGTCAGGGGAGCTGGGAGGTAAACAATTTGCTGAAGAGTACTTAAACAGCTCTAGGAGCATGACTTGTTAAAATAATTAGTTAGTACAATTCAGCTTATAAGTAGTAATGGTGACTATTCTAGGCACCTTACTGAGGTGTTGACTATACACCCTGTATTCATTGCGTGGAAGACATGTGGCATGAATATTTGTGCCACGATCAAGTCATGCCAAAATGCTGATTATGTCACTCTGCAAATGCATGTTGGATGGCATCATTATCTAAGAAATCTTAGAGCTAACTATCGTGCAATCATATAATGATGGGTAGGTTATTGATGAAAAGATAGGATCAGTACAACATTCACAGTTCTCTAAAACATTATGGGCAGATACAAAAATACAATCAAGGAGACGAATGGACGGGTTGGGAATCAAGCTCTGCAAAGACAGATTAGACTACATCAGGAGTACCTTGTGCAGTTGTGGTAATTTCCTGCAAAGAAAGTGGTTGTGATCATTTCTTACAAAGTGAACACGTTAAATCATGAGGGAGCATTACAAGAATTATGATTGTGTTCTCTGTAATTTAGAATATCCAAAGATGACTTAGTTGAGATTTTCGAGAATAATTGAAACTAACAAAATATATGAAAGTAAGCTGATTCCTAATTGCAGTATCTAAAAACGAGTCAGTTTTGCAGGAGTGAAGGTCACAAACTCTTCTGCACAGATAGATGCAGGACCTTAAAAAGTTCCACCAGCTTAGCTTATACCCTTGTATAAGACAGACCTTTTCCACGGTCTGTCTGCTAACAGAAAGGTCAAGAGTTACCATGGCCTGCTGAGTCCAATCAACTGTCCTTGCTACACCACTCAGCCTCTGAGCAAGCCAGTGGGAACCCTTGGCTCTTGGGTGAGCAGAATGACTATACTTCCAGTAACTGAGCAAGTACTGAATCAATGCACCCATTTGCTGAAGGTTGAAAAACACCTCAATGCTTTGTGACACATGATACTGTTCCTAGCTCTGATGTTTTCCAACTTTTAAGTCACCTCAACATTAGCAATTTTCATTATTTTCCTCCATCTCTCAAAACTTGTTCTCCTAGCTTTTCCAATCTTTCCACAGTCCATACAATCTTCAGTTTCTTAAACTTCCTGATCACCAGTATCAACCCTTTCTTCCCTTTGCCATTCTATATCCAGCTTCCACTTCCCAATTTTCATTCTTTTCAATCTTCCTGATCTTCAATGTCACCTTCACCCTCTAGCCTCTCCCACGATCTACCATGTTGTGATCTTGCATCTTATTGTCTACCTACACTGCACTTTTTCTGTAGACGTTGTTCCTTATTTAGCATTCTGTAATTGTTTTACTTTTTATGACTTCAATATGCAAGACAAGGTCTTCAATGTACCTTGGTATATGTGACAAGAATAAACCAGTTTCAAATGAAATTCTTTCCTTCACCCTCCCAATCTCTTCTAGATTCCAGCTTCTCCACAGGATTCTCTTCTAGCTCTGCTGACACTGAAAACCCTGCAACTAGAGAGCTCAAGAGAGCTGGCTGGCTTCAGAAGATTTGGCCCGAGTTTGGTAAGACATTCTTTCATAAACTGCAATAGATGCCAGGACATCTGCTAAGTTTAAATCTGAGATATATTGTGTTAAGGTATATCGCGGAAAGGCAGTTGTATAGAATTAGGTTTCAGGTCAGCTATGAATTTACTGAATGATGGAACAGCCACCAGGGATTGCTTCCATCCTACCCGCTAATGTTTCCATTAGTAGGAGAGTCTAGGATCAAGGATACAACCTCAGAATAGACATCCTTTTAAAACTGAGATAAGGACAAATTTCTTCAGCTTGAGGGTAGTGAATCTGTGGAATTCATGCAACAGAGGGCTTTGCAAGCCAAGTCACTGGATATATTTAAGGCAGAGATTGATAGGTTCTTTATTAGTTAAGGGGAGAAGGTGGGAGAATAGGGTGAGAAAAAAATTCAGCCATGTTTGAGTAACAAGAGAAAAATCAATGGGTCAAATGATCTGACTCTGCTCCCATATCTTATGGAATGTCCTACCCCTGATCTTCTGTATCTATGAAGAAAGTAAGAGAATGGTAATGGGTTTGTACAGCACAGAAACGGTCCCTTCAGCACAATTCAGCCATGCCAACCTTGACGCCTATTGATACTCCTCTCAGCTGCCTGCATTAGATCTGTATGCCTCCACTTCTTTTCTTTCCGAGTACCTTTACAAATGCCTTTAAAAGGTTGTAAGTGTATCTGCCTCCACTATCTCCTCTGGCAGCTTGTTCCACATATCCCTTTGTATGAAAACCTTCCCCCTCCCCCAGATTTCCTTTAAGCTTCTCCCCTCTCACCTTAAACCTATGCACTCTACTTTTAGACTCCACTGTTAGGAAAAAAGACTCTATCTACCCTAAACACAAGAAATTCTGCAGACGTTGGAAATTTTGAGGAATACACACATTATGCTGGATGAACTCAGCAGGTCAGGGAGCATCTATGGAGAGGAATAAACAGTTGATGTTTTGGTCGAGACCCTTCAATAGGACTATCCACTCTATCGATCCTATGTGCCTCTTAATTTTATAAACCTGTACAAGATCACTCCTACATTTAGTGAGAATAAGTCAAACCTATCCAATCTCTCCTCAGAAAAGCCCTGCATTTCAGGCAGCAAGCTGATCAGTCTATAATCTTTTTAGTGTTACCACATCCTTCCTGTGCGTGACGGCCAGATCTGTCGGATGTTTTGTACAGCTGCAACATGACATCTAAACTCTGATACTGAATGCCCAGCCTCTGAAAGCAAACATGTCAAATGGATCCTTCACTACCTTATCTACCTGTACAGCAATTTTCATGAGATCTATGACCTTGAATGCCATGGAGCCTTTGCACAACAACATTCCTAAGGCCATTTACTATACATATGTCCTGTTAGATTCTGATGTCCCAAAATGCATTACCTCAAACTTGCCCAGATTCAATTCCATCTACCACTGTTCCAACTGATCTTTGCCCTTGGGGATCCTTTCACAACCTTATTTGCTATGTACAGTTGCTATTTACCAATTTTGTGTCCGTGATGGCTGAATATAGAACACTGCCCAGAGTCACTCCTGCAGTAGCATGCTATATTGGAATCAGGATCAGGTTTATTGTCATGAAATTTGTTGTCTTGTGGCAGCTGTACAGTGCAAGACAAAAAAACCAACTAATTTATAAATAAAACAAATAAATAGTGGAAAAGAGGAACAGCAAGCTACTGTTATCGGACCATTCTGAAATCTGAATACTATAGTATTTGATACTGTATTCTGCATAGAATTACTATATAGTGCATTTACTGGAAAGCATTCTCACTGACCCACACAACCTGCTAATTTAACAGGGTCCTTTGGTCTCGCACTTGGTAAAATGCTGCTTTGATAGTTACGGTAACCTTATCCCTGGACTTTACCTTTGCCTTCATATATGGTTGAAGTTGCAGTTAGTTTAGCAGCTGCTTATTTTTTTGGCAGAATGAGAAAAAACAGAGGCTTGAGCCATCAATTCTATTCCCAATACGCAAGAGGTCAGGATACAAATTAGATTTGAAGATGATAAATTCACCATTACAAAGCACTGAAAATGGGAGAAAATATTGGTGTTGGGGACTAGATTTTACCAGACATCACATGCAGGTCCTTTGTGGAAGAACTTATATTTGTGAATCATGACATTTACTATCTTCCATCAAACAGCCCAAAAGCAACTCAACTGGATCATTCAGTACAGGCAGCCCATTTTATCCACGTAATTACCTGCTGAATGTGCATCATAGCATGAAGTTACTAGATGGTTGGGCACTGTCAGACTCACACCAGTAAACAAATGAAATCATTTCAAAGTGCATCATTACACCATAACTCAGGTGGAAACTATTGAGAAGGCAGTTAAAATAGGTCACTCACTTGTCCAGTACCATCTCTCTGCCTTCCTGACATCCTCTGAACTTAACCTGTTCAGAACATAGGCAATATGTCGTTCCTTAGATAAACAGGAAGTGCTGATGAATTGACGGTGTACAGAAAACCCCTCCCTCCATTTAAAAACAGAAATTCACACCCCAACCCGAGTCTCTGTTGCTGAACAACAGGAATGATGCCCTATGGATTCCCAGTAGCAGCTGCTTGACTTGAAAATCCTGCCCAATGTCCAGACAATAGAACGGTCACCCAGGGTTCCACAGTAGTATCACCCAGGGTTCCACAGTAGTATCACCCAGGGTTCCACAGCCAGATACCAACAATCGCTTCCAAAGTCATTAACTGGACTGTCTGCCTGATGGTCTTTGTGGTCCACCTGAATCAGGGTGTGATAAGGCATATCTGTGATTTCTGAGCTTAAGCTAAAAACAGGGATCATAAATGTGGCGCAAGAGTGTGATCTAACATGAACAATAGCCACACAGCAAATGTAGCTGGAAATGTAATTACCAGAGGTTGTGGACACTGCTCACTGGTGCAAAGCCATATTATACTAACAGACTGCCACCGAAGTCAGTTTTCAACCTCAGAATCAAACCTACAGCAATGAATGGCTGACTGAGCTGGCTAAGCATCCAATTTATACACACAATTCAAATTTCTGGAATGCAAGTACTACAAGTAGTAAAGCTGGTTTAGGTTCACTGGAGAAAAAGAATAGTGGCAGTGGTAAAGCAATCAGCGAGCAGAACAAATTTACCTTTCTGATTCATGGTGACTGATAACGTACTTAGAAACCCAGGACACCAACGATCGAGCCTATGGATTTGTGTTTAATTACGCAATGCCATTTCTACCTTAAAATTATCAATGAGAAGTGTTTTTTGTTATTGAATTTGACATCACTGGTGGTAAGACTGTTATTATTGTGGTTCTATTGACAATCAGCCAAATACAAGCAATTATTTTTAAGTAAACTGTTTTGGATAGAGCAGCTCTTCAGTACCCATCTCCTTCCAAGTCCGATCAGTTACTTTGGCAGCTGGCAGGATGTGTCTGCTGACTGCTGACGAGGGTCTTGGTCCAGTTCAGGACTATGGAACAAGTCCACTTGATCTAAAGGCAACACCATCACACTGAGGGTGTTTGAACAGGACCTCCTGGCAATATCCTAATTTGTACTGTCAAGCACTGTAAACGTGCCTTTATCATAATAACCGCACTGGTTCGTTGTCCATTACTATCATCATTTCAAGACAATATGCTCTTGTCAGCATCAGCTGCCCCTTGAGAGGAATAGATGAGATGAGATTGTAAATTAGATATATTCTCACTCAAGAAAAATAAGTCATTAAATTTCCATAGAAAAAAATGTGCTGATGGAGGTTGCGTATAACAAAATATCCAGTTAGATAGTATGCAAAACAAAAACAGAAAATGGCCAAAAATCAGCAGAAACCATTTTTGATGGTTTTCACTCTGAAAATGTGGTAAAACAGTCATGTGCAGTTCCTAATAGGACCTCAGCCAATTCAGAGAACAGGAAAAAGCCAGGGAGAAGCTGCACAAGTGATCGCTCAAAGAGACCTCAAAGCCCTGTCCAATGACAGTGTCCAGAAAGGAGGTTCAATGCACCAGGGAAGCCAACAGATCCAAAAGGACTGGCACTGAAATCCCCAGCAGATGACATCTGAACCAGTCTCCCTCAGGAGTCTACAATTCTGCCCCACTGCCAGATCAAAAACCGAAATCATGACTTCACACAAAAGTCATATGTCAAAGTGAGCTCTTTCATTCTAGTGCTTGCTTAGTCTTGGAAACCCCTACCCCTGCTAAACAAGTACACACACACACACACACTCTCCACCTGTACCCTCAACCCTCTCATCATCATCCTTCCATTGACATTCTACTCCTGCCAAAAGGATGATGGTAAAGACATTGATGAACTTTTATCTCTTCCCGTTTTGACTGCCACAGTAACGTAGTGGTTAGTGCAATGCTAGTACAGCTTGGGGCGTTGGAGATTGAAATTCAATTCTGACAATGTCTGTAAGGAACTTATATGTTCTCCCCGTGACCATGTGGGTTTCCTCCAGGTGCTGCAGTTTCTTCCCGCAGTCCAAAGGCATTCTGGTTAGGAGGTTAGCTGGTCATTGTAAATTGTCCTATAATTAGGCTAGTGTTAAATAGGTGGTTTGCCGGATGGTGCGGGTTGTTGACCCAGAAGAGCCTGTTCTGTGTTGCACCTCTAAATGAATAAATAACAAAGACTGTGAGAAATAAAGCCATCTGCATGGTCCAAAACTATAAAGAGGAGACTGCCCTTCATTTCTGTGGCATAAGGGCCTCCGAGCTCCAAATCAATCTAGGATCAAGTGAACTGCACAATCTGCCAGGTACGTTTCATTGTGATCATTACATCTTCTTCCAGTAGACATCCTCTTTACCGTCTGTGCTATTGCATCAACATAAAGGTGGCCCTGCTACTGTTTACAACCATTACACCTTATTATGGGCCTGTCTTTCCCCCAAAGGTTACAGCAGATGGAGTACAGAACACACTGGCCTAGGAACAGCTCTACCACCTTTTAATGGAAATGAAACCGTACTGGATGTCACCCTTATACTATATTTAAAAGTCCCATAATGATCATGATCTTCACTTACAAGGTTCCCAGAATAGTGTCTGAAAGTGTAAAGCCATGCTGTGTCATTTTTGGCACGGTGCTACTCCACTGATCTATTACAGATTCCTGTAGTTAGCCACATTGCTGAGACTTCAGCAAGCAGCCCTTAAAGGGAATGTGCATATTAAAAGAGGCACTCTTTCAATTACTTCTGCATCAAGAATGGTTGCCACAGTGTTGTGGGCAGGGAGAAGTTCTTGGGGACAGTCATTGACAGGCTGGTAGGAATAGTACCAGAGAAGGCTTGTTCTTTGTGCAAAGTGGGCTTGCAGACTCCAATGTGTCAAAAGATCCACAACACTGCATTTTGCCCTTCAGACACACAAGAGATTCTGCAGATGCTACAAATCTTGAGAAGTCAGCTGAAATGCTTCAGCAAGCAAAGCAGCATTTATGGAGGCGAATAAGCAGTCAATGTTTTGGGCCAAGACCCTTCTCATCAAGACTAGAAAGAATGGTTGCAGAAGCCAGAAAAAGGTGATATGGGGGTGGGGGGTAGAAGTGCTAGGTAGTAGGTGATAGGTGAAACCAGGTGCTCTTGGTGTGGCCCCCTCTACATCGATGAGACCCAGCGCAGACTGAAGGAGCTGCTTCATTAAGCACCTTTGCTCTGTCCAGCGCAAAGGCAGGATCTCCCAGTGGTTACCCATTTGAATTCAACTTCCCAGTCCCATTCTGACATGTCTGTCCATGGCTTCCTCTACTACCATGATGAGACCAAGCTCATGTTCGAGGAGCACATTACCCCGATGGCATGAACATCAATTTATCCAACTTTTGATCATTTTTCCCTTCTCTTTCCTTCCTTTTCCACTCCCATTCTAGTTATCTTCTCACCCCTTCTCTTCTCCTCACTTGCCCATCACCTCCTTCTGGTGCATCTCCTCCTTTCCTCGCCTCTATGGTCTACAGTCCTCACCTATCAGATTCCTTCTTCCTCAAGTTTACCTCTCAGCTTCTTGCTTCACTCCCACTTCCCCATCTTCCCTCTCATCTGGTTTCTCATATAACCTACCAGCTTCAACTGCATTTCCTCCCCCCTCTCTTTTTCACATCATGGCAAAGTTGAACAACAAACATAAAATTATGAAGGAACTCAGCAAGTTGGCAGCATCGATGAAGGGGAATAAACAGTCAACATTCTGGGCCCTTCATCAGAACTCTACTCCCTTTTTTTCTAGTACCAATGAAGGGTCTTGGCCTGAAATGTTGACTCTTTATTCCCCTCCATAGATGCTGCCTGACATGCTGAGTTCCTCCAGCATTTCATTTGTGCTGACCTTGATCTTCACGTTCACATAAGATTAAGGTTTAGGGAAAGCTAGAATAAATTTAGAGGGAATGAAAAGGATGTTCACGCTGAGAGTGTTAAACACTTAGAATGCACTGCTTGAGAGAATGGTTGAGAGAGAGTGCTTGGTGAGGGTATTAATATGGAAGGATGTCCACTGGTCAGTATGGCTGAATGGCTTGGTTTAATGCTGTGTAATTCTATGATCATCACATCAAAGTCATGCATGTGAGCCTGTAACTGAAGTTGAACAATTAGCATGGATCTCAGTGAGGACCAAGAATGAAGCTGTCAACAATGACTCTATAAAAGCCCCAGTTTTTGGAAAAATGTTCACTGTCCCAAGTAATTAAAAACTCTTGATTTTCAGACCAGTGACATTGAAAATGAATGTTATGTACTGTATTCTTGTTGACATTATTTCAGGAAGTTTTGTGCTGTGAAGAAAGTGATTTTTTTTCCCACTCTGATTTAAGTGTGTTTTCTCAACACAGCACTTTTGCTCTTAGAGTTGTGGGACGAAATTTCTTGGCCAATGCATCTTATATACATGAACAGTTTGACTGACAGTGGTCTGATTTCCATGATGGTTGCAGTCTACAACCAGCAGCACTCAAGGAAATACAGTAACAGCTGTTCAAGCAACTGTTCCTCTGTACACTAGAAGGAATGGATGAAGCTTTAGAACATCAAACCATAACGTTCATAATACTGGCTGCTATCATGCTTTGGCTGATGTACATAAAATCAAATTCAGAGGCCACAACATCATTGCTAATCAGCTGCATCTGCAAGAGACAACCCTTTTCAGTCATAGTTGGTGGTTTACACTTTGGCTCATTCACCCAAAAAGTAGATAATTTCCTCTCCAATACAGGTATACTCCTTAGCGTCAGCTACCCTGCAGTGACAATTGGGCCACTGTGACCTTTTCTATAGTGCAGCCAAGCTGCTTGTACCACACTCTCCTACTTGATCTGCCTAATGATGCAGAGGTCTGGTTTGAAAATATTCCTCTACAGAAATGGGCTGTACAAGTCATGAACAGCAAGAATTGGAATGATGTCAATTCTAAAACTGTGCACTGACGAAAGATATCCGAGATTGAATTCCAGATAGATACAAGAGATTACCAACATGCTCTGCAATCAGTAGAACCTCAAACTAAACTAACCTTTGTGGGAAAATAGCAACTTCACACAAAACTTTCAACTTCTAATGGAGTGTAAAAGCAGACAAGTTATAAACCAGGCAACAAGTCCAAACTTACCCCATTATAGTTTAATCTAAAATTGAATTTGAGAGATTGGGTATCAAAGTGCACCCCGTCCTACCTTCTCTGTTCTATCTCTGACTATCACCCTTGGGTCCAAACTTCTCCACCTCTATTATGGCAAAGGAAATTATCTCCTCTAAAACTTAGTAAATGTGTTTGGCATTGACTTCTTGAAAGTAAATCATCAATAGCTTCAAATGCAGAATCATAAAGTACATAAAATACCAAAACATGGACCAAAAAAAAAATACCCTTAGGCAAATCTAAACCCTCATTCCCTTCCATCAGTCAATCTATTTCATTCCCACATCTCACTTCTTCTTTGAAAAAACTTCTAAATCAACTATTGCAAAAGATTGTATTTTTCTGTAAGTTATTTTCTTCCCTCCCTATAAAGAAGCAAATATCGAATAATGTTGGTATAGATTTAGCTTAAGTCATGATAAATTCAGTTCTACTTTACCTTTCTCTTTGTTGGTTGTGAGACCATAGGCTTTAGCTTCCTCTGTGGAACAGTTTATAAATAAACATCCAAAAATTCAATGAGATAAGAATTAAATTAAATAAAATTACTATTTGTCTTGATGAAGGGGCCCTATAACTGGCTTTATATTTTTGTCTTACGGGGATGAGGTTTCATCTTGCTAGGGTGCTGGAACTAGGGGTCACAGTCTTAAAATAAGAGTTCAGCCTTTCAACTTTTAGATAAGAAATTTCCTCATTCTGAGAGTAGTAAATCTTTGAAGTTCTGTACCCAACAGCACTATGGATATTTAGCCATTGAAAATATTCAATGATCAATTGATATATTCTGAGATATCAAGAGTATCAATAAAAACAGGTTAAGTGCAGGAAATGGGAAACAGACCAGCCATGAATGCATTTCTCCTACTTCTGTTTATGTCTTACGTTTTTACTTAAGTTTGCCTTCAGATGTGTCCTCCAATGTGTAGGAAGTGTTTTCCAGGGTTTCAATGTGATTCTTTATGTAATGTTGCTGGTTGGTAAAAGACCATCCTTTAGTATATGTGAACTGCAAGGCCCATTCATTAGTATACTTCAGTGAACAAGTTAGCAATGATTGGAGCTTATTGCTGAACATGCATATCGACACAAGCATTATCTGTGTAGTGTACCTCAATTATTGAAGATGACATGACTGTGGTTTTAGAAACAGGCTAAACACATTCAGTCGTCTTACAAATCAGCTGTAAGGTTGATTGGAGGCGAGGTATTGAATTGACTTTATTTCTTACATCTTTCACATATATGAGGAATAAAAGTCTTTATGTTATGTCTCCATTTAAATGTGCAATCATAGTAACTTATAATAATTTATAATAAAAAGAACAGTCAATGTAATATAGAGTACACTCAAATCAACGTGAGTTCATCAGTCTGATGGCCTGGTGGAAGAAGCTGTCACACAGCCTGTTGGTCCTGGTTTTTATGCTGTGGTACGGCTTCCCAGATGATAACAGCTGGGATAGATTGTGGTTGGGATGACTTAGGTCGCAATGATCCTACGGGCCCTTTTTACACACATGTCCTTGTAAAATTGGAATAGACTGTCAATTATTTTCCCCCTCCACCCATGTTGAATATTGTATGTAAAAGTTTTTATGGACAGCACAAAGTGAAAATGCCAGTTGCTTTGTTGTTGAAGTGAATGAATTGGTATTGAAGATGAGCAAGTACGGCATCTTTGCAAGAAAGATTGAGCCACACATTGGTATGCATGCTTAGATATGAGCCTGCTCCATACATACAGCTTCAGGAAATCAATCATGGCAGGTACATTACACACACATTGCAGCAAACTCACAAACACTTTTCTCTCTTACAGGGAAAAGTAACTGGTGGCTGAGATAGCAACGAAGCAGAGACCACGTGTACCCAAACGAGAAGGTGCTCCCAAACTCGTACTTGGCCAGTGGAGGAGCAGAACTCAATGAAAATAATAGTATGTTCATATCTAATCTTTCCTCTCATATCCCATTTTCTTCTTATCATGCAGCAGTAGATGAACAAGCATCCACCAGCAACTACTGCATATGAATGTAATAAACTGGACCAAGAGTAAATTAATCAGCCCCTCAAACCTGCTCTGCCATTCAATAAGACTATGGCTGATCCAATCTTGGCCTCAACACCATATTCCCAATCTCTTCCTACTCATCTTCAATACCAATTCATTCACTTCAACAACAACAAAGCAACTGAGATTTTGCATTTTGTGCCGTTCATGAAAACGTTTACAAGCAATCTTCAACGTGGGTGAAGGGGGGAAAAGAATTGACAATTTACTTCAATCTGACTTAGCAATATATTGCTGATCCTTCATAATCTTCGATAGGAAGGGGTTCTTCGTCCTGGATTTGCTCTTTCTTCTCCACCAACAATTGTCCTACATACAGCACTGCAGGAGACACATCACCTGCCCTTCTACCTTTGTACCATCCAAGGAATTGAACAGAGTTGCCAACTTCAGGTGGCTTGCTTTTTCCATCTGTTTCAGAACTGGCCACTTCTGCCTCTCGCTGGTCTGGCTCCAGCGGAACACCCATGCTTGCTGGGCACGCCTATTATGTCTTGAAAGAAGCATAATCCCTGATATTAACTCATTTGGTCTCATTCTATGAGGTGTGTTCCAACAGAGAGATATCCAAAAGTAGACAGTGGAAATTTAGGGCAAGCATTAAGAGATTTGGAGAGGGTCTGAGGAAGTACTTTTTTCAAACCAGAGTGAAACCGGACTCTGGAACATATTGCCTGAATGTAGTATGGTGGGTACTTATATTTAAAGAGTATTCACACAAGCACTTGAACCAGCGATATATGGAAGTCTTTGAAACAAGTATTGGTAAATCAGATTAGTACAAGCAGGTACTTGATAGTATGTACATGGTGAACCAAAGGGCCCAATTCCTTGCTGTATGGCTATATCGAAGGTTGGTACTGTTCTACTACTGATTTAATGGATTTCACAGTAATTACTGTCCTTGCTGTGAAAGTCTGAATGAAAAATCACTATTTACAGAGGGCTTAATTGTAAAGTGCCTGTTCCTGGTAAATGATCATATACTTTACGTTGTGTTTTAAATAGTTCCTAAAGAATATAAACAATTGTATAAAAGGTCATTTGGGTTGTCAAACCATTTCCTCACAAAGACCATAGTCAGCACGCTCACCACGGATACCACTAAATCCAGTTATTTTCTTAAGGAAATGGTCTACATAATTTCTTTTTAGAAATGGCCCATATAAGTACTTTAAAATAATCAGTTCTCTGTATTTTGGTATGCAGAACACACCTTAAATTCTTGTTGATGGCTTTCAATCCCAACTTTTCAATTCTAGCCATAGAACCATGATATTTCTATATGATATTTGATCACACCTCCCTATATGGTTCACTAAAATGTTTCCTCTCATAGTAACCTCCTGTACATAATAAAGTGGCCACTGAGTATACGTTTGTGGTATTCTGCTGCTGTACCCCATCCTCTTCAAGGTTCACTGTATTCAGACTTGTTCTTGTGCACACCACTGTTGTAACATGCGGTTATTTGAGTTACTGTCAGCTTGAACCTGTCTGGCCATTCCCTCCTGACCACTCTCATAATAAGGCTTTCTCACCCACAGAACTGACACTAACTGGCAAAGTTCCCTCTAATTTGTTTTGAACAGTGAGTGCAAAAATCTTATGCTGTGCAATTTTTTTGCCCAGTGACAACAACTTGTACACAGTGAATAATTTCTTCAACCGAAACAGCATGAATAAGCTAGTTCTAAAATCTGCAGAGGAATCATCGCAAACTCCACATTGTCAACACCAAGTCAGAAACCAGAAATGATTGTGAAATATGCTTAACATGCCACCGAGATACAGGGTGACAATCTTTTATGCGCAGTTTAAATTCCTCTGTGTGCTAACAGCAAAGGATGAGTGCACGCACACAATAAAGGAACATTGCTCTCTGGATGTTTTTTGTTTCTTGCACCATTTTCTGTAAACTATAGAGACTGTTGTGCTTTAAAATCCCAAGAGATCAGCAGTTTCTGAGATACTCAAACCACCCTTCACTGGTACCAACACTTATCCAAAGATTAAAGTCATTTAGATCACATTTCTTCCCTTATTCTGATACTTGGTCTGCATGCTTTTATGCACTGAGTTGCTGCAAAGTGTGTTTGCATTAATGAGGTGGACAATTCTATGTAATAAAGTGGCCACTAACTGTATCTAATTCTATTTCACTTCAAAGATTCTGGACACAGAGTGAACTGTTTATAAGTAATGAAGGACAATAAATGTGCCAAGTTATTGGAGGGGTGGGGGGAAGGAAACAGCATTTTTAAATTTGTAGTTGTTTCTCAGTTAAAGATCTTGTGTTTCTCAATTGTACACTTTTAGCTAGTATCAAGTAGCTTTACTGTTCTGATGAACTGCTTCTTTGAAATAAATGTTTGAAGTACGTATTTTGTAGCAGTTGGACAAAACACTAACAAATATTCTAAGTTTTCGCAAATAAAACTATGTGAGGCATTTTAAGTTTAAAACCATAGCACTACACTTATTGAACTCCAAATCCTGAATACAAAGTGTGTGAAAACTACTGTACATAGTTATGTCATCACATCAGACCACCTCTTAATGTGAACCCCAACTCAATGTCGGTGGCTGTGAATTACGTATGTTTCTGTCAATTACATTACCCTATAACATTATCGGACAATCAGAACTTGTCTCGAGTATTATTTTCCTGCAGTGTCTCAGACTGTTTAATATCTAGATGACTGAATATGAAAACAGAAAATCATTGTGTTTAGGAAAGACATCCATACCTAAGGTAATGGAACTAATCTAATGAAAAAGGTATTTGAGAAATCATTAACTCTAAAATATCAACTGTTATTCTCTTCACACAGGAAAAAAAATAGTGCAAGTCCAGAATAAGAAACATGGTTTATGCTTGTACTTTGCTCTTTGTCAGCAGGAGGAATTTCAACCCCATGTTGGTTTGGAATTTGTATCATTACATAAACAAAAGCTAATTTGGTCTCATTTCTTGGTTGGGAGGTTTAACCGAATTTACAAGTACGGCCATTCTCTACGGCCATCAGGAAGTATTACGTTTTCTACTTCTGGTTTACAAAACTAACATCCATCTTCCATTTTTAAAATATGCTTCCATAAATTATTATTAAACTATTTGTGTCTCTCAGATAAAGCATGTGCTTTTACTGCCCATCTTCCCAAGTGTTTTCAAATCACTTTAGCTGGCTTCACCGCTGTGTTATATCTTGTCTGGGACTGAATCCAGCCACTTTAGGCTAAAATATAAATCAGAGCAGCTTATTTTCTCTTGAAAATAAACTCTGTTAGAGAAAGTAACATCTTTTCATATAACATTGTTGCCTTAAATTTTCATTATAAGCACAATATTTGCTCAGATTGAAACCATTGAAGCATTTACAACATGTGGTGCACTGACTGTTCTCTGCAGAGCGTGCTAGTGGCTCAATGCCAATAACTGAATATTGTATGTATTTCTCATTTATTGACTTCTTTCAGCTAACATTCCTTGGAGTTTTACACAGCAAACCATAAAATTTTGCTTCTGACCATTCTGAAAATATGCTCAATGTATTTCGGTCTTCCTCCCAACCCCTAACAACTGCTTCGACAGGAGAACAAGAAGAAAGTAGGTCATTCTGTTACTCCACTATTCGTTTTTTTCCCCCTATTTATTTTTGTAGTAATTCTTGCATTTTGCATTGTACTGCTGCCACAAAAACAAGAAAATTTCACAATGATAGTAAGTCTGATTTTGATCCCAAATTCATGGCTAACGAGGTAGTTTGGAGCCAATTCGTCATTTAGTTGTAGCATCAATTCTAGAATTAAGCTTTGCTGCAATGCAGCCAACATAAGAGCTGAAACAATAATGAGAGAATTAAACATGAAAATCATTGTTCTTTGAGAGATAATGTTCATCAAGATGACCATCCACATATCTTTCAATGTTGAAATTGAAACTTTGCATATTAAGGGCCTTTGGTTTGGGGTTTAAACCCACAACCTTTTCTCCAGAATCACAGTCAGGTTCATATGATGTGGAATCTGTTGTTCTGTGGCAGTAACACAGTGCAAACGCGTACATTTGCTATAAATTACAAAATAAACAGTACAAACAAAAGATTCATGGGCCATTCAGAAATCTGATGACAGTGGAAGAACCAGTTCCCAAATTGTTGAGAGTGGATCTTCGGTCTCCTGTGCCTCCTCACTGATGGTAGTTAAGAGAAAGGGGCATGTCCTGGATGATGAGGGTCCTTAATGACGGAAGCTGCCTTATTGAGACACTGCTTCTTGAAGAAGTCCCCAATAGTGGGGAGGGTTGTGCCCATGGTGAAGTTGTCTGAGTCGGTAACCTCTGGAGCCCCTTGCAATCTTGTGCACACCAGATTATGAAGTCAGAGTTGCTCTCTACCATACATCGAGAGAAATTTGCAATTTGGTGACATACCACGTCTCCTTACACTCCTAATGAAGTGCTGCCTCTTCATGATTGCTTCAATGTACTGGGCCCAGAAAAGATCCTCAAGGATGTCGACACTCAGGGACTTACAGTTGCTCACCCTTTCAACCACTGACTAGAGTGGAGTGTGCTCTCCTGACTTCCCCTTCCTGAAGTCCACCATCACTTCCTTGGTCTAACTGGCACTGAGTCCAAGGTTTTAGTTACCACACAGTCAATCAGCTGATCTATCTCACTCCTTTATACCTCCTCATAGCCATCCGAAATTTTGCCAACAAGTGGTGTCATCTCCAATTTTCCATATGACATTTGAGCTGTGCCCAGCTACATAGTCATGAGCAGAGAGGGTAGAACAGTGAGTTGACAAGCATCTTTGAAGTGCGCATGTTGATTGTCTGGGAGGAGGAGAAGTTTTCACTGATCCATACTGGTCTCACAATGAAGAAGTCAAGGATCTATTTGCAGAGGGAAGTACAAAGGCTAAGGTTTAGAAGCTAGGTGATTAATACTGAGGGGATCATAGTATTGAACAAGTTGTAATCAATAAGCAGCAGGCTGATAAATGGTTTGCTGTTTTCTGGAGTGAACAGCCCGTGTGATTATGTCTACTATAGACCTATTGTGTTAGTAGGCAAATTGTGCTATGCAACACTTCCACATCTGTAGTGTGGGGTCCTAGTGCTTACAGCTAATGATCTGCCCCAGTAAACAGTGAGGCAATTAACATTTTTAGTTATATTTCTCAACATTGAAAGAGGCCATTTGGCTCAATGAGTCCATGCCAGTTTTAAATACCATCAATCTCATTTACCAACTTATTTCACACACCAAGAAGAGTACAGCACACAATAGGCCCAATGTTGTGCAGACTTATTAAACTGCTCTCTTATCATCTTAATCCTTCCCTCCCACAAAGCCTTCCATTTTTCGTTCATTCATGCGCCTATCTAAGAGTCAAACCTAACCTTCCTGTAACCTTATTTGCCTAACTGCACTTTGGTTCCTCTACACACACTTGCACTAGGGGTGATTTACAGTAGACAATTCAGCTGATAACCTGCAACTTTTGGGATATAGAAGGAATCCAGAGTAACTGGAGGAAACACATGAGAGTTACAGGGAGAACATGTAAATTCCATTCACCAGCACTGGATCACTGACAACATAAGGCAATAGCACTATCTACTACACCACTGTACCACTTTGTTGAAGTATATCCATTGAAATATGTTACAATTTCCCAATTTTAAATTATAATGTAATGGGCTTTGTGATGTCCTGCAATTTCAAAAAGCTCTAAAAAAAAAGACGCAGGTTTTTCTCTTCCTTTCAGACTGCTAGTATAATTGCATACATGTATCAGGTATGACATACATGAGCAGTAAACAACACAAATTTTGCACATCAACAATTTGGGGGCATGGCGGACAGCGAAGAAGGCTATCAATGCTTACAGTGGGATCTGGACCAGCTGGAAAAATGGGCTGACACCATGGCTGATGGAATTTAGTGCAGACAAGTGTGAGGTGTTGCACTTTGGGAGCAGCAACCAGTGCAGGACTTGCACAGTGGACAATAGGGCACCGAGGAGTGCGGTGGAACGGAGGGTGTACAGATCCATAGTTCCTTGCTCGTGGCATCACAGGTAGACAGGTTTGTAAAGAGAGCTTCTGGTGCACTGGCTTTCTTAAATCACAGTACTGAGTACAGGAATTAGCTATTATGTTGAAGTTATGTAATACATTAGTGAGGTTTAATTTGGTATTGTGTGAACTTCTGGTTACCTACCCACAAGAAAGATGCAATTAAGGTTGACAGAGCACTGAAAAAATTTACAAGGATGTTGCCCGGACTTGAGGAGCTGAGTTATACGGAAAGGATGAATACATTAGGACTTTATTTCCTGGAGCATAGGAGAATGAGGGGAGACTTGATAATAGGGATACAAAATCATGAAGGATATAGATAAGGTAAATGCAAGAAGGCCTTTTCCATTGAGGTTGGGTGAACTAGAGATCAGAAGTTGAGGGTGAAAGGTGAAATATTTAAGAGGAACCTGAGAACTTCTTCACTCAGTGGGTGGTGCAAAAGTGGAACAAGCTGCCAGTGCAAGTGTGAATGCAGGTTCGATTTAATCAATTCAGAGAAGTTTAGTTAAGAACATGGAATGGAGGGGTATAAAGGGCTATGGTCTGGGTGCGCGTTGATAGAACTGGGCAGAATAACAGCCTGGCACAGATTCGATGGGCCAGGAGGCCTGTTTCTGTGTTGTAGTTCACTATTACAGCACAATAGAGAATTATTTCAATTGCAGGAAGGAGTCAGTAATGTATCGCTATAGTGCTATACACTGGAACTATTAATTGTTGCAAGAAGCTTTACTACACTGACTATATTATACCCTGGCAGTTGTCGCAGCTAAGCCATACAAAGTTTTAGAAGCTAAATGGGTCCTGTTAAATCATATTAGCTCTAGCTACTAACTGTACATTATCACCTTTTCCTTCTCTTGGTCATTGCATACCTGTACCTGATGCATACAAACCGCCAGTACTACATCTTCTTTGATACACACTAGCCAAATCAATGTATAATTCTTAACTCCAAAAATTTTTAAGGTTCACTTTAATGAGCAGATATCTAAAGATCATTTTTCCCCAATTTTCACAAGTTCAACTTTGATTAAAGCAATTAGAGATAGTATGAAAATCACTGGCTCTTTGGTAACAGAATACAGAGCACTCTAACAAAGGGCTCATTTCCTGATCATAGCCCCAAAGTTACTGAGTCTAAGATTCTGATTTGGTGAGTACTGTACTGTTTTTCTCTAGACTCTGACAGCACCATAAAGCTTCACTTGAGTGAGCAATCAAGACCATGATGAATATATCCTGCCTGAGTTAAGATTATGGGTTATTATTCAACATTACTGTCCCCGTTTGTATACAAAGCTGAAGCAAAATAAATACACAATAATGTAACTTAAATGTTCTGTGCCAAGCATTCATGCCAAATCCCACTGCATGGATCACTTAAAGCGGAAAACTATCCCTGAAATTAGGTGAAATTTAAGGTTGCTAAACTTTTAACAGTTGTTGTTAATGTATCCAAGGGAATTCAAGTACAGAGGCTAGCTTTCTACTGTATCTGATACAGCACGAATATGATAATTAACCAACTGTTTTCACAGTTTGAAAGATCCATTTTTCCCACCCACTTATGTTTAAAAAAAAATGCCATCTCATGGCCAAACCAGGGTCTGTCTGTCTACACATTGAGAAATATTGGCTATAAACCAAATCTCCTCACTGGCGCTGCCACACAACTGCCATCAATTCCAGTCTGATGCCTATTAACATAAAACTTCCTCTTCAGTCATATATAGTCATGCAGCTTTGTGACAACAACAGAAAAACAGGTAAAACTGTAAAACACAATCTACAGTATCGAGTTGCAGTATATATAAACCTTTACAAATTTACACAACACAGCCTAAAGTGAAACTGCTTTCCATTATGCAGGTTGCAAATGTGCACTTTCAATTGAAAATGTTGATAATGCTATTAATACAGACTGACAGGTTCCTGGTGATTGGGGCTTGTAAGTGACCTTAGTTGTTATCTGAGGTTACAGAGTTCTTTTGTTTTCAAGCACCTGGAAACAAATCCTATAGACTTCACGCTTGAATCATTTGATGGATTGACAGAAGCTGTTTGTTGTCAACCCAACAAAGCCTTTTTTTCAAAGCCCAAGGCTTTCCTTAAGCCTCTGTTTACAGTCATTTTTTCTCAAGAAAGCAGGTGTTTGGTGCCAGACCACCAGGAACAATGCAGTTGCTATGCATAGTTGCTGAAAACACTGAGGGGACAGTGGTGTTCGCCCTGTATTCTTCAGATATTACACCAGTCTGCACTGTGATTGTTTTAATTTGTCCTCCAACTGTAGTTAGTCATTATTTTGGGAATAATGAGTTTTTTATATGCATTCAGGAAAACACAATTTAAAAGAAGTACTGTTATAATGTCATATGGACCATGACAATTGTATTTTCTTGGGACTTCTACAGTCTGGGATGCTCTACTGGAATTATGCTTAGTAAACGACAGGCCTCTGGAGTCTACACTGGAATATAAATGAGCTGGTGTACTCCTTCAATCTTTATGGCTTCTGGTTGTCAATGCACATCACTGGTGCAGTCTCATCAAGCAACTGCCATTGAATTCACCGTTATGCTAATATTATGTAGGACGATGGTGTACTATGGACCCTAATCTGAATCACAAAGAAAAAAAACACACAATATTGTAGCAGCTGCTCATTCACCATTGTCTGCAACTTCATCGAAATAAAGGGGGAAAAAATCTTGCCCTCATAATGGCTTTCATGTGGTTAGCGCAGTTTAACGGGATGAGGGTTGATCTATTTAAGGTGTTTAAAATAACAAATGGACACAAAAGTACAGATGAAGAGCAACTTGCCAGAAAAAGAGTCCAACACTAATTCTCAGTCAAACAGCAGCAAATATCAGGAAGCACTTTTTCCCTACAAAGTGAAGTGGAAATTCAGAAATATCTCCCCATAAAGCACTGAAGATGCCAGGCCAATTCAAAATCTCAAGATATCACCATAGATTTTGGTTAGCTATGTGTTATTTAGGGTTATGGATAAAGGCAGATAAAAGAAGTGAAAATGGAGATCCTCAGAACTTAGGAACAACAATTGTCACCTGGCCCATGAGCATGCTCTGCTGTTCAGACTGAGACTGGTTGTAATAAGAAATGCTGGAAACACTCAGCATGTGATGCAGCTACTGTGAGAAAGAAACGGTGTTAACGTTCAAGTTCAATTGGGAAAATGAAAAGAACAGCATCAAAAACAGACCTTTCAGCTCCTTGAGTACCTTCCACCATTAAATCTATTAACTAGCGATGCAAGAGTTATCGCCATTCACTTGCACTCTCCCTCTGTTCTTTAATATTTTTGATTATTAGAAATATTTCAATTATAGATTAAAAAGGAACACTTGGCTACCATCATAAAAGAGAATTCAACATTTCTATCAACCTTGGTTTGCAAAAATGGCTCATAACTTCAAACCTGAAAGGTCTGTCTTTTAATTTTACACAGTAATCCCAACCAATCTCCTACCTCTCATTACATTTTCAAGATATGAAGCACATCAGTCATACTACTTCTAAATTCTATGAAACTTTACCGTAGTTTCTGTAATTCTTATTTGTAATTTAATCCTTTGAAGTCAGGTATGATTCTGTGTATCTGCACTACACTCCAATTTATCATTCCTAAAGATCATTCCTTAGAGTGGCCCAGAAAAATATAGATATTGTTTGCCCATGTCTTCTACCCTCTTGCACACAAGTCCTCTAGCCATACAGACTAAAATTCCATTTACCTTTGTTGATTGTATACCTGACCATCTGTCGATCTCCAAGTCTATTTATCTACTGTTTCTCGCCTTACACCATTTAGAAAATACATTGGTGCTTCCTTTTTCGGTCCAAAGTAGAAGATCACACATTGAAAGCTATTTTCCATGGGTTGCTCATTTGCTCAATCTGTTAATATCTCTTTGTAATCTAATATATTAATCTGTACTGCTGCCAACTACGCCTATCCTTGTTATGAGCAAAATTGGAAATGTGGCTTTCTGTGCTATCATCCAAGTCAAACATAAGCAGGGTGAACAGTTGTGCGCCCCAACACCAACCCTCATGGGAGATCCCTATTCACAGTCTGTCATCTTGATTACCTGCCCATTATCCTGACTTTCTGTCCCTTGCTGCTCAGCCAATATTCTTTCAAAATGCTTGAGAATTCCTCCCTCTAACACCAGGGATGCAATGTAACATATGGAGCACTCAATCCTGCTTACAAAGGATGATAACTGCCCCCTAATTAAGGAATCCCCTGACACCATTACGTTACTCTTCCCCTCCTCCTCCACCACTGTAGACAGTTTCCAGTTTTGTGCCAGAGCCAGTATTTTAGATATCCTTCTAAACAGTTTTTATTCTGTTCCTTACAGGTAACAAGAATCTTGTAAATGGTGTGTATGATCTATTTCTGTGAATCTTGCTTCTTGTTCTTACTGAGGGTGTCCTTATTCTCTATTGTATTATGCATCTTTCTACCAGGTCCAGAGCAAATTTGCTCAAATACACCTCCTCCAGTTCCCTTATGTGTCTGGGTGTTCAATCAACACTTCAGCTGAATGGCTCTGGCCAAAAATAAAGGCTTTTATCCATTTATGTTCATTTGTGGCACTCTAATTCTATAAATAGACAATTTGCACTGCCATAATTTAATCTATGTAACTCATCTTTTACTTCTGAGTATTTTATTAAAGATTTCCAAGTTAAGCACAGTAACCTGCGTTGGATGAAATGATAAATACTTCCTGCTACCGACCCACTCTTCCTCCCTCTGCAGATAATTCCCTCCTCTCGGCAAATTCGGAGCTTTCCACTCTGCTGAAGATTCTTTTTCAGAGTACTATGTGCAAACACTTTAACTTTCTTCCTCTGCAAAATTAATAAGATCAGAATCTTCCTTAAATTTGAAAGGAGTCTTGAAAGGAGTCTGTGCTTGAGCTGCTCTCTGGCTAATTCTCGAATCTGGCTTGTTTCCGTAACATCAAGCTACCATTAGAATGCAAGAACATAAGAAATAGGTCATAAGGCTCTTCAAATCTGCTCCATCATTCAATAAGATCATGGGTGATCTGTACCTGATCTCTACTCCACTTTACAGCGTGTTCCCCTTCACTCAATTCCCCTAAAGTCTATTTTGGCCATGTATAAACCCAGCTTCTCCAGCACTCTGGGGTAGAGAGTTCCAAAGAATTGCAATTTTTTTTAAAGTAGAAATTTCTTCCATCTCTGTCTAGATCTGATAGTTGTAACAGGCTGGCAGCCTTCAAAACTGGTTTCGTTTACATTTAATCATTGCCCTCCTACAATCAAACACCTACATTTGCTTTTTTTCCCTGTGACTGAGAGTAGGTGAAAGGAAAGTCAAGGCCATATAAAGACTCCAGGCTATGCAGTGATATATGTGGCCACCCAAGCTGTGTAACATTCTTGTAACTGAAACACATGGAACCTGGAGCAGTCCTTTTAACATACTGGTAGGAGCAACATGAGAAGGAAATTAGTAAAGGTGAAACGCTGAACAAAAATCTGTGGAATGTGCTGGGCAAATAACTCAGTTTGGACTGAACTGAAAAAAATAGGCTCAGACCGCAAAGCAAATATTAATTACACAATGCGATAGAAGATTATATAATATTAAAATAAGATCGTATCCTTTGAATTTTATTTTGAGTGTAATTAACATCTTCTGTACACCCTACTGTCCCATCATTAAAACTAGCTCCATATTGCAGAAGGTATAATGAGGAGACTATGTACAATGCAGATTCACACAGACACTGCCTAACAAAGGGAATACATGAGAAAAATGTATGGGGAAGTGTAGGTCATGACCCAAATGATTGAAACACGTTGGATCATGCAAAGGTGGAAGAAAAAGAATGACTGAGAATTTTAGAAACCAGGATGACACTTCTTCTGGATGGGAAGTCTAGGACTGGAGTCATAATTTCAGAATAAGGAGAAAGTCATTTAGATCCACGAGGAGAAACTCCTTCACTCACAGGGTGCTGAATGTTTGGAATTCTTTACCCTGGAGGGCCGTGGATACTCTGTCATTGTGTTCTTTCAAAACAGAGATCAATAGATTTTGGATATTAAGGGAATCAAAGGATCTGATGATAATGCTGAGGTGGAAGTCAAGAGCTTAGTGAATGGTAGAGAGCAGGCATTAGGACCAAATGGCTTCTACTTACTTCTGATGTAATTGATTGACTTGAATTCAGGGTAAAAAAAAGGAACAGATGTAGTCAAATGTAAGAGAAGTAGAATATTGTACAAGAGAAATCAGAAGGGAATAGGAGATTGTAGAGATCAGCTCCGTGGTAACACATGTTAAAACATGGAAACGATCCATTAAACCTAAACCGATTTCACTCCTCATAGATAGAAAGCTGTAGAAATCAGTGCAGAGATACATAAATGTAAAAATGACCACAATAGTTTCTCCCAATAATAACAATCCTGTCCAGCAGCATTTGGGGTAAACACAGAAATTTTAGAATATTTTGCAACATGTTGGGCAAGATACAAAATCCTATTAGAAATGACAAAAGTTTCTCATACACTCAGTGGCTACTTTATTAGGTATAGAAGTGGAACACAGTATTGTCCTCTGTAGCACATCCATCTCAAGATTTGACATGTTGTGTGATCAGCAAAGCTCTTCTGCACACCACTGTTGTTTGAGTTAGTGTCACATTGAGCCAGTCTGGCCATTCTCCTCCAACCTCTCTCATTAACAAGGTATTTTCACCCACAGAAATGCCACCCACTGAACAACAACTGAACCTCTTGACAATATCTGCATGCTTCTATGTGTTGAGTTGCAGCCACATGATCAGCTGATTAGATATTTGCATTAACATGCAGAGATACGTGTGTACCTAATAAAGTGGCCACTGTGTATATTTGGTGAGGCTGCCTCAGAATGTAAAAACTAGGTTCTTATATACAATAAGGTTTCAGACTTAGTTGTAAAAAATCACTATTCTTGTTAATTTATTAACAATGCATTGTAAAGTATATTTGGTGAGTTTATCTATTCATGTTGAATTTTAGTTAGTAAATAATTAGGTAACAGTGACCATTGTAGAGATTTATAAAATCTTGAGACATAGATAAGGTAAATGGTTTAAAGCTTTTTTACCCAGGGTAGGAGAGCCTAAAACTAGGGGGCACAGTGTTAAGGTGAGAGGAGCTAAATTTAATGTGGGGCTGAGGAGCAAGAGGCTGGATATATAAAACGAGAAGTGATAGAGCCAGGTACAATTACAATGTTTAAAATAATTCGGAGGAGTTCAAAGTTTAGAAGATTATGGGATAAATGCTGGCAAAATAAAACTAGCTCTGGAAGGCACCTTGTTCAGCACGCACAGATAGGGCTGAGTGGCCTGTTTCCCTACTATGAGTCTCTGTGGTCGTTCAGCAGCAGGCTTTTTTGGTATTGAGTATTCAACAACTCACTCTAGTAGCAGCGAGTTCACCTTCAGCATTACTGTCATATTCTTTCAAAAATTATCTTCAATTTTAAGGTACAATGTAAAGCTTTTGTTTTAGTTTCCTTAAAAGAAAACTACATATTTTCTAACTTTAAGCTTCAATGAGAATCACTTCAGTGAACAATGTATAAGAGAACTAGGATTAAGATCAATTAACTACATTATACAGAAATATCATGAAGGAGGTTAATTAATCAAAGGTTTAAGAATTAGTAACCTCATGGGGTACAGCCATCTTTAAAAATTAGTTTCCTACTCTGCAGTATTCATTAATTCTAATTAGCATCAGAAAAACTGATATATATTCTGCGAGGAATCATTAGACATAACAAAAGTGACTAATGCACCTGTAGATACTCAGCTCGAACCAATCACCGAAATACCATTGATAAGATTTCCGAAAGTAAAATTTAATTAAGATTTATCAAAAATATACTTTTTTTTACAAAATATGAGAATGAAATATACTTTTGGCAATATATGGGTCTCTTTTCAAAGCAAGTACTCTATTTTAATTGAAATTTCAGTTGATCAATGGCACATGTAACAATCGGAATCAGGTGTATTATCATCATCTTCTTTTGATGTGGAATTTGTTGTTTAGCAGCAGCAGCACCACAGCACAAAGACATAAAATTACCATAAATTACAAAACAAATAAATAGAGCAAAGTGTTTGTGGACCATTCAGAAACCTGATAGCAGAGCGGAAGAAGCTCAGTCTACATCATTGACTGTGGGTTTTCAGACTCCTGTACCTCCTCTTCGATATTAGTAACAGAAAGATGCTGAGGCTCCTTAGTGATAAATGCTGCCTTCTTGAGCCACTGTATCCTGAAGATGTGCTCGAAGGTGCACATGATGGATACGAACGCATGTTTTATTTGTCACATGTATATTGAATTTACAACCTCTCAAAGTAAATAAATGTATTATCAAAGCATGTATTAAGTGGTCACTTTAATAAGTACACCTGCTCGCTAATGCACATACAGTACATACCTAATTAGCTGATAACGCATAAAAGCATCCAGACATGGTCAAGAGCTTCAGCTGCTATTCATACCAAATATGAGAATGGGGGTGGGGGGGGGGGGAATGTGATCAAAGTGTCTTTGACCGTAGAATGATTTTTTTGTGCTAGATGGTGCAGTTTAAGTATCTCAGAAACTTCTGATCTCCTGGGATTTTCATGAATAACAGTCTCTAGAGCTTTTTTGAGTGCAAAAAACATGGAAAAAAATCCAGTTGGTGGCAGTTCTGTGAACTAAAATGCCTTGTTCAGGAAAGAAGTCAGAGGAGAATAGCCAGACTGATTAAAGCTGACGTAAGGGACACAATCACAAACAAGAGAAATTCTGTAGATGCTGGAAATCCAAGCAACACACACAAAATGCTGGAGGAACTCAACAGGCCAGGTAGCATGGAAAAGAGTACAGTTGACTTTTCAGTCCAAGATCCTTCATCAGGACTGGAGAGAAAAGGATGGAGTCAGAGTAAGGGAAGGAAGAAACATGAGGTTTGAGGTGAAACCAGGGAGTGGGGCGAGGGGAGGGGGTGAAGTAAAGAGCTGGTGAAAGGGAAGTTGATTGGTGAAAGAGACACAGGGAATCTGACAGGACAGGACAGAAGGCCATGGAAGAAAGAAAAGAAAAACACCACAGGGAGGTGATGGGCAGTAAGGAAATAAGTAAGAGAGGAGAAAGGGAATGGGGAATGATGGGGAGGGCATACCAGAAATTTGAGACATCGAAATTCATGCCATCAGGTTGGAGGAGCAACACTTAATATTCAGTCTCCAGACCTGATGAAGGGTCTTGGCCCAGAACATCGACTGTACTCTTTTCCATAGATGCTGCCCGGCCTGCTGACTTCCTCCAGCATTTTGTGTGTGTGTGTGTAGAAATGAGACAGTAACTTAAATAACCACACATTACAACAGTGGTGTGGAAAGAGACTCTCTGAATGCACAATACATTGATCCATGAAGTGGATGGGTGACAGCAGGAGAAGACTACAATGGATTCCACTCTGGTACCTAATCAATGTGGTTACAGAGTGTACGTTGCTATATACCACCTTGTGATTCATTTCCCTGCAGGCATTTACAGAAAAAGGGAAATACAATAGAACTTTACATAACAACATACATAAGCAAACCCACTACAACCTCTTGTGATTCTGTGCACTGGAGCCTTCATACCAGACTATGGTACAAGCAATGAGAATGCACTGCACTGTACATCTAAAGAAATTTGCAAGAGACTCAACTGGCATTCCAAATCTCCTCTAACTTCTAATGAAACAGAGCCTCTGGCCTGTCTTCTTCATGATTACATTGATATGTTGGGCCCAGGATAGACCCTCAAAGATCTTGACTTAAAGCTGCACCTTTTCCATCGCTGACCCTTCAATTAGGACTGGTGCATATTCTCCCAACTTCTCCTTCCTGAAGTTCACAATCAATTCCTTGGTTTTACTAATGTTGAGTTCCAGGCTGTTCTTATGACACCACTCAGCTGTCTGAGATTATACCAATAAGAGGTGGTGGCAGCAAGCTTCTGAATAGCATTTGAGCTGTGCTTGGCCACCACTCATGAGTGCAGCGTCAGTAAAGCAGTGAGAAAAACACGCATCATTGAGATGCGCCTGTGTAAATTTTCAATGAGGAGGAGATGTCATCACTGGTCCATACTGACTTTGGTTGAGGATCCAGATGCAGAGGGAGTGACAGAGACTCAGGTTTAGAAGCTTGGTGATTAATACCAAGGGGATTTATGGCATTGAATGATGAGCTGAAGTCAATAAACCGTACCCTGTTCTACATTTTGTTGTTGACCAGGTGCTCCAAAGCTAGATGGAGAGCCAGTGTGATTACATTTGCTTTAGACCTGTGGTGGTAGTAGGTCAAATGCAGATGGTCTAAGTCCTTGATCAGGTGGGAGTTAATTCCAGCTATGAATAACATCTCAAAGAACTTCATTATGGTGGATGTGAGTGCTACTGCCTGATTGTCTGTTTGAAGGCTTACTTTGTATGAATTACATTGTGATAAAACCTCAGTGAAAATTCTCACCAATTACTTGTCATCTTCTGGTAACGGATACACAAACTTACATTAATACTTGACATCCCCAATACAGCATTTTATAGCTAAATAAATTAAACATGAAGTCCTTCAAATGGTTTCTAGCAAAATGTTTACAACACTGAGCTTAGTGTGGTCTCATCTAGACTATAAAATTCCACTTCACCAAGCACGTTTGCTTCATTCACCACAAAAAGCGGGATCTCCCAGTGGTCACCATTTAAATTCTATTTCCCATTCCCATTCCGTCATGTCAAACCATGGACTCCTCCGCCTCCACGAAGAAGCTACACACAGGTCGGAGAAGCAACATTTTATATTTCGTCGGGGTTGCCCGTAACCTGATGGCATGAACAGCAATTACTCAAGTTTCTGGCAATTGTCTCCCTCTCCTCTTCTTCACCATTCTCCATTCCTGTTTCCCTCTCTAACCTTATCTCCTTACCTGCCCATCACCTCCCTCTGGTGCTCCACCCCCTCCTCTTTTTCCCATGGTCCTCTGTCCTCTCCTATCAGATTCCCCCTTATCTCTCTCACCAATTTCCCAGTTTTGCACTTCATCCCCTTCCCCTCTCCCAGTTTCACCAATCATCTACCACTTTCCTCTCTTCCCCCAACCTTTTCATTCTGACTTCTCCTCTTCCTCTCCAGTCCTGAAGAAATGTTACAGCATGAAACGTCACCAGTTTACTCTTTCCATAAATGTTGCCTGATGTATTGTGTTCTCCAGCATTTCGTGTGTTGTTATAGAATTCTAATTCTTATCAGGCGCGTTTAACAATGATATCACATGGTTCACGACCACAGCAGAGATCTGAATTTCTGAAAAATGATCTGTAATAGATCATTATCGCATTTCACTCCAAGGCAAAAACATTGTTAAGGTGGGGTGCTGGAATAAAATCATAGGTTTGGCTGATTTCAAGGTTCTTGTTTTTAACTTGCATTTTTTTGATGTTTAAATTCTTTTGTCATAAAGATGAACTCCATGGTTGAAATTGCAAAATTTCCAATTGGTTCAAAAATTCACTTTCCCGCAAAATATTTAATATTCCCTCCTAATTTATAGTTTGCTGTACTATGATAAAAAGGCCCAGACATTTGTTTTCAAGGTAATGTCATGGGTGACAGAAAACATATATTGCTCATGGTAGAAGCTGTTTTACATAATTCACTAACACCGAGTTGTTGCGTTCACTTTAAGAGATGGTGTTTGATGTACTGACATCAGTAATGACCTGGGGTTTTTTTTTGTAGGTAGGTTTCTGTTTGAGAACAGATTTGCAATGGAGCTTTTCTGAAGATATAATTTGTTGTAATGGTAATCTGTAATTCCTAGATTACAGCAGACAACTATGGCTCTATTACCGCAACAAAACTTGCTTGGTAATTAGTCATGAACAAACATAAACATATCTGAAATTGAAAGAAAAAAAAGCTCTCTGAATCAGTATTATAAAACAAAAAAAAACTCCGCTTATGTTACTCTCCTTTTGAACCAAAGGCTAAAGTCTATTAGAGCAAAAGGTTATAAAATCCTCAAATGTAATTGATGACTTTGAACTTTTCCTTATGCATTTGAGTAATGTGTCATGAATTAAGGTGGCGTTGCAAAGACCAGGAAATGGACTCTGTGGTGCTGCCTACATTCATGACAGTTTTATTAGGCTGGCTAGGAAATTGTTCAAACCATCATCTACAAGTGAAGCTTTTATGATCAGCAACTTTGCTCTGATTTTCCTACCATCCACAAAGGGCACATAACCCACACAAATAGAAGTGATTGACAGGATAGGAAAGCATACAATTTAGGCTGCAGGGTTTCTTTTGTTCCTTGGAAATTGGCCATCCCTTACCATTTATGCAGTGTAATTAAAGTTTGATTGAATTTTCACGTGGAACTTGTGAAATACTGCAACATATTTGAACACCGAATTTTTCTATTATTTAAAGTACATACTTGTTCTGATTGAAGAACACTGATCTAAAATGATAGTCCTGTTCTACTTTTTGCAGATGCTGCCTAACCTGCAGAGCCTTTCCAATATGTACTCCTTTATTTCACATTTGCAGACTCCACAATTTCTCCTGCTGGAATTTATTAAGTATAAGTCATGCCTGACGAACTTGTTGAACAAGAATAAGAAGGCGCTGTGAGGATCTGTGTTAGAACTGCAACTAGTCAGCATATTTTCAAAAGGCTTGAATCAATGAGATGAGAGGCCACATACCCAGATGTGCTGGTGACACAGAATCAGCATAAGCTCTGAGCCAATTGTTGCAAGAGGACAGTTTGAGGTTTATCAGGTGAACCTTGAGAAGTTTAGATAAGTACATGGTAGTGATGACGTTTTGGGCTGAAACCCTTCATCAGGATGGTTGATGAAGCGTTTCCGCCCAAAATATCATCACTACCTCCTCCTATAGATGCTGTCTGGCCTGCTGAGTTCTGCCAGCATTTTGTGTTTTTATTTATTTCCAGCATCTGCAGATTTATTCGTGTTACATTAGTACCTGTTTTTGCTAACCAAAGAGGATTTTAACTTTTACGAAAAAGACGCCCGCTTTATACGTGTGTTTACCCGGAGAAGGACTACAATGACAGTGAAGCCTTGGGCGGGTAGTTGTGTGCTCATGCATGTACGTGCGTACACATGTGCGTACGTTTGCGTGTATGTGCGTAGGCGTGTACACATACTTGCATGTGCGTGCTGATTTTTTTCCTCCACATCGATTTTGGCTTGCTGTCTTCCCGATTTTGATATGTGAAACTACACCGTATCTACAATATTTCTATTTTAGATAGGGTGTATATTTATCCTATCATTCCTGCTTTTACTATATGTTACTGTTATTTTAGGTTTTATGTGTTATTTGGTTTGATTTGGTAGGTTATTTTTTGAGTCTGCGAACGCTCAAAAAATTTTCCCATATGAATTAATGGTAACTGTTTCTTCGCTTTACGACATTTCGGCTTACAAACGGTCTCATGGGAACGCTCTACCTTCGGATAGCGAGGGAAACCTGTATCGCTATAGTGCTGTACAATGCTACCAGTAATTGTTACAAAGTGCTTCACTACACTGACTACCTTATCAGTTGCCCACTGACAGCAACATCTTTTGATATTGTGTTGCATGCCATCTACCTTTCAAAATACTGGGTTAATCTGGGTGAAGAAACACTTATCAAAGATTTAACAAACCTATCAAATATTGTATTGGTCACAACTCCTATATTAGCGCATTAAGTATATCCAAGAGGGCATCTCGCATACTGAGTAACAGCAGAAGTCGCAAATGTAGTGAAATAGTTTCAACAAAAGAAAAATACATTTCAAAGTATAAGGCACAAACTAACAGCTAATAATTTGTTTGATGTACCACTGACAGATGTAATTAAAGTTGGTACTAAGATATTGTAGGCTACTAATTCAGTTTCAGAATGCCATCTGAAATGATCAGTACACATAAAGTTTGCTGGATGTATAGTATCAGCCAGCTTGAGAACACTCTACAACATAAATATGGCTCAATCATATTAGGCAAAAGGTGGTGCTTGGCAGCAGCATGTAGCTGTTAAATGTGGACTACCATGTTATTCTAAATAATAAGGAAATTGCAAACACTTTAAATAATTACCTTGTATTAATATTAACAATAGGAAGAGACTGAATTTATATTCAGAGAATTATGGAAGACGTCTCATCAGAACTATAGGATGCAAGTTATGAATAAAATAATGGTACTAAATTGTGACAAATACCCGGGGCCAGATTGCTTCTATCCTGGGATTTTAAAGGATGCGATGAGAATTCTGGAGGTACCCTAACATTAACTTTCACTCCTCTATTTATGAAAGTTGAGAGAGGATAAAAGGAATTACAGACAGATTAGTCCAACATCTGTTGTTGGTAAAGTTTTAAATTTCAGAGTAAGATACTGAATCATCACACACAGGCGACAAGGCAGTGTAGTGGTTAGTGTGATGCTATTAGAGTCCGGAGTTCAATTCTGGTGCCTTTCTGTAAGGAGTCTCTGTAAGGAGTAAGGAGTCCCTGTGGAATGCGTGGGTTTTCTGGTCCTCTGGTTTGCTCCCACAGACCAAAGACGAACTGGGTAAGTTAATTGGTCATTGCAAGTTGTTCCATGATCACGTTATGGTTAGTAGGCACGACTTGGGCGGCATGTCTGGAAGGACTGTTCTGCTCTGTATCATTAAATAAATAAAAATCATATTATACAGCACAGGAAAGTGTCTTTGAAGCACTGTGTGGGTGTGCCATCAAGCACCCATTTTCAATTTTCATAAACAAAGCTCACTTGTTATTTTTTTCCTTTTTCCATCAACTCAACACACATTCCATTTGGGGCAAACTGCGAACAACCAATATCACGACATATGCCAGCAACATTAACCCTGATTCTGAACCACAGCAACCAGTGACCCTTCCAGCCCTCCTGTTAAACCTTTGGGATGTGGGAGGAAATTGGAGCACACAGGGAAAACCCAAGTGATCAGGGGACAATGTGCAAACCTGTTTCAGATGGAGATCAGGATTGAATCTGGGTTGCTGGAGTTGCCTTGCCAATTGCACTACCGTGCTCCTTAAGAAACTGCAGCTGAAACCATCCTGTAGTTTTAACAGAGCTCATGTGTATTTTTGAATATTAGTTCTGCATCAGAAATCCATCCACCAAAGCTTCACCAGGTTAGCAACACCAGTACAATATCAAGGAAATGGCTGAGGCAGGTTGGTAAATTTTCAGCATTTTTATTGAGTTAACTATAAATTCATTGAGCTGTTTTAAATGAAGTTTTTAAATTATTCTTAAACTTTTTAATATGATAACTTAATATTTTTTAACTGTACTAACTCAGTATCTGTTTTGTTTTTGAATGCTTGTAAGAAACACTTGTCCTTTACAGCCCATGTGAGTTTGGAGTTGTGGCAGAATGTAACTTTAAATCTATGTGAACTGGTGCAGGAAGTGGGCTTCATCAGCATTTACTACCAACTTAGCTTTCCTTGAAAAATTGAGGAAGTGCCTGCTTCAACTACTGAAATCTTTACCTTGATAGTACTCCTATAGTGCTTCTGCAAATAAAATCCCACTACTTAGTCTAGGGGTAATAAAGTAGTAGTGATATGTATTTACAATTCTTGATGTTATGTGATTTTCAAGCCTCTATTAATTAGATATTCCTAAACATTTTCAGCAGAAGGAAAAACCCCACATTAAAAGCATATAAAGGGATCAACAACAACTTTCAAGTAAGACCCTGACATGATCGTATTGGCTGCAGTTACAACTTAAGTGTTCGGTGCTTTTTGGATTATATGTCCAGACAGCTTTTTGGTCCTCCTCCAGGGATCTCTCCTCCTTTCTACTTCTGCCACTAAATCTCCATTGTATTTGAGAAACTTTTAGCTTCTTTATCCCACATTATTTATATTACACCACATTTCCTAGGTCAGCTTCAGTTGGAAAACGTACACATGGTGCAGTCATAATCAGACTTCCCTTTCTTAAGAGGCAGAAGTTACTTTTAAACTTTAGCTGCCATCAGATCAACCGTGAGCTCTGAAGAGCTCCAAACCAGAACCCAATTTCATTTTTAAATGTCAACCATAGTAAAAACTTTATAACCAGAAAATACTGCCATGCTTTGAGAGGAAACAGTGTCCAAGCAGACAGTGATGTGGATGGACAGCTGTTTGAACCACCGGTGCAATAAACTACTTTTTTTCATTTTATAAACATAAACATCTGTCTGTTAATTTAAATCTAAGATAGTTACAGCTTTAATTTTCCTTTCCAGTAGGTATAAGCTATTTGGAAGCTGTAAGAAAGAAAGAAAATGACTATTTCTAGTTACAAGGATAGCTTAAATCATATTTAAAAGAGAAAATCTGAAGGAAGATGGTTATGCAATTAGCGAAATTAACACTTCCTTCCTGAGCTCAGTGTTACACCAATTCTAACTTATCAAGAATGTCATCGTTACTTCCTATCTCATAGCTCTTGCTCACGTTCTTGGCAACAATAAATGAGTCCCAAATGCCAGAAAATCTATTTCAAAATCCTGCACCTGTCTCTAAATCCATCTATGATTTTGCACCGTTCTATCTCCCAAATGTTCTTCAGTCCTACACTTCCTCCTAGCTGTTTCTTCCTTTCACTTCAGTACTTT
Organism: Hypanus sabinus; assembly: GCF_030144855.1. Lineage (NCBI taxonomy): Eukaryota > Metazoa > Chordata > Chondrichthyes > Myliobatiformes > Dasyatidae > Hypanus > Hypanus sabinus. The sequence goes on from NC_082719.1 coordinate 78,079,514, forward strand.
CAATGCTTTGCCTTTAATCATGTACTAAATCATCTGCTGCAACACTCTGGAACTCATCATGTCAGGAAATATAAAAATGAATGATCATTAATCATAATTTTTTTAAATGTCCAGTTAATCACCACTTTAATTGCAACGTTAAATGATAACAGGATACCATTATTTATGAATGATTCAATTAAAATGCATTTCCTATATAACTTCTAGTGACTTTGTTTAAAATTCCTAATATCAAATCTCTCTGTGCACTGACCCAATTCCATATCCCTTAATACCGGTACTGTTGCAATTCCAGTTTCTTACATCTTACTACTTCCCTCTGCCTCTACCACCGGCAACTATGAGATCTATTATCAAGGACATAGAGGTATTTACTGGAAAACCTAAAACAAAGAAGAAAGAAAGAAGAATGGAGATGAGGAGGAATTTCTTTAGCCAGAGAGGGGTGAATCTGTGGAATTCTTTGCCATAGGCAGCTATGGAGACCAAGTCTTGATGTATATTTAAGGCAGACGTTGATAGACTTTTGACTGGTTGGGGCATGAAGGGATACGAGGAGAAGGCAAAGGATTGGGCCTGAGGAAAATTGGATCAGCCATGATGAAATTGTGGAGCAGATTCAATGGACCAAAGAGCCTAATTCTGGTCCTATATCTTATGGTCTTATAGTCAAACAGGTTGCTGGAGCTGAGAGTCAGTCAGCAGTGCTAACTGCTTAACAAGGGCACTGGCCTATCCAAAACTGTGCAATGAAATAATTTTAGTCATGGATTTCCTGTGGAAAAATTGCAGTGTTCAGAGATAATTAAGATAATCTGAACAAAATGAACTCAGAGCTTGGGATTTGAGTTATCTAAATTGAATTGGATATGCTTAAAGATACGATGATAAACAAGCAAGGGCCAACACTTGAAGTAGTAATGTATTATTTGCAGTAAATATAAATATCCTAAAGGAATAAAAACACATAGGAAAAATGTTCCAGCTATAAGCATAACTACAAATAGGCAACATAAGATTAGAGAAAGGGCCTTAACATGTTTCTAGGAATCGTAAACATGAGAACTGCACTTTCAGAATTTCTGCCAAAGATGAACAATAAGCTCACAAAAAAATAAATTTAGCAAAAGCATAAGAACTGTCAAGTACAGATCAAGTGCTGCTGACCGTGGATAGTGGTTCCAAATGGAACTGCTGATGTTCAGCAATTCACACTAAGCAAAATTCCAGGCATAGATGAACCTGTTGCAAGTCCAAGACCAACTGAGTGACATCTGTCACTCTGCTCCATCGCCAGAATCCACACAGTCTTTCAGTGGAAAGACTCTTGCTGTGATTAAATTGCCAATCAGATATTACGCCAGGTCGGACCTGGCGTTGGATCAGATACTCCATCCATTTATATTTTCAGCCTGTATCATGGGAAGGTAATTTCTGGTGTTAACTTCTATTTATTTAAAGATACAGCATGAAGCTGGCCCTTCCAGCCCATTGAGTCCCAATTATACCCATGCAACAATTAACCTACTATCTCAGACGTCTTTGGAATGTGTGAGGAAACCAGAGCACATAGAGGAAACCTACACGGTCACATGGAGAACTCCTCACAGTGGCAGAATGTTAGTGTTTTTAATGATTTGTAAATCATTAAAATCAGTTGTAACTTTGTTTTAATGAATATTTATGCTTTTTATATTAATTTTGCTGAATGATTTTATCGATTTAATAATACATAAATATCTTGAAACACCAGCGACATTTAAAAAGCAAATTCCTTGCCAACTTTGACCAAGGCAAGGCTGCCGCCAGCTTTGATTATTGCTAAAGTGCTTCAGGGGTGGGCTTCAGCAGGGTTTTGCCTGAGGCTAAACAGTTGCTGCAGTCTCATTATATCTGGACAAAAGTTTCCATAATGCAAATATGTTCTACCCACATATCTGTACCATTTAAGTGTAGGTGTAGGAAGAGCAGAAAGTGAGGTTTCTGGCTCCAGTAAGCTCTAGCCAATGGCTTCAACAAGTTATGTACAGTACCAGAGGGATAAAAATGAGCAAAACATTGCAGGCAGAAAAGAGAGAGATTATAAACATATTACATCAACATTAGACAAATATTTTGTAAGTGTATTTCCTTGCATGTAACAAAACCATTCTGGAAATAATCGGAATCGACAGGTCAAGTGAGAATAAAGAACTTAATGAGTGTTAGTGAATGAATAGTACTGAAGAAATTAACAGGTATAAATGCCTACAAAATTTTTGGACTTGATGGCCTGCGTACCAAGGTTCTTAAATGACCAGATAGAACATGGAAATATTGATTATGATTGTCTGAAATTGATTAATTTTCAAAATGGTCTTCAGAGATTCACTCTGTGCAATTTGGACACCAAACTATAAGAAAGATAACATTAGAGAGACTGGAGATGATTCACCAAGATGTTGCATTAATTGGAGGTTTTGTTATGGACATAGACTGAAATGGCTGGGCATGATTGCCTGGAGCACAGAAGGTTGAGGGATAACCTGGCAGAGGTAAATAAAAATGTATGGAGGTATAACCAAATAGCCAAATTATTTTTCTGATGGTAGGGATATCAAAAACAAATGGGCACAGGTTTAAAGTGAATTTAAGGTTCAGGGTTCAACTTTCAAAGGTTAATTTATTGTCAAAGCATACAACTCTTGAGATTTTTCTCCAAATGGCCACAAAACCAAGAACAAAAAGAAAGGCAACATGATCATTCCACACTAAGTAGCTGATATCTGGAACTCACTGCCACAGTAGATGTTGGAATAAGATACAATCATTATCTTCAAGAGATATTTACACTAGCACTTGAACAGGAATGACCTAGAAGAATATAGGCTAGTGGGATTCCTATAGATAGGCAAAAAAGTTTGTTCTGGATAGTGAAATGTAAAGGGCTGTTTCTGAGTTGTACAACTTGACTCCATGATGACAAATACAATATTTTAGGGATGTGGTAATGGTAATAGAACCCTTTTGCTCTTAATTTTCATATCATAGCTTAATACTGTGAGTAATAATTTGTATATTAAGATCAACCAAGGTAGCTAGGGAGAGAGTAGGTCCCAAAATGGTAACCTTTATTTGGAACCGTTGGAAAGAGATGAGATCTAAAATCAATACTTTTCATCTGTGTTTACTGTGGAGAGAACGTGGAAGCTGGTGAGTTCAGGGGAGGGAACACTGGATCACTGGAGCATATTAACATTACATAGGAGGTGGTGTTACAGTTCTGAAAATGTATCATGGATATATCCATGGAGCCTCGCCAAGAGTACCTTAGGATGTTATGGGAAGCAAGAGGTGAAACTGCTAAGGTCTTTGCAGAAAATGTTGAATCGTCATTAGCTATCAGTAAGGTACTGGAAAACTGGAGATTAGTTAATTGTTGTGCTTTTATTAATGAATGGCAACAAGGATAAGCCAGAAAACTACAGGTTTTGCATCTGTGGTGAAAATGTTATTCAAAGGGTAGAATGTATGCGCATTTGAAAAGGCAAGAACTGATTAGAGGCAGTCAGCATGACTTTATGGATGGGAAATTATGTCTCACAAATCTGACTTAATTGTTTGAATATGTGGCCAAATGGATTGATCATGGTATTATATAAATATATAAAATAATGATAGTAGCACTAAAATTGATGGTATGCTGGACAATGAAGAATGTTGTCTGAAGATACAACTGGATATAGAACTGGGAAAGCATGAAAGGAAATGGTAGGTAGAGTTTAACTCAAACAAGTGCAAAGTGATGCATTTTCAGTGTATCCTAAACCAAAGCAGAATACACACAATGTTTGGCAAGGCCCTGGGAGCTTTTGTTGAGTGGTAATACCCTGGGAACAAGTACATTATTCCCTGTAGACAGGTAGGTGAGGACAGCATATGGCATGCATGCCATCACTGGCTGAGGCTCTGGGTGTAAGAGTTGGGATATCAGGTTACAATGACATAAAACGTTGATTAGGCTATAGTTCTGGTCCCCACACTAGAGGAAGAGTGTGGTTAAGCTACAGAGGATGTAGAAAAGATTCACAAGGATGTACTTGTATTGGAGGACTTGAGTTTATCATTAAAGACTGGGCAAACTAGGTCTATTTTCTTGATATGAAGGAAATTGAAAAGTGATATTATAACATTAAGAGAATCCAAGATAGTGTCTGTCTCCCGTGGTAGGAGTGTCTAAAACTAAATAGCATTTACTTAAGATGAGAGGGGGAGGTTCAAAGAAGATAAGACCATATGACACAGAAGCAGAATTAGGCCAATCTGCTATTTAATTCTGGCTGCATTATTTTGCCTTTGAACCCCATTCTCCTAATAGCTTTTGATGCCCTTACCAATCAAGAAAGTATTAATCTCTGCTTTAAATATACCCAATGACTTATCCAGGATTGTCCATGGCAATAAATTGCATTGACTCACCACCTGGCTAAAGAAATTCCTCATCTCTGCACTAAAGGGATATTCTTATATTCTGAGGCTATGCCCTCTGGTCCTAGACTCTTCCACTATTGGAAACATCTTCTCCAAGTCCACACTAGGCCTTCCAATATTTGGTATGTCCCAATGAAATTCTTCTCATTCTTCTGAACTTCAGTGAGTACAAGCCCAGTGCCAAACACTCTTCATACGTTAACCTTTTCATTCCCCAATCATTTTTGAAAACCTTCTCTGGACCCTTTTCAATGCCAGCAAATCCTTTCTTATATTTGGGGCATAAAAATGCTCACAACATTCCAAGTACGGTCTGATCAATGCCTGGTAAAGCCTCAGCATTATATCCTTCTTTTTATATTCTAGTACTCTTCAAATGAACGTTAACATTACATTTGCCGTCCTTATAACTGACCCAACCTGCAGTTAACCTTTAGGGAATCCAGCATTAGAACTAGAAAGTCCCTTTACATCTCCAATTTCTGAATTCAATCCCCATTTACACAGTCGTCTACACCTTTATTTTGTCTACCAAAGTGCATGACCATACACTTTCCAACACAGTATTTCATCTGCCACTTCTTTTACATTCTTTGGCAAAGGAGGTAGTGGAGGCAAGATTAGGAACTGTAATTAGGAGGCATCTGGAAAGTTATTTTAATGAGTATGACATGGGTATATATGGAATCAATATGAGTAAGCATGATGGTTGGCATACATACAATGGGCAGAAGGGCCTATTTCTGTGCTGCGAAACATAGATAAATTGAATGAAGGATTTATGAATAGAATCTGATAAATTAATTATCAGTTAGTTTCAGATAGTCATTTTTAGGATAGCCAAGGATAAAGTATTTTTAAAGTTATTTCAAATTATAACTAACAAGAAATTATTACACAGAATTGAGGCCTGTGAGGTAAATACAGACAGGATAATGAACAGAATGCATAAAGTAGTTCCTGTTTGGGTTGGTGGGCTATAACTATTGGGCAATTGTGAGTACTGCAATACATATAACTGAATTGAATGATAGAACTTTGTATTATTTTTGGTTATTATTATTTATTGGTTATGTATTATTATTTATTTATGGTTTGCTGGCAATACAACCCAAGGCAAGAAAAGAAGCAAAAAGGGACTATTAACATATGCAACAACTTAATTGATTAAGCACAGATGATGCAATATAATGCAAAGTTATCCATTTTGATTGAAAAAGCAGGGAAGAGATCAGAACTATTGGCATCTTGGACATCCGCTGTTCCATATTTTTCCACAATTTAAAGTATATTTGAATCTTTCAAATGCAAATTGAATCACAGCTTTATTTGAAATCATTTTGATAATTTTAAGCATCCTTACTGTTTCTTCTGCCACAATTTCTGGTGTAATTTGGTAAAATTAAAATGATGGCTTGCAACTGTGTTCAGAAATCAGAATGAACTTCAGTCAACCATTAATACCTCTTTCAATTAAGGCTACCTATTAGCCTGACAATTTTTTTAAAATCTTCTTTTGCCTAGATAATATTTATCTTCATATCCAATTTAATTGATTGGCTCTTATGTTAATCCATACGTTCTGTCCTCTGAGCATCAATGTTGACTGAACTCATAGCTGTTCCCCTGTGTACTTTGGTTATTTATTCCAAAAAAAAATTAAATTTGTTACAAACGTTTGGATTTTAAATAAAACTCTCTAATCAACTCAAATTACTCTATATGCTTTACTCTTGAGTTTCAATAATTTCCCACATGAGATGTTAAAGCAACAGTTTATAATTTCCTGGTTTTTGTCTCTCATCTTTCTTAAGAAATGGATTAATTTTACAATCTATAAGGGACCGCTCCCAATTCAAGATAGGATGATGAAACTGCAGCTAAATAATATACAATTTTCTTCCTTTAAAACTTCTATTGGAAATAGTCCTGGGCATTTATCAATCTTTGGTTCCAATGTTTCTACTAATACTTTAAAACTTACGTGCATTCCAGTCCTTAATTTATTATTATTTTCCTGGAAAAGAAATCAGGCACATTATCCTGTTCCTTTATTAACAGGAATGTAATTACTCAACAACCTGCACTTCACTAACATAAAATCAAATGGCTGATGTCTTACAGAAAGTTTTTTTTTAAACAAATCTGTGGTGTTCAAATGCAACTGACTCCAGGTGCAATATTTATTGACGATTGAGAATTCATATGTTGCTTTACATTTGGCTGGAACATCCTACAAGATGACAAATTCTATGCGCTTTGGAATTACTGCTGAAAAGTGACCAATTTTCTGTGATCTGTAGGCTTTGCTCAGTCTACTCTGCACCACTGAAGACACATACAGAAACCTCTCAAAGGAATTATGAAAGGCAGAGATTTATTACATAATATTGACCATAAAGCAAAATTTCCCCACATGGAATTCAAGACAAATACCATCCTCTCAATCAACATGCTCCAGGCTCCTACATCCTGTATGACATGGGAGCTAAATTTAAAACACTTAAGGATGTTTGAATGAGCAGTGTTGTGAAGGTTTCATTGCTTTGCCAACCTAAGACTAGTGAAAAAGATGTACATCAGCTCTCAAATACCACATGCTAATAACTTACTGAACACTTCAGATACATCTTCGTCATTCCTGCAAATCTACTGCACGCCATTATAATCATATTATTTTCAATGCCTTCACTGAAAATCGAAGCATAACAAAAGTGGCCTAAGTATTGATTACTGAAGTTAACTGTAAAAGGCTAGTAATTTCATAATTATAAGTTTGACTAGAAAGCAACTAATTTTAAAATGAAGGTAAATGTTGATTAAATACAGGAATGAAAAACATCACAGTTCTGAACTTTAGTTAGCTCTTTGGCACATCAAACTAGGTAGATTATCAGAGAGTTGATCGAATATACAGCCAATTAAATTTTTACATATCAGCATAATCTGTATTTTCAGTACGATCAATACCACATAACATATTACAGCTGTTATATACTTTCATAAACCAAATCTTTACCTGGTGCTGCAGGGGTACTGTATAGAGTTTGCCCCCAGTCTTTTCTGTTAGTCCTAAGCACAGGTCCATTCTTCTCCCGATATGATCCAAATCCCTCAAAGTGCCTTTTTCTATTCCCATTTGATTCATTTTCCCGCTTTTCAGCCATACTGCTTGTAGAGTGCAGATCCCCAAATGGGTCCATGGAGTTATCCCGCCTCATCCGTGTCTCAGTGCTTGTGTACCTTTTTACACAGGCATCAATAGACTCAGTGATGGAATCATTTTTTTCTGTAGTCCTTGTCCATTGCGGTAAATCAGAAAAAGCTAATTTTGATGATGTATCGATGTCAAAGATGTTTTTTGAGACCTTTTGTCCTGTGTGCATCGGTTCAACATGCTGCTGTCTCAGTTTCTCTTTATGTTTTCCTTTGTCAGCACCCAGTGGAAGATCTTTGTCACAGCTTTCTAGCTTCTGATGGACTAAAGCTTTAGCAAAATCAGACTTATGCCCAAAAATCTCACCTAAATCTTCCCGTGACCCCATGAGCCGGTCATCTCGGTGTTTATGCTTGTGCTTATGTTTGCGTTTATGGACTCGGCTGCTTGGTATTCCTGCACCACCACTACCTCTTTGTGACGTTAAAGAAGGCTGTATGGTGTTTAAATCCATCCCTAGTGAAGGCTGCAAATGCACGGCATGCTTTACCTTGTGTTTGGCAGTGGTTGGCATTTTTAAGTGTGAGCTGGTATGATACTGGGGTGGAGGCATTGTAGGCCTCATGAAGGGGGCTGACGACCCAAGTGCATGAGACAAGTAAAAAGGAGCTGAATATTGCCCATAATACCCAAGGTTCATCATACCTGTAGCAATAGGCATTGATGTATAAGGCATGCCATAGGGTGCATAGTAACTCCCGCCGGGTAATGGGTAACCAAAACCCTGTAAGAAAGGCACCTTTGTCATAGTCTCTTGGGCTTTGGGAGGTCTGCCGCGCCTTTTCTTAGACTTAAGATCAGCTGTCCGGCGAAGATAGTGTAATGGATCATAATGAATATATGGCACAGGATAGTAGTGATCAAAATTGACCCTAAAAATACTGGGATACGGGTTATCAGGGTAAAAAGTGTAGCTTCTGTGAGAGATACGAAATACTTGGAACTTTGCAGTTAGTTCTTCGAGGTCTGCTATGAACTGCAGGTCATCTCTGCTGTGCATTTGCAAGCTCTTTCTCTTCCGTCTATGCTTCTGTTTCTTCATGTTTTCATGAATGCGATAATCATCCACAAGCAAGTGTTTCTGTCTGTGACTGTGCTTTCCTTTTGCACCAGGATCTACTGTTGCACCTTCTGAGGGATCAAGTGTATAAAAGTCAAAGGAGTACTTGCGGCGCGATTCCATACTCTTCTCTGCTTGATCTGAAGTGCTGTTATTGTCTGTTCCAATTCCACTGTCACTAGGTATTGTTTCTTCACTGTGAGATTCACTGATAGGTGACAATGTAATCTCTTTTAAAGAAGCTGCCTCAGATAAATGGGAAGGAGAATTTGCCAGAAGCCTTGGTGGAGACAACTTCCAAGTGCTTGCATGCAAGCTTTTTGGGGTTTTCGTAGGAAGTGCACTAATTGGCTGAAGGTTTGGCATTGCCTTTGACTCAGATAAGTTGGTTTCACTGCTGACTGGGCTGAGGTTTCCTGCAGGCCCAACTGCCTGTGGAGGTGATGGTTGTGCAGTGGTTGGTGACATTGCTCCAGCCAGCTGTGAACCAAAAGGCACGGTTGGAGATTCTGAATGGGCAGAAATCGGCTTTGAATACTTCTCAGCACCTTTGTTTCCAATTTGCTGCAGTTGTCCCATGGCTTTTGGTTTTCTTCCTCTTTTTTTGCCGATATAAATAGTCCCTCGTTTGCTAACATTGATCTGCTTTCCTAGCTTTGTCTCAAGGGCAGATGAGATTGTTGAAGCAGTGCTGGAGGACTGAACTTTCTTTTTCAGTACTGTATTATTAGAATAAGACAGAATTTGATTCAAAATATTCTTTCGTTTCATGGTTTTCATTTTATTGATAGTTTTGATTGTTTTCTTATCCAGGACATTGATTTTCCCATCTTTTTTAGGAAATGGCATGTGATTAGGCTCTAAGGTGACAGAATCAACTGGTATCAGTTTACTAGGGTTTTTTCTCTTTTTCTTTTTCTTACTGCCGTTGGGAGATTCACAACAGATGGGGCTTACTGGGCTTGTGGCAGTTCCTTCGTGTATTGTCTCAACTGTAAGTAAGGGTTGCTTCTTTGGTCTTCCCCGTTTCTTCTTCACTGGTGTGATTACTGTGAGACTATCTGTGTTAGAATACAACGGACTCGCTGGGGTTATAGGATAGGCAGATGGAGGCTCCATGACTGTAGTCTTTTCCTGCAAGATGCTGTTTTCTTTCAGAAGACTCAAGGTTTTGTATTTGGCAGAAATGGTGCTGTTTTTAACCGAATGCTTTGAGTGCTTCACTTCTGTCGATCCTCTTCTGCTTTTGGTGGGATCGATGAAAACAGGTGATGCCAATATTGCAGTTGGCTTTCTCACCCTGCTGCCATTATTTGAGAGGTCAGTTAACTCACAGGCTCTCCCTGCTGTTAGATTGATTTGACTAAGTTCATTCTCCATACTCCTACTCTGCTGCTTGATGGCCTTGCTACCAGTCTGGCTCCTGCTGGTTAGAACGCCTTCATCATTGGAAACGTTGCTACTTGCAGCATTCTTAACATTTGATTCAGCATACAAAGGCTCTGGCTGTAGTCTGTTATCCAAGATTGATTTTGATAACCTTCCCTTTCTCATTCTGCTGCCAGCAGACATTGGTGTCTGTGGATTTATTGGGATTCTAATCATCACAGAACCTGAATCCTTTTCTTGACTGCTCAATGCAGGGGGCCTGATGGGAGATGCTCTTGATGGTGGCTCTCTGTTCGTAACATGACTAGCCAAAATATCCTTCCTGCCTTTTGTAGTCCCACGAAATTCTAACTCTGCTCCCTTCTGGCCATTTTTGTCCCACTCAATGGAGTTGTCTAATATCTGGACTTTAGAGCATTTGGTATCTCTTTTGCTGGTTTTTCCTGACCCACTCCCACGTTGTTGCTCTGTGGACTCACAATGCTCTTTGTTTTTGTCCACTGTTTTAGTTTGTGTAACCATGGGCTCTTGGTGACCAGTGGGGAACTTAGGAGTCACTAGCCGGTTAGCATTAATGATGGACAATCCAGCATTGCTGTTTATAAACTGATTCCAGGTACAGCCAGAAACACGCTTACTCAGTTGTGAAGCTGACAGGTCACAATACTGATCTGAAATGGAACTTGTGTTAGCAATGCTTGCCACTTCCCTTTGAGCATCAACGTCTGTTACATTACTCTGAAAAGTAGGGGAGATTCCAGAAGATGCTGACCATTCAAGCTGGTCCTGATTCAGTCTCTCCTGGTACTTTGGTTTCACACCGTCAGCAATGAAGTCATGTTGCAACCTTGAGGGAATTTCACTGAATCGCACTTCTGGTTGCTTGTGAGACCTTGCTTGACCCTGTTAGAAGAAAAACAATCTTTTAGTAAATTTGACTCATGCCTGTGATGAATTACATAGGGTAATGATGGCACACTGGGAGTGAGCGCAGTTTAAGTTATCAACTCAGACATCATCAAAAGACCAAAGTTTGTACAGTCAATAGATTTTAACCTCAAATTCGTCATGTGGTGTTGGTGATAATATAAAATGCGCATTTGTATATAAACTGAACATCTGACTGAAAATGTAGTCATAATTGGAGATGCAGCTCAGCAGCCCAGCATGGTGTACGTTCTGCATTGGTTATTCCCCAGGGTGATTTCTTTTTTAGTTCAATCCTGTTATCACAGGAGGCAGCTGGCACTTGCACATTTAGGGGAAAGGGCAACTGAAAGAATAGGACATCAATAATTACTCTTTCATGTTTCCAAATGCTGAATTGGCATTAATAGTGGCCTGGGGACAGATCTTCAAGTGAAGGCCCTTGGCTGTATTTGGCCTACGAACGGGAAAGAATGCAAATAATCTAAAAGAAATTCAATGCATTAAACATTTCCAAACTATCTTCACGTTGCCCAGGGTCAAAATACTGTAAAACTATACAAAATTCTTATTGCTGTTATACTGACATGAAATATTCTTGATGCACAGGTACCACCTGAAAACCACTTCTGATTTTGCTACAATAGGCCTATTTTAGCAGCCAGCATTGTATAATCAGGTAGGACACAAGCTTATAAAAGGGAGTGACACAGCATTGCACCATGACCTCCAAAAAGACTTCTCATTTAATTCAGAGAACAACCAGCTCTTAATATATTCTCTGCTATCAGGTGTTTGGAAGGTATTCAAAAAATCCACTTCACAATTCAAACTCTGCACTGTACATGTTTGCAGAGAATTGTTACCAGACAAATTTTTGTTTTATAATATATCAATAGTTGTCTAATCAGATACTTTTGAACTATCTACGTGTAAAGTTAATTATGTCCTTGACATATATGTGTACTGCTGAATCAATTAAAATATCCAACAAATCTGAATTATTTTAATATTGTTTCATATTATTACATTTTTATCATAATTTGAAGTACAAAAGACAAAATTGAAGCATGTATCATTCTATATAGTGTCTATATAACATTTATAGAAGTGATAAAATTTAAGACTTTCTACAAAATAAAGTAATTTATAACAGTTACTTCATACCTTGCGCTTATTTAATAAGTATGAAATATTCCAGAACTCAATGACTGATTGGAAAGCACAGGCAGAACCCCCAACGTACCACCTGTGGTGAACTCTTAAGAAGCTATATCACACTGTGCTGCGGACCAAGAACTTGCAAGTGAGATTAAGCCATTGTTCATTTTTGGCTATTCTGTAACCTTTGATGATTCTATATTTTTAACATTACATCTAAACTAAAGCAAATGGTAGCAGAAATTGGATGATTGGCCCCCTGCTAGCCCAAGATAGTACATTTACCTACAGACCACTTCTAAGGAAAAACTATTATACTGTAAGCATTTGTCAGTATTTCCATGCAGTTTCCTCTCCAAATTACCCAAAATCCTGACCAAGAAATATTTAGCTATTCCTTATCATTGCTTGATTTGAATTGGAACTCCTGATCTGACAACACTGTGCGGTCACTTTCACCATTTAAGGACTGCAATGGTTCATTACCACCTGCAATGCCTCCATCACATAAAAAAGTGAAATTTTAAAAACTAAAGTCATGGTGACAAAGAGTGAGCCTGGTTATGTGCATTTCTCTCTGAATTTGTTGAGCAAGCTGCCATCCATTTTCAGGATTAATTAGTATACCTCAGTAAGCATTTCTAAAAGCTTACTTAAAAACAGTGGAGAGGACTGTCAAAGCAGTTGGCATCCCAACATCATTGATAGACAAGTGGGTTATGACCAAAGGAAAAATGGATGGAGTTGCTTAGCACTTCAGTGCAAGTGTGTTTATTAGGTGCGTCAAAATTTTGTGAAAATTGTAAAAACTGCCAACATTTACAAAAAAATGTACTAGAAAAAACAATAAAAGCTCCATACTTTGCCCAGTGTGAACTCCTGGCAGCCCCCATCTCTCTCTCTTTCTCCCCCCCACTGAGAGCGATCAGCTCCTTTTTAAAAAAAAAGTACACTAGTACGTACCATCTTTAATTACCAACAAAGTTAACTTAAAACTACAAAGGAATTAGAAACTGATGCACTCCACAATGTAGTTACATTCATACTGCAAAATAAACATTAGTATCTACATTAAGTATAGCATAAAAATGAAATTTCCAGAGTTAGGGTACAGGTGTTCCCCACCTTACGAATGTTTGCTTTTTGTCACTTATCAAGACCTACATTAGTAGCCTGTTTTCTCATTACAAAGAAGATTTTCACTTTTCCAAATATTTTCCCCATATAAATGGGAAATTAATGGTTCTTTGCTCTATGCCGTTTCGGCTTAAGAAAGGTTTCATAGGAACACTCTACCTTTGTAAAGGGGGGGGCACCTGTATCTCCATTACTAAAGAAATGGAATATTCTGCTGTACATGGTGGGAAAGGCACCATAAAGCCAATCGGAGTACATCAGCTCAGTTTAAGATTCATTATGAGAATATACCGGGGAAGACATTGAAATGTACGCACACAGCACAACAACAGCAGAATTACTGGGGGGGGTGGGGGGGTATGTGTGTGTGAGCGCGTGCGTGTGTAAAAACACACATGCGTAAGGAGTCTGTTTACCAAGTGCTCTCTGCCACAATCATGATCTTGAAACTGCTGTAAGAAACTCATGGGAACTTATGTTGAGTTGAACACACCTTCTGCTGAAACATCCATTATTCTTCCTTTCAAGGAATTCTGCTAAACATGACTTAATCCAGGCTTAACCAATAAAATGTACTGAATTGCATATGTCAGAGCCATACCAACTCTCAACTTTTGGTAGAAGTACTAAAGAAAGATCCAAATCAAAAACATAATTCTGAGCTAGTATCATTTTACCCTTATGAGAAAAATGTAAACACCAGCTCACCATCACGCCGCACAGTAGAAACGTAGAGGCTGTCTAGCAATCACTTACATGGGGTTCTGAACAGGCTTGAAATAGAGAAAGGATGGAAGGACAAAGGAACCAATGAGAAGTGGAACACTTAGTCAAGGGGAGAAAGGAAAGGAAGTATATGTGGGTTGTTGAGTGAGAAAAAATCAAGCAGGGCTTGATAATTATAATCAAAGAGGGAGTTTTAAAGTGACTTAGAAAAGCTGGGGGTGGGGGTGATGTGAGAATGCCTTGGCAAGTAGGATTAAGGGAAACCCCAAGGTGTTCTACACATACATGAAAAACAGGTGGATGACTACAGTGAGGGTAGGAACACTCAGGGATATAAAACAAAAGGTGCGTGGAGGTGGAGAATGGAAAGGAAATTCTTAATGAATACTTTCCTTCAGTATTTACCAGTGAGTGGGACTTTGAATGTGAGGTCAGCATACAGCAGGCTAATGTGCTGTAGCATGTTAAAGTTAAGAAAGCTTCTGAAAGACATTAGGATAGATAAGTCCTTGGGGCTGGACAGGATATACCCCAAGTTACTACAAATGTGAAGGGAGAGATTGCTGGGGCATTGTTGATGATCTGTGCCACAGGAGTGAACCCAGAGATTGGCAAATGTTACTCATGAAATTAAATAGGGATAATCCCAAATCTTACATTAGTGGTAAGCAAACTATTGTACAGGGTTCTTTGGGACAGGATTTATGAGCATTTGGAGAGGTATAGTCTTATTGGAGATGGTCAGCATGGATATAAATGACTTGTCTGAGAAATAGTGGGGAGGGTTAGTAAGTTTACAGATGACACAATGGTTGGAGGTATTGTGGATAGTGTAGAAGGTTGTTGTATGTTACAACAGGATACAGACCAAGATGCAGAGTTGGACAGAGAGGATGAAGATGGAGTTCAATTCGGAAAAGTGTGAAGTTATTTGCTCTGGAAGATCAAACTTGAAGGTGGAGTACAAGGTTAATGGCAAGATTCTTATAATGTGGAAGAACTGAGGGATCTTGGGTTTGAAGTCCATAGATCCTTCAAAGCTGCAACACAAGCTTATGGGGTGGTTAAGGTGGTATATGGTGTGTTGGCCTTCCTTAGTTACAGGATTGACTTCAAGAGCCCCTGAAAAATACTACAGCTCTCTTCAACTCTGGTTAGACCACACTCAAAGAGTATTGTGTTCAATTCTGGTTCCCTCATTATGAGAAGGATGCGAAAGCTTTTGAGAGGATACAGAGGAGATTTACCAGGATGCTGCCTGGTAATTATAGAGCATGTCTTATGAAGAAAGGCTGAGCGGATGAGGGGTCACTTAATACAAGTGTATAAGATAATAAGAAGCATAGATAGAGCAGACAGCAAGCACCTTTTCCCAGGGCAGCAATGGCTAATATCTAAGGACATCCATTTAAGATGAGTGCAGGAAATTTGAGAGAGATGTCAGAGTTAGATAGTTTTTCTTACACAGAGAGTAATAAGTGCCTGTAAATCACTTCAGGGTTGGTATTAGAGGCAGATTTATTAGGGGCACCTGGATAAGAAAAATGGAGGGTTATGTGTTGTGTAGGAGGGAAGGATTAGATTGATTGTGGTTAACATAACATCATGGGCTAAAGAGCACATGGTAAGCCGTACTGTTCTACGTTCACTATCGATGTACTTCTATTAGCATCAGAAAATGTTAGAATTTGAACCTTTTCCTAAATACACTTAGTTACAGTTTTTAGCTGAACTCAGACCCTTCATTCTTTACCTGCATTGAAATTAGACCAAAGTATCAGAGGCAATTAGTCATACATCATGGAAACATAACCTTAAGGATAATGAGGTGGTCACAGGAGGCAGAGGGGCAGCTACAGGACTGCATCGGGTCAGTGGACTCGGCTGCGTTCAAGGTCTCAGGATCTGAATGAATACACCACGGTTGTCTTGGACTTCATAAAAACAGTTGTAGACAAATGTATCCCAGCAAAACTGTACGGAGTCTTCCCCAACCAGAAGCCCTGGATAAACCATGAGATCCTCAGTCTGCTGAAGGTCAGATCAGAGGCAGAATGGTCTGGCAACTCAGATACAAGAGGTCTAGGTACAATCTCCAGAAAGCCATCTCATGTGTGAAGTGGCAGTAACGGTGCAAACTTGAATCACCGAAGGCTGCTCAACAGCTACGGCAGGGCTTGAAAGCGATTACCCCCTTACAAAGCGAAACCAAACAACATAATTGACAACAAAATTTTGCTCCCTGATTACCTCAATGCTTTCTATGCTTGCTTCGAACATTAAAATATGGAGGAACCTTCCTGAACTTCCACCGCCTCAGATAATTCGGTGCTTTTCACCTTAGAGTCCGACATGATAGCATTATTTAGGAAGGTGATCCCACAGAAAGCATCCCGCCCAGATGGGGTAGCTGGCGGAGTACTAAAAGCCTGTGCTGATTAACTGGCGTGGAATTTTCACCGAGATCTTTAACCTTTCATTTTGGCAGAATAAAGGTATCCAGCTGTTTCAAGCAGGCTTCAATTATACCGGTACCGAAAAAGAACATGGTAATCTGCCTCATGTCCATTACCAAGTAGCATTTACATCCATTGTGATGAAGTAAGTGCTTTGAGAAATGGGTGATGAAACATATCAATTCCTGCCTGAGAAGCAACTTGGATCTACTCCAATTTGCCTATTGGCACAACAGATACACAGCAGATGCCACTTCATTGGTTCTTCAATCAACCCAGGAACATCTGGACAGTAAAGATGCTTACATCAGGATGCTGTTGATAAACTACAGCCTGGCATTCAAAATTATCATCCTCTCAAAACTAATCAATAAGCTCCAAGACCTTGGCCTCAATACTTCCTTGTGCAGTTGGATCCTTGATTTTCTCATTTGTGGACCTCAATCAGTTTGGATTGAGAACAACGTCTCCTCCATAACCTCCATTAGCACAGGTACACCACAAGTCTATATGTTTAGCCTCCTGCTCTACATACAGTATACTTATAACTGTGTGGCTAGGTACAGCTCCATTGCCATATTTAAGTTTGCTGATGACACCACAATTATTGCCCAAATCAAAGGTGGTGACAAATTAGCATAAAGGAGAGAGATTCAACTTGTGGCGGAGTGGTGTCATAACAACAACCTCTCACTCAACGTCAGCAACAGCAAGGAGCTGATAATTGACTTCAGGAGAGGGAAACCAGAGGTCCGTGAGCCAGTCCCCATCAGGGGATCAAAGGTGGAGATGGTCAGCAACTTTAAATTCCTGGGTGTTACCATTTCAGAAGATCTGACCTGGGTCCAGCAAGTAAGTGCCAATATGAAGAAAGCATGGCAGCACCTCTACTTCCTTAATAGTTTGCAAAGATTTGGCACAACATCAAAAACTTTGACAAACTTCTAACAATGTGTGATGGAAATATGTTAACTGGTTGCATCAAGGCCTGGTATGGGATCACCAATGCCTTTGAATGGAAAATCCTACCAAAGTGGTGGATACGGCCCACTCTATGATGGGTAAAGCCCTCCTCATCAATGAGCACATCTATATAGAGAGCTGTCACAGGAAAGTAGCAGCAGTTATCCAGGACCCCCAGCACCCAGGTCATGCTCTCTTCTTACTGCTGTCATCAGGAAGAAGGTACAGGATCTTCAGGATCCACTCCACCAGCTTCAGGAACAGTTATTACCCCCTCAACTATCACATTCTTGAACCAAATGTTTTTACTTCATTCAACTTCACTCACCCATCACTGAAGTGTCTCCACAACCTAAGGACTTACTTTCACAGTCTCTTCATTTCATGCTCTTGATATTTATCACTTATTTATTATTTTTTCTCTATTGTGTTTTGCAGCTCGTCTTATACACGTTGTTTGTCCATCCTGTTGGGTGTGGTTTTTCATTGATTCTGTTTTGCTTCATATACTTACTGTGACCGGCTGCAAGAAAGTGAATTTCAGGTTTGTATATGGTGACTTTGTACTGTTCTGTGCAAACGTGAGGAAATCCGCAGATGCTGGAAATTCAAACAACACACACAAAATGCTGGTGGAACACAGCAGGCCAGGCAGCATCTATAAGGCGAAGCACTGTCGACGTTTCAGGCCGAGACTTTTCATCAGGACAGATATCTCTCGTTTCAGTTAGTCCTGACGAAGGGTCTCGGCCCGAAACGTCGACAGTGCTTCTCCTTAAAGATGCTGCCTAGCCTGTTGTGCTCCACCAGCATTTTGTGTGTGTTGTTTGTACTGTTCTGTGTTTTCTTTCGCGTATCGATGTACTCTTTTTAGCATCAGAAAATGTTAAGAATTTGTACCTTTTTCCAAATACACTTAGTTACACAGTTTTCAACCCTTCATTCTTTATCTCTATTGAACTCAGATCAAAGTATCAGAGTCAATGAATCATAGCGTGGAAACATGTCCTTCAGCCCAATTATTCCATGCCGGACCATCAAGCACACATTTACACTATTCCTATCCTAATCAATTTGATTCTTCCCATATTCCCTTTTAATCCACCCAGATTCTACCGATCATCTATAGACTAGGGGCAATTTACAGTAACCAATTAATCTATCAGCCTGCACAGGGAGGACACAGGAGCAGCCAGAGAAAATGCACACAGTCAATGGGGGAATACAAAAATCTCCACACAGACAACACCAGAAGCTAGGATCAGGCCCAGAACACTGAAGCTGTGGGATAATAGCTCCACTAGACTGCTCAAACTCTGATCCACTGTAATCCTTCTTCCGATTGGCTATACAACTCTGTGACAAAGTTTGACAATGGCTGGCAAGGTTATAAAAGACTGATAACTTCTTCATAGCATAATTCAATTTACACAAAAAATCTAAAGGGTTAAAAGATAAAGACGAGCTTTATTTGCCATGTGTACATCAAAACATACAGTGAAATACTGTACGCCATTTGTATCAAATCAAACCAGTGAAGACTGTGCTGGAAAGTCGCAAGTGTTGCCACACCTCTGGCACCAACACAGCATGCCTACGAATCACTAACCATAACCGTACATCTTCAGACATGGAAGAAAACTGGAGCACCTGAAGGATACCTACGCAGCCACACGGGGAACGCACAAACTCCTTTCGACAGTGGTAGGAGTCAAATCCAGCGCTGTAAAGCAATTGCGTCAAGTGCTCTGCAGCTGACACCCTTTCCCACAATGGTCCTTCGATAGGTTCTGCTGCGATTTTCCATCACCTGACCCTTGGTGGAGGAGCGGGATTGGGGTGGAGCAAGAGAATGTGGTAGCACGGCCGGTGATTCGTGGTGGTGGCAGCAAGCTTCAGCAGCGCTGACAGAAACCAAACGTACTTGACCTGAGCTAAGTACATTAAATCAGGTGATGGTCTTAACCATGAAGGCTGTGTCTTGCATTTTAAACTATCCATCAAGATTAATTGGAGCAAAACTGAGCAAGAGTTATTACTTGGTGTCCAGATTTTTAAAAATGCATTTTGACCAGGATTAACTAATTGGGTATATTTGACTCCTATTAACACACAAGAGATAGTTTTAAAAAATGCTATGCTTTGTGAATCAGCCACTCTTCCATCTGAGCAATTTACTTCCAAAGCGGAATCCTTCATTAAGAGGCCGCTTGTATTGAGATAAGCAGCTGGTTAGCGCCTCTTTAATTGCTTCCTGCTGCGATTCTCAAACATCTGAACCATTGTTCTATTCATTTGCATATATTAATAAATTCAAAACTTAAAACAACATACACTGCTGATTGTTCTTCTAGGTTAATTACAACATGCTCTCCATGTGGAGCCAAATTGAAAGCAGTTAAATGTTCAAAGCTTTCCATCAGTGAATTTGTTTTTTCTTAAATTAATAACATTAGTGTCTATGGCCTGGATCGCTGCAAAACACTCATCTCATCTCCAGGGAATAACCTGCATTTACTACCTTTTTTCCCCAAAACACTGATTGTAGATCACTTTTCATGTCCCACGTAAAACTCAAATACTCATTCAAAATGCAAGCAGAATCTTTTTAAAATAAAAATACACAAAAAGCTTCTATAAATACATAAAAATAAAAAAAAATCAGTTGAAAGTTTATCTGGGTCCCTTACAGGTCAGGAATTGAAAGATGTTGGAATTCAAAGAAACCTGAGTGTACAAATCACCAACAGTTAGCATGCAGATACAGCGAACAATTAAAGTGAAAAGAGTGAAAGAACGTTTAAAAATAGAGATAGCTTTCTTACAGTATATAAGGGTGAATCAGTCTGGTGTCCTTAACTAAAGAAGTTTATAACTGCAATAGGGGGTGTCCAAGGAAGGTTTGTTGTAGTAATTGCTGGGATGATAGGTTTGCTTTATAATAAGAGATTAAGCCGACTAGGTCTACACTCTAAAGTTCAGAAGAAAGAGAGGTACTGTATCCACACAGGTCTACATAGAACAGTTGTAGGAGGGTGTTTCCATGAGAGTGAGGTCTAGAACCAGGTATCATAATAAGAAATCCAGTCACTCAGAATTGAGAGAAACAAAAACTTCTTTACCCAGAGGTTTGAATTTTTGTAGATCTCTCACAAAGAGACCTGTGGAGGTTTAGTTGCAAGTACATTCACAAATGAGATGGACAGATATTTAGATATTGTGAATCAAGTGATAAGGGGTTAGAGCAGCATAGTGGGACTGAGATACAAGATTGGTTACTATCTTAATTAATGGCATGGTAGGCACGAAGGGCAAAAAGCTTCCTACCGCGTTTATTTCTTACGTTCTGTTGACTGATTGTCATTTGAAATCTGCAGCAACCTTTTCAGATGCTGAATGTGTAATGAGGATTCATAGTTATTTTGCTCTATCCCATACTTGTGGCAATTCCATAAATGTTCAAGACATCTTATCTTTATTCCATTCCTCAAACTTGAGATCAAACACAACTAATTTTTTGCTTCTTAAAATAAACAATTGGATTGAAAGACTTAAGAACAGATTTTTTAAACATATTTGCCTTTATGTTTATAATGTGATTACTACAGTTGAAATTAATTAACTATTTAATGAACTGATTTCCAGCAGATACTATATTAAATGATAAGTTAGAAATTTTCGAAGTCCAACCTCTCATTGATATAAAGACAGGTAGTTGTAATATTAAGCCAGCCAACGTACAGAATGAACTGCCATTCACCAATACAGCCATGGCTGTTTTACGGTGTGTTCTCCCTTGAGGCATCATTTCAGTCATCTCAAGCTACAGAAACAGCTGCATGTATCATGATTGATTTGGAAACAACGTGCAATGGCAGCACAGTTTAAACTGTCCCCTGTGGGGCAGGGGGATGGGAAGGATGGCATAACAAAAGCCAGGTGATTAGGCTCAAGCCACTCACCTTGGGTTTGGTTCAGAAAGTAAACACAGAACAGAAAAAACAGTAGTGGTTTCTGCAAATCAGTGGAGTTCTTAATCTGACAAAAATCACACTGAGGAACTTACAAGAGCAGATTTATTACAAACGCAGCCAGTCGTCTTCCAGCAGGCTCATTATTCCTCAATATGACAGGCTCCTGTGGCAAGCTGATTCCCCTCCTCCTCCCCCACCATCCCTTTAACTCCTATACTTAGCATGCAGCACATGCCAGAAAAGCTGAAACAGGGCCAATAAAAATGCCTGCAATCTCAGAAGGGTCAGTCACACTGATGCAGTTGTATGATTATGCTTTCTGCTTACTGTAGAGTAGGGCACTGAATTTTATCAGATCTGTCAGGATTTGAAAGTACACAGAAAAGTTATTATAAATGCCATTTGAAACCATAATGTTGGCTATCCTTTGCAACCAACTTGTTTAATTTAGACATAACTATCAAGTTAAGTAGGCAAGCTCTCTTATTTTTCTATCTTAATTCTAATAAAGAGGTAGCTACAATGAAGCTTTCCAGAAGGGTGGAGCTTTCCCAGCTCGCAATCAACCCTGCTCCGTTTGAATTAAGAAGGACTACAATGTACTGCACACTTCTATTTTGTCAATTATGCCAGGACATTACACAATACATTGGTACAATACAGTATTGCATACTGTCTGCCCGTCTATCTAAGAGTTACCTCAGTTATCTTAAATTTAACTGTTTGCTGAAATTCATTATCATTTAGCATATGATGCCCGCAAATGATGGATCAACCAATGGGTTCATCATCTTTCAAGTGGTACAGCAGACAGGTGACAGTCAAGCAAGCCTGGGTCATCGAATAAACACTCCTCTCGATCCTTTAACTCCAACAAACTCCTCAATGGAGTGCAATTAATGTTCAGGGTGAACGGGAAACTTTTCTACCTCCGCTGCAGAACCAAAGCCACTCCGACCTCAGTCATTGAATTGCAGCATACAGGCCACACTTGTGTATCTGCAGACAAGGTTGTGCTCCAGGTCACTGTTCAGTCCTGGTTAAAACTGCTGACTTCCAGCGGGTACCGTATTAAATGCTAGGTAAGCAATGATCAAAGTCCAACCTCTCATTAATACAATGACAGGTAGCTGTAATATTAAGTCAGCCTACATGTAGAATGAACTGCCAATCACCAATTCAACCATGGCTGCTTTTACGGTGCGCTCTCCCTTGATATACAGGCAGTCCCCGGGTTACGAACAAGTTCCGTTCCTGAGTCCATCTTTAAGTCAGGACAAATACATCCAGTATTATTTAGCATCAGTTAGTCAAATGTCTATCTTAGTATATGCATAGTATATATTTTACCTTTCAATGCATATCAAACACTTCAGAAACATATGTATTCCAATAATTAAACCACTGCGTTGCTCAGTAATAATTGTAGCTTTCATCAGGGCAGGGCCTTTCACATGCTCCATTATTCTCACTTTACCCTTTATCTTTTAAAATTGTTCCGATCTTAAAAGCATCTATATATTTAATCCTGTCTTTTGTAAATAAGGGCTCCAAATTTTCAAAAATGTTTCATATTTATCTCTTAAATTATAAGTAATTTTTTCTAATGGAATACAACCATAGATTTCTTTCTTCCAAGAATCTATACTTAAATGTGTATCCGATTTCCAAGTAACTGCAATAGCTTTTTTGGCTACTGCCAGTGCAATTTTTATAAATTCTTTCTGATACTTATTTAGTTTGAGTTTCGGTTTTATCCCTTCAATATCACCTAGTAAAACAATTGGTTATTAGGGGAAAGAAATAAATATACATATTAAAATTATTACGAACTCCATGGAGCATGTGGAGATCTTCCAACCACCAGGCATTCTTTCTTTCTTTCTTTCTTTTTTTTTTCTCTATGGGGCAGTTAGGGGGGAGGGGTTAAGGGGAGGGGGTATGGGTTATATACATTGTTTTTTCATACTTTGTAATCATTTAAAAATGCAATAAAAAATTATTAAAAAAAAAAAAATTGTTCCGATCGTTTACCGACTGTAGCCTAACGCTTTTCCAATGACCGGCGATGTTTCACCTCTTTCCAAACGCTTTACTATTTCTACTTTATTTTCAGTCACGATCGCTTCCCGTCAATGGAACAGAAACACTGCGGGTGGCGGGTCCCGACCTCCACTGGGTCCTAAGGACCACTGTACTCAATCCCCCAGGTCCTGAAGTCCACCGCACTGAGACAGGTTAAATGGGACAAGTGGGGGCTGTGCTGGGTTTGGGTATTTGATCCTCCTCAATATTCTGTGTGGGAATTTAAACTGGAGGTGGCAGCGTTTTTTTTTTACGAGTTGCGAGCTCGACATCAACCCGGCGCGCTCTGGAGCAATCTGTCACTGTTCTCGAGCCCGGCACTGATCCCAATCTCACTGGGGACCCGCGGGGGGGTGGGGGTGATCAGGGTGAATCTTGCTAAGAAGAATTTAAGCCAAATAAAAATTTACACAAACACAGTGTCAACGGCAACAACTTAAAATGGTGGACGGCATCGCGATCTGACTTAAAATGGTGGACGGTGTTCTCCTTCTTTGGTTTGTAAATACGAGTTGTTCGTAAGTCGGACGTTTGTAACTTGGGGGTTACCTGTATCATTTCAATCTGAGGAAGAATGAGCCTAATACTTACTGCATCAGAATCAGAAACAGGTTTATTATCACTGACATACTGAATGTCATGAAATTTGTTGTTTTGTGGCAGGCATACAGAGCAAGACAATAAGTTACTAAAAAGTTACCAAAAACAAAGTGCAAAAGGGGAATAGTGTAGTAGTGTTCATGGACTGCTCAGGAATCTGATTCCTAAAACACAGAGTGGAAGGCCAGGGTCCTCCACTATCCTGCTCTTCCCACAATACCTTTTCTACTTCACCATTTCATCCTAAAAATAATGCTGATTTTACTTTTTAATCAGAGATAAATTAGTTGCTTGACTGGTCACTCCTACAATGGTACCGATGGGTAAATGATTTCAGTGAAACTCAGTATTTTAACATGTTGCTATCGGGTCCGTTCCATATGCCAATGGACAAAGGGGGATAAACAGCCTAATCAGGTGCCATTTGTGTCTTCTACAAAATTACCAGAGATCCAAAGTGAATACTTGGCTAAATCTTATGATTTAATCCAGTCATCTGTTTGAAACCGATCTTGTCTAGATGCCTGGCCGTCAGTCCCTGATCTTCCATGTTCCTCCTTACCTGTTCCAAATACAAGCAAAAATCCCTCTAGCCCAAAGTATCCTAGAGTGTGGCAGAGTGGCAACAATATCTCCAACAGCACAACAAGCAGGCCCCGCCCCAAAGCTCCAGTTCAGAGACACTTTAGAAAGATTAAACCTGAAGTAAATCATTTAAATAATAATTGTTCAAATAATGAAGAATAACATAAAAGGACCTGGAAATAATTATAAACATTCAAAATAACTTTGTTTAAAAATGGAACTTACCTTCCCCGTTTGTCTCTTAACCCAAACCTACACAGCCTATTGAAAATCTCTGTGCCCAGGGAACTGACAGGCAATTCCCCAGTATATTGCTGGAGAATCTCACCAAGTCTGGGGTCAGCGTTTCAAATTCAATTGGAGTTCTGAGTGCAGAACGAACTGCCAGATTCTGCCTATAGAACTTGTCTGAAAGTCCCGGACTTTCATATCTTGACAGCAATAGCTTGGAAGTCCGGGACAAACTATTGCTTAATTGGCAAAATGGCTGCAGTTCTGTTCAGAACCCCTGGCAGTGAGAACCAACCCGTGTGGTTTAAGAATCAGGCATTGAAAGCACTATGATTGTGTGTGTGACCTTATGAAAAATGCACATAAAGCAATAAATAGCCTGTTAATGTTTAACCTTCCAAACGTGGAGTGCC
The DNA here is from genome assembly GCF_030144855.1 of Hypanus sabinus. Classification (NCBI taxonomy): domain Eukaryota; kingdom Metazoa; phylum Chordata; class Chondrichthyes; order Myliobatiformes; family Dasyatidae; genus Hypanus; species Hypanus sabinus. The sequence continues at coordinate 78,104,908 of NC_082719.1, forward strand.
AGAAGAGAGTACAAGATAATTTTCAGACTGGGTTGCAAACTCCACTCTGCAGTTTGACTGCAAGTAGTGTTCATGGGTCATTTAAAAAATACTGGAATAAGAACATTTTATAGAGAAGTGCTAAAACATAGAATGAAATAAGAGAAAATCAGATTATCAGTTTTGAATCTGTTCTGACCACAGGCAAATTGATCTGAATAGTTAACATTGCACTACTGCCTAAAAAACGGTGAGAAAGTACAAGTAGACCAATTAGCTATTTTGAAAATGCTGAAGGGCATTTTCAAATATCAAACAACTCAGAATGATTAAAAATGGTAAGCATGGGTTTGTCAAATGAGTGTTGTGTTTGATTGAAATGAATGAATTTTTGAGGAAGCATTGATGAGGGTAGAATACTTGATGTCGGCCACATGAACTTCAGCAAGACTTTTAACAAGTTCTATCTGTGATCCGGAGGAAGTGAAAATTTGATCTGACGTTTGGCTCAGATCAGAAGACAAATGGCGATGGTCATCAGGTGTTTAATGACCGAAGGACTACTTGCATTTCTGTGAAATGCAGCAATGATTCATACCAAGATGAAGGGATCATAATTTAAAAAATACAGATATTTGAAGTTAATGGCTGATGGTTTATTAAAAGTTTTAAACTGTAGAAGAACATCAGGGTGGAAGACAGCGGCAAATGGAGTTTGAACCATTATAATGTGAAGAAACATGATTTGATAAGCCAAACAAGACAAAGGAATACATAAAAAAGGCTGGGGCACCCAGCTGTGTAGGAGCATACCGGAACAATGAACCATTCACAGAGGGTAATATAACAGGTGCTTCACTTGTTGAGTGCAATAGATCTCAAGACCCTTAGCCTTGCAACAGAAGAAACTCCCCCCTCATCTCCATCTCCAGCAAGTACAGCTTTCTTTATATGTTGACTCACTCATCTCAATGAAGCTCCTCTGCAATTCCTCCAATGTATGCACATCTTTCCTTAAATACAGAGGCCAGAATTATTTTTCAGTGTTTCAGGAGCAGTTCCACAGCAGTTGGAAAACTACCCTTACAGTTTCCCTACTTTTATACACCATACCCATTACAAAAATGGCCCGTACCCGATAAGATTTCCTAAATACTCACAGTACTCGTACATTAATATTTTGCGTTCCATTTACTTGGGCACCACTTCTCTTTGTACCACAGCATTTTATTGTCTCACTTAATTTACACAATAATTTGATTTTCTTTTATTCTTTCAATTGAAATGGACCACCTCACATTTTATTCCATCAGCCAAATTCTTGACCATTCTTTTAAGTTTATCTCTTTGTTAACTCTTCATGTACTCTTCAGAACATGCTGTTATGTCCGTAGCCCCCTCCTTTGTGAGAATCGCAAGAGCACTAGTTGAAGGGGGGGGTCAGTAGACCCAGGAAATGGGAGAGAGAGAGAGAGAGAGAGAGAGACGTGCCGAATAGACCCAGGAAATGAGAGAGAGAGAGACTCGTTCCACCGCGTTGCAAAATAATGCGACATTGACCATTGTCTCATGGAGACCACGTACAAGCCCTCGGGCAAAGTGGGCTGGTTGAGAGACAGATAGCATCATCCCAAGCTGATTGACATCTGAGACCCCGTGAGGAAGTATAAAGGAGGGTTTGGGGGGAACAACCCCTTCAGACGCACCAGAAGACACGATAGCGATCCCGTAGTAGTGGGAAGCCATTTTGAAGGAAGCCACGTGCGTTAGATTCCGTGCTTGGAGTCTGTGGCTGGAATCACGGAAAACCGCTTTTAGCTAACAATGGGGAAGCCCGCTCCCCTGATTCAACGGATTTGCTTCATAAAGACCCGGGCAAGTTTTCTTTTCTCACCAATCTCTCTCTCTCCAACAAGTGAAAACCCAGCGGTTCCCCCCCTTCCCCTGAAAGCCAGAAGCCTGCAGGAATTTGAGTGACTTTTATATTTCCATCGGACACTATATTATCCCCTAGACAAACGATCGAGCTGTTTCTTATTGATGGTTATTATTCGACCCGCGCTTTTAGATTAAGTAGTGACTACGTATATTTGAGTGTTTGTATTAATCTCATGTTTGTGCCCCTTTCATAAATAAAGACTTTTAAAAATATTACCATCAGACTTCAACGAACCTCTCTATCTTTGCTGGTAAGTGATCCAGTTACGGGATTTCGTAACAATGCAAACCCACTTATTTTTATACTATCATAAAATGTGGATACAGTACACTCAGTCCTTTCATCCAAGTCATCAATGTAGATTATAAATAGTTGAGACCCGAGGAATGAACTCTGTGGCATCCCACTAGTTATAAACTGCTGATCACTTTATCTACGCCAATAAATTACACTCTTTTCCTTCACATGGCACCTTATCAAACGTTTTCTGGAAATTCAAAATCACCGACTTGTTCAAAAATGAAGAAAAAATATTATCACCATATTCATTTTCTTGTGGGCATACTCAATAAATCCTTAATAGCATAATAATCATTACACAATCAATGAAGGACTGAACAAATTTGGGTGTTCAACTAGTGTGCAAAAGACAACAAACTGTACAAAGCCAAAAAGAAAGAAATATTAATAATGAATAAACAATGAATACAGAGAACATGAGATGAAGAGTCCTTGAAAGTGAGTCCATAGGTGGTGGGAACATTTCCAGGGATAGGGAAAGTGAAGCTGAGTGAAGCTATCCCATTTGGTTCACGACCCTGATGGTTGAGGGGTAACATCTGTTCCTGAACCTGGTGGCATAGGTCCTGAGGTTCCTGTACCTTTTTCCTGCTGGCAACAGCAAGGAGAAAGCTGAACTAGATGGTGGGGCCCTTATACAAGCACTATTTGTTACATCCTTAAAGAATTCTAGCAAACTTGTCTTAAACAATGTCATTTTCATAAAACAATGTTGACTCTGCTTAATTGCTTAATGATTTCTTGAATGTCCAGCTATTATCTCCTTGATCTCCAAGAATGGTATTTGATCTGTATGAACAATATTTGATCTATATAAATGGTATGCTAGATAAAATTTTCACCAGTACCTTAGAACACGTGACAATAATAAACCAATTAACCAATTTCATAATGGATTCCTGCATTTTCCCAATGCCAGATGTTACGTCAACTGGAAAGCTGCTATTATAGGGTGCACGATGGTGTCACAGTTGTGGTCATGGCAGATTGCAACCAAAGCATCGACTTTGTCTGCAGCCAGTTCCTTTAAAATACTAGAAAAAGCAGGACATAAAGTTGTGGAAGAAATTGGACTGGAGCAGGTAAAAACATAGAAAACCTATGAAAACATAGAAAAACAGCACAATACAGGCCTTTCGGCCCTCAAAGTGGTGCCAAACATGTCTCTACCTTAGAACTACCTAGGCTTTACCCATAGCCCTCTATTTTTCTAAGCACCATGTAGCCATCCAGGAGTCTCTTAAAAGACCCTATCGTTTCCACCTCCACCACCATTGCTGGCAGCCCATTCCACACACTCACCACTCTCTGCGTAAAAAACTTACCACTGACATCTCCTCTGTACCTACTTCCAAGCACCTTAAAAATATGCCCTCTTGTGCTAGCCATTTCAGCCCCGGGGAAAAGCCTCTGACTATACGCATGATCAATGCCTCTCATTATTTTGTACACCTCTGTCAGGTCACCTCTCATTCTCCGTCGCTCCAAGAAGAAAAGGCCAAGTTCACTCAACCTATTCTCATAAGGCATGCTCCCCAATCCAGGCAACATCCTTGCAAATCTTTGTACAAAACACATAGTGGAAAGTTATGAAAGAAATGACTTGTTTTCTTTGGAGAGATTTAATCATAATACATAGTTATAAAGAAGTTTAGATGAAATAAGATAGGCATATTTTTCTTGGTAAAGAAGTCAATAACCAAGGATATTGCTTTGAAGTACTGGGTAAAAGGTTGAAGAGAATTTTTTTTTTCTCTTGGTCAGAATATGGAACTCAATGTTGAAAGCAGAAACAGCCAATACATTTACAAGTATGCGCACATGCCCTACATAAGGTTGTGAGATTACATTGTATAGCTCCCCTTGGCAAGAAGTTATGGATGGGGACCCACAATTATTGCTGAAGATACAGTGGCTGCAATCCATATGACAAGAAGAAACAACAAATCAGCAACAGTTCAAAGGGCTGGTCTTTGAATAGAAGGACATCCCTTTAGAACAGAGGTGAGGAAGAATATATTTAGCGTGGAGGGTGGTGAATCTGTGGAATTTATTGCCACAGATGGCTGTGGAGGCCAAGTCATTAGGTATATTTGAAGAAAAGACTGATAGTTCTTGATTGGTAAGGACATGAAATGTTACAGTGAGAAGGCAAGCGAATGGGGTTGAGAAGGGAAAAACAGCCATTATTGATAGTTGATGGGCCAAGTGGCCTAATTGTACTCCAATGTCTTATGGTCTTGGCTGTTTCAGGCAGCACAGGATGAAAATGTATGCATCATGCTGTTGGAGCTCCCTCCGTTCTTTCCACACATTTTCTGTTCCCTACCTCATGGATCTTCAGGAGCCTGCCGAGCAGCTCCTTTTCATTTAAGACAAGGCAAAGCTTCCAAACCAGAATGCCTAGTTCCTGGTTATACTCATTGAATTATGGAAGTATACAGGATAAACATGGACCATGTGACTCATACATCGTGAACCTTTATGCCCATTGACATGAAACCTATTAATCCTGACTAGGTCCATAGCACCTCATAGTATCAGGTGCTAATTATAGTAGTCATTAATTGTCTGTCGGATGCTATTTGAAGAGGCACTTTCTGCATTGGTCCCTTGTGTCCTCCAACGTGGATTGTATTGCAGCAACATTTCTGTCACCACCATTGTTTTGGGGGTGAGGCTGATGGCTACAATAGAGATTATTAGGTACTAGTTATGGTGAAAGTGACGTGAACAAAATAATAGCCTCTCACTCTGAGTAAGGCATTTCCGATTGGGGAAAGGGGATGAATTGAGGAGGAGGCTGATCCTTCCTCTGTTGACCTATCTCCTCTGCTCTGATACCTACAGCAGCTCTTTACAGTCTGTCATAGTGCCAACTATACCCCTCACTCCACCCACAGCCACTGGCATCAGATGCCTTGCACCCTGAAGTAACTCATCACTTGTTGTTCAAAGACAAAAGTTGTGGTTGTTCTGACAGATGAAAAGCAAGGGAGAGAATAGGAGGAAAGGAGCTGGATACAAGAACAAGGACTATGCTGAGGGTGTAGCGAACAACTGCTGTGAATGCTGTGGAAAAGTCAAGGGTGTCAATTAAACAGCAAAGGTTAGAAAAAGAAATGAAAGACACTGACCAATTCACCTTAGTGATAAATTATTAATGAAATGATGGCTTATCATTGAAGACATCTTCCTTTCTTTTTACATAGATCTGAGTGCTATTAATTGCTTGAATTTGACAAAATCCTTATGAACACATTGTGCTATAGTCCAATTATTAGCAAAATTCACTGACTACCCAATACATTCAACAGTTGATGTATAGGAGGTTAATTTATTGTATGATAACCCAATCTTGAACCCTATAAAACCAATAGATATTTTTTAAAGACAGCTTTTGTTAAAGTCAATTAAACAATGAGAAATCTGGTTGATATAATTTAAGTTGAGAACTTCATTCATAAAGCAGCTGTTATGGAAAGTAAAATCTTTTCCTTCGCTCCTTCTTATTAGAATTACCTTAATCTCATAAACATGCTTCAAACAACAGCGATTAAGTTCAGCCAAATTAAAATTTGATTTACTCCATTAAGTGGCTTTCTCTTTTTTTCTTACACAATAAATCTACAAACATGTTGTATAAAAGCAGATAATTTTAGCTGGGTGACATACTTGCCCCAAGTGCCAGTTCATTATGTAAATAATGAGGTTTTAGAATGACAAAACATAATTGGAATAAGTGGAATGCTGTCATCTTAACGAGGTATTTTAGATTCAATTTACAACATACATTAGATATTTATTAATGATGACAAAATTTTTAATACTGGTCCAAAAGAAGCAACTGTTTTCCTCCCCTTAAAAAAATCCCACTAGTGACTCTTCCTATCAAGTAGGAGATGGAGATTTGGTGAGTCATGATGTGTAAGAGCAAAAGCTTTGGCCTGAATCTGCAGGCCAAATGCTGGAGTATGTTTATTACATAACTTAAAAGAACAGCACACAATTCCAGAGAAAACAAGACCATAAATATGATGACCAGCTCCTTTTTTTTTACATCTAATCAACTATCAGAGAAGCAGGGTCTATGCTTCCATGTCCACTCTAGTGAAAGATCATCCAGCTACTGTCCACTACTTATAACAATGGTTCGCACTGACAACAGTAGTCACAACAAAGGCTAATGAATCATATGTGCATAAGAAAACTCTCCAAAAGCCCAGGAAAAATGGTACAACTTTTCCCCTGCACAAAGTTATTCTAGTGCGTATTTCTACAATTTGGAATTTCTAGCCAGTTCAGTTTAAGTGGTTGAGTAATATTACATTAAATGATTTGTCCTAATGGGATACATGGATGTCACATGCAAGATTGCTTTGTACTCTGCCAACAATACTGGTAAACATCAGTTAAGTTACTTCCGTTGCATTTCTCATAAATAGAAAATCTGCTGAAAATATATTCTGTGCTTCCATAGCAATGTCAAACCAGTAATGGCATAATTGTCAGAAGAGCATTCATCAAATTTAGAGGAAAAAAGAGAAACGAAGAATGGAGAATAGTGTCTCTTACATCAAAATGCTGTTCATCGACTTCAGTTCTGCATTCAATACAATCATCCCTCAGATGGTGGGTAAACTGCCCTTGTAGGTCTCAAACACCACCCTCTATAACGGGACTTTCGACTTCTTGATGAGGAAACCTTAAACAAACCATGTTGTCTGTCACTACCTCTAACTCTATCAAGCTGGGCACTGTTGTCCCCCAGGGCTCCGTGCTCAACCCGTTCCTGTTCACACTGCCGAAGTCAACTGTATCGCTAGATCCAACTCTAACCACATCATTAAATTTGTCGATGGCACAGCAGTGGCTGGCCACATCAGCAATGAGCCGGCATACTGAGAGAAGGTACAGAGGCTTGTGGATTGGTGCAAACTCAGCAACTTGAAACTCAATGCAGACAAGACTAAAGAGATGATTGTAGACTTCAGGATGATGCAGGCTGATCAGTCCCCTTACTGCACATCAATGGGTCCTCCATGGAGAGAGTCAGGAGCACCAAGTTTCTTGGACTGCACATGATGTATTATCTCAGCTGCCTCTTAAGTCAAGGAAGATCCTCCCTGATGGGAGCAATCAGAAGATTGCATGCTCTGAATGATGGCAGTCCTTGTAGATGGATGTTGCCCTCTTGGAGATGTCCTTGACGATAAGGAGGGTTGTACTTGTGATGGAGCTGGCTGAGTATATAACACTCAGTCGTCTTTTTCGATCCTGTGCACAGGAGCCTCCAAACCAGGCGGTGGTTCAACCAGTCAGAATGCCCTCTGCCATACATTTGTAGAAGTTGACAAGTGTCTTTGGTGACATTGCAAATCTCCAAAAACTCACTAAGTAAAGCTACTGTTGTGCCTTCTTTGTAATTTCACAGCAGTTGTAGCGATATTAAACCAGATTCTGATTCCACCTTCATTAATATGTTGAACCCAGGACAGATCCTCTGAGATATTGACACCCATGCCTCTCAAATGTATGCCATCGTTCTCATTTCCCAATGCTGAAAAACTACTCACGTTGAGTTTAATGTACGATACATTTTCTTATCAAAGCTTGAGTTACGCTGTCATTCTGAATTATTAGTTATATTAAAATTGATTGTGAGTGTATCTCAGTTTCTTCTACCATTACAACCTTGTCAAAAATACACTCCTTTTAAATATTGCAATAAATACTAGTTTCAGATCCAAATGAACAGAGCAAGGCAACTCAATCGTTTGATCATTATGATGTGGTAGGTTCCAAAAAGTTAGCTTTCACTAAATATCTTTGATATCACCAGTTCAAAAACATCTGTGGCTAATTTACTCAAAGCTATTTCAATGTGCAATATCAAAGTTAAATTTCATCATGCATGCTCAGAAATTACTGGATCCCCAAAAACTACTGGTATGGTACTTGATCTGCATTCTTAATCATCCCTAAGTGAAAGAATAAGAAGTATATAGAAAAAAGTAGCTTACCTTCAATAGTCTCATATTCCCGCCATGCTGCTCTAATTAGAGTTCATCTTGTTATCAACAGCAGTTGACAGCTGTTCAGTAAAAGGTGTTGGCTCATTTGAACTGTTCTATGTGATAACCCTCCCAACAACTCCACTGACAGTTTGTTCTCAAACAAGACCAGCTTTACTATTATTGTAAGGTACCCAATGTTGAGCCTCTATGAAAAACAATATGTTTATTTATCCCAGGCAAGAAAGATGTGAAATGGAAGTTCATTCTGAATCTTGTATTGCGGTCCTTGCTTTTTACTTGAATTACATTATCCAAAAAATTGCCTGGGTATTTTCAGTTTGTAATATAATTTATGGGACTAGTGGTGCATTTGCAGTAAATGTTAAAGGAGCTCTTCTGAAGTTGAAAAGTGAGCTGTTAACTTCCTTCAATCCATAACCATATCACGGACTATACATCTATTTGCAGTGATCATTAATATTTCATGGCATCAGCACTCAGCGGTTTTCAGTAACCTCTATGGCAAGGCCAAATAAGGGGTTATCCAATTTTGGGATGGTAACATATCACATTGACTTTAAAAAGGCAATGGAAGAACAAATCAAAACAGCAGATGCCAGAAATCTGAAGTAAAAGAGGCAAATGATGGAAAACACTGAATTGCCACCCTTTCATTCTTACACTTCATAGAATTTGTAGCTATAACATAATTATTAATTCTTTTGCATAATCACAAGGAAAATCATAAACTATTTATTTGCCTCGTCATTTTTGCTGGAGTTATGAAATTTGAGAAGCCTGTGGAATATCAAGTAACCAATAATGGTTGATTGCCTTGCTGCTATGTTTGGAACAGCTTTGATATGAATGACAGGACTAAGAATGGTCCCATAGGATTGGCCAGTCAGAAAGCAGGTCAGGCAGAATCTATGATATGAAATTCCATAACAGTCATTCCACAATTAAGCTGTAAAATGGTGGGACACTATCAAAGCACTGCAAGGTTCAAGGAAAAAAGAATAACCCAACAGTGCTCGAGATAGGTTTCTAATCATGCATCTCTTTGTAGAAGCTTCCGAGATTGTAGACACTTGAATACTCATCATCATTTAAATCAGATCATGGGGTTCATGTCTTGAGACCAAGTCAGGGAAGATTGGGCAGTTGGATATGAGGGAACTGAATGAACAGAAAGCAATGACGTTCATTCATTCAGATGATTCCTCATCCCATCATTTGCACCAGAGCCTGTTCCAAACATTGTAGCAAGACAACTACCCTTATTGGTTGCCCTTATTCCTTTACCCGATATTCCACTAACTCCCCAAATTCCATAGTTTCAAGAAAATCAGACACAAGGTGGAGAGGTTATGAAGTTCCTCGTGCTTATGCCCAGGAAAATGAAGTTAACAATTATATGACAGCTACAAATGCTAACAAAGATAGAAAGGATGGTAAATTGGTATTATAATCTTTTAAGCATGGCTTTCTATGATCAAGCAATTATGTTCAAGTGACTGGATTGAAATATCAGATCCCTGGCATGGACAACATCTTTCATGTACAGTCGGCCCTACTTAACCGTGAGTTCCGCATGCACGAATTCAACCAACTGCGAATCAAGAAAACCCGGAAGTGCTCTTCCAGCACTTGTTGTTCGACCCTTCAAAGGAATGAAGCCTCCATGTCACCCAAGGGATAACAACATGCCTACAACCATTGCAAGATTTGTTTGATGATGCAAAGAAGAAGAGACAGCTTCCTATAACAATGTTTCTAACTAAAGCATCTGCAATACTGATGTCTCAACATTCAATGCTTGAATATCCTCAGCCCTCAACCTCCACAGTTCCTGACTTTACTATTATTGAGCCTCCTCCAAGTTGTTCTTATCCCCTAAACAAGACAGTGTAACAACTACTGTGCAGGTATTACAAGTTTATCTCGTCGTTTGATTATTGTTCACATGTACAGTATTTTTCTTGTCAATATCCCCTAAACATTACATAGCATTTACATTGTATTAGGTATTATAAGTAACCTAGAGATGATTTAAAGTATACGAGAGGAAATGCGTAGGTTACATGCAAATACTACGGCATTTTATATAAGGGACTTCAACACCTGTGTTTTTTGGTATCTGCGGGGGTTCCTGGAACCAATTCCTCGCTGATAAGTAGGGCCGACTGTACCTATGATTTTCATGCATCTGTTGCATTCACTTTTGATTTTGTTTTAGTAATCATACTGAATTTGGGAAGAAGTTTCCCCACATTCAAATTTCATGATGTACAGCTTGTCAGTGACAATAAACTGGATTCTGATTCTGGGAAAAATGAAGCAAAGACACAAGAGTTCAATTTTTGTCTTTGCATACAATAAATAAAGGATATAAAGCCAAAGGTGTAATTATAATAAAAGTGTATTAGTTTCAACGTAATAAGGGTTCACAATTATCTTGTGGTGTTGGATGCAGAAGAATTAGACAAACACTTGGTTTAATTCTCTAATATTCACTGATTGATAAGGTAATTAATACCTCTCTGTATTTTGTATTGGTTGCCACATATAATGCTTTGGCAGTTCTGACAGAAACATTTTCCAGCTGACAGTTTTTGACTTCCCTTTGTACTTAAGACACCAGTAGGATAGTTGTGTCTGATACACACAACACTGAAATTATGACACTTTATTATATGCAGAAGCATAACAATGTGAAAGGTGTCTGCAAACAGGCAACCATGCTAAATAGCGAAGAATAGTTGGCTACTGGAATTGCATTTAGCTCATCCAGAAATAATGTAAAATATTCCTCTGGATTTAAGTCTTTTATTGACAGATTTTGTACTTCCAATTTTTAGTGTAAATAGTAAGACCACACCTCATTACTCATTGCTGATGCAGTAGATAAAATGATCTAATCCTGTCCTGTATGTCATGCACAATCCAGAGATCAGCAACCAGCAATCTTTATCTGATATCTTTCCATTTCCCTTGCATAGGAGTCTCAAGGTTAATTGTATTACTACTTTTAGCATGGCATCTTAGGTAAAGTGATCCAATACAGATGAGGAATAGCAGAGAGTTACCCGAGTATACAATATAAAAATCCCAGAAATCTTTCAGAACTGCAAGTTAAAAAGAACATCAAGAGTAATTGAGTGAGTGAGGCCTCCCGTTGGTCAGGCTCGATCTTGGATTTTGCGTCCTAGCTGTCTAGATACGCAAGCCTGGGCAGTACAATATGGAGAGCAAGTTGTTACCCATATGGCAAGTTCCCCACATCTGATGGACCCAAAGAGTCATTCCCTATTAGATATTAAGGTATTTTATAAATAACCGAACAGAAAATCATGTCAGCAGACTGGCCCTTACACAGAATTCTTTCAAATATGAAATATGTTACTGATTTGCTAATGAGATGATATTAAGTAAACAACATTTGATCTAAGTGTTATCTCATTGGCTTGTTTTCCTTTTACATTTCAACTTGGATAAAATTGTTTTGCTTAATTTTTAGCAACCAGTAACACTTACAGACCCTACTTTATCGGGTGTAGCTCAGCCTTTCCTAGTCTAAATCTAATTTAGACCCAACTGATTAACTATCAGAATAATCACTATTCACCCTTGTAATCCTTGTTCTAATTATGTTAAATCTATGTTAAATTCCTGGTAGGAAACAGGCTCTCTCATACCTCAGTTAAGTCACTTTTCAGCCTTTTCTGTTCCTGAGAAAACAATCCCACTCTTTCCTATCTTTCATCATAACCTGATATTTTCCCCACACTCCCTTGAACACAAATACATTTTTTATCTCTTTCTTGTTATACAGGGTGTTCATGTTGTGGTCTAACCTAACCAGGGTTGCAGATTTCAGTTTAATCTCCCTGAATTTACATTCAATGCCTTTGAGAAAATGCAGGAAGACATCCCATATTGACTTGCCCTGCTTCCTTAAAGAATCAGAGGCTATGTATTCAGCGGTTCTCTTGTTCATCCAATTTCCCATTTTTTGAGTATTCCTTCACCTCCTGTGGCCTCTCTAAATGCATTAATTCACCCTTCACTGGCTTGAATTCCATTCGCCATTTCTGCCAAATGGCCAGACCATCTTCGATCTGAAGCCTTCACTATCACGGTAAAACAATTATCAGTTTATTGTATATCTGTAAGTGTGCTCATCAAGCTCTTGAGATTTATGACTAAGTTGTACACAAAAAGGTAGCACTGTGAGTCTCACCGGCAAAGCAGCCTTCCTCTGCAAAACCACCATCAAACAATACTCTATGCTATCTGACACTGATCTAATCTTTGATACAGTTGCTAATTTCCCTCAGTATTCTTAAGAACATTCTCGCATGGAATATAATTCTTTGACCTGCCTGCCACATAGGACTTTATTGTAAGGCTTTGCTAAAATACACAAATGATCCATTATTAACTCTCCTCAAAAAAGTTAAACAAAATTTTCATTTAATAAATTAATGCCAACTGTTCATGATATATCTGTCTTTCTAATGAATACTTGTACTGTTTCTCAGAATTAATTTCAATAACTTGTTCGTTGCAGATATTAAAATGGTTTACTGTTTTTGCCCTTTGGAACAATAGTACGACATTAACTATCATCCAATCTTATGCCAAGGAGATTGCAAGTGATGGTCAGAGCTTCCACATTTCTCCGCATTGCATCTTCTAACAGTCAGGATTATAATTAATCTGATCCTGGTAAGGTATCCACTTAATTAGTTAAACCCTTCATTGCTTTGTCTTTTATTATGTTTTACCCACGTAGTATTCTACACTTTTCCAACTGTGACATTGGTATTGTTTCCTCTTTTTAGGAAGCAAAATACTTCCTCCACTTCTTGACCTTCTGCAATATTAAGCACTTGATTTCTGACATAAGCTTGCCATTTTTGCCACCTTACGCTCTATGCACCTGGTTATCCAGGGCTGTGGATATTTTACTCTAAGACCGATCTATCTTTGAGTAGTAACTTAGGTTCCACTTTTGCCAAATTAGTTCTCAGCTTCATTTTAGAACTTTTATTCCTGTTACGTCTCTGAACTTTTCTGTAAAGAAGCACAATCCAAAGAAAGATCTCTATTAATGGTGCTCCTTTCACCTGCATTTCCTAAAACTTGCTACGTAGCTACGTAGTACCCAAAAAGACACTTTTGCAAGCAGTTTCAGAATTCTACAATCTCTCACACTGGCTGTATCCAATTTAACATTAGGTTAAGTGAATTTTCCCAACTTTATTGGTCTAGTGCTTCTGAACTTCAGAAATTTGCTATAAATTTAATCGTCTACTTTCCACAGGCCATTTGGAGGTCTTTAGTAAATGGCAATTTGTTTGATTAGCCTTTGATGTTCTTTAAACTAATTCACATCACCTTCTTTGATGACCTTGGAACAGACAAAGCTGAAGATGGGACCTGACAGCTATGCAAAAATTATGAAGGAATCAGAAAGTTTAGATCGTGAGACATTTTTCTGTATACCATAGGTGATGACACCCATATAGTATAGGTTTAAGATAAGGGGTAGGAAATTAAAGAGGGGATCAGAAGAGAATTTTTTTTACATCCAGAAGATGATTAGAACATCCTAAAGGGTGAACTCCTAGAGCATTTAATAAATAGTAAGTTGAGCACCAACTTGTCAAAGCATCAAACGCTACTGGTGAACGGGAATATACAATTGGTGCCTGATGTTTAGAATGGGCATGATGAGCCAATTTTTTTATTAGTGCTAGCCTCTAAAACTATATCATGTCTTTCTGCAGCTCTAATTTTATTATTTACCAAATTTTCTCTTATACCAAGTTTACCACCCCACACACATTTTTATCTCTTTCTCTACTCCATCTGACGATTATAATCGGTAGCATCAACAGCTAATGTCATTTTCAAAATAATAATCTCCCAATTGATTACCTGCCTTATTAACAATACTCCTTGTACTTAGGTAATTATTCTTCTTGGGAAATCCTTGGGATTGAAGATGACTTCCAGTCTGGCTTTGAGTTTTGTGGTGACTTATGAGGCCAATGTGGAAAACAAGATCCTTTCCACTCATGGAGCAAGGGTTGCCTGATGGCAAGTGGATGGATAGCTTGTTAGAAGCTGCAATCCATCCACAGATTACAGACTTTGTGTCTCTTCAATGCATGGAAAGCAGGTTTTCAATTGCAACCAAAAAAATGCAGATGGACTGCAGGGCTATCATTCACATTTCAGAACTCTATCATCCTGAAGATGTAAAGCATTATGGAAAACCGCATGTGGTGTCCATTCCACGGTTCTTAGATGCTCTGCAATACATCTAATCATTGGATCAACTCACTAAATAGAAAGACATTCAGCAGCAATCCAGAAGCCAGCACCTCCCCGTATGCTGATGTCAACCAAAATAAAATCAGCGTTCCTGTGTTGCCACACCTTACTTTTTCTAAACTTGAGTAAATTATACATTAAAATCAGATTAAGGCATCTGAGTGCTTCAAGCTACCAAAAACAGGAGCTCAACAACCCTCCAATCCAACCCATATGCTTATTCTCTTTGGGGTGAACTAATATGGACTAGGTGATCTGCTATTAGTATTTTTACTTTTTAAGGATGAGGATTTACAGCCTAATTGGCACACAAACGGATGATCACTGCAGTAGGAGACCCTGGTTACAGTTGTGGTAGAGGTAAAAAGAATATTAAGCTCTAAAGAGGATAGTAATTAATAAAAAGTGGAATTCTCAAATGGAAAAAGGGAAACGTGAAGACTCAAATCCATTTAAATAGTAATAGCTGAACTATTCAGACTTTTATTTATTTAGTGAGATACAGCATGGAATAGGCCCTTCCAGCCCTCTGAACTGTGTTGCCCAGCAATACACGATTTAACTCTTACCTAGTTATAGGGCATTTATGATGACCAATTAACCTACTAACCAGTTTGTTTTTGGAATGTGGGAGAAAACTGGAACACCGAGAACATCTATGCACTCTGCTAGGAGGACGTACAGTACTGACTCCTTATCCATGATGTTGGAATTGAGCTCTTAACTCCAATGCCCCGAGCTGTAATAGCGTCACACTAACCACTACCCAATCAGCATATATAATTTTGAAAAATAAGTCCTAAAAGATATTCCTGAAACACAGTGCTTAATCAACAGAAGTAACTTTCGTTTTTGTTGCAGGAGTTATTTGTTCTTCATAAAGTGCAGCTTTTCAAGTGCGAACAAATACTTAGCTTGGCTTTGAGGCATGCAACACTCTACAATTTCAAATAAATGTGGAAGTGTGAAGGTGTAAATGAGGAAACAGATAATAATTCACATCAAAGGGCTCAACATCAAATAACCCATTTTGAAGTTTCACAGCATTCAATTTACAATGTGAAAGATGATTTTGCAGATTCCACAAGCTGTTCCATTCAATAATCAATGCTATAATTTCCTTGCCTATTTTTCACAGTAATATTCTTTTTATGGTGGGTGTTGTTACTACAATCTAAATCTCAGGAGAAGGCTGTGTTCATACAAATAAAATTGGTCTTTTTCACAATTACTAATACACATTTTCACAAACTGTATCTCTGATTCTATCATGAAAATAAGAAAGGCAGTTTTAGCGATATATATGCAGGAAGCTGTTACAAAAATATCATTCCTTCTCCATTACAACTAAACAACTAGCGTTGGCTGATCACATAAATCTAGCTTTCTAATCTGACCAGCTCTATGTCCGAGTCCCTGGATGCCCACTGCATTGATTTACTTGTTAACTAGGGCTGTCAGTTGTCAATTGGGTCTTTTTGATGGAACAATCTCACCACTCTTTTCTTGGCATGAAACTCTCAGATGAAATAATCAACATACTCAATCTGATGTCTCTAGGATTTCCAGGAAGCATATTCACACACTGGAATACGTTAGGCAATTTACGCCAAGCTAATGCTCATCATGTTGAAGAAGAAAATATTTGTTCCCTTCTGTCATCCATCTGGTCTGTGTTTTAACTGAGAACAGAATGGTCTGTTTCACACACCCTTTCCCCTTAACAATACTTCATGTCTTTTGAGAACAATGAGATTGCAAAGGCTTACTCAAAACAATATGGTTCAGAACCACACACACAACGTGCCAGAGGAACTCAGCAAGTCCGGTAGTATCTATGGAGGGGTATAAACAGTTGACATTTTAGGTTAAAACCCTTCATTAGGATTGATAAAGAGGCTCACCCTGAACCATTGCCTACTTATTCCCTTCTATAATTAAGGCTACACTTGCTGAGTTCCTCTAGCATTTTGGGAGTGTTGATCAATATTTTCAACATCTGCAGAATCTCTTGCGAATATGATCCTGAGAATGTTGTGCACACAAACTGGTATATTAGAAAGGCATCTGAGTGTAGCACTGGTGCACTTAAATATGAAGGAAAGCAAGTAATGGGGCAAAATCTTCAATATGGTTGGAAGCTGAGAGCAGTAGATTGTGGGCAAGAAAATTGGGCACTGACAGAGGTGATGAGTGTGGTTGAGTCTGGGCCTCAGAGACATCAGAAGTATCCAAGAGCCAGATGGCTAGGAGCCTGAAACATCGTCAGGGAACAATGAGAGATCTCAAAAGAATGAAAAGCAACCAAGGGAATTAACCTATGGAGGTCCCAGTTCCAGTTACACAGTATGAAGAATTAGTTGTCCCAGAAGTGCACAACTGATGTCTAAATTCCCCAACAATGCTCCAAAAGAAACAATGATAATCTTGTCAAAGGTGCAAGGCTGTCTAATCACTGCGAGAATGCAGCTACACTTCTAGTGTGATAAATAATGTTGTACATAAGGCCATTATCTCATTTCACTGCAGCAAACCATGATTAATAAACATAAAGCACTGAAATAAACTGTTTCTAGACAAAAATGTGCAAAAAATAAGTCAGGTCAAAGGCCAGTCACGACAAGGAATTCAACTAATTTCTTTAGAGGCACTAACCCAAACCAAACAGTTCTATGGGTAACTTATTCATATCCTTTCTGCTTTTCCAAGAAACCCCATTTACCCATTGTATAAAATACTGAAAACCTCTACCGGATGGTATAATCAAAATAAGGCCTTCACAGGACAAGGGGACATTCCAAGGTCATAAATGATACCTGCAATCCAAACAAAACCTGTTTTTCTTTCTTCAGCACCCAACTCTCAATAGAAATACATTGGGAAATGCCAACCTGTCACATCTATTTAGATTACAGTGGAAGATGCAAAGAGAATAGAAAGCCGATGTCCACATCAGTGAATATGCTTTTGTTTTCTCTTTTGTGTAGCCACTTCAGGAGCTCTTGAAACATGCCTTCAGAGTTCTGCACCTTCATTAAAATAAGTTTTTAAGCCACAAAACAGCTAAGTAGAAGCTACTGACGTCACAAGAGCTACTTGCAATGTGTTTAAGAACGGAAGCTGAGTTGTGAAAGTGCAGTGGTTAGATCAAGGCCAAAAGTACCAAAGGAGCTGAAAAAAACATTACACTTGTTTTAATTTCAGTTCTTAAGATTTTTTAAGATAAAGCTGCATAAACATTTTAATGACCATTGCTCTTTCTCTTCTACAAGAGAATGACAGCCTGCTGAACTGCTGTCCATAATCCTTTATCTAATTTATATACAGAAATCAAGCTTTACAGCCTAAACCACAAATAACAATATCTAAACAACTTAGCACTGCATTATAAAGTTACAACTGTAGCTCAGATTATAACAGTCTGGGAACAGGCACTGTGGAATAAACAATTTGCTCTGGATATTAACCAATCTGTCACTTTTTTTACAAAGGCCACTAGACAGATTCAGCAGACTAAAATTCAGGTAGAAAAATGTATTATATGATGTCATTGGTGTTTCGTTATGATCTTCAATTGTGTTCCATGTACTTTCAGACAACTTGTGGTTTAATTAGCTACCAGCACTGGCAGTATGTTCACAAAATTTAAAAAAAAACCCAAAATTGTAAAAATTGTAGTTGCCACATGATAAATATTCAGTAGAAATGTTATGGCTGCAAAGGCGAAAGCTAAACATACATTTTATGTATAAGGCCAATTAAAGTTAAGGCAAATTCTGTTTTAATTTGTAATTTGGCACTTTGTTAATGATAGATCCTATCTGATTAATCCAATTGAACTTTCTGAAGAAACCATCAGCATGCTGAACAGGGGAGATCTGTAAATGTCATTCCTATGGGGGTTTTGATAAGAATTCATGCAAGTGATTTATTAAACATTAAAACACAGAGAATAGGAGGTAACCTTGTGACATGGATTGGTAATTGGCTGTGAGGTAAGAGAATTAGAAAAAAAAGGAAACCCTCAGATCAGCATGAAATTCCCCAGGGATATGAATAAGGGCCTCTGTTTTTCATCAGTTTAATGACTTGGAGAAGGAAACTATGAACTGCACATCCAAATTTTCACATGACTCTGCTAGGATAAATGCTGCATATGAGAACGCGACAACGTGAGTTTACAAAAGAAAATAAACAAAATACATCAGCTGCAGTTCAGTGGGGGGGGGGCACGTGGTCATCAAATCTGGGCACAAGGGAAACTAGTCACAATATGAGAAAAGGTGTTGTGAATGAGCAATAAGTAGTCACTAAGTAGTCATGAACACAATTGCTAAAAGCTACATTGCAGTGAGAAAAATTACTCAAGAGGTAATGAACAAGAATAGACTTTTTCTTAAACAAAATTGGAATTTGCCGGGAATCATTTATGAATAAACATGGAAGGATGCAGTTTCTCTATTTTCTTATACCCAACTTCAAAAACATATAACTGTTTCATCTTCCTTTTTTTCATTGTTGTACTGGGTCCATGTTTGTAAGGAGAGGAAGGAGACCATTAACTTTGTCAAACTTGCCATTTCCCATCATATCAGTAGGTTTAATGGTACCTTTATCACTCCTCATAGAATGCATTGGTTAAGGCTGGAATTGACTGACTTGAGGTGTGAAGATATAGCTACTATTCTTTCAGCCATTGAGTCATCCTAACTAATGACATGGCAAGATGAAGCTGGCTCTTCACTTTAACTCTATGACTGATCTTCAATTGATAAAATTGCACAACTTTCTAACCAATCTACTCTGTCCAAGGTCCAACAAACTACTAAATATGTTTTGATAGTTTGAGTGTGGTAAGTTTACTTCCTTCCACAAAAGGAAGAACAGCAACTAACTCAGTGGCACATTTTTCATTTAATAATTCTGCTCAATACTGAAAAGTGGTAACGTTAAAGTAAGCTTATGAATAAATTCAGTACTATATTACTCCTTTGGTCATACTTTGAACATTGTTACTCCATAAAAACTCAAAGTACAAAGGATGTATACATTATACAACCTTGAGATTCATCTCACATGAGCCACAAGAAACTCAAAAGAACTCTTTAAAAAAACAACACCCAATGTGCAGAGAGAGAGAAAAAACAACACAAATCTTACTAACAATAAAAACACTCCCAACTTCTTCATTGAAACAAGAGACCAACAAATAGAGGGAATTGTGGAACGGAATGCCTACAATGATCACTACAATGAAGCTCTTTGTTTTTGGCCACACACCACCTTACACTCTAGGATTGCCTATTCTTGCAGTTCATTTGTGGTGCACATAGCACCATAAGTGTTAAAAAAAACCATAAGAGCCCAAATTCAAAAATTGTACTGGGCTCCAGTCAAAAAGACTTAATAATCTCCAGAGTACAAAGCAAATCAAGAAGTAGAAGTATGCAATGGCTGCTACTGCATGGATTGATCTGATGGCAACTATTTCAATGGAAGAATTGCATCTCTGGGCACAAGGTCTCTGTTTGAAACTTTAGGATCCAGATATATATCTCCATGGGCTTTTGGAAATCAAGGTATTACTCCAGTTAGATACTTAGGAGATACACTCACTTAGGTCACGATCTTCTGGACTTTCTCTGACATTGGACCTGTCTCCTTTTATTCCTGGAGATGCTGGTGGCTTACAGGGTCCATTATAAACAGCAATAAAATACATACTTTATTGGATACTCACCAAGACTTGCAAGATGACTTAAATAAAGCATTCTTCAACACAACAGAACAAGGTGAGCCCTCTTTCAACTAAATTACAACAAACCTGTAATAAACTCTGCTCCATTGAAAAGCAACCAGTTACATTAACTGTTTCTCTCTCCATAGGTGTTTCCTGACCTGCTAAGCACTTCCAACACATTCTACTTTTACATTACAAGCATTACGAGAAAGGCCCACTTTCATGTTCAAGGTTTACACAAGCTACTTACCACTGAATTAATTTAATAGACAGCTAACAATTAGGTGTTTCTCAGCCTCTGACATCAACCATGCATATTCCACATGCTTCATGTGCCATATACACAAAGTCCAATGTCAATCTCACTGTGCAAAACTGCATTAGGAAGTTCCAGCAAAAATGACTGAGTGACTAATTTAACACTTCTGTTCAAAAACATTGTGCAAAAGATGCATGATTGAATTTGCACATTGTCATATTTATCGTCTAAAAAACTAAAATTTACTGCAGAATTCTATGTTCCGTTCTGATCAAAAAAAAATCTTGACACATCATCAGTGCACTAGCCTCCATGGTATCAGGACATCCTCAAGGTCTGATGACTTAAAAACCCAGGTCATGCCTTGTTCTCATTGCAACCATCAGGAAGGAGGTGCAGAAGCCTGAAGGCACACGTTTAATGATTCAGGAACAGCTACTTCCCCTGTGCCATCCAACTTCTGAATGGACATTGAACCCATGAAAACTACCTCACTACTTCTTAAGTTTCTATTTTGATGCGCGCGCGCACACACACACACACACACACACAAACTCACAGTTCTCATCCTCTATTATTATGTATAGCATTGTACTGCTGCCGCATATGCTAGTGATGTTAAACCAAATTCTGATTCTGAAGCCAGTGTGATAAAGGTGTGTGCAACAACCAAAATTAACCCCTACAGGCACATCATTAAACCAGCATAGCTCAGAAATAGTACTACAGTGACAATAAAAATCTAATATATCTAGCAAAGTTGATTTTGAAACAATGTTTTTAAGGCTCTATGCAATTCTAAAATAGTGCCATGGATCTTCTTGAATGAGATTTACCAATGAAATACTCAAATAGTCTGCAAACTTCATTAATAAACACTAAACAAAACTCAGCTGAAGTGAGAGAATTAGCACAACCAATGAGGATGTGAGAAGATCCTCTGATCTCACTCCAGATATTTAAATATGAAAATAAATTTTTGACTCAAACTGCACATCTGGCACGGCATGTTAACAACCTCAAGAAGGGCAAGATTTACAACTTTTAAATTAACTTGTACTCAAGCTAAATGGGAAAATGAGACTATCTAGAAGGGAATCTTATTTGGCAGACATCAGTTGGTCTGAGCAGCCTGTCTCTATGCTGTATGACTCTCAAACTCTAAAGCTGAACTTGTAGAACATATATACCGATGCAGGTATCAACAAGGAAAATTGGTTAATGAGAATAAAAAAAATGTTTCAATGAAACATAATATAAAACCTGGGTAAATTTTAAAGCAAGCTCATGAACAAATTCAGTTTCAGGATACAACGTTATGACTTGTGGATGGTAACATTATTGAGAGGAAATGATCTGAACAAAGCTATTGACAGTTAATTGTAACATTGGGTATTCAGGTGCAATTCACTAATACCCAAAATTCTGCTATCCTTTAGGCTATGTATGTGATCAATCTGTGCTCTATATACCATTACTTTGGAAATTCCAGACGTAACGGTCAAAGAAGATAAACAATCTCCTTAACTTTCCAAAGTTCATTTCAGTAAGCACTTTCATACAGGAGAGAAAGTTTGTTAACTTCTGACCCAATGATTAATAGTTCTCCTCACAGCCATGGAAGTATCAATGCGATTTTTATTACATTGGTGTGGTCAATTCAATCGGCTGTAGAGCAAATATTCTATTTCTTAAGAAGTTTCTTATTCCCAGCAATTCTGCTGTCTTAATATAACTTGCATTTCACAAACTTTTGTGCACTAGTGCTTGACAAACTGCATATTTCACATCTCTTCCAATTACCCCTAGTGTATTGGAACCTCTAAATCTGGCGATGTATTTACGCTTCTCCCTCTTTCATTTAAATCCACTTTTCTCCTTTGCCAAGAGAGCATGAAAAAGGAATCGTAGACTGTTTTATGCTCTAAAATGATAATACTTCTGAAATTGGCAGCACTAGATAGCATCCACTTTATCCCCTTAGAGCAACTTACATGAATAAAAATAAAGCCTTAAGAACACCTCAGCGGAAAGGCAAAGATGGACTTCAACATATCAGTTATCTCTCCAATTCCAACAGAAAGGTCTATGAGAGGATGTGACAGAGAGAGTACCAGAGTTTACATCGCCATCATCATTTCATAATTTATATTATTCTATCCACATTTTTAATAGGGGACCTTTTCTTTGTGGTCATAAGCTCTGTGCAACAATGATTTTGGCTGGGCTATTAAAATCCACGCTTAATCTCAACGTCACTCTCACATCCAAATGCTAATAATCTAAAATAAACTAACAGTTTTAATATTCATTGGTACATAAATGCTGTGTTACTTTGGTTGATAGCATTCAGTTTTTCACAGTGATTCAAGTCTGCATAAATTTAAATGTTTCTCAAATTTTCCAAACCAGCATCCATCATCAGGGACCCCCAACACCCAAGTCATGCTCTTTTCTCACTGCCTTCATCAGGAAGAAGGTTCTGGATCCTCAGGACTCACACCACCAGGTTCAAGAACAGTTATTACTCCTCAACATCATGCTTTTGAAGCAAAGGGGATAACTTCACTCAACTTCACTTGGCCCATCAGTGAAATATTCCCAAAACTCACTTTCAAAGACTCAGGTTCTCAATATTATAAACAAAAGAAAGTCTGCAGATGCTGAAAATCCAAGCACACACACAAAATGCTGGAGGAACAGCAGGCTAGGCAGCATCTATGGAAAAGAGCAGGATCTCCCAGTGGCCACCTATTTTAATTCCACTTCCCACTCCCATTCTGACATGTCCACCCATGGCCTTATCTACGGTCATGATGAGGCTACACGCACGTTAGAGGAGCAACAACTTATATTCCATCGGGGTAGCCTCCAACCTGATGGCATGAATGTCAATTTCTTGAACTTCTGGTAATGCCTCCCCCTTCTCTAATCCCCATCCCTTTTCCCTCTCTCACCACATCTCCTTGCCTGTCCATTGCCTCCCTCTGGTGCTCCTCCCCCTTTTTCTTTCTTCCATGGCCTTCTGAACTTTCCTGTTTCTCCAGCCCTGTATCTCTTTCACCAATTTACTTCCCAGCTCTTTACTTCACCCCTTCCCCCTCCCAGTTTCACCTATCACTTTGTGTTTCTTCCTCCCCTCCCCCAACCCTTTGACCCCTCATCTTTTTTTCTCTAGTCCTGCCGAAGGGTCTCAGCCTGAAACGTTGACTGTACTCTTTTCCATAGATGTTGCCTGGCCTGCTGAGTTCCTCCAGCATTTTGTGTGTGTGTGTGTCTCAATATTATTGCTTATTTATTTATAGCTTATCAGTTTATTATCTTCTTGCACACTTTTGTAAGTTGGTGCGGTGCCTACAAGAAAATTAATTTCAGGGCTGCATTTGCTGATATATGGACTTTTATAAAAATTTACTTTGAACTTTGATATATACATTAAGCCTCAACCAGGATCTAATATAAGAACAAATTAAATAGTTTGCAGGTTTGCAATTTTCCTGAACAATAAAAGCTGCATTCAATTTGAAAATCTGATGCCAGAGAATTGCCGATGACAAACAGAACTCAATATCCTTCTTTGTGATGGAGGAAAGTAATGACCTCATTGAAATAAAGGAAAATTATAAATTCAAATCAACTATAGACTGCCACTTGTCCTCCTGGTGTTGGAGCAAAGGGAGATCCCAAGATCTATTGTCTACAATATAATGTGGGGAATTCTGTGATATCTCGAAATGAAGTTCCAGCTATGTGAGATTAAAAAAATTGATTGGGGGGGGGGGGCAGGCAGGGGTGGACACAGAGTTAAACCTAGCTACTTGACTTTAATCAGAAACTGATAGAGACTTTACAGTGGACAATTCTACACTCCCTCGGAATTAGCTGCAGTTACAGAAGCTGAAACCCTCAGAAAGAAATTATGAACTAAAGAATGAACTGACATGTATGTTTCTTGTACGTTACCATCAATTAGTTCTGCCTGATCACGGAAGTTTGTAGAAGAGGAGGTTATTTCACTCCTCATGTCTCTGCTAGTTTAACTACAGCAATCGAACACCAAGCCTATTATTCTGCTGCCATTCCTTTGGCCAAGCTATTCCTCAGCATCACTTCTGCAGTCTGTAAATATTGAATAATTTCCTATGGTAATTCATCCATACTTACAAGCTTACAAATACATCCATTTTATAATCATCAGAATTGTTAGATGAGAAAGACCAACATTTATCCCATTCACCTTCCACCAAAGAAATTGTTTGATGCATTAATAATGAAGCTGTTTAGTTACATTAATCAACCTCAATAAAATACACCTACAACAAAGAGGGTAGCTGATTCCCTTAATTTGTTTTTGCCACGCCTGCCACTTTCTCTGGAAGTGAGAGAATGAAATGCTACAATCTCAGCAAATATCTGGTTTTAGCTGTATAAGATGGGAGTTCCATGTTCACTTTATTCAGTGTTACTAAAACTTATGTTTGCTTAAATAGACCGTTTTCTGTGATGGCAAACAGACAAAATCGCTCAAACAATAATATTTCAGGTAACTTGACTTTCTGTAACAGCACAATTTCACTTCAGCATTTGATAATACTTTCAGATATTGCAAGTGTCTAATGCAAGCCCCTCTCATGGCTTCAATTCTACTAATAATCATTTTCCGGCATTTGTTGCTACTTAATCCAACACAGGACAAAAAGTCAAATAGAACAATAGCAATTTTAAAAGCCCATGTAAAGGGTTTGAAACAGTTCTAGGGATCTATCGCCAAAAATAATGACAACTTTAAACTCAGCAGTGGTGAGAAAAAGCACATAAGAAATTATCACATCCTCAACATGTCACTGTATTGTTAACATGCAAGTAAATTAAAGGCCATCACGACAGTGTGGAGCCAGAGGCTGTTAAACAGACCATATTCTCTTTATAGTCCAATGAAACATATTTGCTAATCAAAAACACTTGTATACATGCAGCTGGCTTTCACTTTATTCATTTAATTTCAAACAAACTTATTAAAGTTATAATTAAAGGTGGCAACAGCTGCATGTGTTTACTAACTGCCTCAAAGGAAATTGATCTTTAATTGAGGAAGCCATGATTAAAAAGATAATTAGATAATTCTCCATTATAACTCAACTTTGTGTCTAAACCTCCACTTCCACCTCTAACAACTCTTGGATGTGCCTCAGCTCACCTGCCACTGAAATCATTACCAATCTTGTTACTTTAGACTTGATTATTATAACATTGAACTGGCTATTATACATATTTGAACTTAGACCAACTTATACAACTTTTTGAATCCGCCCAATATAACTCATCATATTTTAATCTGAATTCATTCCTGTTCACTCATCTCCCTTGTGCTCATGAACCAATACTGCAGCCCAAAATGACAATGTACAGGCAGTCTCCAGGTTACGTACGAGTTCCTTTCCTGAGTCCGTCTTTAAGTCAGATTTGTACGTAAGTCGGAACAAATATATCCGGTATTATTTAGCGTCAGTTAGTCAAACATTTGACTTAGTATACAGTACATATTTTACCTTTCTATGCACATAAAACACTTAAGAAACATATGTATTCCAATAATTAAACTACTGCATTGCTTAGTAATAATTGTAGCTTTCATCGGGGCAGGGCCTTTCACATGCTCCATTATTCTCACTTTATCCATTATCCTTTAAAATTGTTCCGATTGTTGACCGACTGTAGCCTAAAGCTTTTCCAACGACCGATGGCGTTCCATCTCTTTCCAAACGCTTTATTATTTCCACTTTATTTTCAATCGCGATCGCTTCCCATCAATGGAACAGAAACACTGCGGGTGGCAGGTACCGAGCTGCGCCGGCTCCCAAGGACCACCACAGTGAGACAGGTTAAATGGGACAAGTGGGGGTTGCGCTGGGTTTGAGTATTTGATTCTCCACAATATTCTGCGTGGGAATTTAAACTGGAGGTGGCAGTGTTTTTTTTATGAGGTAAAGTTGTGAGCTCAACATTAACCCGGCACGGATGGTACGGGAGTCACTGGATTGACATCAACCCAGCACGAGAGCAGTCTGTCACTAAATCGAACACAGGAACCTCCGTTCTCCAGCCCGGCGCTGATCTCACTGCGCCACCAGCCTACCAGAACGGGGGGAGGTCAGGGTGAATCTTACTAAGGAAAATATTAGCCAAATACAAAGTTAAACACTCAACACAGTGTCAACGGCTATGCCTTAAAATGGTGGACGGCGTTCTCCTTCCTCAGTTCGTAAGTACGAGGTGTCTGTAAGTCAGGTGTTTGTAACTCGGGGACTACCTGTATCCTGGTTTTAAAATTCTTAAGGCAGCCTTGCCCCATCCCAACTTTCTGCACCCTGATGCTTTCCAGACTTCATATGCTCCTCTAACATTGGTGCTGTGTGTGGATTTCAACTATGCTGCCATTGAAGCAAAATGTAATAATTTTTGAGGATGTACCAAACAGGACAGATTAGAGAAAACTAGAGATGCAATTAATTTAAAATTTCAAAAGATGTGAAGACATCTCACAAGAGATTGTTACATACATACAATGAAGAGGATCAAAGCCAGCAGTTTTGGTAAGGATTTCTTCAATGACAACATAAAATACCTTCATTTGGCCCATCATGTCCATGCTGGCTCACAGAACAATCCCAATTGTCCAAATACTTCCTGTAACCACAATTCACTCATATGCTCAGCAACCCATTGTCCTTCATCCCCCAGCCCACCCTCATCCAAGTGCCAACTCTACCCTGCAGGCAAATTGACAGTAACAATGATAATAGAGTGGCTTGCTCTAATTCTGGGAAGCAGTTCAAGCCGAGCACATTGTGTACACCTGGAGTCACACGCATGCCAGAGTTGCTAAGGGTGACAGATTTCTTTCTCAAAGATCACAAGCAAAATGATGAGTTTTTTTGGATTTTTAATCATGTTTGATATCCTTATGACCCACATTACGGGATACTACCTTAGTTTTGTCGTTCCAGATTCCACTTGGTAGGCTCATTCAGTAAGTAGTGCTTTCAATTACATTTCAATTTAAAAGCCACAGAATATCTTCAACATTTGTCTGCAAGGTAAATTCTCTACCAAGTGTTATAATGCACCACTCAGATCTGTCTAATTTGATTTTGAGTTTTCTCATCTCGGGCAGGAGTATATTACAACTGCTATCATTCCCTTGCAATACAGTGGATTCTGATTTATTGGGAAGAGCTCATTTTGGCCCCAGTTAGCCAAAGTTTCATGGAAATAGTTAAAAAGATATAAAAAAAGACAAACTGATTAACAAATTATGTATTTAAATGAAATACTGGACAAATTAGAACACTACCAATAGTACTACAGTACTATAAAAGTATGAATTAGTTCCTAATAGTTAACAATGGAGGAATTCATCCAGCGTACACAATGAACAAAATCAGTGCCAACACCTAAAGCAGATTGCCTTCATACAATCCTTTCAGCCATTGCATCCCCTAAATCTTCCTCTCCAAAGTAACATTCAAGGTGATTGTCAATACCTTCAAATTCTTCGTAGTTCTTAACTTGAAGTAGTGAAATAGTTTCTGGCATCTCCAAGCCTGAATGCTTGAAACTGCAGTGAGAAAAGCAGATCTGAATTGTCTTACTGCTTATTTCTCGCCAACTATCAGTGACAAAAATCTCTGCTTTTTGAACACAAACACATATGACTGAAGATACTTAAAACAAACAAGAGAAAATCTGCAGATGCTGGAAATCCAAGCAACACACACACACACACACACACACACACACACACACACACACACACACACACACACACACACACAAAATGCTGGAGGAACTCAGCAGGCCAGGCAGCATCTATGGAAAAGAGTATAGTCGACATTTCGGGGAGAGACATTTCAACAGGACTTCACTTGCTGAGTTCGTCGAGCATATTGTGTGTGATGCTACTTAAAAACTGTTAGCTCTAATGTGTGGTGCCTACACAAGCACATGCATCTAACGCTTGTCAGAAACTGCTTGGCAAGCAGGTAGCGCAGTGTCCCAAATAAACAAAGGGAATTCTGACTATTTTCTCAATTCATCGTTTCATTAAGAATTGTCCCCAATACACGGCTACACCCCAGATTAACAGACAGCCCACTTAACCGGAATCCACTGTACTATTTTTTGAGAAACTGTCTGACAACGAGGTTGATTCAAGATGAGATAATTAAATAATTAAGCAACATTCACTGAAGGCTTCCATCTGAAGAACAGCCTCTTAAGGAAAGTACCAGAAAATTACTTGTAAAACTGCAGAAGAGTTATCTTCTTCTGAAAAGAGGGTAGTGTTTTTTTTAAATATATAAATCCTTATGCTGAATACAATATTAGAGAGTAGGGAATTTTATTTGCCTAATATTGTTAAATGTTTCAATCAATTCCCTTAATTAAAATAACCTCTACATTGGACATTACTGGAGTTTCGATTTATTTCCATCTTGTCCTACTTGTTTTACACCCAGACTGAATCACCTGTCATTTAATCCTATAATCCTTTGAAGAATTCTCCATCTATTGAGCCCGGAGGCACCACCTCTGTTTCAGTATGGTACCCTTTCCTCATCCATCAACACACTTTCCCCAGCAATACAAAAGAACAGAGGTCCCTATACACAAACCTGCCTTCATTTCCATGTACTCAAGCACTAGAAAGTACATACGTTACTCATTAAGTAGCACAAGGACATCATCAAATACCACAGGAACAATATTAGTGTCAATTTTAAATAAGATTTTCTGTTCTTCAGTGTGTTCCTTCTTTCACATTCTTAGAGGCAGAAATACCAACAGAGCTATCTATGAAGTGAATTCTAAATGATAAATTTCTCCAAAAACAACACAAGTCTGAATCACTGACAGTAAAAGTCCAATGTGCCTCATCACCAGAAATGTAAAAGCAAAAAAGTTTCACTGTCACACCACAGAAAACAATTCATTAAAATTGGCTGTGGCAAATACCATTAATATGAGTTAGTCATACAATGGACAGTGATATTAATAGGGCTATAAAAGAAAATTCCAGTAAAACCACTCAGATGGATGTTGTGCCAAATTTTAAAGCAACAAATCATTAATTATCACATTGCTATTTGTGGGTGCAGATTGTGTGTAAATTTGTTGCTCTGTTTCCTGAAACTGGCTGGATTTCATAAATTATTGCTATTAAAATTCTTTGGGACATTCTGAAGATGACAAGAAAGGCATTACATAAACTTTGTATGATCAATATTCAACATGAAAATGACAATAAAAACAGAAATTGCTGATAATACCAGGTGAAGAGAGAGAAACCACATAAACATTTCATATGGACTATGATCTTTTTTTAAGAATGGAAAAGAAAGTGATAAACCACTTAATAATTATGTTAATTCAAAATTGCTAAACAATTTGTAATGCATTCATAATAATATATTTATATCAATATATGTTATATATAGGGCACAGATAGTCTGCTTGGACAGAGTGGGCAAAGGGCCTGCCTGCTTCTATGCAAAATGACCTTGGTTATCTCTAGAAAGCATGTTATACATGCATTCTTTTAAAATAAAGAATTTATAGACTTCACAGTGGAGTAAGCCTGTTAGTCTTAATCAATAAGCTAGTAACACACAGTATAAACAACACACACAAAATGCTGGAGGAACTCAGCAGGCCTGGCAGTGTCTGTGGAAAAGAGTACAGTCGACATTTCAGGCCAAGACTCTTCAGTAGAACAGGAGGGGGCAAAAAAAGAGGAAAAAAGCTGATGAGTAGATTTAAAAGGTTGGGGAAGGGGTAGGACTGAGAAAAACACAAGGTGATAGGTGGAACCTGAAGGGGGAGGGATGAAGTAAAGAGCTGGTAAGTTGATTGATGAAAGAGATACAGGGCTGGAGAAGGGGTGTCTGATAGAAGAGGACAGAAGGCCATGGAAGAAAGAAGAGGGGGAAGAGCACCAGAGGGAGACAATGGTGGACAAGGAGATAAGGTGAGAGAGGGAAAAGAGGATGGGAACTGGTGAAGGAGGAGGGGAGGGGGGGGTGGGCATTACCGGAAGTTAGAGAAATCAATATTCAAACCATCAGGTTGGAGGCTACCAAAATAGAATGTAAATGTTGTTCCTCCAATCTAAGTTTGGCCGCATCATGACAGTGGAGGAGGCCATGAGTAGATGTACCTGAATGGGAATGGGAGGTGGAATTAAAATGGGTGGCCATTGGGAGATCCCACTTTTTCTGGTGGACAGAGCATAGGTGCTTGGCGAAGCAGTCTCCCAATTTATGCTGGGTCTTACCGATGTACAGGAGGCCACACCAGGAGCACCAGACACAATATATGACCCCAACAGACGCACAGGTGAAGTGTCACCTCACCTGGAAGGACTGTTTGGGGCCCTGAATGGTAGTGAGGGAGGAGATATAGGAACAAATTGTTCCACTTGCAAGAATAAGTGCAAGTAGGGAGATTAGTGCGGAGGGACAAATGGACAGGAGAGTCATGTAGAGAGTGACCCCTGCGGGAAGCAGAAAGTGGGGGGGGGGGGAGTGAGGAGAGGGGTAAGATGTGAAAGGTGTGCTTGCTTGCTTGGTAGGTGAGGACAAGCGGACACCTACCCCTGGTAGGGTGGCAGGAAGATGGGGTAAGAATAGACCCAGACACGTGTGAAATGGAAGAGATGTGGTTGAGGGTGTCATTGATGGTGGAGGAAGGGAACAGACAGAGATACTTTATTGATCCCGAGGGAAATTGGGTTTCATTACATTCGCACCAACCTAGAATAGTATAGAAATAGAGCAATATAAAACCATAAATAATTAAATAATAGGTAAATTGTGCCAAGGGGAAATAAGTCCAGGACCAGCCTATTGGCTCAGGGTGTCTGACACTCTGAGGGAGGAGTTGTAAAGTTTGATGGCCACAGGCAGGAATGACTTCCTACGACGCTCAGTGTTGCATCTCGGTGGAATGAGTCTCTGGCTGAATGTACTCATGTGCTTAACCTACAGAAGCCCCTTTCTTTAAAGAAGTGGGACATCTCCTTCGTTCTGGAATGAAAAACCTCATCCTGAGAGCAGATGTGGTGGAGGTGGAGGTATTAAGAGAAAGAAATGGCGTTTTCAGAAATAACAGGGTGGTTGGAGTTATAGTCCAGGTAACAGTGAGAGTCTGTGGGTTTGTAATAGACATTAGTAAATAAGCGTCTCCAGAGATAATATAATACAAATTTGTAAAAAATATATAAAAATATAACAGTATAATATGAAATATATAAACAAAAATAATTCTAATGACAATAAGCTTGGCAGATTTCAATTAGTAGCAACTCTATTTTGAGTTGCTACTAATTAGTTGGGCTAGAAGTAAGTAATCCTGTGCAGAGTTTGCAAGGAACCTACACTAATCTGGTGGCAAGAATAAGAATACTCAGAAGATTATACAAGCTGCTCTAACTAGGACCAGCTGTTCTTTTCTAGTTATCAGGTTTACATGAACAAAGCATGTCAGCGTGCTTCTTAGATGACCCACAAAGGCTCAGTATCCCGTAACGTAAACTCACTTCCCAGCTTACAGTATATTATGCCATTTGCTGTGTGTGAATACAATCAAAGAATATATCCAAATACAATAGAAATAAACAGTCAATTTTCTATTGCTAGCGTCGTGGTTTCATTAAACACACTGGTTAATCTTATCAACGGAATAATTAAATTCATTTGGCTTCAACGCTTGAAACTATAACAAGTAATGTTCATGATGAAAAGTCATTGACTTTAAGGATTAACTTTTGTTTCTTTTTCACAGCAGCTGCTTGTCCTGTTGAGTATTTCTATTTTACTTGAATTGATATATATGCAACAACTTTTGCATTCTACCTTTTTTCCATGTTCCACAATATTATTTTCAACACTTTAATATAAAAAACTGTTCAAGCTTGTAAGGCACTATTTATACAATGCTTTCATATCAGATATTTTAATAATGTGCAAATGTTTCACACTTCAAAAATAATTGTACTTGTTTTATAATTATTCAAATCAGAAATATTTGTCATTCCTACACTTTCTAAAGCACTAGAGAAAGAAAGAAAGTGAAGAAAAGAGAGAACATATAAGAGAAGAAATAGTGATTAAATAATAATGATTAGAAAAGGCGTACACTGCAGTCAAATTGCAATTTACCCGGAGAGATTACAAGAATGACTAATAAGGATGTTGCCTGGACTGGAGGATTTGAGTTATAAGGAGTTAATAAATAGTCTGGGACTGTTTTCTCATGGAGCACAAGAGAGCTGAGAGGTAAGATGACAGAAATATATGAAATTATGAGAATTATAGATTATGTAAATAACCAGAGCTTGTCTCCCATAGTAAAGATGTGTAACGCCAGAGAACATAGGCTTAGGATAAGAGTGATGGAGTTTAAAGGGGATATGAAAGGTAAAATTTTTCACATAAGTGTTTGATATCTGGAATGAGCTGCCAGAGCAGATGGTAAAGACAGAAACAGTCAGAACATCTAAGAGCTATCTGGATAAAGTAACTGAATGAGCAAGGCTTATGCTGGGCTGCAATCATCCTGAGAGGTAGTTTGTTGGTGAGGCTGCATGAGGTTTAAAAAGAGCTCAGGGCTTCTCAGAACTTCTTGGCAGGTTGCAATCACCACAATCTTAGGCACTCAGCAGAGGCCAATAAAAAGAAGCGAGATGAAAGCGGAGTCACCACTGTGGGAGTAGAGCAGCCATTCTGGGAAAGGTCCAATGTTAAGAGTGGTCAGGTTTTGAATCATGAGCTTGGGTGAGAACAAGCACAGGCTATATCATGTGCTTAATAAGTTAGAGGTATAACAAGCAAGATTGTAGTCCAAGCAGTGGAATGTTCCTCC
This sequence comes from Hypanus sabinus, assembly GCF_030144855.1. Classification (NCBI taxonomy): domain Eukaryota; kingdom Metazoa; phylum Chordata; class Chondrichthyes; order Myliobatiformes; family Dasyatidae; genus Hypanus; species Hypanus sabinus. Next base: position 78,138,408 of record NC_082719.1, read on the forward strand.
TATGAGATGTGGGATTCCAGGGTACCTGACAGTCTCCCTGATGACTAAAACTACAAGTACATCCACCTACAGCTTCTTACTGAGAAGGTTAAGGAACTGGATCTGCAGCTGGATGCCCTCAGGGCCATCCCGGAGGATGAAAATGACAAAGTGAGACCTTTACTGAAATTGTCACACCCAGAATGCAGGCTTCAGATAGTAGATGGGTTACCACCAGGAGCAGTCAGTGCAAGGTTCTACTGCGTCCATTCTCCTCAGCAACAAGTATACCCCTTTGGATATTCTGGTGGGGGGGGGGGTGGAGAGATGACCTATTAGGGAGCAGCAGCAGCAGCCAGGCCAGTGGCAATTTGGCCTACTCTGAGGTTCAAGGAAGAATAAAGTCAGTCAGATACTGATAGGAGACGAGTGTTTGGAGATTGGACATGAATTTCTATGGTTGAGCAGCCAGAAACCATGGTACACACTGGCACCAATAACATAGGTAGAAAAGGAGAAGAAGTCTTGTCCAGTGAGAACTGGGTTTTGAAGCGCAGGTCCTCCAAGGTAGTAATCTCTGGATCATACCCAGTACCACATGTGAGTCAAGGCTGGAACAGGATGATAGTACAGATTAACGAGTGGCTGAGGAAGTGGTGCAGGGGTCAGGACTTCAGCTTTCTGGACCATTGGGATCTCTTCTGGACAGGTTTGACCTGTACAAAAAGGATGGGTTATACTTGAACCCAAGGGGGACTAATATCCTTGTGGGCCAGTTTTTTTTTTAGAGCTGCTGGGGAGAGTTTAAACCAAGCTGGCAGGGGGATGAAATCCAGAGTGATAGGGTTGAAGATGGGGCAATTGATATACAAGTTGATGTAGTGTGCAGTGAGACTGTGAGGAAGGACAGGCAGCTAATAAGGCAAAATTGCAGTCAATGGGATGTTGAACTGTAACATGGGGACAAATACAGGACTGAGGGTGTTATAATTGAAAGTACACAGTATACAGAATATGGTAGATGATCTTGTTGCACAATTAGAGATTGATAGGTATGACATTGTGGGCATCACTGAATCGTGGCTGAAAGAAGATCATAGTTGGGAGCTTAACATCCAAGATACACATTGTAAATCGAAAGGGCAGACAGTTAAGAAGAGGGGGTGGCATGGCTCTGTTGGTAAACAGTGAAATTGTGCCAGTGATGTTGTGGGGGTGGAACTGGACTCTCTGACGGTGGTGTTTGAAAAGAGGATGCTGTCCAAGTTGCATGCCATCTTGGACAATGACTCCCATCCACTCCATAATGTACTGGTTAGGCACAGGAGTACATTCAGCCAGAGACTCATTCCACTGAGATGTAACACTGAGTGTCATAGGAAGTCATTCCTACTTGTGGCCATTAAACTTTCCAACTCCTCCCTCGGAGTGTTAGACACCCTGCGCCAATAGGCTGGTCCTGGACTTATTTCCACTTGGCATGATTAACTTATTATTATTTAATTATTTATGGTTTTATATTGCTATATCTCTTCACTATTCATAATTGGTACGGCTGTAACGAAACCCAATTTCCCTCGGGATCAATAAAGTATGTCTATCTGTCTGTAAATCAAATACTTGTGGATTGAGTTCAGAAACAGGAAGGGTAAAAAGACCCCAATGGGAGTTATAACTAGGCCTCCAAACCATAGACAGGAAGTGGGATATAAATTACAACAGAAGAAAAAGGCATGTAATAAGGGCATTGTTATGATAGTCATGGGGGATTTCAATGCCTATGTTCTCTGGCGTTACACATCTTTACTATGGGAGACAAGCTCTGGTTATTTACATAATCTATAATTCTCATAATTTCATATATTTCTGTCATCTTACCTCTCAGCTCTCTTGTGCTCCATGAGAAAACAGTCCCAGACTATTTATTAACTCCTTATAACTCAAATCCTCCAGTCCAGGCAACATCCTTATTCGTCATTCTTGTAATCTCTCCGGGTAAATTGCAATTTGACTGCAGTGTACATTGAGAAAAACAGGTTGGTTCTGGATTCCAAGTGAGGGAATTTGTAGATTGCTTACAAGATGGCTTTTTAAAGCAGCTTGTTGTTGAATCCACTAGAGAATTGGCAATTTTGTATTGGGTGTTGTGTAATGAACCAGGTTTGATTAGGGAGCTTAAGATAAAGGAAACTTAGGAGCCAGTGATCATCGTATTGTAGTTTAAAAGGAAGAAGATAAAATTATATACAAACGTATATAAGTAAAGGAAAAGAGCAGGCCAAAGTTGAATGGAAAGGGACACTAGCAAGGATGACTGCAGAACAACAATGGCTGGAATTTCTGGGAGCAACTCAGATGGCGCAGAATAGATAAATCCTAAAGATGCAGAAGTATTCTAAAGGGAGGGTGAGGCAACTGTGGCTGACAAGGGAAGTCAAAAACAGCAAAAGGCACATAACTGAGCAAAAATTAGTGGGAAGTTAGAGGATTGGGAAGCTTTTAAAAATCAACAGAACACAGATACAAAGCCACAAGGAGAGAAAAGATGAAATATGAAGGTAAGTAATGCCATAATATAAGAAGACACCAGAAGATTTTTCAGATATACAAAGAGTAAAAGAGCAGCAAGAGTGTATTTTGGATTGCTGGAAAATGACACTGGAGAGGCGGTATGGGACAAAGAAATGGAAGATGAACTTAATAAGTATTTTTTTTATCAGTCTTCACTGTGTAAGACACAGTTTGTCTGAAATTTGAAGGTGTCAGGATGCAAAAGTGTAGTTGCTGTTACGAAGGAGAAAGTGCTTGGGAAGCTGAAAGGCCTGGAGGTAGATAAGTCATTTGGGCCAGATGAAATATACCCCAGCATTCCAAAAGTGGTAGCTGAAGGTAATAGTAATGATCTTTCAAGAATCAGTAGATTCTTCAATAGTTCCAGAGGCCTAGAAAATTGCAAATGTCACTCCACTCCTTAAGAATAGAGTGAAGCAGAAGACAGGAAATTATAGGCCAATTAGCCTGACTTCAGTGGTTGGAAAGATGTTGATAATACATTTACTTTGAACTTTCCAACTTTGACTGTTCATTTTCCCTCAGTACCATATAGTTTGCTGGCATCCTCCTTCAAGGTTCATTAAAGGATGATTTTCAGTACCCAGAGAATGCCTGCATTGTGGAACCACATGTCAAATGAGGAATCAACAGCTTTGACAAGGAAGGAGAGAGACGGTGAGCTCTAATCCGAATCTTGCGAGTGAAGATCAAACACTGCTGCTCAAAGTTGTACCTACTGACATTTTAACTGCTGGTTTCAACAAAATTAACCACTAGTGATTTTATAAACTATATAAAAAAATTGGGCAATATTGATCCAGGCTAAAACCAATTATTTGGTTACTGGATATGAAGTCATCCTCACTTAAAGATGCAAGGATAACATCTGTACACCAGTAGATCCAAACAGGAGTTAAACATTATGTATCTTCTACATGATACCATGAGACTGCATTATGATTTGTACTATCCCCAGAGGAATACAAAAGAAGAGTTTCAATACACAGTGAACATTTCAACTTTCACTCTTAATTCAAGACATCTAGTTCTAGTCTCACCCAACCTCAACAGAAAAAGCCTGCTTGCATTTACCCTATCTACAATCCTCAAATTTTGTATACCTCTATTAAGCCTTAACCTATTCAACCTTTCCCCATAACTCAGGTACTCAAGTCTTGGTAAACTTTCTCTGCACTCTTAAATCTTATTAATGTATTTTCTGTAGGTAGGTGCCCAGAACTGCACACAATACTCCAAATTAGGCCTCACCAACTTCAACATAAATCCAAACTCCCGTATTTAATACTTTGATTTATGAAGGCCAATGGTCCAAAAGCTCTTTATAACCTTATCTACCTTTGATACAACTTCCAAGGAAATACAATTCTGTATTCCCAGATCTTTCTGTTCTACTGCACTCCACAGGGCCTGTCTTAAGTCCTACCCTGGATCGTCCTCCCAAAGTGCAACATCTCACACTTGCCTCCATTAAATTTTGACTGTTTTTTCAGCCCCTTTTCAACCCACTTATGTAAACAATTTTGAATTAAAATAATGCATGTTCCTCTTCTATAATATAGGAATGATTTGGAACAGATTTGAAAGGAATTACAGAAATACCTGGCACCCATTCACATGTTGTATTTGTCATGAACTGCAAACCCTTTCAAACCAAACATGATTCGACTCATTAACCTTTTTCTTAGACTTCTGTCAAAGATGAATGAGTTTTATTGTTCTTTTCATTACAACTTTTTGTTTCTATCACCCTTGCAAAAGGAAGATAAAGAACAGAAATAATTTTAAAAGTTAATATTCCTCACCTTCATTTTGCAGTCACTATGGGCCTAACACAATGATGTTACTTTTACGTATTCTCACATTCTGACCAACCATCTATATACTCTACTCTTCGGGTTTCGCTGCTTTTCTTTACTTCTCCCAGATTAGTTCCTTCATTTCTGTAATGCTATTAAGTATGAACGTGTACCATCACTACAATTGGTTTTGATTTTCAAAATCAAAAATCATATTTAATGAGCACATGTCAGTTAAAATTATGAAAGTTCACCTCCACAGCACATGCCAATTATTCTTCAAAATTTGTGGCACTTTGGCTAAGTTGATCCTTCACTCCGCCAAAGGATCCGTCCTTAAAGCATTAACTCATCTGCTTCTCTTTATAGAGCACAATATTCTGCATTTAAAACACTTTCATTTTAATCTCTAATAGAGATCTCCCATGCATAAGCTCCTGTCATCACATACTCTTCCCCATCCGGGAACCCAGTGACAAACTTTTCCATAAATGCTGTCACTGATGTGCTGAATTTAGATGGAACAGGTGCAGAATGCTGTTAAACAGCAAGCTAAACCTGGATGGGGGAGAGGGAGGGTCTTCTGGAGTGTGCTTTCCAGCAACTGGAAAACAAGCTCTGGTGCTCCCCGAATTGCCAAGACCCCATACTTAACACAATTTTTTTTTTGAAGATTTCCACAGCATTAAGCATCAAAACGACCGCTGGCAGAGAACATTTAGTGCACATAGTGCCCAAACTGTAGAAGTTACTATTACTACACTGGATAATATCGATGCATGCACAAACGGGGTTAGGCCATGAATAGTTAAAGCTGCAGAAATTACCTTTTATTACCCTGAGACAGAAAATAAAGCCATCAACTATCCTAAATAGCTTAATATGGTTTGTATGATTTCCAGCTGCTCATTTCTCAGCAGCAAAAGACCACAGAAATCCTAAAATACCTTCTCAATTACATCCATTTCATGGAAGGGTTTTGCAGCTCAGAAAAACACAAACATTATGGAGAACAATCAAGGGTTTGCCTACTCTCTGCAACAATACTCCTAGTCAGTCACATTCTCCAACTTCTACCTAGTCGCTTTGAAATCCTTTTCTGCCTCAAGTATGTATTCAATTCCCTTTTGAATGTGACAATTGAACCTGTTTCTTACATCCATTCAAAGAGTAATTTCTAAATCATGGCCACTCATGACATAAAGAGGTTTCTCCTCATATTGTCTCTATTCTTTTCACCTATCACTTTGGTTCTTGACCTTTCTATCAAAAGGAACAGATTCTCTTTCTTCACTCACTCCAGAGTCTAGATGCATGAAAACATCCTTCAAATAAACTTCAATCCTCTCAGCTCTGAAAACATTTCCAGCTTGTTCAGTTCAGTCTAAAAAACATTCATTCTCTCACAGTAATAGAACACTACATCACAGAAACAGCCCTTCAGCCCATCTAGTCCATGCCAACCTATTAATCTGCCAAGTCCTATTGACCTGCATCTGGACCATAGCCCTTCATACCTGTCCCATCGACATACCTATTCAAATTTCTCCTAAATGGCGAAATCAAGCCCGCATCTACCACTTACGCTAGCAGCTCGTTCCACACTCTCACCATCCTCCGAATAAAGAAATTCCCCCTCATATTCCCTTAACATTGCACATTTCACTTTCAACCCATGGCCTCTAGTTCTGGTCTCAATGGAAAAAGCCTGCTTGCTTTTACCCTATCTATATCCTTCATGATTTTGTATGCCTCTACCAAATCTACCTTCAATTGTCTACATTCTAGGGAGTAAAGTCCTACCCTATTCAACCTTTTCCTATAATACAGCTCCTCAAGTCCTGGCAACATCTTAGTAAATTTTCTCAACAGTCCTTTCTGTATGGAGATGACCAAAACAGGACAACACTCCAAATTAGGCCTCACCAACATCTTATACAATTTCAAATTTACACCCAAACTCCTGTAACTCAATACAGTTATTTATGAAGGCCAACGTGCCAAAAACTTTCTTTATGACCCTATCAACCCATGACACCACATTCAAAGTATTTTGGATCTGTATTCCCAGATCCCTCTGTTCTACTGCACTCCTCACTGTCTAAGACTGACCTTGGTTGGTCCTTCTAAAGGGCAACAACTCACACGTATTAAATTCCATCTGCTATTTTTTAGCCCATTTTACCAGCTGGTCCAGATCCTGCTGCAAGATTTGATAGTCTTCCTTGCTGTGCACTACACCCCGAATCTTGATGTCATCTGCAAATGTGCTGATTCAATTTACCACATGATCATCCAGGTCTTTAATACTGATGACTAATAACAATGGACCCAGCACTGATTCCCGATTCCTATACGACTGATCACAGACCTCCAATCAGAAAGGAAACCATCTACAACCACTTTCAGGCTTCTTCCAAGAAGCCATGTATAATTCAATTTATTACCTCATCTTGAATGCCAAGTGACTGAATTTTCTCTACCTATGTCCTGTGCAGGACCTTGTCAAATGCCATGTAAACAACATCTACCTCCTTGCTTTCATTGATTTGCCTGGTTAACTTTCCAAAAAATTTTTAAGAATGGTTAGACAGACCTACTATGCACAAAGCCACATTGACTATCCCTAATCAGTCACTGTCTATCCAAATACCCATATATCCAGCCTCTTCAAATACTTTCCAATTACTTTCCCACTACTGACATGACACTCACTGGCCTATAATTTCCTGGCTTCTTTTTAGTGCCTTTCTTAAACAATGGAACAACATTAGCTATCCTCTAATCCTCTGTCACTTCACCCATGGCCAAGCGCATTTCAAGTATCTGCCAGCACTTCGGCAATTTCTGCACTAGCCTCCCAGAAGGTCCAAAGGAATACATGGTCAAACCCTGGGGATTTATCCGTCCTCACTTACCTCAAGACAACAAACAGCTCCTCCTTCTATTTGCATAAGGTCCGTGACCTCGCTGCTTCATTGCCTGACATCTATAGATTCAATGTCTTTCTCTAGAGTAAATACAGTTGCAAAAAATCCATTGAAGATCTCCCCCATCTCGTTCAGCTACGCACAGATTACCAATCCGATCTTCCAGAGGATCAATTTTGTCTCTTGCTCTCCTTTTGTTTTTAATATATTTGTAGAAGCCCTTGGGATTCACCTTTACTTTGCCTGATAGAGCAACTTCATATCTTCTTTTAGCTCTCCTGATTTCCCGAAGTGTTCTCTTTCATTTCTTATTTGTTTTTGCCTGCATATACCTGCTGTGCACCCACTTCTTTTTCTTCAATACCAGGGCCTCAATACTTCTCAAAAACCAAGGTTCTCCAAATCTGTTATCCTTGCCTTTTATTCTGACAGGAACATATAAGCTCCGTACACTCAAAATTTTACTTTTGAAGGTGTCTCACTTACTAAGCACACCTTTGCCAGAAAGCAACCTGTCCCAATTCATGCTTGCCCATTCAAAACTCAAGTACATTTATCATCAAAGTATATATACAGAATACAACCTTGAGATTCATCTTCTTGCAGACAGCACAAAAACAAAGCAACACCACAGAACTCCCCCATGCAAAAAGACAATCAGACATGCTTAAAAAAAGATCAAATCATGCAAACAGAAAAAAGTGACCAAATAACACACCAAACATTAAAGATCAAACCACAGAGTCCCCAAAAGTGAGTCCAGAGCCATGAGCCACTGAGGTGAGTAAAGCCAGTCCAGGAGCCAATGGCTGGAACCTCAGCCATCCAGTCAGTCAGTTCAGCACTGTGTCAATGGCTGCAGAACTCAATCCAATTGTGCAAATAGTAAAGTGCATTCAGCACTGAGGACATCAAACCACAGCCACAATCTGCCGAGGTGATCGAACCTTGCAACGTGGGACACAAGATGCCCGTACCTTCCCCCAGAGGCAGTGAGGGGAAGATGACCAGTCAATCGCAGGCAGATGGCACTAAATACCAGTTCGCTTTCTGCTCTCATCCTCGTTTGTTTTAATCTTGCTCTGCACTTTAATTGGCACAGAATAACGGAGCCGGCGACAGGTTTATGTTCCACCATTAGGAATCAACACAGCATACTCCCCCTCCCCCAGGGACGACCATAGCTGTACTCCACACTGAATCCCCCAGGAGATCGCAGAAGCACCAGACCATTCAATCAGCCCAGAATTATATGAAGAAGTAGTAGTAGTATAAGAAGTAGAAGTAAAATAATAATAATAATATTCAGTAGAGTTTGTAAACTGCCCGCAAGACATTGTCTTTGGTCACGTGCCAGAAGCCTTTCTGATACCATCAAAATTGGCCTTTCTCCAATTTAGGATCTCAACCCGAGAACCAGGTCTATTCTTTTCCATAGTTAACTTGAAACTAATGGCATCACGATCACTAGATGCAAAGTGTTGCCCTGCAGTACAAGACGTACACAAACTACTATCACCAGCCCTGTCTCATTCCTGAATAGGAAATCTAGTATTGCACTCTCTCTAGTGGTACTTCCATATACCGATTAAGGAAACTTTCCAGAACACAGCTGACTAACTCATTTCCGTTCAGCCCTTTAACAGTAAGGTGGGGGGAGGGGTCCCAGTCATTATGCGGAAAGTTAAAATCACCTACCATCACAAACTTATTTCTTCCAACAGTCTGCAATCTCTCTACAAATTTGCTCATCTAAATCCTGCAAACTGTTGGGTGGTCTATAATATAACCTCATTTACATGGTCATACCTTACTTATTCCCCAGTTCTACCCATAGAGCCTCATTAGATGAGCTCTCCAGTCTGTGCTGACTGCTGTGACATTTTCCCTGACTAATAATGCTGCCCCTTCCCCTTTAATCCCTGCTGTTCTATCACATCTAAAGCGTCAGAGTGCTGGAACACTGAGCTGCCAGTACTGCCCCTCCTGCAACCAAGTCTCACTAATGACTACAATGTCATTAATTCCACCTTCAGATCCACGCCCTAAGCTCAACATGCCTTTCTAACAATACTCCTTGCATTGAAATATATGCAGCTCAGAATATTAGTCTCACCATGCTCGACCTTTCGATTCCTGACTTTGCATGTAGCCTCAACAACAACTTTCTCCACAACCAATCCACTATCTGTTCTGGCACTCTGGTTAACCCCCTGCAACTCTAGTTCAACCCTCAACCCTCCCCCTACCCCTCCCCATCCATGCTACCAGCAAACCTTTCTGCTAGGATTTTAGTCCCTCTCCAGTTCAGGAGCAAATCATCCCTTTTATACATGTCAAACCTTACTTGGAAGAGAGCCAAATGATCCAAAAATCTGAAGTCCTCCATCCTGCACCAACTCCTTAGCCACATTTTAAACTGCACGATGTTCCTATTTCTGGCCTCACTAGCACATGGCACGGATAACAATCTTGGATCTCCTGTCCTTTAACTCTGACCTCACCCTACAGGACCTCGTTGTCCCTCCTACCCATGTCACTGGTACTGATATGGACCATGACTTCTGGCTGCTCACCCTCCCAATAAAGAATGCTGTGGACTTGATCCAAAATGTCTCTGACACTGGCACCGGGGAGGCAACAAACCATCTGGGAACCTCTTATCCCAGCAATCTCCTTTCTGTTTCTCTGACCAACAATCATACTATAATACACACTGTGGATCATTTTTTCTCTCCCTTCTCTTCTGAGCCACAGAGCCAGACTTAATGCCAGAGACCTGACCACTGCGGCTTTCCACTGTTAGGTCATCACCCCCACACCTTCAAAAGTATCCAAAGCAATATACCTGTTGAGGAGAATGACCAGAGGAGTACTCTGCACTGGCTACCTATCCCCTTTCCACCTCCTGATGATCACTCAGTTATCTGTGACTTGCATCTTGGGTGTAACTACTTTCCTGTATGTTCTATCAAACCCTCAACCACCAAATGATCTGGAGTTCATGCAGTTTCAGGTTCAATTTCTTAATAGAGTCTGTTAGAAGCTGCAGCTGGACGGCACTTCTTGCAGTGTAGTTATCAGGGACATTGGTGGTCTCCCTGCCTTCCCAAATCCCGCAACAGGAGCATTCCAGCATCCAGTCTAGCAACCTTACTGTTCAAAGTGTGCATTAAGAAATAAAGAAAGAATGAAGAATGACAGAAATAACCTACAGCCTTTACCCCTTCTCATTGAAGCCTCGATGAGCCAAAGCCTCAACTCCCCACTCCATCACTGGCTCACTCACACAATGGCTGCTCCACTTAAATGTGACATTTTTTAATTAGTCCTTGCCAAATGCCTAATTATCACAATCCAATGTCACGTCGGGACTACAGTGTTCAAAATGAGCATACTTGGACCATTCTCCTGAATATTTTAAAAACCGTCCCATGGACCTAGATATTGTTCAAAAGTTCAATGACCAAAACAGTGCAATACTTCTATGGCTATTGGGCCAGTGTTTTATGGAGGTTCACCATAATTTCCATGTTATTGTACTTCTGTGTCTCTGAAATATATACAGTAGATTTAGGTTAATTGGGCCTTCAGTTAATTAGGACAGCTGCTTAATTGGTGCAGTAGAGTGCTGCTGAACAGTTTCGAACCAGCATCAGTTATATGCACTTGCATGGTCATTACACACTACATCAGAGCAAAGAGTTTTTATATAGCATCAGTTGTGTGCGCTTGTGTTCAAAAAGCAGTGACTTTTGTCATTGATAGTTGGTAACAAATACGCAGTACAGGATTCCCCTGCAATCTGAAGGTAGAGCGTTCCTATGAAACCGTTTGTAATCCGAAATGTTGTAAAGCAAAGAAGCAATTACCATTAATTTATATGGGAAAATTTTTTGAGCATTCCCAGACCCCAAAAAAAACAACCAAATCAAAGGAATTAACACATAAAACCTAAAATAACACTAACATAAAGTAAAAGCAGGACTGATATGATAAGATACCTATGGGGCCACCTGTAAGACAATCCAGAACAGTTTTTCTCACTGCAGTTTCAAGCATTCAGGCTTGGAGATGCTGGGAGTGAAAATGAAATTTCACTACTTCAACAATTTAGAAACTATGAAGAATTTGAAGGGATTTACAATCATCTTGAATGTTACAATGAAAATGAACATTTGGAGGATGCAATTGTTGATAGCATTGTATGAAGGAAGGACATTATCTACACCAGGTGTCTGTGTCAATTTTGTTCATTGTGTACACTGGATGAATTGCTCCACTGATAACTACAGGCAGTCCCGGGTTATGAATGAGATCTGTTCCTAAGGCCTGTCTTTAAGTCGAATTTGTAAGTAAGACGGAACAGGTACATACGGTTCTTATTTAGTGTCAGTTAGTCAAATGTTTGTCTTAATATTGGTAACTGTATGGTAAACTTTGGTGAACCTCTCTGTATTAGGATCTTGCTCCTCTAACTTTGCCATCCCTGCTTCAATGAGGCTTCAGCTAACTCTTTCGTCAAAAACTTTTTCGGTTCTGGAGTTTTTAGGTCCCAGACTTCTTCCTCAAATGCTTTCATCACTTTATCCTTTAAAATTGTTCCGATCGTTGACAGACTGTAGCCTAACGCTTTTCCAATGACCGATGGCATTTCACCTCTTTCTGATCGATTTATTATTTCCACTTTATTTTCAATCATGATCGTTCCCCTTTTCTTTGATGCATCATCAGCAATTGCATCGGACAAGAGAAAAATTTAAGCCAAATAGAAAGTTACACACTCAACACAGTGTTAACGGCAACATGATCCGACTTAAAATGGCGGGCGGCATACTGCTTCCTCGAGCTGACGAACCACTGAAGACCCGCAGTGTTTTCATGAGCATCACAAAGTAGTGCGGCCATTCGTTATTACGAACCATTGTATTTAACTCAAAATTTTTTAATATAATAGGCTTTATGGCAGGCCATTTGTAGTCCATGAGTCGGACGTTCGTAACCCAGGGACTGCCTGTATTAGTAATTAATAGTATTAAGGTACTGTAGTACTATTGATAGTGTTCTAATGTGTTATGCATTTCGTATAAATACATAATTTGTTACTCACTTTGTTTTTCTTATACTTTTTTATTATTTCCATGAAATTTCAGCTAAATGGACCATTAGTCCAGGTACTTTGGTTTCCTCCCAGAAGTACCGCGTAGGTAAATTTCCGTGAATAGGTCAGGGTTAATCCGGGAGTTTCTGAGGCAGTGCTGCTTGAAGGGCTAAAGGACCTACTCCACATTATATGAATGAATAAATGAGAAATACTGGTCCCGATGTGGCCAAATTAACTGGGATCCACTGTACTTGCAATACAAATTAATGCCAATGCCATTCATTAATAAGGAGAATCCTGAAATGCAAATTATGACTTCATTTGAAATTGTATACACATTTTGATTTTCTTAGTTTATGACCTGCTTGATTGATCTTTTTTAATCATCTCACCAGGACGAAAATGAATTTTGTGTATGTCATTCTATTTGTTATTTCAATTGAATATAATCTTGCATCAAACTAAGCAGGGTCATTGATTATAATACAGCAACTGACTACATAGAAATGTATTTTTGTTCCATTATAAAACATATGACAGTAATATTATTTTCCTCAGTGAGTACAATTCTTTACTGTATTCCCATGCACCATGCTGAAATGCAGTGTGAAAAACCAGACTGGCAGATAAATGGTTCAGCATTTTACCCTATCTTAATACAAAAAAAACACATTCTGGTCAACACTCTTTTCTTTCTTTTTCCAATACTTTTATTAACACTCTTAACACATAATGAGAAGCATATATTCCTTCAGATGCCAAACAAGCTAGGAAAATGCAATCATGCATGTTAAAAAATTGCATATTTAAGAGGAAAAAAGATGAGTTAGTTTGATATGGAGGGAAATCACTTACTAAGGATTCACATGCCGCTGCAAGTTTTTCATTGCACTTGTGCATACCAGCACCTTGCATATGACAATAACTCAACTTTAATTTATGTACAGCCATTTCATTCTTTCCCCATGTATCACCTTGAATTGAAATTGCCTCTTCCTTTAAGAGTGGTCTAATCACAAGGGAGAGGCATTTCTAGTTAGGCAAGAAGGCAAAAGTGCATTTATTGCCCTGCTTCCACAAAAATACTTTGCTTGGAACCTTTTAGTGATATTACAAATCATAATTCCATTACCTTGTGCTTACACCACAGATTAGAATGCGACGGAATTTCTGGGTAATGCTCAGAAGGACTTTTAAACAATTATCTTAACCAAGAGTAAGTGCAGAAGGTATCTTTACGCTAAAGGGTAATGGTACCTATCTTACCCCGGACAGTAAGAAGGCTGTTCATCCCCAACTGAGTAGCAACTGGCCAGTAGTCGACTTACTAGAACACTCTCTTTTTACTAGAGAAGGGCTGGGTTCAACCTTAAGGTTGCTAGACAAAAGGTGTAATCCATATAAGTACGATCCTCACGTTATTTTTACAAGAATTAAAGTACTCTGGTTTTTAATATAAATCAATAGGTTTATTTAGGAATAATAATACTGATAATTAATACAATAATAGAGCAAGGCAATAAGCAGTAAATACGGGAACGTAATTGGTTCTTCAGTAATCTTATACGACTACATGTAAGATATAATATTAAGCATAGAGTACTTAGTTTTCCTGAGCTTGTTTGCTGAAGGGTAGAGATGATCTCTGGTGTTGTCTTGCAACGTAGAGGTCTCTCTCTTCAGCAACTCACATAAGTTTTTTTATACTCTTTAGCCCAGGAAATATTATATGTGGTTTGTTGTACTGAGACTTGTACTGTGGTTTGCATTTCAGGATACAGTGGTTTGTACATTAGTCATCATCTTAAGTTTACCCTTTAAACTCTTAGACAGGTGTTGTCTACTTTGACCTTTAAATGTTCAGACTCCATTTTATTTGTTCAGACATGGTACATTGAGTCAACACATCATAGAAACCAGTCGATACCATCACAAGAACATAAAAGCTCATTGGGTCTTCTGAAGAAGGGCATAGAAAAGTTCCAGACTTCTACCTACAAGGATTATACACAAGCTAAATATCCAGATTTTGGAAATCAGAAATAAAAATAGAAAACACTAGGAATATTCAACAAGCCAGAGAATGTCCGTGGAGAGCTGAAGTTTAAGATCACAGAGCTTTGTTTGGAATGGCAGATAGTTGGGAGTTAAACTGGTTTTAAGAAGGAATGAAATGAGGAGAAGAGGAGGGAACAAGTACAAAGTGATTAAAAATGGGATTTCTCTTCTATCTGGTGTGCTAAATGGATGCAGCACTTAGTGCAGGCAGTCAAGTGCACCTGCAGAAATAAACGTCACAAGATCACCAACATTTATCTATACAGGTGGCCCCCATCTTTCGAACGTTTGCTTTACGACAGCTCGCTGTTAAGAAAGACCTACATTAGTACCTGTTTTCGCTAACCAAAGAGGAATTTCGCTTTTACGAGAAAAAGATGCCCACTTTATATATGTGTTACCCCGAGAAAGACTACCATGACTGTGAAGCCTAGGGTGGGCAGTTGTGTGCACATGCATGTACGTGCAGGTGCTGATTTTTTTTTCTCCACATCAATTTTGGCTCGCTGTCTTCCCGATTTTGATAAGTGACACTACACCGTACATACAATATTTCTACTTTATATAGGCTGTATATTTATCATGCCATTCCTGCTTTTACTATATGTTCGTGTTATTTTAGGTTTTATGTGTTATTTGGTTTGATGTTGTAGTTTTTTTTTGAGTCTGGGAACGCTCAAAAATTTTTCCCATATAAATTAATGGTAATTGCTTCTTCGCTTTACGACATTTCGGCTTACAAACCATTTCAAGGGAACGCTCTATCTTCGGATAGCAGGGGAAACCTGTATAAGAAAAAGTTATCAGTGACATTCACCCTGATTGCTATATTAAAATGCAGCCCATGCTGATTTCAAATGGAGTTACCTGTACAGAACCAAATTGTCTCACCTCTGCTGCTCAAAGAATGGGAAGTAGGTCTTAGCTGGAAAGAACTGCCTGCAGGGCAGGCACAGTACAGCAATGTAACAGATCACCATGGAAGTGAGGGAATAGATCAGGGGGAGGGGTACAATAGGGCCACAGGTTTTCAGTGGGTGTGGCCAACATCCTTCAGCAATTCTCCTTACATGTACCATTCCATGTAGGGATTAGTCCTAATCCAATGTGAGACAACGGGTTCTTTACTCAGGCAGAATACGCACCATATTTGTACATGATTAAGATATCAAGCGTTGTGAAAAATATGTGCAGAGAGAAAACTCAGGAAGGCTATGCAGATAGCAGACATCCATGCCCTCTGAGGATCTTTTATCTTGTTTGTGTCTCTTCACTGACTTGCTCTGGGATTTGTTCCTCACTTCCGTAGAAATTGTAATTGTTAAATCGTAGGTTACAAGTCATTGCTCTGATTTCTGAGTATGGCAGAGGTAACACACAATTTAATGAGTTCATCACAAACTGAAATGTACTATAAAAATGTCAGCTGCAGAATGGTGATATGTGCCTATAGGTATATGGCCCAATTTCCCAATGGAAGGGATTAGATCACCACTGTAATAAAACATATGTAAAACTGTTTTTATAGGTGATGAGCACTTCATGATCCTATGCCCTCAAGTTCAAGGTCTGTGACAGAGTGGGTGGCAGGAGAGATTAAATGTTGAAAAGGCAAACAAAGTATATAATGCGAGAAGCTGAAATTTAGGGTGCACAGTGATGTAGCCAGTGGAGCCTCTTGACTTCAAAGCTCCACAAATCTTGGTTTAATCCTGACTTCCTGAACTATTGCCTCGTGAGTGTATGTGCCTCCTCTTGGTGCTCTGCTTTCTTCCCACATCTCAAAGACTTGTAAGTTAGTGGGTTAATAGCCACAATAAATTGCCCTTAGTACTTATGTAAAAAACAGAATCTGGGGGGTAATTAAAGGGATTGAGGCAAAATAAAATGGGATTAGTGTAGACTGAGTGTAAAATGGGTACTTAGTCATCAATGCATATTTGAAGTCTGAAAGGTCTGTTTCTGTGCTTTGATAACATTACGCTATGATTAATTATCTGAAATTAGCAATGGAATTTGGAAAGGATGTCAGAGATCTGGAATACTGATTATTGAACATAACTGAATTCATTGTGGAACTGCAATCAGAATATGCAATGTTGTTTTTCAAGCTTACAATTATTTAATTTTTCAAACTTGATTTAAACAATGAAGTCAAAGACTGAGATGATAGAATGGCAGTGAGACAGATAATTAAAGTGATAGATGATCTCATGCTTAAGTCTGAATCAAAGTTTTCTGTAAAGTTGTCCAACCAATCTTTATTTTGTCTCCTAAATGTAAAGGAGAGCATACAGCACATCCTATTGAAAGAAAAACTAAATTGGTGCTTCTCACAAAAAGACTCATTGAGTTCCTGAATGGTGGGAGGGATGGAGATGAGAGGCCAGAAGTTGCATTTCTTGCATATGCTCAGAAAGGTGCCACAGGAAAAGGATTAGGTATTGAGGAGATAGAAGGGTGAAGCAGGCCATCCTATATGGTCCTCTTAAAATGCTGAATAGGATGAAGGAGGATAGATGTATCTGGCTATGGTGCTTGTTAGAAATCATCTGGTGAGAACCAGGAAAACCTTACCCTGGTTCTGAAAGAAAAATATGTGGTGAAAACAGAAGTACAAGAAATGGAATCAGCTTGTTCAGATACCTTTTCAACCACAGCAGAGTGGTTTATATCACTAAGGGAAAAAAAAACAGATATATTGGGAGAACTGTTACTCCCAGTACATCTGCTCCCTTAATAACACCTTATTTGGAGTAGAAGTGACAATTGAAGCCAAGGATATTAAGATGGCTTAAGAACAGAAAGCAGATTTGTGGTAAACTTGAATAACAGACAAAAAGGTGGAGGAACTCAGTTAAGTTGGAGCATCTATAGGCAGGAAACAGTTGATATTTTGGGGTGAGACCTTTCATTGGGGCTCTGCCCCTTACTTTCCAGTCCTGATGAAAGGTCTAGGCCCAAAACATCTACTGTTTATTTCCCTCCAAAGATGCTGCCTGACTTACTGAGCTCCCTCAGCATTTTGTGTTGCTCAAGATTTCCAGCATCTGCAGAATCTCTTGAATTTACAGTCATGGTAAACTGCAGATATT
This sequence comes from Hypanus sabinus, assembly GCF_030144855.1. NCBI lineage: Eukaryota > Metazoa > Chordata > Chondrichthyes > Myliobatiformes > Dasyatidae > Hypanus > Hypanus sabinus. Next base: position 78,155,944 of record NC_082719.1, read on the forward strand.
TAAAAATAAAGATTGATAGACAGTGGTTTCCCCATGGAGTCAGTACCAATTATATTGCCTGATACATATTGACGACTTGCATGTGAGTGTGGGGGATAGAATACTACTGAGAAGTATGAAGTAGTAAAATCTTGATAGAAAGAGTGAGAGATTATGGAGTCCAAATGGCGTAGTTTAAAAAGCATAGGGACTTAACAATATTTCAGTTCTTGCAAATGATATGACATGTTGAAAGAGCAGTTGGTAAGATCTACTGAATCTGGATATCACCGATGCCTAGAATAAAATAAAGGAAGATCATGTAGAACCATTGTAATGGCCTGGCCACAAGTGAAAGACTGGATCCAACTGGATTCAAGTTGGATCCATGCTTTAGACCATAAAATATAGGATTAAAAGTAGGCCATTCAGCCCATCGAGTCTGCTCTGCCATTCAATCATAGCTTGATCCAATTCTTCCAGTCATCCCCACTCCTCTGCCTTCACCCCATACCCTTTGATGCCCTGGCTAATCAAGAACCTATCTATCTCTGCCTTATATACGCCCAATGACTTGGCCTCCACAGCTGCTTGTGACAGCAAATTCCACATATTTACCACCCTCAGATTAAAGCAATTGCTCCGCATCTCAGCTCTAAAAGGACATCCATCGATCCTGAAGTTGTGCCCTTTTTTCCAAGAATCCCCTACCATGAGAAATAACTTTGCCGTGTCTAATCTGCTCAGGCCTTTTAACATTTTGAATGTTTCTATGAGATCCACCCTCATTCTCCTAAACTCCAGGGAATACAGCCCAAGAGCTGTCAGACGTTCCTCATACGGTAACCCTTTCATTCCTGAAATCATTCTCGTGAATCTTCTCTGAACCCTCTCCAATGTCAGTATATCCTTTCTAAAATAAGCAGCCCAAAACTGTACACAATACTCCAAATGTGGTCTCTTGAGTGTCATATAGAGCCTCAAAATCACATCCCTGCTCTTATATTCTCTTCCTCTAGAAATGAATGCCAATATTGCATTTGCCTTCTTCACAACTGACTCAACCTGGAGGTTAATCTTTAGGGCATCTTGCACAAGTACTCCAAAGTCCCTTTGTGTCTCTGCATTTTGGATTCTGTCCCCCAATCTAAATAATAGTCTGCCCATTTATTGCTTTCACCAAAGTGCATGACCATACACTTTCCAACATTGTATTTCATTTGCCACTTCTTTGCCCATTCCCCTAAACTATCCAAGTCTCTTTGCAAGCTCTCTGTTTCCTCAACACTACCCGTTCCTCCACCTATGTTTGTATCATCGGCAAACTTAGCCACAAATCCGTTAATACTGTGTTATGAAAGTACCACAGCTCTGAGCGGCCGGGGGCCGAAGGAGTGGGAGCAGCCCCCTCCTTCCGGAGAATCGCAAGAGCACCTGTTGAGTAGACCCAGTCGGAGAGAGAGAGAGAGAGAGAGACGTGCCAAATTGCAGGTACCACCAGCGATACAGAATAAAGACAACAGCGACTATTGTCTCATGGAGACCACGTGAAAAGCCTTCGGGCAAGGTGGACTGGTTGAGAGAGAGATTGCATCATCCCAACCTGATTGACACCTGCGACCCCGTGAGGAAATATAAAGGAGAGTCTCGGGGGACAGCCCCTCAGACGCACCAAGAAGACACGAGAGTGTCCCGCAGCAGCGGTAAGCCATTCTGAAGGAAGCCACGTGCGTTAGATTCTGGGAATGGAATTTGTGGCTGGAATCACAGGAAACCGCTTTTAACTAACATCGGGGAGAGGAAACCAACGCTCCCCCGATTTTCACGGAAGATTCATCGAGACTCAGCAAGTTCTTTCTCTTCTCCCCCCAATCTCTCTCTCTCGGGCGCCCCACGAAAAATCCAGCGATTTCCAACGGGCTGAGGCCGGCAGACTTTTAGAGTGACTTTTATATTTCCAACGGACAATCTATTAACCCCTAGACATCAGCAGAGCTCATTTAATAATGATGATTATTAATATACCCGCGCTTTAGATTGAGTGTTGACAATGTGCACTATCTGAATGTATGTATTAACCCTACTTTTGTGTCCCTTTACGAATAAAATGTTTGAAAATAGTGACAACAGACTTCAACAGACCTCTCTATCTTTGCTGGTAAGTTATCCAGTTACGAGATACGTAACAACTGTAGTCCAAATCATTGACATACATTGTAAAAAGGAGCAGGGGCTCCCTATGATGAACCAGAAAGATCTTTCTAGAATGATATAAGAATAAAAGATTTCAGCTACAGGATAGATAAGAGAAGATGGGGTTGTTCACTTTAAAGTCAGAATAATTAACAGGATTTCACAGAGACATCCGTGCTTTAGATTGGGAACAACTTCACTGAGTTTTCCCTTTAGCAGACACAGATTCAATACGATGGGAGAAAGATGGTGGGGGTGTGGGAATGGAATATGAAGGCAATCTATAGAGTGAGTGCAATCCTACAGTGTCTGTAAGGGTGTTGGAAACAGAGTCAATCAGGGCATTCAATCAGGGATCTGATGGACTACATAATTTCCTTGTCAGCTGCAATGACTTGACATAACCTTATATACATCGTGGTACACAGGCAGCATATCATGCCATTTGTAACAAAGATAATTATGCCAATCTTATTTATTCGCTTGGTTGGTCTGACATATCAAAGACAGGAAGAATACTTTCAGTCAGCAACCATATCAAATAAAGTGATAAAAATGAAACCACCAAATGTCATCTAGAGCAAAATCTCTGTACAATCCCAAGTCCAATTTGTGTTCTCCCTCGGTAACTGAATTCAGGACATTAAATCAGGATGACATTATCAAAGGAATTCTCAGAACAATGAAATCCAGCTCAAGTTGTCCTCAGGAGACCTTTCAGCCAATCAACTTCCTACGTGAAAATACAAGCAAGTTAAATGGCAGCAACATCAACTGCTGTGACTTTAACTATTATCATTTGCATATCACAAGGATACCACCTAACTTACTATTAATACACATGAAAGAAGGAAAGGGGAGAAGGCAATAATTTTACTACATCGAAGGGAAATATGACACCTTTCTACTGAATATTTGTCAAAATTTTGCAGCAGATGCTGAATTTATTTCAGTATAGTAAAGCAGAGCAACTTATTTGAACATCCTGTATTTTGCCACTACATAATTCATTATTCCCCATTTCTACTTGTGTAATGCTGATACAAGCTGCTTCAGGAAACCGTAGCCTGATTAAGCTGGGACAGTTTTAGCTATAGACCTGGTACAGCTTGCTATCAATAGCATCTTGCTGAGTCTTGATTAACCAATGTATTGCATTCCACCTGCTGTTAATGGATCAGCAGATGTGTTTGTGAGGAATCTGGATTGGAAATCTAGTTTTGTTTAGGCTTTTTGAATTACCCAAACCAAATGATAATACATCATCACACCTGCTACCATACTTATGCCTGATATTCTTCAGCATAATTACAAACAGCTTCTAGCACAGTACATTTTCACCCTTTAACAGAAGCTGCTGAAACTGAAAATGTTTTTGTGGAAAGAGATTCTATTTTCGTGCCACTGCAGCTCTTGTTGGCACCAGTTCAGGTTTTCCTTGTCTTTCTAATTCCCTTCCCTCATCAATCTTCCTCCCAGATCTGTTGTGCGCTGAGCCTTAGTTTTGCATTTGCAGCCGAGCTGTGATTTGAAAAGAGGAAAAAATGCACAACACACTGCAGTACTTAAAATAATTCAAGATTTGATCAACCATGAAGCTTAATTTCTCACTTGGGTTAACAGTCAAACCAACATTTGAAATGATTCACTTTCTTTCTGTACGATTGACTGAAATAAAGGTGTGCACATGAGTGTATTTATACTTCCAAAAACACGTGAGCATAGCATGTAATAATGCAACAAAGAACAAAACCTTCTTGCAATCACAAAACCAAAACCTTTCAAGGTCATCTGCTGATGTTGTGTTTTTATTGTTGCCAGTACTCCAAATCTCCCCCTTTCCCACCAACCCAGCTAATTAGAAGGTACAAAAGATAAGACAGATCTACAAGCATTGTCATGGTGGATAGCCTCTTTTTCAATAATATAATGAATGCTAATATGCCAAAATACTTGCTCGTTTCTGCAACCTCCATTGTCAAAAAGCAACGCAACTTATTTAATTCTTACATAAACAATCAACACAGGTAGGTTGACATACTGTACATTTGAAGAGACTTAGAAGAAGCAATATTGGCAGGGGCAAGCAAAAAGCATCAGAGCAAAACATAACCTTTACCCAAAAACTGTTGAGATATTTGCGTGCATGCCAAGTCTAGCTTTTGTGCATAAAAGCTGTGGCACACAATCTTACCACATAAGAGAGGTCAAACAATCCAACTTTCAAGAAGGTTCAAGACTTCAATTAAACCACTGCTTACACATATGAATGATCACAATAAAGAGGGAGAATAACTTAGAGAAGCAATGGCCTCAGAATATGTTTTCCTTCAAAAGCGTAGCCTAGCACTGGAATTTTTTTTCACATCTTTACTACAGTAGAAAGCTTAAGATATTACGTGACAGGATTTATACCGTGAGAGCAACAGGATGCAAAGAAAATCACTGCTTGACAGACATTCCTTTTTATGCAGTTCTGGAATTTTGCCACTCTGCTGAGAGCTAGGCCACAAACAATGCATTTGAATGGTGTTAGTCTGAGGATGCCTCACACCACCTGCCGGATATTCCTCATTCTGTGTTAAAACATTGCAAGACCAATAAAACTAGAGGTCATACTTCTAAAACAACTATATAAAATGCAGAAAATTACATTAAACTATTTACAGAATGATAATAAAGTAATTTTGGAAAAAGTTGCAATTTCTAACATGTCCTTTATTCCGCCTTTGTTGGTAAACAAACACAGTCTGGACTTGTGACTATTCTTGCTGATCTTGATGGATACAGCACATGATAGCATATCAACCAGGATGCCATTTGATGAGGTTTTTTTTTGAATTCTGCAAAATTCTAGCTATCTCACACCATCCCAAGTTGCCTTTATTAGGTCATCTGACTACATTCTCAGTCAAGCAGATAATCTTTGGCACAGAACAAGCGAAATACATATGCTTTTTTAAAAAGTGTGCAAATAGCTAAATTAAATAGTTCAACCTCTGTAGCCCTGGATATGTTACGTCAGAAAATACGGTCTCTTCCTTCCAATTTTCTTAATGTCCTATTGTCTTGGATATTATTTTTCATTTGACATGGTTACATAGTGCACAGTATGTCAAAGCAAGATCAATGGCAGCAGATAATACAGCAATGAGGAATGTTGGTAAAACCTCACACCTTTCCTAATCCTCTGCACACCACCTGGCCCCTCTCAAGCCCTCTGCCTTCTTCAATTTCCTACCATCCCTCATTGCTAACGCAGATCACATCACTTCTTAATTACTTCATTATCTTTTTTCCCTCAAAAATTTTTCATACTCAATTTCAATTTGTTTCAATCGAGCCAGATTCACTAAATCAGCTTCTCTCCTTTCACCTCCTCCTCTGTAGCGATTTTATTTCTTTTCTTCTCTCTTTTCCATATCCCTCCTTCCTCCCCTCCCTATATTCTGAATGATGCAAAGGTAGAATTTATCCTCCTGATGTATGCAATTTCCAATGATCAATTCTATTAACACTACCATCCCCAGCTCCCAGTCCTAGTTTAGTGATATCACTGCAGGTTGGAATTGACAAAATGGACAAGGTAGTTTGTCAAATACAGTGATCTGTTTATATTGGGCATTTCTACTGGTTACAAGAAGTTTCCATCAACACTCCTAAAGTTTCCATTGCCACTTTATTTTGTTGTGATAAACGTTTATTACGTTGATAAACTGCCATAAGCTGTACATGGCTGCCCTGGAAAGTAATTTGCTTCAGCTTCATCTTTTTACTCTTCAAGGTTTTGATTCCCAAGCACCTGCCAGGGAGAAGCTACATGAAAGATAAATCTACTTGACCCCATCCTCAGCAATACAGCTGCAGCACGATTTTCTATTCAGCTTCTACTTCTTGGTGACACAAGCCCCAATTTCACCCTAAGGACAACCACCTTTCCACAAGTTATTTGCATGGCCACAGCGATAACTGTGAAACAGAAATTGTAGTTCCCTGACAAGCTGTGTGCTATCAGTGGCAGAATTATATTCCGCACTATCTTCTAGGCTCAAGGATGGTATATTGTTCACCGCCATCAAGTCATCAAAGGCCAATGAGAAGCATGAGAAAGTACTGCAAGAGTAACAACATGTTGTCAAAAACTGACGTGCCCGCATTAAGTGCTAGAAATTCTGGAATACCAATGAATATGTGAATTAACCAGGAAGGTCATAAGAGCTATACATTAGAGAATTTCCAACTGTATTCTGACACTGGACTCCTGACAGATAAAGGATAGTCTGACCATACATTTCAGGACCTAATGTCTGGATGAGAAAGGCATTTTAAAATGCATAATAAACAATACAAGAGATAAATCTACTTTAACTCATCCTCAGCAATAAACCTGCTACAGAATTCTCCTTTCTAATCTAGAAATTTATTTAAGCAAATCCAAGTACAATTGGCTTAACTCAAAAAGGGGAATTTTGCTCATATTTCTGTCTGTCTTAGTATCTATGAGGAAACTTAATTCTTTGGTTGGATGTCTTTTGCCCTAGGTTCTTTATTGGGCATTCGGTTTACTGTGGCACAAACTTTCTTCTTGACCTTATGTTAGTTGGTATAAACAGTTCTCAACATTGTTCTCAACTCCCATTGAAAAGAAACTCCTCGTGTAATTCAGAAAATAGTTTTCAAAACTAAATTTCAAAAACTCCTATGGTTAATCGTTCAACATTGTACTTTATTTCTCCCTGCAAGACACCCCCACGCTGAGTATTAAAGATATCCCTACATATACAGCCACTCTTCTTGCTTATAATCTGTTGAAATTATCTGACTCAATACAATCAAACCTAAATGTTATATCTTTGCAAACTTCCCTTTTTCCTCTACAACTCCTCTTAATGTTTAGCGTCGTCTCTCCACCTAATCCAGAACTCCTTATTTGATTCTGTCTAATTAAGCGTATGCCTTGCCATAATAGCAGAACAGTTCTGATCTATATCCTGATGTTATCTAAAGTGATTATGTCAATGGCATATTATCTCTTCATGTCCTTTACAACCATTGGCATGGATCCTCCACTGCCTATCCACTGCAGTCTAAAAATCACACTCAAAGATTGTGTGTTTTAGTGCCTAAATCCATTATAACCATTTTAAATTAAAAAAGAGAAAGATGTATGTTGTTTCTCAACTTTGTAGACTAGCAGCTTAATTCAAGACCTCTCCAACAATGCAAAGTACTTTAGCAAATATGTGGACAATGCCAGTTCCTACATGAAGCTACACTGAGGGTGATAGTGAAACAGGCTGTCTATCTCAGGAATGACTGCTCCACAAGCACCAAATACAGTTGAGCAGATGCTCCACAACACAAGATCAGCTTCTCACATTACTGAAGTGCAACACAATACCCAGTTATCGGAGTGGGATTGGTTGTTATCCATCACAGGAGCTGGAATATTTCTGGGGAAAGGTAACTAGCACTAGATAAGCTGACTTCCTGAACCCCCTTGAAGTTGACCTACACAGTACATATACAGGACATTTAGAAGAAAGAAACAGAGTTATTCATTCACATCTCCTGTGAACCTGTCACCTTGTACAGAATAATCAAACCATAAATCAGATGCCAAATCTGCCAAACTTGGATGACAGGCCAAGTATATAGAATACAGAATAGATCTCAGAATGGAACACCAAGTGCTACGAATGATGTCTTCACCGAGATGGACATCATTGCATTTGTAGAGACAAATGAAACTGCAGAAGCAAGAATTTGAACAAAAACAGAACATAGAGGAATTCAGCAGGTCAATTATTATCTTTGGAGGCAAAAGGTACATGTCTAATGTCTTTTCTGTAGATATACAATCCTTTTGTTTATTCTCGTTGATAAATTGGACATCAGAAAGTGGCAGTGGCTGATATTTGAAGGAAGGTCTATAAAGAAGAAACTCACACATCAGCATTCACATTAGTCAGCATTCAATTATGTTATAATAACCTAACTACAAGGCACCTGAATTAAAAACTTAGTTGGGTTCTGGCATGCATCAATGTTGACTCCTTACATTAAACTTCAGAGATTTAGTGTGCAAATTGGGAACTAAATTCAGTGAATAAAGATGACTTCTATACTCCCCCCCCCCACCCAGAGTTCAAAGTCCAAAGTAATATTATTACCAAAGTACACATACAACAATGAGATTAATTTTCTTGCAAGAACCCGTAGGAAAATAAAGAAATATAATAAAGCAATACATAACAAAGGACGACAAACATCCAATATGCAAAGGAGGATAAATCGTGTAAATAATAAATACTGAGAACATGAGCTGCAGAAACGTTGAAGTTGAGTCTACAAGCTGAGGAGTAAGTTCAGCGCTGAGGTGAATGAAGCCATCCGTGCAAGACTCCTGCACGTCCTGCCTGACAGCTGTGAGAGGAGAGGGAGATGAGTCGAATGCAGCAAGACGTGACGGGCTCAGATGGTGGATCTAGGCTGACATGGGGCAGTACGGCTGACATTGATTCATTTTCAGCTCTCGGGTACTGGCGCTTTAATGTGGCTGTAAGTCCACTCTGACACTCTCTTTTTGGGCGATGGTCGACCTTCCTCTGCTTCAAGGTGTTGTAGCTGCATTTCTGAGAATCAAGTTCACAGAAACCTTCAGGACATCATAAAATTTCTAGTTTGTTTCGACGGTTCAAAAATGAGTTTCTTAAAAAGGAAATTACAGGCTTAAGGTCGCAGCGACTGTTGTTCAGAGTAAGTACATCTCATAGAATATCTAGTAGTTCTGAGACTGCTCACAAATCGTTGCTGTATATCGCCAGCGTTGTCTTAGCATTGCCCTTTTTGACCCAACATATGTCCCTGTGAAGTGTTCATATTAAGCTCTCGTGGCCCAAGTCAAGTACAATATAATCACCAAAAATCACTGATGAGGGTGGATTCAGAGTGAATAATTCTTCTTTTGGGAGAACCTAGATCAAGTGATAACCCTCATCACCCACAACATGCCCTCTTTCTCATTGCTACCATTGAGGAGGAGGGACAGGAGCTGAAGACACACACTCAATGTTTCAGGAAGTTTCCACCTCTCCACCATCAAACGATGAAGTTATGCATACTATCTCACTAATTTTCCCCTTTCTTGCTGTCTTTCTATGCTACTTATTTAATTTAATTCTATATATAAATTCCTTATCGTAACTTATAGAATTTTTTATTATTATGTATAGCAATGTACTTCTGCCCACAAAACAACAAATTTCATGGCATATGCCAGTGATTCTGCATATGACAACATGGTCTTTCACTATATAATTACCAAATTCTACATTAAGTGGGAACTATGGCAAACAATACCAGAGCTGTGAACTGAAAAGTAAAACGCAACTCCCTGTAGCTAAATTATATAAAAATCACACATAAAGTAGATTTAAAAATGTAATAACTTCCTTATACTTTGCTCATAATGGGCAGCTGATAAAAATCACAATTCACTTGGCTCAACCCAGAACATCTTCACCTCGAGGTCATAAGATTTTGTTTTGAGCTCTCCACCACATCACAAGTGTATATCTAATCTAGGCTACCTCTCCAGTTCAGTAGTCATTTGGTTTAATGAAGAATCAAATTTCAGCAATCCCATGACAGAACATGTCCCAGGGTTACACATAAGACCATAGGACTAAGTCCTAATCCTCTAATCACATTTTCTTCAAGTATGGCTCTTTGAATGCCAAGGATCCATGATTTTATCTTGCCTGCCAATTTATTAAGTATCTTGTGTTGGCAAAAAGGATTCCCATACCTTCAATTCTTCTCATCTGCCTGAGACTGAAAGCCTCTTCTAGGGCTAGTTATCATAATATAATCATTCTAAGCTGGGCACAGATTTTCCCTGTCAGTCAAGATAAAGCTTTGCAGCTTTGCAGCAGTGTCAATTGGTACATAGTGTTCCAAAAGAAGAAAAAAGTCCCCCCAGAAAGCCCGAGTGTCAGAGTAACAGCATCAAAAAATAAGAGGAGTTTTAACAAGATGTTGCTCTGTATAAAATTGTGAAAGGCCCACAACACATTGTTCTCAACTCCCATTGAAAAGAAACTCCTCGTGTAATTCAGAAAATAGTTTTCAAAACTAAATTTCAAAAACTTCTATAGTTAATCGTTCAACATTGCACTTTATTTCTCCCTGCAAGACACCCCCACGCTGAGTATTAAAACTCTCACCCACTCACTGGCATGCAGAGCGTTAGTGAATGACATGTTGGCAGCAAAGCAGACTTATTCACACATTCTCCTCTTCTTCTGCATGACAGGACTCTACCCAGCAACCACTTCAGTTTCCATGACAACATTTGGTCTCTAGTGAATGAAATATTTAAAGAATATACCGAATACGACTGAGAAAATAAGCTCCAGTTTATTCAATCTAAATGAAATGCTATCCATTTTGCAATTTTTCTAAATGTCTCTTAGATCAATAGATTTTCTTCTGCTTTCCACAAAACATTTTATGGTCGTTTACAGAAATATTATCACCCATGTTGGTATGGTTAAAAATGGATTGGCATCTTTTAAAATACAATTTTTGAGGTTTAAGACAAAACAATTGAATTTTGTTTTGTAGACGGACACATTAAACTCAAGCAGCACACAAAATGCTGGAGAAACTCAATGGGTCAGGCAACACGTACAGATGGAAATGGACAATCGATGTTTCAATTCAATACCCTTCGTCTGGACTGGAAAGAAAGAGGCAAGAAGCCAGTAGAAAGAGTAGGGGAGGAAGAGTCGGGCAAAAGCTTGTAGATGATAGGTGAACCCTGGGGGGGGGGGGGGGGGGGGAGGAGAGATAGGGAGGTGGGAGAGGGGGAGAGTGGGAATGATGCAAGAAGCTGGGAAGTGGTAGGTGGAAGCGACAAAGGGCTAAAGAAGATGAAATCTTATTGTATAGTAGCCCATGGAATAAAGGGAGGGCGGTGAGAAGGGAAAGCAAAAGGAAGATGTCACCATGTACACTGGCAATGTCAGAACCCAAATCCAGAGGAAAGGCAGACTGCCATGTAGAGATAGCAACCAGAGTTTATTCATAAGAATTCCAGAAGAACTTTGGTGGTTCGGCCAAGCAACACCGCAAGAAGCGACATTCTCAAAACTATAATCCCTCAATTAGTGCTAATCAGGCATCCACTTAAATAATACAAATAACATGGAATCCACGAGCTTATCAAAATAAACTTAGAACATTTAAACAGAAAGCTCCAGGAGACCACACAACAAAAAGCAAGTTGCTCGAGAAAAACAGAAGGAAATCTAAATGATTAACAACTCTCACTAAACAACAATTAACCAATTCAGGTGCTCAAGAGTCCTCAGAGCCCACTGCCCTCTGGCTCCCCACACAGACTTCAAGAGCTCATTATGGAAGAATGTGTGGGTGATGGACAGATCAAGTGGGTAGGAGAGGGAATGGAAGGAATGACTGGAGCCAAGGGCTAGGGGAAACACAGGGGAGTGGTTACTAAAAATTAGAGTAACTGATGTTTATGCCATCAGTTTGGAGACTACCATGACAGAATATGAAGTGTTGTTAATCTAATCTGTGTCTTGCCTGAACTTGGCAGCAGGGGAGGTCATGGACAGATATGTTGGTGAAGGGAATTAAAATGGTTGGCCACCAAGAGATCCTGGCTGTTAGAGCAGTTGGAAAGAAAATGCTCAATGAAACAATCCCCTAATCTGCTTTGGGTCTCACTACTGTAGAGGAGGCCACACTAGGGACACCGAATGCAATAAACCATATCGATGGGAGGACTGTTTAGGGCCCTGAGGGTGAGGGTGATGGTGTTGGTGTAACTCAGCGAGGTTGCAGGGTAAGTGCCTGGTGAAGAATCGGTGCGAAGGGGCAAGCAGACAAGGGAGTCCTGGAGAAAACACACTCTGCAGAAAGTATTTCCCAAGACAAGGGGAATAAAACATTCTTCCTCCTTATACGTTCGGATTCAATGCCACCTCACCCACTAGGAAACCTGCCAAACAGAGAGCCGAAACAAAACTTTCCACCTGCTTAGATTAAAGCCATAAACTATTAACTTGTGAGCTCCTAAGTGCAGTGTCCCTCTGCATCAATTGTTTCAGCTAGAATCTGAGACAGGAAACTCCCTTGGAGGATGGTTATGCAATTGTGTTGAAGACTCAACTTCCCTTTAGGTGAGGTTACATATTTCTCTCCTTCTCCTGTCCACTTCTAGAAGAAATGTTGTAACTCACTTGTTATAGACTCAATCCATACCATTAAAGGAGATTAAGATCCCCTCTCCAGCATTCAGCTGGCCTCTTCACACACTTTCCACACAGTAAGTGGCCAGCTGCTCTTTAAGTGAAAGCAAGTGCTAATGTCACTGTGACCTTTTGCTGCCTCTGCCAGTACAACTTGCTATTTGCTATCAGAACTGTACCAAGCCAAAATCTGCATCATCATACAAAATAAACATTTGGCTTGTTTTATTAAAGCTTTAGTTTGACAATGAGTCAAATTCAGCGGCATGTGGAAGAAATGAAAGGAGAAAATGTTTAGTGGTCTCTTAGCAAAAATATAACCGATTAATAGTTACTTTTGCATTAAATGCTCTCAAAACTCCCATTTATAAAAACACCATACTCTTATCAGTGGAAAATTTATTTTATCTGAAACTCATTGAGATTAGTAGGATCAGTGAAGCTCCAGATAAAAGAATTGTTGATACCTATTTGAGTACTCACTAACTTCCTCAATGTAAAGACACTTATCAAACTGTCAAATAAATAAAGGCATTAACATCTTTATGATTGTACCATTTATATTCCAGAAACACTAAGGTACAACTGAAGATCTGTAGAACAAAAGATGCCATGACAGAAAGATTGATCAAACATGACAGATTGAGATACTAATGAGCCAAGTATATGTTTTCGAGCACATGTAACAGGAACATTGCATAATGGGATTTCCCCCCCCCCCCAATATGACAAGGATTTTACTATATATCCAAAACTAAAATATTGCTGTACAGGTGGCCCCTGTTTTTCGAACGTTCACTTTACGATAGCTCACTGTTACGAAAGACCTACATTATTAGCTGTTTTCACTAACCAAAGACGATTTTCGCTTTTACGAAAAAAGACACCCGCTTTATACATGTGTTTACCCCGAGAAAGACTACAATGACCGTGAAACCTTGTGCAGGCAGTTGTGAGATTTTTTCTCTCTCCAAATTGATTTTGGCTTGCTGTCTTCCTGATTTTGATAAGTGAAACTACACTGTACATACAATATTTCTACTTTATATAGGCTGTGTCTTTATCATATCATTCCTGCTTTTACTATGTGTTCAAATTATTTTAGGTTTTACGTATTATTTGGTAGGTTATTTTTTGGGTCTGGGAATGCTAAAAAATTTTTCCCATATAAATTATTGGTAATTGCTTCTTTGCTTTACGACATTTCAGCTTACAAACAACTTCATAGGAACGTTCTACCTTCGGATAGTGGGGTAATGTTATGGTCTGGTCCGTAAAGTCCGCGTTCCGGTTCACTGTCCGGTCCGTGGACTCCAGTCTCTGGGTCTTCCAGCTGTCCCTTGTTTCATCTGGGCTTAATTATAAGCACCTAATTCTTGTCTCGGGGCCAGGAATATAAGTGGCCCTGAGTTCGAGTGTGGTGGCTGGTTCATCTTGTCGGTATCCTGTCCCTGCCTCTGTGGGGTAAGTCAGGCTGTCTTTGCCGTTACCCTGTGGCTGGACTGTTCCTTTCCTTCCCTCTGAAGCCTGGCCTGGAGCCCTGCCGGCCACTCACGCCTGTGTCCTTGCCTATATCACCATCAAGTTCAGTCGCCGGAGTGAGACCGGAGCCTTTCCATGCCAACAGAAGGAACTACCTATCGTTGAGTGTGGAATTGTCTCTTGGTGATGTTACACCCGCAGCCCCCTCCTTTTTGAGAATCGCAGGATTGCTATTGATTCGGGTCAGGAGACCCAGGAAATGAGAGAGAGACGTTTGGAATGTCTTGACACCCACCCCCCCGCCCCCCCCACTGGCGATATAAAGCTACGGGAAAAGGCCATTGTCTCTTGGAGATGGAATTGTGTATTAAAATACTGCGCTTCGTGGAAGCCCTCAGGCAAAGTGGGCTGGTTGGTGGAGGGATTGCATCATCTCAACCTGACTGACATCTGAGACCCTGTGGGTCAGGATAAAAGAGGGTCTGTGGGAACAGCCCCTCAGACGCACCAGAAGAAACGCTAATGATCCCGTAACAGCAAAAGCAGGTGGGAAGGCCACGTGCGTCCTTTTCCATTTGCCCCGGAATCGGTGGGCCTTGACCACAGAAGAACGGTTTTTAGCTAACAATGGGGAAATCAACTCCCAACCACTCTCGAAGGATTGACATCATAAAAGGACTGGGCAAGTTTTAACCCGTCTTTCTCTCAAACCAAAACGCTGCAGCTTGAATGAACTAAAGTGACTTTTATATTTCCATCGGACAATACATTATCCCCTAGACAACGATAGAGCTATTTCTTATTGATTATTATTAGACCCGTGCTTTTAGATTTAGTATTGACGATGTATATTATCTGTATGTTTGCATTGATATTATTTTGGGTATTTTTATCAATAAATACTGTTAAAAAAAGTACCATCAGACTTCAACGGACCTCTCTATCTTTGCTGGTAAGTGACCCAGTTACGGGGTACGTAACAGTGACCCTGTGTTTAGTGTCCGTGTATGAGTCCCAACCCTATGTCCTGTCCCTAGGAGGGATCCTGAGCTCAAGTCCAAGGCTCCATGGAGGTTCCATTCTGTGTCCAAGGCTCCAAGGAGGTTCCAGTCCGTGTCCAAGTCCAAGTCGTAGCCCAGGCCTTGAGTCCTGGTCTCGTCCAGGGCTAGTGTCCATGTCCAGCTACGCCTCTCCCCGCTTCTGCTTTGCTCTCCCTCAACCTAGACTCAGTGTTCCTGCTCTCACTTGATCAAGACTAAGTCTGAGCTTCATGTCCTCATCCAGCCCTGGAGTCCTGCGCCCTGCCCCCAAGTCCAGTCCTGGATCCGGAATCCGAGCCTGAGTCAAGACCCAAGTTCTGGGTCCCTGTCCAGTCTCTGGCTCAGAGTCCTTGTCCAGGTTCCTAGTTTCTAATTCTCAGTTCCTCATCCAGGGCCCACTTCCCTACTTTAGTCCTAGCCCAGGCCCTGTCTCCTAGTCTTGTCCAGGGCCTGTGTCTTGTCCAGTGTCGTTTCTTCCCCACTTCCCTTGCTTCTTCATACACCCAGTCCTCTCCCTAGTACTTCAGTGTCTGTGTCTTGCATTTGGGTCTGTTCCCAACACCCACCTTATGACAGGGAAAGCTGTAATCTGAAATTAAAACAGAAAATTCTGGAAATTCTCAGCAGATCAGAAAGCACTCACAGAGAGAGAAATAGAGTTAATATTTCATAAGAAATGAGAAACATACAAGATATTGTATGTTACAGACATGTAAAGAGGAAGTGAATGGTGGAGAAGGGGAAAGGAATCATCGGGGATAGAGCTGGAATAGTGAAACGAGTGATGGTTCACAACGAAAAGGATTTACAGTAGGATAAATAAGTTAGTCTGGACATGCAATAAATAGAAATTGCCTGAAATTGTTAAAGATATGGAAGTTAGAATGTTAGCTGTTGAAATGAAAGAGGAGACATACAGAATATTGGAGGAACTCAGTGGTCAGTCCGCATCTATGGAGTCAACATTTTGAGCTGAGAATCTGCATCAGGATTGAGAGGGAAGAGGAAAGATTAACAGTGTATGGTAATACGAGAAGGATTGGGGTAGGGGGTCAGTAAAGCTGGGGAGAGGATAATTGGCAGATGGAATCAGATGGAGAGAATGGGCGAGATGAACAAAGGAACAAGAAAGTTAGGTTGATGTGTGAGTGCATGGAGGGGAATGCCAAAGCTGTGGGTTATTGAAAGATTCAAGATTCATAAAATTAGGTTGTAAGCTACTTTAAGTAGAATATGAGTTACTCCTTTGCCAATTTTTGTTTGGCCTTTCTGTAGCAATGGAGAAGGTCAAGGACCGACAGGTCAATGTGGGAATGGGTAGGAGAGTTAAAATGGCATGCAACTGGAAGCTCAGAGTGGCCACTGTGATAGAGGGCAGGCACACTGCAGAACTTGGGATGTTTTCTCAGCAGCTTAGAGGCTGCAGGGAGGCCTGAAGAAAGTGCACAAAATTATGAGAGGCACTACTAGGATAGGCAGTCAGAAACATTGTCTCAGCGTAGAAATGTCAAACTATAGAAGACTTGTATTTCAGGTGAAAGGGGTAAAGTTTAAAGGAGATGTGCAAGGACATGTGATTTTTTTTTTTGCACAGAGTGGTAGGTGCCTAGAACAGTCTGCGAAGAGCAGCGGTGGAAACAGATAGGGTAATGGCACTTACCCGGCATCAAGACAGGCATATGCAGAGAATGGTGGGATGCGAATCTAGTTTATGGCTAGCTTCACCAGTGTAGAGGAGGTCACACTGTGAGCATTGAATGAAGTAGACTAGGCTGGAAATAGGACAATTAGATCTGTAGCTGTTGGTGAGAGAGGAGATGAAGAAACAGGTATTACAGCTCACACGAGAAAATCTGCAGATGCTGGAAATTCAAACAACACACACAAAATGCTGGTGGAACACAGCAGGCCAGGCCAGCATTTCCCCTTCCCGCTCCTACTTTCAAATCTCTTAGTATCTTTCTTTTCAGTTAGTGCTGACGAAGGGTCTTGGCCCGAAACGGCGACAGCGCTTCTGTCTATAGATGCTGCCTGGCCTGCTGTGTTTATTTGTGTGTGTTGTTAGGTATTACAGCTACTATGTTTGCGAAGGAAAGTGCCAAGGATGGGGATGGGTAGATAAGAGACAGATCAAGGAGAGAGTGACAGAGGGATGTGGGGTTAGGGGAAGATGTGACTAGTGGCAAGATCATGCTGGAAAGTGGAAGTTCAGTCACTAAACTTACGTTGAGTTTCCCAAATGATTACTATCACCATCCTCCAGTCTGACTAATGGCTTACTTATTACAACACAAACGAAAATCAATCTGTACTTGAGGAACAGTGACTTATTCTTCTGACTTAAATCATTACAAATAATGCAACTCAATGCTGAATTCAATAATTTCAGAGAGTCAAAGCACAAACAGAAACTGGGTTTTTGACTCCCTTTGTCCATGTTAACCAACATATCTACCTATGCTAAATTAAGATTCCTGCATTTAGTTTACATCCCTCTATTGCTTTCCTATCCCTATCCCTATCCATGTACCTGCCCAAATGCTTTGTAAATGCTGTGATTATACCTGCCTTTACCAGCTCCTCTGGTGACTTGCCCCATACAGCCACCACAACCCATGTGGAAAAATTTGCCTTCTGGGTCTCCTTTAAATAATTCCCCTTTTGTCCTAAACCTATATCCCCTCTAGTTTTAGACTCCCATACATCTGGAAAAGGACTGAGATGATCCACTCTACCTAAGCACTTCATATTTTTATAATTATCATCAACTTGTTGAGTTCATTGTCTCAACACAGATGCACATGTATGTGCAATAGAAAACCTGCAGCAGCATACATTAGAGGCACACCATTCAAAAGAAAAAATAAATAATTATACAAAACTTACACAGAAAAGAACACAATTAGAAAAGAAATGTCCATTGTAGTGCAAAGTGATCATGGTATTTAAGTAGTAATTAGGGTTGTGCAGGTTGGCTCAAAACATACTTAAACCTGGTAGAGTGGGACTTCAGATTTCGCTTCCACTTGCCTGACAGTAGCTGTGAGATGATGGCATGCCCCAGATGTTGGGGGCATTTGATGATTGATATGTGTTTGTCTCACGTAGATACTTTCAGTGGTATATGGTCATGATGCCTTGGGACAAGTCTATAAAGTCAGCTCTCAGCCTCCTGCATTCCAGTGAGAACAATCTCAGACTATCCAATTACTCTTAATAACTAAAGCCCTCAAGTACAGGATCTTTTCTGCACTCTTTATAGCACTACCATGTCGTGTTTGTGTGGTAACCAGAACAGCATAATCAAAATCTTGTACAAACGCAAGATGATGTCTTACTCACACTCAATGCCCTTACCTGTGAAGGCACCGAAGCTATCCTACCCATTTGTATTGCTATCTTCACACCAAGGTCACTCTACACATCAACACTTCCAAGGGCTTTACCATTTATTTCTGATCATGTCTGGCCAGTATTAGACAGCCCAAAATCTAGACAATCATTCACTCCAATTTTGCATCTTGTACCCCTAACCTTGCAGTTTTTCAAGCTCAAGTTTATTGTTATCTGCCAGTACATATACACAACCAAACAAAATAATGTTTCTCTGGTTCATGGTGCACCCACAAAACATAAAACTAAACTGTACCACGAAGAAGATACCATTCAAAGTGCTGGGCACAGGTAAACAATAAACAGCTCACTGTCCTGGTCACGAGACCTCGGCGGTGGCTGAGTTTCACAGCCTGAGGGAAGGAGTTGTTACCCAGTCCGACAGCCCTAACCCTGATGATACTCTACATCCTTCCTAATGGTAGTGGGTCAAAGAGATTGTGGGATGGGTGGTTGGGAACCTCAACAATGCTTCAGGTCCTTTGCATTCCACACTTCTGGTAAATGTCACAAATAGGGGAGACAGAGACGGATACCCCAGTGATCTTCTCAGCTGTTTTTACTATGCTCTGTAGGGCCCTGAAGTCTGATGCCTGGGAGCATCCTTTCTGTCCTTCTTGTATTCCATTTGTGTCCTCTTTCTATCACCCTTTACCATCCTGTTAGCCTGGGTTAGTCCCACTGATGTTTTCTGATTTTTCCTGTTGTCCATTCTTTCACGTTCTTTCCACCCTCCCTGCTTCTTGGCATTTAAAAGCATTCTCACCATTTAACATTTTCCCAATTCTGATGAAAGGTCATTGAGCAAAACACATCTCCACCATTTTCTGTTTTTATTTCTACTCTATAAGATTTTCATAAAAATCAACTGCCTATACTTGTCTCAGCAAGTAGCAGCTTCAAGTTCTTTGCTGAGGTTAATGGAAATCCAAGGTATTTTGCACATCAGATTGTATTGCTCAGAACTGAGAATAGTTACAATTGCTTGATATTAAACAAATATCAAGTCAGGCCTTGTACCCAGTAATGTTAACCATTTTCTACATTTAGTTTTTCTAGATTAAAACGGGGAAGCAGTGGATATATTGGAGAAAGGCACAAGGTACAGCTGTGGGAATATTATCACTGGAATTATTGGATCATATGTGATCCCAGTACCCAAGAAGGGACGACCAAAATCCATGAATGACTGCCATCCAGTGGCTCTGACCTCTCACATCATGAAGACCCTAGAGAGGTTGGTCCTGGCTCACCTCCAACCCCTGGTCAGATCAGCCCTCGATCCCCTGCAGTTTGTCTACCAGGAGCATATTGGAGTTGACAATGCTGTCATCTACCTGCTGAACAGTGCCTACTCCCATTTGGGTAAGCAGGACAGCTCTGTGAGAATCATGTTTTTTGATTTCTCGAGTGCCTTCAATACTACACAGCCCTCATTGCTGGGGGGGGGAGATCTCCACTCAAGGTAGGTATCCTGGATAATGGACCATCTTCAGAGCCGTGTGTCAGACAAGGCTATAAGCAGCACTGGAGTCCCCCTCTCCCCCCCCCACCCCCCAGGGGACTGTATTAGCTCCCTTCTTGTTTACCCTGTAAAGCCTCAGGCTTTTGATACAACACTGAGTCATGTTATCTGCAGAAATTCGCTGATGACTCAGCAATAGTTGGGTGTATACAGGGAGGATGGGAGTATGAATACAGGTCTATGGAGGACTTTGTCAAATGGTGCAAAAGCTGAATCCTCCGCAGCTCAACATCAGTAAGACAAAATGAGATGGTGATGGAATTTAGGAAGACTAAGCCTGCTCTGCTTCTTGTTGCTGTTGATGGTGAGCACATGGATGTGGTGAGGACCTACAAGTACTTGGGCGTGCATCCGGATGACAGACTTGTGTGGGGCACCAAAAAAGGAGGGGATGTACAAGAAGGGTCAGAGTCGCCTCTACTTCCCAAGGAGACTGAGGTCCTTTGGAGTATGCAAGCTTCTCCTTCACATGTTCTACCAGTCTGTCTTCACTCGTACAATCTTCTATGCAGTGGTGTGCTGAAGCAGTGCATCAGCGCGGGTGATGCCAACGGGCCCTATACACTGATTAGAAAGGCTGGCTCTGTTACAGGAGTCAAACTGGGCACACTGGAGGCTGTGGTAGAACAAAGGATCCTACAGTATATCTTGGCAATTCTGGGCAATGTTTCGCACCGTATGCATGCCACCTTGGCTGAACAGAGGAGCACTTTTAGGAATAGATTAAGACAACTGTGCTGCTCCAAAGAGCACTATATATGAGGTAATTCTTACCTTCAGCCATTAGGCTCTATAATGAGTCAACCTATAGCAGAGGAGGTGATAACCTCCACCCCATGTCAGACTGTTTGAGGCAATTTATTTTTTTATTTTTCTTACTTCTCTTCTAATATTTGTACATTTGTATCTCTATTCAGTTGTAATGCTACTGCGACACTGTAATTTCCTTTGGGATCAATAAAGTATCCATCTATCTACCTTAAGCTTAATCACCAAAATTCAATCATCTTTGCTGCAGTAAAGTGACTGATATGTACAACATCTTAAAGGTCCATGAGCTAAATATCAGACAACCAGCTCTATCAGATATTTTATGAAGCACCACATCAAGCAAAGCTAATCAGTAGATAGAAGGCAGACAATATATTTTACATGAATTGAAACAACAGAGAAAAACAGTACTGAGTTTTTGTGTGGCAACGTATTTTGAAAAATGCCCAACAACCTACAAAAAAATTGTAACCACCACATAATATGATTGACTAGCACAATTTTTTCTAGCGCTAATCAAATATGGTAAGAATTCTCAAACTTCTTTTGAGTTAGAGAAAAAATGAGCATGGAAGGAAAAGGATGGCAGGAAGTTGGGGGAAGGGACACTGGAGGTCTGGAAAGCAGAGCTTATGAGGGACATTGGAAAATAGAAAGGAAAGTGACAGTCGAAAATCTTCAGGAGCTGCTTTTCAAATGTTCCCACAACCTATAGACTTGACTCATGTTCAAAGACTCCATCTCATTATTATTTCTTTTTGTATTTGCACAGTTTGTGATTTTTGAACATTGATTGAAGACCTAAGTTGGTGCAGTCTTTGGTTTGATTACATTTATTTTTCTATTGTGGATTATTAAGTACGACTGCAAAAATTGAATCTTGGGTGTGTATATGGCGAGATACGTGTACTTTGATAATAAATTTAATTTCAGTTTTGAAATAATGAAGGAAAATTTAAAAACCAGTCAAAAAGATGTTCAACTTGTTTGTTTCAGTCTAATTCATGCTCCTTCCATCAATTGCGCTTTCATCTTAATGTATTAGTCTGTCCATCTGCAGAAATTCCACATTTGCCCATGCCCCCTGCACAGATTACACAGATAAAAGTCTTTCCCACACTGCTTTCTGTCAGTGTGGGAAAGGATTCCAAAAGACTCAGGATACAGCTCATTTACAGTACGTTGTCAAGTGACCTGCAAAAAAGAATGCTCTGAGGGAATTTGTACCCTCAGTAAATACACTATACTCACTCATGACACAACCTTACAGACTGCACACTTCACATTTACAGCACAAATAAAAGCCAAGCATTGGGTTAGGTTTCTATCTGTGAATGTGGCAAAATGCCTAAGTAAATCCGGCTAACTGTTACCATGTCAGCTCATTCTCCATCAGAGAAACAACTACAGCCATTGTTCAAAGTGCTTCAAACTATATATGTAATTAATATAATGTAGATTACCAATCACTTGATTTTTAAAAGTACCTGCCAACTCCAAGGCCTCATCAAAGATTGAGCCAAAACAACCAAATTCCAAAGGAGAGTTGAACGTGACTGCCCTTGACATCAAGGCAAAATATTTTCTTTACTTTTCCTTGTCATTGGTCCCCAGGATCGAGGACAACTTGCTACAACACTGCCTTGCGAGGTCTGAGGCCAGCATGGGAACGGTAGAACTTTCCACAGATGAGGCGTGTGGTGGACGAATGGGTAGCTAATGAGTTGGTGTGCACCTTTGTTTCCCCTTGCGCAGAGCTACTTTGCGCTCTTACTGTATGGCCTTGAGACCCTCGGTACCATCCTGAATGTCCCTTCTCTACTCTAAGCAATCATTCCAGCCATCATTCTTTTCTTCTGCTGCATTTCCTCAAGGCAGTTTTGAGATATCATTTAATCTTTTCCTCTACCACCCTATTATCTCCTCCCACGTTTGTTTCCAGAGTCGAGCGTCCAGCATACAAATAATTATTGCCAGCTCAATGTAGACGACTGAGTGTAACTAAGGCCACAGAGCAGTGTAGGTTAGTCTTAACACTAACACTAATCTTGGTCCAGTGAGAATTTGGAGGATTTTAAAGAAGCAATGTTGGCAGTATTTTCCCAAAAGATCATAAGACCATATGTGCCTTCTGGCAATAATTCCACATCATAGAAGCACATTTGAGGTGAAGGTAACACTGCTAACCGCAGACCATTTGCTTTTTTTCTAGGTCTGACATCACCTTTTTCCTCACTCAACCAAAGGTTGCGCTGATGCATTCAAGATAGTGGAGAACATTGTTCATTGAGAGATTGGTCCCAAGATACGAGAAGGAATCACATTTTCCAGTCCCTCATCATCAGTATCTTGGGGATCACCACCAACCAGAAAGTTATCTGGTCCAGTCACGTAAGCACTGTGGTGAAAAGAGCAAGTACTTTGCAGTTCATGTTCTGATTCACCAAAGCCTTTGTACTATCCTGAAGACAATTCAGAACTGCAAAGGAATTCTTTCCACGTGCTTGCATGATTGCAAACCCAGCAAAACTCAGGAAGCTTGATACCATTCAGCAAATCAGTCTGTTTGATGGCACCCCATGTACCAACCCAAATATTGACTCACTCCAGTTTTGGTTTCATTGTGCCCATCATGAAGTTCTACTGTTACTTGGATAGGGTTCTTCAGGAGCACCACCCAAAGCAATCACCATCTCCTCACTCACCACCTTGGTTCAGTTATACATCACCTCACCACTGCTATGTCTCCACCAAATAACATTACTGTCACATCTTCATTAGAAGGACCATAGGAGTCTGATTAGGTGATTCACCACCAACTTCACAAGACCAATTAGGAATGGGCAATAAATTCTGGCCTAGATACGTATATTCACATCCTATCAAGTCAAATGCAGCATTGTTTTAAAGAAATTAGCCCAAACAGTTAATGGTCCATAGGACTCTTCTCTTATTTCACTTCAACACAATGGACAGAAGTATTTATATTTCCTTGAAAACAAAGTCATCTTCTCTTAATAATATTCATTAGCCTCTCCTATTCTACTCTTTACCAAGATCCACATTCTTCCCAGTCTCCAAGTAGCTTCGATTGAATCCCATATTGGATTTACTAGTGCCTTTCATATCTTTTACATGCAGGTTTAACACAGTGTCAGCTTCTGAATTCTATTCCCTAGAAATGACCTTGTTTATGAATTATGATCAACTGAAAGTAATGTTGAAAAACAGCTTCTATGGTATTTCAATATGGGCTATAATCTTCAGGAGATAAATGCTAGTGATCTGACCTGGAGTGAGATCAAACTAGCAACACCATTGGCACCCATCTCACTCGCACCATCTCCTTTATTACTGCAAGATGCTGTTCAAAGGAGATCCATAGGATTTCATCAAAATAGAACGTTAAGCTGCCCTGTGACCTGAACTGATGACCTCAAGGTTACAAAGCAAGTTTTCTCAATGAAATGCTG
This sequence comes from Hypanus sabinus, assembly GCF_030144855.1. Lineage (NCBI taxonomy): Eukaryota > Metazoa > Chordata > Chondrichthyes > Myliobatiformes > Dasyatidae > Hypanus > Hypanus sabinus. The sequence continues at coordinate 78,180,080 of NC_082719.1, forward strand.
ACTTTCTATCACAGCTCTATCTACTCCTTGACAAAATAAATGTGTACTAATAAATATTTTGCCTAACATCAATAGGACATCAAAGGCACATTCATTCAAAGCAATCCCTTTCTAGTCGCATGAATGTGCATTTTTAGACTTCAGGCAAGTGATCTTCACTTGTAACATTGCACAAAGAGCATGGAGGTTTCTTGAAACTTAAGCAATTTCAGTTAATAATGGTTTGCAATTTGATCAGATGTAAATATATGTGTACATTCACAATTATTGCTTGATTCAACACTCATTTAAATAGGAATATTTAAATGAGCAGGAGATACAATGTTGATCAAGATAACCAATGCAGATAATTCTAAAATAGAAACGTAAAGCGTCATTACCAAGAACTTAAGAGTATGAAGGATTGCATATTCAAAGCCATACATTTTGAAGAATCCTACTGTATACATTATCAGTGTATTATTCTGTCCTTCGGCACAATCCAATGCATCAATATCCAAGAATGGAACAATTCGTTGAGCAGTATGTGAAACCATAATTTAACCTTAAACTACTTTATGCAATTATTGAATGTAATCCATGTTCTGTACCTCTGAAAATATTGTATAGTTTTTACTTTGTGGTCAGTAGAACTACTTTAAATCAAATATCCAGGCTTAATACAGTAAATGTAACAGGAAGTATATTCTTCTGAAAGTGTGCACGGCTTTTTGCCTTCTCCATTGTTCAATTAATCATCTTCCAAGCTTCTAGCACACAGCAGGGACTTGTGCACTTGCCTTGTAGGGCAAGTGTCAAATTAGCATAACTTGCCTAGATCTCAGTTTTGGCTGCCCCGGGCAGAGAGTTAACTGAACAGGGTCTTAATTTCTCACAATCTAGGTACTTCAATAAGTCTTCATGTTCAGAAAAATAGCTAATGTAATCTGCCTCTCAGTTTGAAGCAAATGGAAAAGCTTGAATGTGGCCAAGTGTAAATAGCTTCAAACAGCTTTTTCGAGGCAAGGTCAAAGAAACAGTAACATACACTACTAAATCATCCAGAAACTGCCATAAAAACAAATTGTTTAACATAATCTTCAACTAGCCTTTAGGGGCAATAGCAGTTGGGTATTGCACATTTCATATTTTCATATTGTTTACATCCTTCAGAGCTCAACATAACCCTCCAGGGACTTTTTTTTATTATTACGGATGCAATGCCCACCAAACACAAAATATTAATATTAAGAAGGCAAAGAGCCACAGAATACAATGCCTTGTTTTGCCTATTCCAAAAATTAGTTCAATATATGTAATTTCATAAGACAAGATGCTGCCAAGTTAACTTGTAAGGTATGCAAGCAAAAGCATGATCTACCAAAGGGACAAAATTACTTACTTTATTTTATTTTCACATACTGCGCAGAACAGGTCCTTCCATTATAGGAGCAATGGTAATAGGATTCTGGGCTTCTTTTGCTCTTTCTATTGCACCGATCTTGCAAACAAGTATTTTGCCCTACCAAACAAAGTCAGTGACATTCTCCAATATGGTTCAGTCCATCCCATGAACTTACAATATCTTAGGCCATCACATCTGAATTCTAAAATCTTCCTGCATAGTTTCAAACTCCATTTTGAGCAGGGATTCCCAATCTTTTTTTATGCTATGGACCCCTATCATGAACTGACTCCAGGTTGGGAACCCCTGATTTTGAGTAATCCTAATGTTTCTACCTCCATAACATTCTACATAGATGCTTCAATGTACTTCTTATTTCCACAGATGTTACCTGGCCTGCTGAGTTCCTCCAAGCATTTTGTCCGTTACTTCTTGTGAAACTAATTAGTAAGATATGGGCACTGCTGGCATGCCCAGCAGATATATCCCATGTGAGAACGTGACGGCCAGCCAACTTCATGTACTGATGTTCTTCGAGTCGAGATCACATCCACTGTGCTGCTGTGCAGGGAATTTCAGGGTTCAGACCAAGTGACAATGTGATAATGGTTTTACAAAGAAACAGACAGCTTCCAGCTTTTGAATACATGGGCATAGATTTAAGTTTCCTTGCCGTTAAACTGAAAAAATTTTTAAAAACAGAGATTTGAAAATGCGGACTGCATCACCAGATGAAGTGATCGAAACATACAGGAATAGTAGATCTAGGAAGAGAGCACAGTCGACGTTTCGGGCCAAAAGCCTTCGCCCGGATGGTAACAGGAATAGTAACAGGTTGGAAGAAAGCATGGAAGAGTATGGTAAAAGATATATGGAACTTCAACAAACATTGGAATGAGAATTTTTCATCATGCAGGATTAGCGTGATCATGCACTTGTTAGGTCATTGTTAATGCCCTGTAAAAATTAGAAAAACTTCTACCAATATTTGTTCTAAACTTACTTTTCACCAGTTTAAATTCATATTCTCTGCATCGGCTTCCTGGGTTAATTCAAAGCAACATTGAGACCCAATACAAGCTTAAGGAACAGCACCTTTTGGGCTATTGGGCTTTATCCTCCTGCATTTTGCAAACTCCCACATTCCTTTGCCCATTTTCCCATTCTCTAACTGCTCCCATTCACTCACTGACCAGGCAACACACACAAAATGCTGCAGGAACTCAGCAGGCCAGGCAGCATCTATGGAAAAGAGTAAACAGTCAACGTTTACTCTTCGGTTGTGATTGACCAGATAACCTTGTTTACAAGCTTATCATCGTGGTCACTTCAGTTTTAACCTATAAAATACATCCCCATCCCCCACTCTTCCCACAACTTTACAAGCAATTTCTCCCTCTTTTTCAGTTCTGATGAAGGGTCTCCAACTAGAAATGCTGACTGTTTTCCCCCCACAGATGCTGCCTGACCCACTGCACTTTTCCAAGATGTGCTTTTCTTTAGTCATTCTTCATTCTGGCAACAAATTCAGTTTAATGCTTGGAAAGATTCTATCAGCTACAAAATAAGCAGAGTTAGCATAAAGAATCACAGTGAATATACAGCACAGAGATAGGTTATTTAGGCTTTTTAGTTCATACCATAATAAATACCCCAATTAAAGCTTCTTCCTTATTCAACCAGGCTATTTATTTACTTATTGAGAGTAGGCCCTTCCAGCCCTTTGAATCACAACGTCCAGCAATCCCTCGATTTAACGCCAGCCTAATCACGGGACAATTTTACAATAACCAATTAGCCTTTGAACTTTAGGAGGAAACTAGAGCACCTGGAAGAAACCAGTGCAGATATGGGGAGAATGTACATACTCCTTACAGGCAGCATCGGGAGCTAAACCCAGGTCACCTGTATTGTAAAGCATTGTGTTAACCATTATGCTATCGTGCCACCCCAATTATCATAGCTAACTGTAAGGAGTCCCACGTGCTCTGTATAATGAAATTATTTTGGTGTTACTGTTTCTTTCTTCCACCTTGATTCTGACAAGACTTTTGGGATTTTTCCATTTTCATCACATTCCTATGGTAAACTCCGTCATATTCTTTAATAATTTTAAAGAATATTTAGGATTCTTTTGTAATCTTTTCTGTTAATTTTCCCTATTGCTGCTATTCCAAAGTGTTGACTCACTGCATTATCTCCCGAACAATCTTTTACCAAGCACTGCAAGTAAATCTCCTAACTTCAAGATCTGCTTTCCACAAATTAATTCATCTCTGCTGTGAAGAACAGTTATACTGATAATCATTCACAGCAGTCACATAAACTCCTTGACCCACAACTCAACAATGCAGTGCATATAGTGCCAAGCAAACTGATACCACCTCCTGTCGACTGTCTCTCTGTCCTATCACACATCCAGCTTCTACATATCAGAAGAACTCCCAGATATTATGTTTCCTCAACAAAGCCAGTGCAAACTTGATAATTCCACTGTGCAACAATTTAAGTATCCTGCTGAAGCCAAGATTAAAATCCCAAACCCTTCTTGGGATCAGATCGATGTCCTCATATCCAACTTTAACACTTAAGGTTCAACACAGAAATTCATGGAACATTTGATTGCTGTAAATAAACAACATTGGTTATTATGTTGAAGTGCCAATGGGATATAATCTATTCTTTTTTTTTAGGAAGGATGTGGTGCAGATTAAACCACATTAAGACATCTTGTGGCAGATGGAGCCAAACACCCTCTTAAGTAGAGAATGGATAAAACTGCAGTCATTTGAGTAAACATAAGTTAATACACACCACACATATCATTCTAAGTCACTCAATTCTCTCTGCATTCTTTATGTATTCACTGTATTCAACTGCACCGACTGCTTTTTCAATGCTCTGACTCATTTATAACATCCTCCATCAAATGTTCCACCTACTTACAATCCTTAAAATGAACAGGTAGAGGGAAGGGGGTGGAGGGGCTAAAATTCTGATAATGAAGCATTCACATAAAAGAATAGATCTTTTTTTCCCAATACAAGGGAATGAAACACATTGACAAAAATAAACTTGTCTATAACCTACAGTGAGGAACAAAAACATTGAAATCATTCAACTGCTTCCAAAAATACTTAGCTGAAATCTTTAAAACTAAAGTGACTGAAACTAAAATAAATGTGTACAATACGGATAAGCAACTATTTTATTGTTTACACATCCAACAATACTAACATATAGAAAAGTTACCCTTTGTCCATGGCTCTTTAAATAAATAAAAAGCATAATGTTACATAACGTATAAGGATCCCTGATTTATCGAGGGGCCCTCAGCATCATTGAACCAACAGGCAGAAGAAGGAAACAAAGCTGGCTGAAAACATTATTCTTTTAAAACTGACTGTATCCCAATATGCCTAAACATTTTGCATAGGGAATAGAAAATAAAATACAAGAAAAATGGGAAACAGAGAAAGTAGAAAAGGGAAGTGGAGACTGTATGAAAACTAATTCCCTATGTCAACCTTAGCCAAATATTCAGAATTACCACAGGTATATAAAAGGTTAGGGAAACTGGAGAGAGAAAAATACCAGTAACATCCAAAACAGATACTGATTTTAAAATGTTGTAAATGATTTCTTCAATTCAGTAACCTGCTAGCCGCAGAATGCAGAACTTAAAGTTCCATTTCCATCGAGGAGAAGCTGGTGAAGGTTGCAAAGGCACTATAACTGGTTTATAACTTTGTTCAAAGTGTTCTAGCAAATATAAAGCCTTGTTTATAGACCTCTTGAGTAGGTGTGCTCTCAGTGAAAAGTCTACACAGAATCGGAATCCTGTCAAGTCTAACAGCTTAATTCCAATCATGAGAACACTTAATCACTGAGAAACCAGTTCAGGTGAAGTCAGGCCAAACCATTCAAAAATCTGACATGCTGTCCCATTAGACCTCAATTTAATACAGGTAATACACAAGAATAATACTCAAATATCGTTTTCAAAGAAAGTCAATTAAGTCATGATCCATAAACTTTCTGATATATTTAGTTCAATTGAAAGATCATTTTTGATGCAGCAAGTGAAGTTTGAATTGTTTATACATCGTGTTAGCAGAACTATGAAGACCATATAATTCAGAGTTCAGAAGAATGAGGGGGATCTTAGAGAAACACACATGAAAGTGATAAATAAGATAGAAGTAGGAAAGTTGTTTCCATTGGTAGGTGAGACTAGAACTAGTGGACATTGCCTCAAGGTTCAGGGGAGAAGATTTAGGACTGAGATTAGGAGAAACTTTTTTCCCAGAGAGTGGTGAATCTGTGGAAGTCTTTGCCCAGGGAAGCAGTTGAGGCTTCCTCACTAAATATATATAAGAAACAGTTAAATAGGTTTTGACATAGTAAGAGAATTAAGGGTTATGGGAGAAGGCAGATAGATGGAGCTGAGTTTACTGACAGATCAGCCATGATCTTATTGAATGGCGCGGCAGGCTCAATGGGCCGGATGGCCTACTCCTGCTCTTATTTCTTATGTTCTAATACTGCTTTAAAAATTTAAGTATGCTGGTAAATCTTTATAGATTTAATTCTATAACAACTTGCATTTAATTTACCGAACATCAATAATGTAGCAAATATTCTCATTACTTATGAGACAATGAGTCTGATGAGGCCAGGAGAGTGATTCTAATCATTGCGGGAAGACCAGTGTTCTGTATGTTCACTCAGGTGCAGTACTGTGTTTCTGCTTGGTGCCAAGGTTTTCACAATAGGCATTGAAATGCTGTCATGAGAATAGCCATGACACTCTAAATGCACATGGTTTCTATTGTATTACTGAGAAACTTCCAACTTACAGTCGGGAGGGGTACTCCGTACTCTGAGAAGGCAAAGTATCCTGAGCCCGACTCTAAATTACCACTGTGTTAAGATAGCAATACACTATGCTAAATGCTAGTTAAAATTGAAGATTTAAGATTGTTTAATTCATTTTCTGTATAAAAGTGTAAAGAAGAACAAAATAATTGTTACCCCAGATTCAATGCAGCACAAACACAGTCAGATTTTAAAAAACACAATAAAGAACACGATATAAAACATAATAAATATAATTCCATAAGATAGCTGATATACATATAACAACTCCATGTTCACATAGTAACACTAAACACAGGCATGTCTGATATGTCTATCCATGGCCTCCTCTACCATCAAGATGAAGCCACACTCAGATTGGAGGAAAACACCTTATATACAGCTGGGTAGCTTCCAACCTGATGGCATGAACATTGACTTCTCTAATTTCCATTAATGCCCCTTCTCCCCTTCTTACCCCATCACTGATATATTTAGTATTTTTCCCCCTCCTCTTTCTTTTCTCTCTCTGCCCATCACTTTGCCTGTTCTCCATCTCCCTCTGGTGCTCCCCTCTCCTTTCCTTTCTCCCTAGGCCTCCAGTACCATGATCCTTTCCCTTCTTCAGCTCTGTATCCCTTTTGCCAATCACCTTTCCGGTTTTTAGCTTCATCCCGCCCCCTCCGGTCTTCTCTTATCATTTTGCATTTCCGGCTCCCCCTCCTACTTTCAAATCTCTTACCATCTTTTCTTTCAGTTAGTCCTGACGAAGGGTCTCGGCCCAAAACGTAAACAGTGCTTCTCCCTATAGATGCTGCCTGGCCTGCTGCATTCCACCAGCATGTTGTGTGTGTTGCTTGAATTTTCAGCATCTGCAGGTTTCCTCATGTCTGCATTTAAGCTGACTCGAACAGGAAATGGTAAGCTAGTGGTGCTGGGGTGAGTTAGTGGGTGGAGATGCTGGCCAGCCTTGCTGCTAGGGGAAAGTAACTGTTTTTAAGTCTTTTAACAATATGCAATTGGTAACTTGGAAACCACCAGTTGAGAATGTAATCAAAATACTTCAGTGTCTGAATTCATATCTTGGGTAAGAGACCAGCCCATAGTTGAGAAGCCTAACACACATATTCAGTTTCTGCACTGTGACTTGTGGTTCAGAACCCACTTTTCTTCTTAGAGTTTTATTATGAGCAACTGTAAACTTAAACAACATCTAATTTTATCATTCATCTCTTTGCTTTTCTCTTCCTCTGTCCTTTTCCTTTCTCCTTTAGGGTAGGAAGTGTGTGACATACTGGAGTAAAGGATCCAACAGTGGATACAACTTGCATTGAAAAATCCAAATACAGTTTATTTTTAGTTTATTTTGAGACAGCGTGGAACGAGCTGCACCATGCAGCAGAACACTTAGCCTCAACACAGGTCAATTCATAATGACCGTTTAACCTACTAACCAGTACATCTTTGGACTATAAGTAGAAACCAGAGTTCCTGGAGGAAACTCACACATTTCAGGAAGACGGAAGAAAGTACAAACTCCTTGCAGGAGGTGCTGGAATTTAACTCAGAACACTCCAAACTGTAATAGTGTTGCACTAACTGCTACACTACTGTGATGCCCCTTTCTATTTTTCTCCAAGTTACTCATCCTTTACTTTCATTTTGCTTCTGTTTCTAACTCCTTCAAACTTCTCTTCAGCCCTTCACCTTTCCAGCATTCTCATAATTCTATCACAAGGAAGAGTAGAATTTGGTGATTCAGCACTTGGCACCTATTCTGACATTGGTAATCTCATGGCAGAACTTTAACATTAACTGCAATTTCTTGCCAATCCCCACTTTCCTTGATTTCATAAATGCACACAAATCTGTTCATCCCAAAATTGAGTTATTTCACTGTATTCACATTCCTCCGTGACGAATATTCCAAACATTCACTGCACTCTATCGTGAAAGGACAGCTCTAATCCTGAGCATTGTGGTTCCCACTTCCAGACCTCCAGGCTCTCAAGAGCTACTACAGTCAACTCCTTAAAGTATGTTGTACATTTCAATGAAACTCAAAAGTCATTCTGTGGACTAGCAGTTGTCTCATGCCAGTAAGCAACTTTGTGGGCCTCATTTCAGATTGCCAGAGAAAATAGCAGTCATAGACTGACTGTAGATGTGGCTTACACGCTACAGCAAGGCTATACAACAAATTCACATTACAAACAGTGCATACTTTCCCAATGTGCTAAATGCAATCTGTGCACATTTTGAACAGGAGAATGGATAGTCACCACCCACCCTGACAGTCTCCAATGCACCTGAACCCACTATCTCTGCTGCAGAAGTAAGATCAGTCTTCAGTCAGTGAAGTTCAAGATCAATTGTCATGAATACAGCCAAACGAAACAGTACTGCTCCGAGGCCAAGGTACAAAAAAGTTGCACACAGCACAAGGCACATATAATTATGACAACAGTAAAACATATGGTCATAAAAAATAACACAGTCCAAGTCTTTGAATTTCATGGCCTGTAGACTGATGATACATGGGATCTTGACCTTAAGCTATATTTCTGCAAGAACAAGAACCTACGGTAAGCAAATGGCCTGGATGGTGTTCCTGTCTGGTTTAAGCATCATCAATGGCTTGTCCTAGTCCAATGACATTGAATCCATGGCCAAGAAAGCTCATTTGTGCCTTTAATTCATCAGGAGGTGAAAGAAATTTGGCATCCTCACCAATTTTTAATTGCTGCACCACAGAAAGCAACCTATCCAGATTATAACTGCTCAGTCCATGGAGCTCAGCACGTCACAGAAGCCAGCCTCTTGTACTCTTGTGCATACTTCTCACTACTTTGATAAAGGAGCCAGTATAATCAAAGATACTACCCATACCAGACATTCTCACTCTTCTTCCACTTTCCATCAGGGAGAAGATCAAAGAACCTGAAATTACATGGGCGTAAGGAGAGTTACGTTAAGGAGAGTCGTGTTAAATGACTACTGAATGGTTCCCAAGTGAAGTAACAGGGACTCTTGACCTCACAATCCAGCTTGTGAACTTTCACTTTACTATCTACCTATACTGTGACACTCTATTCTGCTCTCTTCTATTGCTTTATCTTGCACTACCTCAGTAGATTAGGTGTAGAAAAAGAGTGGATCTACACCCTACAGCACACACACAAGGCATAAGCTCCAACACAGGAATTCCCTCTCAGCAATCCACTATTAGGTCAGCTTAGATTTTTGTGTTCAAGACCAAGTACCATTTGAGTAGGAGTTAAGTGCTCAACTGAGCCAGGCTATTCCAATAAAGCTGCACCTCCCTCTGCCTTCCTATTCTTGTCTGAGCAATTAACCAATCTAAGTGGGACACACAAGAGACGCTGGGAATCTGCAGTAATACAAACAAAAGGAACTCACTCAGCAGGTCAGCCAGTATGTATGAAGGAGAATGAACAGTCAACATTTCAGGCCTATTTATATCTTACAGAATCGTAGAGCACTACAGCACAGAAACAGGCCTTTCATTTAGTTTGCCCTGATGTGGTTACATGCCTAGTCCCATCTACCTGCACCTGAACCATAAGCTTCCATATCTCTAATCCACGTAACTTTTCCCTGCTGGATTTATATCTCAAAAAAGCTGGGATAAAGTAAAATCAGTGCCCTCATCTAACTAATCAGAAACAGAGAGTGCACTACTGGTTTCAGCCAGAGGGATAATGACTGGTTAATTCCCCAGTCAATCAGGCCTGGTGGCCACATTGTAGAAGTTAACTCGAGTTGATTTTAAGCATATTACTTCCAAGAAACTACACTATAGATACTCCTATATTCTGGTAAAATAATTGGAACAAATTTATATATCTTTCGTAATAAGCTGAGTTTGCTCTGCCCCTTGAATAGTCTCTGGTTCCTGAGTAAATAAACTGTGTTTGCACACACTCATTTGTTTTGCCCCAGCACCAACAAATTGGCTGATGGGATGCTGCCAAAAGACATTCTTAACCAAAACAAATGTAAATATGCAGTAGACCAATCAGCATCTGTTGAGTATGAAGAACAGCTATCTTTTCAGTCGGATGAGCTCTCAACAGAAATAGGAAAAGAAGTGAGGCAGAATGTATAACATATATCCAGTTAGCCAAACATTGGGAAGATACTAGAATCCATTTTTGAACTAAAACCAGGGCATAGAAAAACATAAAACAATGAGGCAGAACGAATGTTGTATTATGAAAGGGAAATGGCATTTGTCAGATTTGGAAAAGTCTTATGAGGAAGCAAAAAACAGGAAGCCAGTAGATGCAGTGCATTTGGATTTCCAAAAGGTATTCAATAAGATACCATATAAAAGCCTACTGCACAGGATAAAATGGATAATGTGGCAAAGAAGACATAGTGGATACTTGTCTCCATTTACTGAGGCATGAAGCACAAATGTGAAGTTCAAAGTTCAAGGAAATTTATTATTGAAGTACATAAATGTCACCATTTACTACCCGGAGATTCATTTCCTGACAGGCATTCACAGTGTAGGATTGTTATGATACCTCATTTACAAAATATTAGCTAGGGCACAGCTGGAGTAGGCAATTGTACAGTTCTAGTCAACATACTCTAGGAAAGACATGATTGCAAAGGACTGAATGCAAAGGACATTCACCAGAATGTTGCCTGGGGTAAGGGCTCTTAGTTATGAGATGATGTTGGACAGGCTTGGTTTGTTTCCATTGGAGCAGAGAAGTCTAAATTGGGATGAGAGCAGATAGAGGCATACAAAAGGAGCCCAGCTAAGATAGGTAGCCAGATATTTTTCCCAATAGCCAAATTATTTTACACTGGAGAACATGTGTTCAGGACAGAAGAAAATGTCTAAAGGGGATCTAAGGAAAAGGTTTTTCATGTTCAGATCACTACTTGCAAAGATAAATACTCTCACGAAATTTAATTCACATCTAAAATTGACCAGTTATGGGGAAATAGACCTGGTGGTTAGTATAGAAATAGTGAGCTTAAGTAATATCTAACCCTAAGAGCACATCTAAGTATTGACGAGAGAGTATTATTTAGAGAGTAACTGTTGGCAAGAAAAGGGTAACAGCTAACCGTTTTAGTTTAAATGAATTTCCTTGGGATTGGCTGTCAGTAACTAGCAGAATATCACAGGAATCAGTGCTTGGTCATCAGCTAATCTGTGTGAATGATTTGGATCAATGGGCTGAGTGTACTTATAACCAAATTTACTGATCATATTAAGATAAATGATTTAACAAATAGTGAGGAGAACACAAAAAGCCTGCAGAGAGAGAAGGACAGTCAAGTGAGTGGGTAGGAAAGTGGCAGATGGAGAATTACATACAGATTCCTGATGAAAGGTCTCAGCCCAAAACTTTGACCGTTTACTGTTTTTCATAGATGCTGCCTGGCCTGCTGAATTTCTCCAGCATTTTGTGTGTGTTGTTTGAATTTCCAGCATCAACAGATTTTCTCACGATTGTGATGGAGAATAATATGGAAGATGTGAAGCTATCTGTTTTGGTTGAAAGAAATTGAAAAGCAAATTTAATTGGAAAGGAGGCTAGAAAATTTCGCAATACAAATTTATCTGAAAATCCCAATGGATGAAAGACAAAGAAATTAGCAATGTCACATTTGCAACTCTGTAATCCACTAGAACAATTTCTGAATCTATAGAACATTCATCAGTTCCGCAGTCACTTCATTAAAAACCAAGGGACGCAATCATCAGGGTCCTGGCATTTGTCTCCATTCAAGTTCACCGACTTTCCTCAAATCACATTTTGACCAGTACTTCATTCCTTCAATTTCTCATTCTTACAAGACCTTGACTCTGATAATTGTGTCAAGATGGGTGTTGTAAGAAAACAAAGTTATTGTCAAATTCCTTTGCCATATCCCAATTACCTTTCATAAGTGAGTGAGTCAGCCAGTGAGTGAGTGGGCCAGTGAAGGTGTGGAGATTTGAGGCTTTGACTCGAGAGATTCTGGCAGTTTTGGCAGTTGGACTGTGCAATCGAGTCAATCAAAATTTGAATAGCTCAACTCAGCAGAAAGCAGCTGATTGGGTAATCAAGGTCAGGTGACCAAGCAGTTTGAAAAGCTCAAACAAATAAATAGAGGGTTACCTCACGCGGAGTGGCCAGTGAGTGAGCGGGCCAGTGGAGGAGTGGAGATTTGAGGCTTTGACTCGAGAGGCTTCGAAGAGAAGAGGCTGAGGACGAGCTTTACTCCAAGTGAGGTAAGGCCAGGTAAGTTCCTTTCAAAGGAGAAAATTTCAAAAGTTGAGGCAAGTATTGGGTAGGTCATGGCAGCTGAGATCGGCCCCGTGGTTTGTTCATCCTGCAGCATGTGGGAAATCAGGGATACTTCCAGTGTCCCTGCCGACTATGTGTGCAGAAAGTGTGTCCAGCTGCAGCTTCTGGCAGACCGTATTGAGTGTCTGGAGCTGCGATTGGATTCATACTGGAGCATCCGCGATGCTGAGAAAGTCGTGAAAAGCACGTTCAGTGAGTTGGCCACACCGCAGGTAAAGGCTGCACAGGCAGAAAGGGAAGGGGTGGCCACTAGACAGCGTAGCAGTAGGCAGGTAGTGCAGGAGTCCCCTGAGGTAATCTCCCTCCTAAACAGATATACTGTTTTGGATACTTTTGGGGGAGATGTCTCATCAGGGGAAGGCAGCAGCAGCAGAGTTCATGACATCATGGGTGGCTCTGCGGCACAGGAGGGAAGGAAAAGCAGTGGGAAAGCTACATTGATAGGGGATTCGATTGTAAGGGGAATAGATAGGCATTTCGGCAGCCGCAAATGAGACCAGGTTGTTATCTTGCCTCCCTGGTGCAAAGGTCAAGGGTGTCTCTGAGCAGCTGCAGGACATTCCGGAACGGGAGGGTGAACAGCCAGTGGACGTGGTGCACATAGGTACCAAAGATATAGGTTAAAAAAATGGGATGAGGTCCTACAAGGTGAATTTAGGGAGTTAGGAGATAAACTAAAAAGTAGGACCACAAAGGTAATAATCTCTGGATTACTACTATTGCCATGTGCTAGTCAGAGTAGAAATAGGAGGATACTTCAGATGAATACATGGCTTGAAAAATGGTGCAAGGGGGAGGGATTCAAATTTCTGGGGCATTGGAACCAGTTCTGGGGGAGGTGGGACCGGTATAAACAGGATGGTCTGCACCTGGGCTGGACTGGAACCAATGTCCTAGGGGGAGCGTTTGCTACCGCTGTTCAAGGAGGCTTTAAACTAATGTGGCAGGGGGATGGGAACAAGTGCAGAGAGACAGAGGGGTGTAAAATGACGGTAGTAAATTGAAAAGTAAAAGTGGCAGGCAGGCAAATCCAGGGCAAAAAGCAAAAAGCAAAAAGGGCCACTTTTCAACATAATTGTATAAGGGCTAAGAGTGTTGTAAAAACAAGCCTGAAGGCTTTGTGAGTCAATGTGAGGAGCATTCATAACAAGGTGGATGAATTGAATGTGCAGATAGTTATTAATGAATATGATATAGTTGGGATCACAGAGACATGGCTCCAGGGTGACCAAGGATGGGAGCTCAACATGCAGGGATATTCAATATTCAGGAGGGATAGACAGGAAAGAAAAGGAGGTGGGGTAGCATTACTGGTTAGAGAGGAGATTAACACAACAGAAAGGAAGGACATTAGCCTGGAGGATGTGGAATCAATATGGGTAGAGCTGAATAACACTGAGGGGCAGAAAACACTGGTGGGAGTTGTGCACAGGCCACCAAACAGTAGTAGTGAGGTTGGGGATGGCATTAAACAGGAAATTAGAAATGCGTGCAATAAAGGAACAGTTGTTATAATGGGTGACTTCAATCTACATATAGATTGGGTGAACCAAATTGGTAAGGGTGCTGAGGAAGAGGATTTCTTGGAATGTATGCCGGATGGTTTTCTGAACCAACATGTCAAGGAATCAACTAGAGAGCAGGCCATTCTAGATTGGGTATTGAGCAATGAGGAAGAGTTAGTTGGCAATCTTGTCGTGCGAGGCCCCTTGGGTATTATGCCCTTGGCATAATATGGTGGAATTCTTCATTAAGATGGAAAGTGACATAGTTAATTCAAAAACAAAGGTTCTGAACTTAAAGAAGGGTAATTTTGAAGGTATGAGACGTGAATTAGCTAAGATAGACTGGCAAATGATAATTAAAGAGTTGACGGTGGATATGCAATGGCAAGCATTTGAAGATCGCATGGATGAACTACAACAATTGTTCATCCCAGTTTGGCAAAAGAATAAACCAGGGAAGGTAGTGCACCCATGGCTGACAAGGGTAATTAGGGATAGTACCAAGTCCAAAGAAGAAACATATAAATTAGCAAAAAAAAAAGCGGCACACCTGAGGACTGGGAGAAATTCAGAGACCAGCAGAGGAGGACAAAGGGCTTAATTAGGAAAGGGAAAAAAAATTATGAGAGAAAGCTGGCAGGGAACATAAAAACTGACTGTAAAAGCTTTTATAGATACGTGATAAGAAAAAGATTGGTCAAGACAAATGTAGGACCTTTACAGTCAGAAACAGGTGAATTGATCATAGGGAACAAAGACATGGCAGACCAATTGAATAACTACTTTGGTTCTGTCTTTACTCAGGAGGACATAAATAATCTTCCGGAAATAGTAAGGGACCAAGGGTCTAGTGAGATGGAGGAACTGAGGGGAATGCATGTTAGTAGGGAAGTGGTGTTAGGTAAATTGAAGGGATTAAAGGCAGATAAATCCCCAGGGCCAGACAGTCTGCATCCCAGAGTGCTTAAGGAAGTAGCCCAGGAAATAGTGGATGCATTAGTAATAAATTTTCAAAACTCCTTAGATTCTGGATTAGTTCCTGAGGATTGGAGGGTGGCCAATGTAACCCCACTTTTTAAAAAAGGAGGGAGAGAGAAATCTGGGAATTATAGACCGGTTAGTCTGACATCGGTGGTGGGGAAAATGCTAGAGTTGGTTATCAAAGATGTGATAACAGCACATTTGGAAAGAGGTGAAATCATCGGACAAAGTCAGCATGGATTTGTGAAAGGAAAATCAAGTCTGACGAATCCTATAAAATTTTTTGAAGATGTAACCAGTAGAGTGGATAGGGGAGAGCCAGTGGATGTGGTATACTTAGATTTTCAAAAGGCTTTTGACAAGGTCCCACACAGGAGATTAGTGTGAAAACTTAAAGCACATGCTATTGGGGGTATGGTATTGATGTGGATAGAGAATTGGTTGGCAGACAGGAAGCAATGAGTGGGAGTAAACGGGACCTTTTCAGAATGGCAGGCAGTGACTAGTGGGGTACCGCAAGGCTCAGTGCTGGGACCCCAGTTGTTTACAATATATATTAATGATTTAGACGAGGGAATTAAATGCAGCATCTCCAAGTTTGCGGATGACACGAAGCTGGGCGGCGGTGTTAGCTGTGGGGAGGATGCTAAGAGGATGCAGGGTGACTTAGATAGGTTAGGTGAGTGGGCAAATTCATGGCAGATGCAATTTAATGTGGATAAATGTGAGGCTATCCACTTCGGTTGCAAGAACAGGGAAACAGATTATTATCTGAACGGTGGCCGATTAGGAAAAGGGGAGATGCAACGAGACCTGGGTGTCATTGTATACCAGTCATTGAAGGTGGGCATGCAGTGAAAAAGGCATGAAAAAGCAGGCGGTGAAAAAGGCAAATGGTATGTTGGCATTCATAGCAAAAGGATTTGAGTACAGGAGCAGGGAGGTTCTACTGCAGTTGTACAAGGCCTTGGTGAGACTGCACCTAGAATATTGTGTGCAGTTTTGGTCCCTTAATCTGAGGAAAGACATTCTTGCCATAGAGGGAGTACAGAGAAGGTTCACCAGATTGATTCCTGGGATGGCAGGACTTTCATATGAAGAAAGACTGGATCGACTAGGTTTATACTCAGTGGAATTTAGAAGATTGAGGAGGGATCTTATTGAAATGTATAAAATTCTAAAGGGATTGGACAGGCTAGATGCAGGAAGATTGCTTCCGATGTTGGGGAAGTCCAGAACGAGGGGTCACAGTTTAAGGATAAAGGGGAAGCCTTTTAGGACCGAGATGAAGAAAAACTTCTTCACACAGAGAGTGGTGAGTCTGTGGAATTCTCTGCCACAGGAAACCGTTGAGGCCAGTTCATTGACTATATTTAAGAGGAAGTTAGATGTGGCCCTTGTGGCTAAAGGGATCAGGGAGTATGGAGAGAAAGCAGGTACAGGGTTCTGAGTTAGATGATTAGCCATGATCATACTGAATGATGGTGCAGGCTCAAAGGGCTGAATGGCCTACTCCTGCACCTATTTTTCTATGTTTCTATAAATTCCTGTGTCCTTGCTGGACTTTTTTTATTCAATACATTGAGCTGAAGGGCCTGTTTCAGTATGTCCCATGGCTCTATAACTCTTACAGGCCATTTTCATCTTCCAAGTTAGATCATCATCGTATTTTACAGTGGCTTCCTCTATCGTTAACCAAGTTAAAATATTCTCCCAATGCTCAGATCTTCTGCTACATTTGGCATCTTTGGAAGACTTTGATTTAGTACCGTTTTTATCCAGTGATAACAGATGAACGTTTCCTTTTAGGATTTTGTGCCTTGAAGGAATATTTCTTAGCGAATTCAAGCATTATTTATATAGATACTAATCATCACCTGCCCATCATACATTTTCAATGCATTCACCCAAACACAACAAACTCTCTTCTTTCTTTTTATAATTACCTTTGATTAAATTTAAGACCTCCTTTGCATTGAAATGTCATTTTAAAGCTCATTGTAAAGTTCTATTGTTTAATGGTCACTCTTCCCCTTAGAGCATCAGAAACTAGGGGACACAGTTTCTAAACAATGAATCACTTATTTCAAATGGAGATGAGGAGGAATTTCTTCTCTAAGATAGTGAATCTTCGTAATTCTCTGTCCAGAAATTTGCAGCAGTCAAATCATTGAGTGGAAGACTGACAGACATCTGAACTAGTCAAGTGGTTTGACAGAAAGTAAGAAATGGTGCTGAGATCAAGTTTGGCCCAGCCATGACTGTACTGAATGAAAACCATGCTTGACATTTGACTGGCTTACTCATCTTCTATATTCTAACTGTAGGTTATAGAATGAATGGAGTCAGCAGCCTTATCAACCACAGTAGAGGAGAATCTTTAGATGAGAAGAGCAAGAGACTTTTCAAAAAGATACAATACTGTGCAAAAGTCTTAGGCACAAATATACAGCTAGGGCGCCTCATGCTTTTCAATAGTACTTAAGTAATTTTATGTATTGTACTGTACTGCTGCAAAAAAAACTTATGTCATGAAATATGTGAGTGATGATAAACCTGATTCTAATATGGGTTTCTATTGTGGACTGAGAATGGGAAGAGGACAGGGAGAGGGCAATCATGGTTGGGAAAAGGAGAAGGGAGAGTGGAGGGAGTAGGAAGCACCAGACAGACATTCTACTATGATCAATAAACCAATGGTTTAGAATCAAATGATCTTGCCTGATGTTTCAGGACTGGATGTGTCTCCCACCCACCCTGGCTCAGCCCCTGGCACTTCTTCTCTGCCACCTGTCCCTCATTCCTCCTGCGGCACTCTATCCTCACCATTCCCAACCTCCCAGTAGATTTGCCAGCTCACTCTCTGCTCCACGTTGACAAATACAGTAATGTGCAAAAGTCTTCGGCACCCTAGTTATATATATATGTGCCTAAGATTTTTGCACAGTACTACATATCCTTAGCTCAGAAGTGCAATTGACTGGAAGAAACTGGGATATATAAACAACAGGAACGTAGGATGAGAAGCAAAAAAACTCGCAATTATAGTGTGAGAACAATAAGTTTTTAATGGATATTGGTCACAAGCCTTTCTCCCACAATGAACATGATATAGTGGGTGATGAAACTGGCAGATATGGACCACATCCAAGCAAGTGTGGATACTGGTTGCAACCATGGAGCCTTTTCCAGATTAATAACTGACATAAACATGTGCAGATAAATCTCACAATTAAGTTCTTAAACAGCCGTTTGTGAGCAATGCCTCATGAGGAAACCAGGAATTATTTAAAACAGAACCTTTAACCTTACACAGGGAAATGAACATCAAGATAAAATATGCACCTCCTCTGAAAAGATCCATAAACACTTCTTGCTGAATGGTCTGGATTGCACACATTGTATGTATCTCTTCAAAGATTTTATCTTTGAACGGTCAATGGGCTTTTATTCACTATTACAATCTTTAATTCTTAAAACAACTACAAATAGCCAAAAAGATCTTCACACTTGGTAGTTTGTGGTTACTTTCTTCTACCTTCAATGTATAAATGTAGTTTATAATACAAATGCAACCAAAGCTTGCTTGCTGGCATACTCTTATTATGTGGTACACTGCATCGGTCATAGAAATTAAAATTAATTTGTGTAAATAAAATCCACATTGATGCAAGGATACAAATTCATGATAGCATGGTGGAGGTCGATGGAGCTATGCAAGTACATTAGGTATATCAGATGAATTGGAACTACATCTGCAGATTATACAATATTCCATCGACCATGTCCTTAGTGCCATTTATACAAACTTGTAACACATTCTCATGCTGTCAGTGAGTGCAAGAATAAATAAGATCTTGACATCTTACTTGTGATTTCCCCATAGTTCTCATATTATCACATCTACCTCAACTCGTATGTTGTGGCACCATGTCCAAAAGTAAAGTACAAACAAGCATTCTTGACCACTATAATAACAAAGCACTAAATCTCCACGTTTATTTATCTATCACAGCTTTGGGTTTTTTGAAATATTAAACCCACTGAATTAGTTTACACTGAAAAAGTACTACTCAACTGTTTTGATCTAAGCTTGGCTTTAGAAAAATCTAGCTACAATAATTAAAGCACTTTCTGTTGTAACCAACTATGGCAATAATTTAAGGTTATTGTCACTTTACATATACTATTCCAAGCATTAGAAGATGTTTTGGTATAATGTCAGCAAATCAAAGGCAGGAGTTGATGTTCTAGTGGTTTAATTCCAGCATCTATAGCCCCTTGAGTCTCTAAAGCACATACTGAGCCTTTTCTCTTTCAACCTTCAAATGGTATGCTAATACCATGCTTTTCAACCATAGTGGTGATACCACAATTCAAATGATGCTTGGCAAAATTCAAAACTTTGTACGATATGATTTACTAACTGGACACTCTAATAGTATTTGTATTCATGGTAATTACTTTCTTTCATGTGGAATGCAGGAACTAGGATATACAACTTCAACACTAGATTTTGGACATTTAGTGATAACATTAAGAAGTTATACAGTTGGCCCTCCTTCTCCACAAGTTCCACATCCGCACATTCAACCAACCACGGATTGGGAAAACCCAGGAGTTCTCTCTCCAGCACTTGTTGTTTGAGCACGTACAGACTATTTTTTCTTGTCATTATTCCCTAAACAACAGTATAGCAATTATTTACACAGCATTTACACTGAATTAGGTATTATAAGTAATCTAGAGATGATTTAAAGTATATGGGAGGATGTGCATAGGTTACCGTGGATCGGGAATAGAAAAAAAAACAGAAGTTCTCTAAGTCAGAACAGGTACATCCGGTATTATTTAGCGTCAAGTTAGTCAAACGTTTGTCTTAGTATGTAGTATATATTTTACCTTTCTATGCATATAAAACATTTATGAAATGTATGTATTTCAATAATTAAACCACTGCGTTGTTTAGTAATAATAATAGTTTTCATTGGGGAAGGGTCTTCACATGCTCCATTATTCTCACTTTATCCTTTAAAATTGTTCTGATTGTTGACTGACTATAGCCTAACGCTCTTCCAGTGACAAATGGCGTTTCACCTCTTTCAGATCGCTTTATTATTTCCACTTTATTTTCAATTGTGATCGTTTTCCGGATCAGAAACACTGCTGGCAGCAGGTCATGAGCTCTGCCGAGTCCTAAAGTCCACCGCACTGAGACAGGTTAAATAAGGTTCAGAGCTCCGCCAGGTCCTAAAGTCCACCACACTGAGACAGGTTAAATAAGGTTCAGAGCTCCACCAGGTCCTAAAGTCCACCGCACTGAGACAGGTTAAATAAGGTTCAGAGCTCCGCCAGGTCCTAAAGTCCACCACACTGAGACAGGTTAAATAAGGTTCAGAGCTCTACCAGGTCCTAAAGTCCACTGCACTGAGACAAGTTAAATAAGGGACTTGAGCATCTATGTCTTTTGGTATTTGAGAAGGGTCGCAGAACCAATCCCCCGTGGATAAGGAGGGCTGACTATATTTACAAAACCAGTAATGAAATATGAAGTGCTCCCTCTCTCAAAAGATTGGAAGTGGCGCAAAAGAAACTTTCAAAGCAGAGACTAAAAGTCATTTATCCAAGTGTTTTATGGTATAGAAAGAAAAAAGTGTCTATTGTAAAGTCATAAACTATAGAAATTATCAAAATATCATATAATATCCAATGATATGACTACATATCCCAGGTCCATAATATTAGTGCTCCTTTGTACTTGTCTTGCCTTAAATAGACTAAGTTCTTACTCCTCCATTCCCACTGATTACTTTTAATGGGACACACAGGTACCACCAGAGGCTCAGTGTGAGGATTACATTTACATTAAACACAATACCAGACTCCTAAAACAAGCACTCCATGCTAAGCTCAATCAATGGGTGATATTCCAGAAAAGCAGAGAAAAATGCTCTAGGATATTCATAAAGTATTTTTGAAAAACTGCAAGATCTTCTGTGACTCATGAGAATCTATTGCCCATGACCTTTCCAAGTGGACCAGGAAAACACTGAGCAATGGATGAAGAGCCATTCAACCAATTAAAAGAGGAATGTGCAACACCATTGACTACCTTCCCATCCACTCTGTCAAGATCCTCCTAATCCAACAGTGGCAGAGACTGAAAATCTCATATAATACTTATCAGCCATCCATGCCAATCTGAATTACTACCACATTTTCAGCCCTGCGGCCTTTGTTTTTTTTAAACAGCCCTATATGGTTGCCACAAAGTACACTGCAGATGCTGTGGTCAAATCAACACGTACAAACAGGCTGGAGGAACTCAGCAGGTCAGCCAGCATCCATTGAAACGAGGAGTCAATGTTTTGGGTAGAGACCCTTCGTCAGGACTGAAGAAGGAGGGGGCAGGGGCCCTATAAAGAAGGTGGGGGAGGGTGGAAGGTGCCAGAAGGTGCCATATGGTTGCCATTTCTTGCTTTCCCTTTTTTTTAATAAAGAACTTGGGACGTTTTTCTCAAAGGCAATAAATCTGAAATTCTGCACAGCTTTGATGCTCTCCGATTATTTTCCCGTACATAATCATACTTGCATTGAAGTGAAATGGCAGCCACTTTGCATCTGAGATCTGAGATCCAACAATAAAAGAAATGACTAATCAATTCATTTCAGTGAATCTGTCTCAGGACTTATTGACAGCCTAAACATCAGAACTCCACTGGAGATTTTGATAAAGTAGAATTTTACTTCTAACTGAGAGGACAGAGAGCACATATTGTCAAGTAGTGCCAACTGAGACGTTGCATCATTGCCTGGTGTGATGGAAGCCCTCAGTTCAAAGTCAGAAACAAGTGTTATAATTAAATGCATAAATTCCTGAATCAACACAGTAAGTACTGGAGAACTTCAGGGGGTCAGGCAGCGTTTGTGGCAGAAAACTGTTACCCTTTCAAGTCAAGGCCCCTTCCCCTTCCTCCACTTTTTATTATGGAACAGAAGGAATGCAACGTAATATACAAACCTTACTCAGTCAGTTGAGAAATAATCAAGGAACTTCTATGAGCTTTACACACAGGTCAGGCAGCATCTATAAAAGTGAATAAGCAGTTCTCGTGTCCGGCTGACACCCTTCACCAGGACTGGAAAAGGAGGAAGATGCCAGAATAAGAAGGTGGGGGGGGGGGGGAAGGAGAAGGAACATAGCTAGAAGGTGATAGGTGAAGCCAGGTGGGTGTGGGAAAGGGAAAGGGCTGGAGAAGAAAAATCTGATAGAGGAGAGTGGGCCATAGGAGAAAGAGATGGAGGAAGGGCACTGGGAGAAGGACAAGGTGAGAAGAGGTAAGAGGTCAGAGTGGAGAATAGAAAAAGAGGGAAAGAGGAGGGGGGGGAACAAATCAGAAGAAACAGATGTTCATCCCATCAGGTTGAAGGTTACCTAGATGGGATATGAGGTGGTTGCTCGTCTACCTTGAGAGTGGCCTCATTGTGGCAGAAGAAGTGGCTTTGTACTGACATGTTGGAATGAGAATGGGGATAGGAATTAAAATGGTTGGCCACTGGGAAATTTAGCTTTTGGAAGATCAAGCATAGGTGAGGTGCTCAACAAAATGGTCTCCCAATCTATGCTGAGTCTTACCCATGTAGAGGAAGCTGTATCGGGAGCACCGGATACAATAGATGACCCCAACAGATTCATAAGTAAAGGGTTGGTTCACCTAGAAGAACTGTTTGGGGCTCTGAATGGAGGAGAGGCAGGCAGTGAATGGGCAGGTGTAGCATTTTCCCCCTTCCTTTCCTGTCCTGATAAAAGTCTCAGCCTGAAACGTCCTATTAGACTCCTTCTCCAGCCCTTTAGTGTTTACCATTAACATGGGTTCACCTATCACCTTCCTGCTTGTCCTCCTCCCACCCCCCACCTTTAATTCTGATGTCTTCGCCCTTCCTTTCCAGTCCTGATGAAAGGTCTTGGCCCAAAATATCAATTGTTCATTGATTTCTCTGGATGCTGCCCAAACTGTTGAATTCCTTCAGCATGTTGTATGTGTTGCTCCGAATCTGGGAGAATCATTCTTCAACCATTCTTTGACTTTTGTAAATCATGCACAGATTTATACAACTGATAAAACACATTAAAAATATCACCAGCAGGACATGTATCTGTAATGTATCTGACAGAAAATATATATCGAGAAATTATCCTTGACTGTATTTGTTACAAGGCCAAGAAGGCTGGTTTCCTAAAAATAATTTTGTACATAATAACTCTGAAGTACAAGAACAGCTCCATTCTGCACAGATGAAGGTTTCCAATACTCTATTATATAACTGAATTATTGTAATCCAGCAGATACTTCTAAAATTAATCAAAAACTGAAGTATGGATGAAATTTGGATTGTGTAATATTGCTAACAATATTACAAACATCTTAACTAAAGTGCACCTGGATAAAATGAACATTCATTTAAATTTGTCACTATGCTAAAACAATTACTTAGTGATAATCATGATTATTTTACTGCCAGAAACTATTGCAACCACTAATTTTCCTTCCAGATTTATGACTGTGGACTTTAGGCAGAAGTCATAAATCTATACATAAAAGTTAAAGCCTTGATTTTTATGTTAGAAAGTCTTTCTGGCAAGGTGCCAAAATAAACCCAGCAGTTACTGTGTTTATATCTATGTATATCTATGCTGATTTATACGTATTCATTTGGTCAATTTAATTTCCCCCCCCCCACCCCCCTTCAGTTTCCATATGTTTTTTCTCTCCTGAATTTAGGCTATGTCTTTACCTCAGTGTGGTTCTGGGCAGATGTCCAACTCTAGCTTCCATATACAAAACAATTCCTCCACATCAATGCTGCCCTTTTTTTAACACCCTGAATGATTGATAATGTCCCCTCAGTCCCTTTGCTTAGAACCCATCTATTGGGGATCTATCCTCTGTGGGAAACAAATACTGCAGACACAAGCCATGAGACCTCTTTGGTTCTTTTGAAACAGAACCTATTCCAGCCATTCAAAAACAGGCTGGACAGGTCCAAAGCAAACAAACAAATGCATACCAACAGATATTTCTTTCGGCCCTTCACAGGCTGCAGATAGTCAGCAGGAAGACAAGATTTAAACTCTCACAAGACTAAACAGACTCATCACTTCAATCCCTACTTTTCAGAAAAAGAGGGTTTAATTGCATACATCAGCTTGCTTACAGAAGGTCACCTTATAGGCGCTTCAACACATTCCCAACAGTTCATTCAGACACATTATGAAGTCCTTTATCAAATACATTCAAATATGAAACAGATTCTTTGAGTGAAGGAAAACACAACTGCAATGCTTCATACTTTTAAATGTGTTTGACAAACAAGTAAACTCACCTTTAACCCACACCACACACGTTTTCCTCAATGTTTTATTCATGAGATATATGACAATATATCATTAATTTCATTTTCTTTATTTATTATATCAAACATAACAGAAATATTATAACCTTTTTTGTTTGAAATATTCCATCAGTCAATACCATACATGGGCAGACCATTCTACTAGAATTTAAAGAAGGCAAGTGGCATTTTGAAAAACAACTAAACCGTATTTGCTGTACGCCCTTTTGTCTAACAGAGCTCCAGTTATATACAAATTCCTATGTATGAATTCTCTTACCTATTAGATAGAAATATCCATTTACATCATAAATTTAACTAAATTTTGATCCTTGATCCTGAAACAAAAATTAAATCTTAAAAGGCAAAAGTGAAGGCATTTTAATACAACTTACTTTTAATAAGGCTGAACAACTTGACAAAATAGGAAAGCTTGATCTGTAGAAAGATCCTTTCGTCTTGAAATGATGTAATCATACAAAGGTGTAGTGTAGCAAAACCAGCCACACACCAGTTTCCTAGCCCATAAAAAGGAAGTAAGTGGCACTTCAATGGTACAATGAGAAAAGCTTTTACAACCTCAGCCCTATCAACACAGGGTGTCTGTTTTCATTGTGAGCCAAATAACAGACCTCTGAAAGGCCATAAACCACATTCATTGTCTTAAGCAAAAGGCATTTACTCCCAACCTAACATGGTCTTCTCATAAGGACTCTTTTGTTTGAGTGGCTTTCAAAGAAAAAATATATTCCTTATGTCTGCTCTTCACCTCATACATCTGTTACTTTACGGAATCCTTTTGGTTATCAGTAATCTCATATACAGGCAATATCTCCACTTGGGGAATTCAAAACTAAGCTGGTCTAAAGATTGAGTACAGGTATGAATTGAAGATAGAGGTCAAATCTACAACTTATGTCAAGACCCTAAAACTTGCAGAACCTTCAAGTTTGAAACCTGTCTCCATGTGAGGACAATGAGTGATTCCACAATGCCATCCTGTCAAAAGCTCCACAAATGCAACAATGTTTAACAGTCTCTGGAATATCTGCCACACACTGAGAGCCTAGAGCAAGACTAAACGGGCAAAGATTAGACCACACCATTACCTTGGAGTGTGAAAGAAAACCCCAGAGAGAGTATTCAATGCAAAAACTGAAATCTAGATGAACATCATATTAAACAACAATTACAACACAAATAAAAGAATCTTGGATAGTTGTCACAATAATCGCTTTCCAAAGCTACGTGCTATAATCATATGTGCTTCCTGTTGTGAAAAAAATCAGTAAGGTGCTTTACTAATTGTCTCCATTATCAGATGCAAAATTGTCTTCAGAATGCTTATATCCTCAGTGAAAACTGAGTCACAGCAGGAAGCACACATACCTGTCGGATCCCAGACTTGGTGTCTAGTCTGTCAAATGCACAATCGCATATAAAGGGAAAAATAAATTCAAAAACCCAAAGAAGGTGGTTTAATACCTCTTTACTTAATTTTAGCTATGAGTTTAGCTTTTTGATTCTATCAAAAAGGGTAAACTCATAGGCCAAGATTGAAAGTCTGTTTCACACCGGAAATGATTTGATTGTGCATTCAAGTCTATTAAAAGTAAAATTAGCTGTGTTGTTACAAGCGACTTCTTAAACTAGTTGTTTCTCACCAGAGAAAATTACACCCTACATTTAGACAGTTAATAAATACCTGCACTGGTAATCAGAGAACAATGATTTATGGTGATTAGTAAATATCCCAAAGGCAACATAAGGAAACATTTTTTTAAAAACACAAATAGGTTGTTCAAAGTGGAATGTACTTCCTGGTGGTACCATTTAATGGTAACTTTCAGATGTGAACTGCAGAAATATTTGAAGGAAAGAGATCACAGTACTACTGCGACAAAGCATGGAATCAGTTTATTGGGTGTTTTTCCCCCACAGAGCCAGCCGGCATAGGCTCGATGAGCTGAGATGCACCATTCCGTGCTGTGTCATTCAATGACTTATTTTATTTCACCACAGATACACAATGGCTGGTACAGAAGTGGTCACAATGTGGAGGTGATCTTGACAGTAGGAGTTTCTCAGACAGTGGGTCAGGTTAGATATCCCCTGAGTATAGATGATTTTAACAGTAACAGTGAAGGGCAGCACAACAGCCTATCTTCTTCTATGTTCTAAAACTCAGACTCCACTGAGCTCTTAGCTAACACTGAAATTACCATCATTTACATGCCAATGAACAAGTGCTGACAGACACAGAGCTCTACTGAAAATGGGCGTGTGCAACTCAAAAATGCAGTTCAGTTCCATGTACCTCCAACACGAGCCACACCAAAAATATGCGGTGAACATTAAGACTTGCATCAGAGAGCCATCCCCCAATCTCTTTTTCTATTTTAGTTCACGCATTTATTAGGATGAAGGATCGGCTAGCTTTTGCTTTACATGACTATACTTTGGATGTTAAGTGGATCAACATACTATGATTCTGACAGTGCAGACAAGGTCTGAAAAGCTGCCCAGCACCAGGCCATGCAATGTCTATTCGGGTGGAATGTGAGCTGTTAGGTACAATCAGGAAAATGGAGTGCAGGTAGGCTCAAGACCAAGGACAAACATTAATGATGTTAAAGACTCTCCAACATTTTAAAAGAATCAGTATGAACCTGTGTGTCATCAATATGCATACATGCATATAAACTATTTCCTCTTTTATCCAAACCATGTCTAAATTATAAAGTCCAATCCACACACATGGAATGAATGCAAGGGAACAGCCTAGACCAAACTGCGCTCCACATTTCCTTCTGAAAGATAATACAGGGAGAATTGACTCATACTAAATTGCATGTCAGAAGGGTAGAGAATATCGCAGCTAAAGTTTATCACAAATTGTTGCGCCAGTAGGCTATTAAGTGGATTTTTCTAGAAGCCCTCCTTAGGCACATATATTCAAATTACAAAATTATGGTCCATTTAGTTGGAATATGACAAATGACAGTTTTCAGGTTGCACAATAGTGATAGATATTAGAAGCACAATCTAATATGACTCAGTTATTCAGTTAATAGTCTAATAAGTCAACTTAAACACTTGCATTCTTTTTTTTCCAATTTTCTCTCTACTATTAAGTATACCAGTAACTCTAGGGAAATAATCTTAACAGTCTGGTGCTAGGCCATAAAAAACAATCTGCCCCAGTCTGTTCTGACACAGGTGATTTTTGCTGTTAATAAGGGGAACAGAAAGGTTCTTTTTTAAATCATTGTCCAAAAGTTCTTAACAAGAAGTTATGTATAAAAATACATATGTACAAAAAATGAAGACAGCATAGAGCTTGGCTCCACCATCTTTACCACAACATTTGCTTCAGCCATTCAGCATGTTGTTTGGGACTTAACAAGGTGTCAAATGCAATCATGTTTATGTGTAGGTCCCCGATCAAGATCTGTGATATATTAATCCTTCTTAAAAAGACACAACATATTCAATTACACTAGAGTTATGCAATTTTGAAAGCCTACCCAGGAATAAAATTGTTTTCAGTTTGTCATTTATAATTTTATCCTAATAAGAGGTGGCACAGCAGTTTAGTGGTTAGTAACACTTTACAACGGCCGTGATCGCAAGCAGGATTCAATTCCCATCTGTATGTTCGCCCTGTGACCTCCTGATGCCTGGCTTCCTCCCACATTCCAAATATGTACAGGTTAGGGTAAGTAAGTTGTGGGCACGCTATGCTGGCACCAGAAGCATGATGCCAATGTAGCACTGCCCCCAGCACAATCCTCATACACAAAGTGATACATTTCACTGTATGTTTTGATGCTTCAATGAACATGTGATAAATAAACTAATCTTAATCTAATTTAGAAATAGTTCTCTTTTGCCTGCTCTGTGATAAATTTGAGGTTAGCAGGACTTAATACTTCATTCCAACATTCTAGAACAAAATTACATTTCAGACATCGGATAAAACATAAGGAGGTCAAGAATCTTTTTTTCCAGAAATACTTGACAGAATGACAATTGATATCTAACTGTAAAGGCATCTAAAAACTCAGAACAAGTTTGTAAAAGTATAAAAAGATAAAAACAGAGGGAAAAGTGAATTGTAGTACATCATCAAAGATGATTACTTAACCCTAATGACACTAAATAGTTTCTTT
This sequence comes from Hypanus sabinus, assembly GCF_030144855.1. Classification (NCBI taxonomy): domain Eukaryota; kingdom Metazoa; phylum Chordata; class Chondrichthyes; order Myliobatiformes; family Dasyatidae; genus Hypanus; species Hypanus sabinus. The sequence continues at coordinate 78,208,710 of NC_082719.1, forward strand.
TCAGTGCTGAAGCAATTGGGGAAGGGTCAACAAGTACCACTTTTATCCAAATTATTTTAAGATAAAGTGTGAAGTTGAAAATGAATAAAGCAGTAAGATGTATAAGGTGCAATTTTAATTGCTGGGTGAGGCAGGAACAGGCTATGCATTGAAAAAAGGTAGGCCAAATTTAAACTACTGATACAAAGTACTTGCAATGTCTGGCTTATCGCAAGAAAGTTTTGTGGAAGCTTTATTGCTGGGCTTTGGCTGGAGTATTGTGTTTTTGGTACAGCACTTCAGAAAGCATGTCAAGGCTTTGTTGAGGGTAGACAACATTTGTTGGAATGGCATCAGGGAAGACACAGCTCAGTCATGTGGAGAGGCTGAGGAAGTGCAGTAGGTCTTTGAGCAGAGATTTGATGGGGTGTGTTCAAACTCAAAGTGGGTAAGGAAAAAAATTCCATTGGGAGAAGGGATGGCATCTGGAAAATACAGGTTTAAGAAGACTGACAAAAAGAAATGGCATTAACATGAGCAAGCTTCATTTTGAAAGGCCAATGAGTTGTGTAATTTGAAGTGCACCTGAAAAGATGGTAGAAAAGACTGAACATTTTTCCAAAAAGAAAAAGCGATACATAACCTTTTACAAAAGCAAGAGATGTAACCCAACCAGTGATATTGAATGTGGCTTGAACACATGATAGTTCAACACTGTAGCAGACTACACTAACATGCAAAACTCCATAAGGCAGGAATAAGTGATAATTGAAATGCAAGTTCTAAGTCGAACAAATATTCATTTTGTTCATGAACATCAAAGTTTCTTTTGTCAAACTCTGCCAAAGGTGTGGAAAGTTAATGTGGGAGCAGGTTTGCACATTGTACAGGCAGAGCAGCTACCAAAAGTATTCACCCATCCTACTGAATGTTGTTCTACTATCAGAATGTAGCAAGAAAGTGGAGTCACCTGTTAGATGCAACATTAACTGACCAGGCCAATGGCTTATTCCTGTGCTGTGATTTCTCACACATGGCAATCTACAGAATGGAAACAAGCCCTTCAGCCCACAAGGCTGCATCAACCACCAAACACCCATTAATACCAATCCTACACTGATTGATCCCATAATGCATTTTCCCCATTTTCTCATCAACTCTACAGATTCTACCAATCAGTTGCACACCAGGGACAAATTACAATGATTACATAACTTAACAACTTGAACACCTTTGGGACAAGGGAGAGACACGACCTCCAGAGGAAACCCACACAGCAATAGGGAGAATCTGCACAGGGCGCACCCCAAATTAAGATAGAACTCAGCTCTTCTAGCTGCACAACTGTGTATTTTCATTCTTTTTTAAAAACTGCTTACAGTTCAACATTCATTTAAACATCTCTCATCAGCTGGTACTGCTTGAGCATGATCTTCACCTTCAAAGTTATCACTAAGAATATTAATTACAAGAGTATATTAATTACAAGACTGGTTTTTGGTGTCGACAGCAATGTGTGAATATCCATTACGAAAGCAAATTCCGCAGATGCTGGAAAGCTGAAATACAAACAAAATACGCAGGAAGTACACAACACGTCAGGGAGCATGAATGGAGAAAGCACCAAATTTAAGTGTTTCAGGTTGATGATCTTTGATCAGAAATGGAC